>NC_134703.1:119336504-120086504 GCF_043290135.1 Rhipicephalus microplus
TATATATATATATTTATAATATAAATATATAATGGGACGCGTCATGAGACGCGTCAGCGTCCCAATGATTGGGGACGCTAACGCGTTTGTACATAGCAAGCCAGTCGTCGACGTCGGTGCCATCCGCACTGGTGAAGACAGGAGGGTCGCGGATGCGGGGACACCGGAACATGGCGTCGGCGCAGGAGGAAGCGTTTGCTGTGCGGCGTCTTGGTGCATGGTAGAAGGCACGGTGCGGGATCGAATTTCCAGGGGCATCGAATGCTAACCGAAGGTGTTACAAGGGCACAGCACCTCCACCAAATTGTTGAGACGTTTATTGGCGGACACTTGTCGACGATGCTTGACAGCGACAGTCTATGCGGGTACCGACTCTCTGCACGAGCTGCTCTTCTTTTTGCTAAAAGGGCGACACACTAGAAGGCGCTGGAGAGGACGACCCACTGTTCGAAGGCTTCGGCACAATATATATATATATATATATATATATATATATATATATATATATATGTGTGTGTGTGTGTGTGTGTGTGTGTGTGTGTGTGTGTGTGTGTGTGTGTGTTGCTGTTGTTGCTGGCATGTTGCGCGTCAGTTCTTAATTGAGGGATCGCAACCGCGGTTGTTCCTCCATCGGCTCAGGGGACTGCATGCGTCGTCGCCATATTGCCTGCAATAATTACGGATAGTCTTGGTAGCCACTGATCTATGTCCTGTCTTTTTGACCGAGAGGTAATGTAATCCTTTATTATTTCATGCAGCAATTTCACGTATTTTTTCATAGAAATTATCCCGCGGAAGAAGACTCTTATGAATAATTCAAGTGTAAGTAATTATAGGGACTTTATCCATCGTAATCTATTGTCTGAGTCGTATACATATAGTACAAGAGTGACGCGTGCTTGTGTTAGTGCCTGAGTGAGGAATAGCCACGTGATAATTCATCATTAAACCATTTATTTTAGTACTTTTTGCGTGTTGCCTTGCGTGAAAACTATTTCTGCTGCATTTCATCAAACTCTCTTTGTACTAACGTGAAGCGCACAGCCCTCGTCAGCGAACTACATGTGGCTTGCTCAAAGTCAGATATTTCTGTTTTACGTGCAGCGCGTCAAAGTGCTGATTCTTTATTATCCAGATATTATAACGAGCAGATTGTAGAGTGACCTCTCCACACAAGAATTCAGGCTGTGGACCATCTATTTGTTGTTATAATACTGCGATAGAGAACCTAGGTGAACAGCCCAGAAGGAGCGTAAGAGTGGTCGAAAGCGGTGTATATATATTCACTGGCACGCTACATGTTATGTGGACGTGGCGCTTCCGAGGCGACGTAACCAGCGAGCCGCCGAGATCCTCCCCGGAAAGGGGAAGCCGGGTTCGCGACCGAGACGATGTGAAGAGGCTCTCTGTCTTCATCCATCAAGAGACTGCGGGCAACTAAGATGAGCCAGCAGCCAGAAAAGACTGCGGAAGTACGCTGGATGTCTTCTGTTTCCTTTCAACCTCATATTTTGCCTCATTCTTGGTCATTCAAAACAAGAAAAATAATAGCATGTTTCAGCTCCGGGCGGTCTTCTTTTGACCAGTTGTCTCACCCTGTGGCTTGAGCACAAAAATGGCTAGTCACATACCTTGTCACTTTCTTTTCTTTTTATATATTGTAAGACTACCAGGGGGTCTCAATCGCTCAATAAACATGGCTTGTAATTTTTTTGAGGCGCGGTGTAATTTATCATCAAGTTACTTTTTCACGCGATAATATTAAGTAGACCTTTTCGCCTCAATTTTTGCGTCGGCGAGTATGCTATTGGTTGTGAGAAAAAAATCACCATCTTCTTCGTGACCCGAAAAAGAGATCTATAGGAAATTAAAAAAATGATGGACCCTACGTAGAGTAAGTATCGATGATATCGATTGATTGATTGATTGATTGATTGATATATAGGATTTAATGCCCCAAAACCATCATATGATTATGAGGAACGCTGTAGTCGGGCAGTCCGGAACTTTGGACCACCTGGGGTTTTTTAACGGGAACTCAAATCTGAGCACACTGGCCTACAGCATTTTTGTCTTTTGTATTCGCAAGTATAATAATTATGGGGCAAATGGCACCTAATAGCTGCGCTTGCAGTAAGCATTTATTGCAACGATACTTTTAAACGACCAGTTTTAGGCACACAGTTTTTTTCTTGTCTCTCATATCGCGGTTGAGGCACGAACCGGGAACCGAAGCAGGCTAGCAGCTCAGATAGCGATGTGCTTCAGCATCGATAACACTATCGCGATGAACTCTTACAGCCGAATTCCTACAATGAAATGCAAATCATTTCCACTAAATGCGAAATATTTCTTCCTGCTAATAAATGCGAAGCATTTATCAGCGCGTAGCCTGCGTTATCAGCAGCGCAATGACCTCGGAGGCCCCGTTTAATGTAGGTTGACATAAGCCTTCTGTCATAGTGACTACCACTCTGGGTGTAAGAGGCAGGGTAAGCAGGGTAAGAAGCGGTGTCGGAATAAAATGTATGGAATACACTTACCTTGAACTGCCTTAGAAGGAGAAGTTTAAATCGCGCCATGAGATCACAATGGCTCATTCTGGTACCGTAGTTTTCCACCTCCACCGGTGTCCGTAGTGCCCATGGCGTAAATTTAAAAACAAAAAAGTACTAAAGGCAGAATGCGAATAGATCGTCACTCCTTTGCCTGGCAGCCCATTAACCTACCACAGTGCTCCGCCTGTGCTTGAATTTGCGCTGCATACAGCGCTTATGCATCCTTTAGGTCATGTAAGGAATCATGTTAACATGCGTAATCAAGCGTTTTATAAAAGTGAAGAAAAAAGCCATGCGTCACACAGTGTGAATCGCGTAACAAATGCGTAGTTGAGCCCTCAAACTTATCACAGTGGCCTCAGACGTAGTTTTTTGTCGCGTTCAGCCACAGCACCAGCATAGCATACATAATGTCTTACGCGTATGCCGTAGGTGCTCTCTTTTTTCACCTAATTTTAAGTGAACTTCGCGATTATCACATCCGTGTCCGTCGGTGATGGACGTGGACCCCCACGGACGTCCGCCAGTTACGGCGGCGTCGGCGGTGGCCGCATCCAGGAAGCGTACGGGACTCTACAGCGACTACGACAGCGAGGGCACTCTTGGTTACTCAATGAGCAGCGAAGAGCCTTCTGACGACGACGATTTTAAGCTGGTGCTGAGCCGTAAAGCGAAGAGGCGGAACGTCAGAACATCTTCGTCATCGAGTACGTTGAATGACAGAGTGCCAAGGAGACCCGTGACAAACACTATCCTGTTTGTCCCTGAGGTACCGGACGGTAACATGAAGCGCCTCAACAGGCAATCTGTTTCGGTGATGCTGGAAGGACTCGTGCCAAACGAGATCACAGACATCAGAGTGAACACGCGTAAGAACGTATTGGCCATCGACGTTTTGCATGCTGCGGCACTTAATGTACTGCGCAACGTCAACGAGTTGGGGGGAGTGAAAGTTCGCTCCTACATTCCTGTGAGCTCTAACGTCGTCACTGGAGTCATCTACGATGTGGATACTGCCATTCCCAGCTCCGACTTCGATGTTCTGGTAAAACCGGTAAATGAAGCCAGCGTCATTGCAAAAGTTGTCCGTTTGGGAAACTCACGCTGCTTGAAGATCATGTTCAAGGGCGACACTCTTCCTTCACACGTAAAGGTGGGCCATTTTCGGCATTCAGTGCGACCTTTCATACCGAAGCCCTTACAGTGTTATAAGTGCATGAAGATGGGCCACGTGAGAAGCGTATGCGAAAATAGGACGGTGTGTCCTCGTTGCGCGGAAGCCCATTCTGTGGATGACTGCGAAGCAACTACCCTCAAATGCTCGAATTGTCATGGGTCACATGAAGCTTCGTCAAAAGAATGCCCCAAAATCCGAAGAGAAATAGCGGTATTGAAACAAATGGTCAGAGACAATTCGTCGCATCGAGAGGCTGCCAGGACCGTCCGAAAGAGGCGTCACCGTCGCCGCAGTTCATCAAAGAACGCCGCAGACGCTACATCGAAAGCACCACTCCACCACCCTTCTCTTCCACCGCCCTTGCCTCCCAGACCTAAGGCGGCCAGCGCGGTCAACAAAACAACGAGCTGCACAGTTGCAGATGAATCAGTTTGGCCTTCATTGCCGAAATCACAGCCACCTGCAAATCCCAAGCGCACATCGACAGTCACATCACTCCAGCCAGCCGCTGACAAGCTGCCTGAGGAGGACACAGAAGTCATCAGAATGTTCCGAACACTGCTGGATGCCATGCGAAAGCTGTGCAGCAGCCTGAAGTCTCCACTCGCTCAGAGTGCACTACAAGTACTGGATGCTCTAAGTCCAGTATTTGCAAGTCTCCAGTAGCAACCATGGCTCGACCAATTTTCTCCTTCCGCAACGAGGTCCGACAAGCGTCGATAATGCAGTGGAACGCGAGAGGCCTGAGATCCCGCATCTCTTCGTTCCGTCAGTATATGTTCATGAATCGTATTCCTATGATAGTTATATGTGAACCAAACGTGCAACAACCTCCTAAACTATCAGGGTATGAATCTTTCGTTTCTTCAACGTGCGAGGAACGCAGCAAGGTGGTTGTTTACATTCGCACAGATTTCACTTATGTGCATCATGCAGTTCAACCGCATGATGACAATCAATATGTCTGCTTACGTGTTAAAAAGGAAAAAGTGTCATTCACACTCATTGATGTCTACATATCACCATCCGGACGATTTGAACAAGACCGACTACGAGACATACTGACAACAACTACGGGCCCGTGGGTTATAACTGGAGACTTCAACGCACATCACTTAATCTGGGGTAGTTCGACGATCAACGCTAAAGGAAGAAACCTGGTGTCATTCGCTTCCAAGCATGACCTATGTTTCTTAAATGATGGCAGTCCTACATACCTGCGGGGCCTTACGTACAGCAGTTGCCTCGATTTGACTCTGGTATCCAGAAACTTCCGGTCGCAAGTGCACTGGTTTTCAGACATCGAAACGCATGGGAGTGACCACATTCCAACTTATATGCGAATAAGGGGTCTTACTAACTCCTTTCCTAAGACCACAATACGAAGAATTGATTGGTTCAAGTTTCAGCGACTCATGGAAAATACATGCCGTGAAGACCCTGACCAGAACTTGGAGGATGTCATCAAAGAGGCAATGAGGGAAGCTTCCTGTCTCCTCCCGTTCACCGGCAAGCGTTCATATTTCGACGTTGAACTGGAAAAACTGTGCGCGCTTCGCCGAAGGGCGGAAAGAAGATACAGGCGGACGAAAGCAATATGCGACTTGAGGCTGGCACGACGCATACAGAAAAAAGTCCAACGACGTTTAGACAAACTTGCACAGGAACGCTGGAAATCATTCTGCGAATCATTGGATCCCCGAAAGCCGTTGTCCCGCATCTGGAGCACTATTCGTGGCCTGCGCTCGGCTCCCCAACAAAGACATCCTTTCATGGCTTTAGCCCTACATTCAGGCCACACCCAACTTGAAGTGGCAAATGAGTTTTGTACGCGAATCGCCGGTGTGTCCGCCTTGTCTGCTGGCACCATTAGGAGTGTTATCCCTGAACCCCGCATCTACGAAATGGACAATCTTTTCACTATAGAAGAACTTGACGCATCTTTGGCGGCTTCCCGACGATCATCTTCACCAGGACCCGATGGCATCACCTACGCCGCTCTATCCAACCTTCAACAGGAGGCAAGGGGACAGTTGTTAAGCTATTACAACCACTCATGGCTGGCGGGCAATGTTCCCCAGGATTGGAAGATAAGTAGACTTGTGCCACTACTCAAAGCAGGAAAGTCACCATTTGATTTGACATCATTTCGCCCTGTTGCCCTCGCAAGTTGCGTAGGAAAAGTCATGGAAAGGATGATACTTACACGCCTAGAATGGTACCTTGAGCGGTACAACGTATACCCAAACTGCATGACGGGTTTTCGGCGAGGTAGATCATCTCTTGACAACGTGATTGATCTCACAACATTTATCCAGCAACAGAAGAGCCTCAAGCGCATACCACTGGCACTCTTCCTCGACGTCAAAGGGGCTTATGATAACGTAACACATAAAGCCATCCTAGACTCGTTGGAAGCTGTTGGAATCGGTGGTCGGATGTTCCAATGGATCCAGGATTATTTGACAAGAAGGTCCTTTTTTGTACAAACCTCAGATGGACCTACCACCAATTACTATATCTCCCGTGGCGTCCCTCAGGGCGCCGTATTAAGTCCCACTTTATTTAACCTCGTGATGGTAGGACTTCGT
Source organism: Rhipicephalus microplus (assembly GCF_043290135.1). Lineage (NCBI taxonomy): Eukaryota > Metazoa > Arthropoda > Arachnida > Ixodida > Ixodidae > Rhipicephalus > Rhipicephalus microplus. The sequence continues at coordinate 119,342,831 of NC_134703.1, forward strand.
GAAATTTTGCCAAGTACCATCCTCATATCCATATATGCTGACGATATTTGTCTATGGACTTCGGCTGTAACTCGTCTACAAGTACGTGCAAGAGTCCAGCAGGCTGCCACCTTGACATGCTCATATCTCCGCAAGCAAGGTCTTTCCGTCTCAACGGAGAAATGTGCATTGGTTGCGTTTACCCGCAGAGCTATGACACAATACCCCGTTACCATCAATGGACAAAATATTCCATACCAGAAGAACCATCGCTTCCTGGGTGTGATCATTGACCGGGACCTTTCGTGGAGTGCCCACTGCAATTACCTGAAGAGAAGGCTAACTTCCATTGTCCATATAATGCGGTTCCTCTGCGGAAAATCTTGGGGCGCATCTATAAGGTCAATGATGCAGCTATACAGAGCACTGTTTCTGGGATTTTTGCGCTACAGCTTGCCGTTACTGGCAAGTACGTGCAAGACGAACATCCGCACTCTCGAAAGTCTACAAGGACAAGCACTACGCGTGTGCTTAGGATTGCCGCGATGCACCTCAACCTACGGGGCAATTATGATCGCAAGAGAGCATCCAATTCGAACATACATCACCACTGACAATTTGAGAGCCCACATAAGACACCTCTGCCGAGTTCCTGGTCACCATGTTGCAGTGTTGCCACTTCAAAGACCACACGCGATCTTTTCAAAGATTATTTCTGCCCATAGAGAATGCCTCCCTTTTGGCTTCACTCCCGCAACAAGACCAGCGTCACCCCCGTGGTGCCTACAACAACCACAGGTGTGCCTCACTATTCCGGGAATAACGAACAAGAGCCATCATTCAACAGTGGTTCTACGACAGGTGACATTGTCGCTACTCAACGAAAAATACGGCCAGAGGACCCACATTTACACCGATGGATCGGTCTCGGCTGACAGCTCCACAGGTGCTGTTGTCATCCCGGCGTACCAGGTCACTATAAAGCTCAAACTGTCGCATAGGACAACATCCACAGCAGCGGAGCTTGCCGCCTTACGTGCTGCTATACTTTATATTGCGGAGGCCCGACCTCAAAAATGGGCTGTGTTCTGTGACTCCAAGGCATCCCTTCAGAGCTTGCAATCAGCTTTACGACAGCGGGAGCACCAACAACTAGTGAATGAAATAAGAGAAGTGATTCACGAAGTTTTATCGAAAGGACATGACTTGGTGTTCCAGTGGTTACCGGGACATTGTGGTATTGTCGGTAATGACCTTGCTGATAATGCTGCCCGATCCGCCCACGCGGACGCCCAGATAACCCCAATTCCATTGTCGAGAACCGACGCTGCAAGGGGCCTTCACACGTTCGCTAACACCATGTCGGAAACTTGGCTGAGTGACCCCAGTGTCAGGAACCGCCGCCTACACAAATTGGACCCATCGAGAAAGCTTCAAGTTCCATCGGACCTCTCCCGCCAGGATGCAACTTTACTGTGCCGCCTGTGGTTAGGAGTAGCTTTTACAAAGGCGTACTCCTTTCGCATAGAAATGGCGGATAGCTGCCGATGTGAATCGTGCGACACTGACGAGACAATAGAACATCTACTGTGTTCATGTGAACGTTTTGCGAGCGAACGCAATTTGCTACGCGAAACGTTGGAGACACTAGACAGTAGACCTTTTTCCGAAGAGAAGATACTTGGCTCATGGCTCTACGCGTCGCTGGCCAGCAAAGCGACGCGGGCACTGCTAAGTTTTCTGAAGACGACCGGACTACGCGACCGCTTATAAGCGTGCAATGGACAAGGTCCCACCAACATACACGTTGCCCTTCACTTCTCTCTCTCTTCTCCTTTAATCCCCTCACCCCTTCCCCCAGTGCAGGGTAGCAAACCGGACGTGCGTCTGGTTGACCTCCCTGCCTTTCATTTCTTCCCTTCCTCCTCCTCCTACGCGTATGCCCGCATGGCAGGATCAGTGGCGAAGGTGATTGGCTGCTGACCCGAAGGTCGTGTGTTCGATACGTACACACGACCTCGACTTGCGAAAAAGTAGACGAAAACACTATGATGTCATCGAGGTAGCATAAGCAGGTTTTCCACTTCAGGCCACGCAGTACGCGATCAATCATACGTTCGAAGGTAGCAGGCGCGTTACAAAGTCCGAAAGGAATTACGTTAAATTATTATAGCCCATCTGGGGTGGTAAAAGACGTCTTCTCTTTGTCAGATTCGGACACTGGTATTTGCCAACAGCCCGATCGCAGGTCAAGGCTGGAAAAATACTCTGCGCCGTGCAACGAATCTAGTGTGTCATCGAGTCGTGGGAGAGGGTAAACATTTTTGCGGGTTATTTTGTTCAGTGCCTGGTAATCAACGCAAAAACGTACTTTTCCGTCTTTGTTTTGCACCAAAACAACTGGCGAAGACCATGTACTCGAGGAAGGATGTACGATATTCTGTCGAAGTATGTCTGAAAAGTTTTCTTCGATTATCTTCCTTTCTGCAAGAGACACGCGGTATGGCCGCCAGTGAATAAATAATTCGGGAGCCGTCAGTCTGAATTCGGTGAGTCGCAGAAGTTGTCATACCAAGCACAGCAGAATAAACGTCAAACAAAGAGAGATGTCTGTTCAATAAATTCAGCAATTCTTGACTCTTGGCTGCTGTCAGATCAGGCCTTATCGTCACCGATAGAGGAGTGGGCGAGTTGAGTGGCGGCGTGCTTGGCTCTGGTAGGTCTTTTTGACTTCGAAGGGCAACGATTGCAACGTGATGCGCGTCAATACCGCATGTTACTGTTAATCCACTGGGCAACAATAAGGGTTCGGGGGTCTGATTTAACGCAGTAATAAAAGCGGACCCTTCAGAAAAACGAACAAGGCCTGGAATGATCGGAATGCCTAGATGTACCGTGTGGCCATAAGGTAGTAGAAGCACGTCACCATCCACAATGTTGATGCAATCAACGCTAATTACTTCTTCTCGGGATGGCCAAAGAACATAATCTGAAGTGGTGACGAGACGAATGCGCTGTTCGTGTTCCGATACAGGAGAGTCGGTGCGATTGTGGTGGATGAGGCGCTGACGACAAGATATAGAAGCGCGTGCAGACGACAGAAAATCCCACCCGGAATGAGTTCGTAGGTGCACTCACAGAGAACTGCAACAGCAATATGATGACAAATACTGTCTATGAAAACACGAACTGTACACTGGGCGAGTGGGCGACAAATGGCGTTCGTGACAGCACGGAGAGACGGGCCCGAGTAAGGTGTTGTTATTTTGCGGAGACGGGAGCAAAGGTCACAGCGAATATTGGAAATAGCAGCGCCAGTATCCACTAGATCTTCGACGCGTACACCTTCTACTAACACTGTTAACAAGTTCAGTGGTCTGTCTGGAGGAATTGCTCGCTGTCCGGTGGATGCAGTTTCCCTTCCTAAAACTGCATTGGGGAGTTTTCTGAGTGGGCATTCATAACATTGAATGCGGGTCGCAGAGGCGACACGGAACGGCGATAGGGAGATGGTGAGCGGCGGCGAGACTCACGGAAGTTCACAGAAAGACCAATACTGTAAGGTGGAGAGAGCGAACGCTGAAAAGAAGGCCGGTAAAACGCGCGCTGGTAGTTCGTGAGTGGACTGAAGCGTCTGCGTTCCTCTGGAGCGTAGCCACGTTGCTCGTCCTACTGGCACCTTCGGCAAAAGCGAGATATATGACCCCTATAGCCGCAATAATAACAGATTGGACGTGGAGGACGCGACATGGCGTAATACGGCTGTGGGGACATCGGTGGTTACACTGATGACACAGGTAGATGGTCACCTGGTGTAGCCGCTGGGATAGTGGTGGGTGCTGAGAGCGCCGCGACTTCTGCGTACGTTGGTACCTGATGAGGTCTGCATTCGGTGGAACAAGGTGGATGTGACGTAGATGCAATCTCTTGGCTAATGATGTCTCGCAGTTTGTTGGAGCTGAGGCTAAAGTAGATGGTGGAGCGCATGAATAGCAGCGCCCATGAAGCTCCTCACAAACGATGTCGCCGACCAGGGCACGGGTATTGAGGGCCGCAGGAAGACGAATGTCCGAGGTATCATGGCAAAGACGAAGAGACTGAAGTTCTTCTAGTCTCTGGCAAACGGTGATGACATCTTGAGCCCGAAAAATTGAGAAAGATTCAAATAAGGTAAATAAAAAAGGGACTCCAAATAGCCATATGTGATAAGGCAGGGTACCTAAGCCAGCTCTTTCCCTGCTTTTGGTCCATCCTCTTGATCGAAGTGTAGCACTAATCTGGGCTGCTGGGCATGCAGGCTTTGTCGGAAATGAGATGGCTTATGCGAGTGCCCAGAAGTTTACAGTCTGTTCACAAGCATCTAATTTCACTTCACTTCACTTCACTTTATTACCTTAAAGACCCCCTAGAGAGGGTATTACATAGGAGGTGGGAAACATACAACATGATTGATTGATTTGTGGGGTTTAACGTCCCAAAACCACCATTTGATTATGAGAGACGCCGTAGTGGAGGGCTCCGGAAATTTTGACCACCTGGGGTTCTTTAACGTGCACCCAAATCTGAGTACACGGGCCTACAACATTTCCGCCTCCATCGGAAATGCAGCCGCCGCAGCCGGGAATCGAACCCGCGACCTGCGGGTCAGCAGCCGAGTACCTTAGCCACTAGACCACCGCGGCGGGGCGGAAACATACAACAAATGTAATACATATGCAAGATGGGTACAAGTATGAACAGGGGTAACCAATACAGAAATAAATTAATACATGTGCAGGATCAGTATACATATTGTTACGCACAAGGAGGACCAGGACGTATACGGCTGAAGGGGGTCGTTTATTTTGGTCGCGAAGAGAAGCGCCGGAGCGGCCAACAGGCTGATGATCGCAGTCTCCTCGTCTTCTTTTCTTCCTCCAGCTCTTGGGGCAGTCAGCATGTTCACCCATCTTCTTTTTCTTCCAAGGCATGCGTAACATTCCTCCCCTCGCAGACGAAGCCCGCCGGGCGAGGTAACCGATTCACCTTGGTGTGTACAACTTTAGTCGAGCGACATGGACTACTTGGGTTTTAGCGGCTCTTCTACCACTTCTCGTGAGGCGAGCTATTGTGTATGTGACTTCCGTGATTTTGTCGAGAACGACAAACGGTCCGTCGTATGTGGCCAAGAACTTTTGGCATAACCCGCGTCTTCGTACCGGAGTCCACAGCCACACTAAGTCGCCTGGGTGGTAAGTTACAGGCCGGTGGCGGACGTCATAGCGTACCTTCGATTTTTCCTGTGATGCCAAAGTGCGTAGACGAGCAATACGACGCGCTTCTTCTGCAAGGCAGAGGATTTCGGTGACTGAGAGGTTCTCGTGCGCCGAGAATGGCAAAACTGTGTCGAGTGTGTACCGTGGCGGTCGTGCGTACATCAAGAAAAAGGGGCTATAGCCTGTTGTCTCGTGCTTAGCGGTATTGAACGCGTACGTTATAAATGGTAACACGTCATCCCAGTTCTTGTGGTCGGATGCCACATACATAGAGAGCATGTTTACAATTGTTCGGTTGGTACGCTCCGTGAGCCCATTTGTTTGCGGATGGTATGGCGACGAGTGACGAAGGCGGGACTCACTCAATCGAAGCAGCTCTTCTACTATGTCTGCCGTAAATTGTCGCCCACGATCACTGATGATCACCTGAGGTGGGCCATGTCGGAGGATAACGTGCTGCAGCAGGGACACAGAGACGTCGCTGGCAGTTGCGGTTGGTATGGCCGCCGTCTCGCAGTAGCGCGTGAGGTAATCGACACATACAATAATCCAGCGATTTCCCTTAGCCGACTTTGGAAAAGGGCCCATGAGGTCAATGCCCACCTGTTGGAAAGGTGTGCTTGGAGGTGGCAAGGGCTGTAGAAAACCAGCCGGAGCAGTAGACGGGTGTTTGTGGCGTTGACACTGTGTGCAGCTGGCCACATACGCCTCGACTGACTGTCGCATTCCTGGCCAATAAAAGCGTTCCTTAGCACGGTAAAGCGTCCGCGCAGAACCTAAATGTCCGGACGTAGGATCATCGTGCATCACACCTAAAATCGCTGTCCGAAGGGTTTCTGGCACTACCAGGAGGAAACGTGCACCAGTGCTGGAAAAGTTCTTCTTATATAGGAGTCCGTTGCGTACACAGAAATGGCATGCCGTAGGAGCTGTGCAAAGCGATGATAGCCTGGTGTCCTTTCGCTGTTCATCTTTGAAAGTACTGAGGTCGGGAAACTTCGGTGACACAGAAGCTACGAGGTGATCGAGGTCATCGGCGTCACACTCTGTAGTGCTCAGTGGCATGCGCGAAAGGCAATCTGCGTCGGCGTGTCGTCGACCACTTTTGTACGAGACTATGAAGTTATACTCTTGGAGCCGAAGTGCCCAGCGCGCTAGACGGCCGCAGGGATCCCGAAGGTTGACGAGCCAACACAATGAGTGGTGGTCGGTGACAACTGTAAAAGGGCGTCCGTATAAGTAAGACCGAAACCGCTGAATCGCAAATACTACCGCGAGGCATTCTTGTTCTGTTACAGTGTAATTCTGTTCGGGCCTACTCAAGGAGCGACTTGCGTATGCAATCACGTGCTCGCGGTTACCATAGCGTTGAACTAGGACGGCACCAATTCCTACGCCGCTGGCATCTGTGTGCAGTTCGGTTGGAGCTGATGGGTTGAAGTGTTGAAGAACAGGCCGCGACGTCAGGAGGAACTTCAGTTAACGAAAAGAGGAGTCGCACTCCGGAGTCCACTCGAAGGGAGTATTCTTCCGTAGCAAACATGTCAGCGGATACGCGACATCGGCAAATTTGGGTATAAAGCGGCGAAAATAGGAGCAAAGCCCCAAAAAACTGCGGAGCTCCTTCACAGAGCGCGGCACATTAAATGCTTCAACGGCTGCTGTCTTTTGGGGATCTGGACGGATGCCCTCCTGATCGACTAGGTGCCCGAGAACAAGGGTTTGTCGGTCTCCGAAGTGGCATTTCTTTGAGTTAAGAACAAGGCCAGCGTTTCTTATGCAAGTCAGTACAGTATCAAGACGTGAATTGTGTTCCCTGAAGGTGCGGCCAAAGATGACGACGTCGTCGAGATAGCACATGCAAATGCTCCACTTCAAGCCACGAAGAACAGTGTCCATAAATCGCTCGAACGTCGCCGGCGCGTTGCACAGTCCAAATGGCATCACGTTGAATTCAAAAAGGCCGTCAGGTGTTACAAAGGCTGTCTTTTCTTTATCTTCAGGATGCATGGGAATTTGCCAATAGCCCGATCTTAAGTCTACAGAGGAAAAGTAAGAGGCCGAATGCAGACAGTCTATGGCATCATCAATACGTGGAAGTGGGTACACGTCTTTTTTTGTTACAGCATTCAATCGGCGATAATCGACGCAAAATCTCCAGGATCCGTCTTTCTTTTTAACGAGAATTACTGGAGCTGCCCATGGACTTACTGACTCTTGAATGATACCGTTTTCAATCATTTCGTTCACCTGCTCATTAATAATCCGCCGCTCGGATGGCGAAACACGGTATGGCTTTTGTCTAATCGGATTGGCCAAACCCGTGTTGATAGTGTGACATGTTCGAGAAGCAGGGATTAGGGGCGCTTTGTCTTTCTGCGCAAAGTCGAATGCAGAGACGTGCTTCGAAAGTACATTGACCAATGTTCGGCGTTCACTTGTGCTCAGCGACTTATTCACCATTGGCAGAAGAGCCGTTTCGAAACTGTGACTACGATGCTCTTCCGGCGCATCTCTAAGCTCGGTCACCAGCAAGGCCTCGTGTTGTCCACTCACGACGGCTAACTTTAGACCATCTGGTAACATCACGGGTTCTGTAGAGCAATTGACAGTCCATAAACCAGCGCGTCCACGTCTGATCGACACCACACAATGTGGGATCAACACATTCTTTTTCATGCAGTTGGTGTACACTGGTTCTACGTTGGCATCAAAGCTGGCGGAATAGCTGTCGCTGCAACCAACAGGTACACGAACGGTTGATAACGGTGGTATGATAGTGTCGCCACAGACACACAATGCCGTCTCACCATCCACAGGGTTTTCCAAGAGTGCTGGCGGAACGTGATCACTCAAGACTATTGTCCCTGTGCGGCAGTCGACAGTCGCACCACACTCCCTCAAAAAGTCCATACCCAAAATAACATCATGTGTCGCCTGCGGAATAATCACGAACTCCGTTGGGATAACACGGCCTCCGAGAAATACGTTAGCTTGACACACACCAACAGGATGCAGTGCCTCCCCACTCACTCCGCAAAACTTCGCAGCTTGATTCCACCTAAATAATACCTTCCGCCCCAAGGTATCTTTAAAACACGCACTCATGACCGAAATGGTTGCCCCCGTATCCACCAAAGCCATCACAGGCACACCGTCAACAAAAACACGTACTTTGTTCTTGAGCATCAACACAGGAGGTATTTCTGATGTTAGCACGTCTCCGGCGACCTCACCTCCATCGGCCGCGCTTGCTAGTTTTCCTGTGGCAGAGGAGACGTGTTGCGGCGCCGTGGAGAAGGAGAACGGGGAACACGAGGCGGTGGAGGCGTCAAGCTCCTGTCAGATGTAGGGGAGTGGTTCCGGAAGCTGCGTGTCCAGTAGTCGTCACGAGGCAGCAGGTGTGTTGCATTAGGGTCATCGTACGGTCGATCAGACGATCGTGTGAAGTGTTGTGGTGGGCCATACGTTGCTCGCGGGTCATCTCGAAGTCGTTCGGAAGGCCGTGCAAAGTTTGGTGGGTAGCCATACCGTGGGGCTACACGTCGACGGTTGCAAAATCGCGAAATATGTCCTGGTACACCACAGGAGTAGCAAACTGGGAGAGGCCGAAACTCTCTTTGTTCGTCGATGAATCGAACATCGTCTTCTCTGGCGGAGTGGGTCGGTTCGTTCCGTATATCATAGGGATAGACTGGGCGTCGTGAAGAAGGCGGACGCTGGGGGCGTCGGTCATGGCGAGGAGCTGGCAACCGTGGTGCTCTTCTTGGCTGTGGGGGTGCGCGGTACTCAACAGCTGCTGCACTAACCATCGATTGCCAAGGGGTCGTAGAAGGCGGCGGCGCAGTCACAGCCTCACGTGGCACATATACCGAATGTTGGTCGTTTACAGAATGGTGATCAACTGCTGAATGCGTCTGTTCTCTATAGCGAAAAAGTTCTTCGCGAACAATCTCTCGAATCGTCGAGGACAGGTCTGGGCAGGTGCTCGTGTCGATGCTGGCAACCGTTGTAACATTTGTGAGCCGGCCGAACTTTGGAGCAATCCTGCGCATTTTCAGCTGTTCGAAAGTTCGGCAATGCCGAATCACGTCGGACACCGAGCTCAGGTGCTCTTTTCCGATTAGAAAATTATATACATCTTCGGCTATGCCTTTCAGCAAATGCCCTACTTTGTCGTCTTCTGACATCTGATCATTGACCACCTTGCAGAGCTTCAGCACATCCTCTATATACGTGGTACATGTCTCACCTGGAAGCTGCGCGCGTTGAGACAATGTCTGCTCTGCCCGCTTCCTTTTGACGCTCGAGTCGCCGAAACACGCTTTCAGCTCTGCAACAAAAACGTCCCACGTCGTCAGTGTGTCCTCGTGGTTTTCGTACCACACGAGCGCAGTATCCGTAAGGCAGAAGACCGCATTGCTTAGCTGAGCGGCGGCATCCCAGCCGTTGGACTTGCTGACTCGCTTGTACTGGACGAGCCACGCGTCGACATCCTCTCCCGATTTTCCTCCAAAGGTTGGCGGGACTCGGTAGTAGGGCACGGAACCCATTGGAGTTGGCCTTGAAGCGTTAGATGGGTGATCTTGGGCCATTACGATCGGTGCAGGCGGGAGTCCGGCAAGGCGGCGGCTGCGGCGTAGTCCAGGTAGTGAAGCTCCCGTCGTTGGGCTTGTCTTACCCAGCACGCTTCCACCAATCTGTTACGCACAAGGAGGACCAGGACGTATACGGCTGAAGGGGGTCGTTTATTTTGGTCGCGAAGAGAAGCGCCGGAGCGGCCAACAGGCTGATGATCGCAGTCTCCTCGTCTTCTTTTCTTCCTCCAGCTCTTGGGGCAGTCAGCATGTTCACCCATCTTCTTTTTCTTCCAAGGCATGCGTAACAATATGAACAGGCGTAACACCTTGCCAAAAAAAAGAAGACAAAGTAAGAACCAGTGGCACAAAAAGGAACAATGTAATGTATTCAAATTGAAAAGAAACAAGTGACATTTTGTGTAATTGTTCAGTGGCATAATATGGTGGCGAGATCAGTAGAAAGGCCATTCCAGTCGGAAGCTGCACGAAAAAAGAAGGAGGCGGAAACTGTCGTGGTACGGGCGCGTGGCCGGCCGACATGAAAGGAATGAGTGGTGCGGTGAGATGTGCGGGCAGGAGGCAAGATATAGGGCGGGTGGCCGAGTTGACTGTGATAGAGCTTGTAGAACAAAATGAGGCTGGCAACTCGGCGACGAATGTTAATGTTTGAAAGATTGCATGCTTGTTTAAGAGATGAAACGCTCACGTTATACGAATACAAGGAAAAAATGAATCTAGCTGCTCTTATCTGGAGTGATTCTAGTGCGTCGGTTAAGTAAGCTTGATGAGGGATCAAGATAGGCGACGCGTATTCAAGTTGGGTGCGAATCAAAGATTTAAAAGCTTGTAGTTTTACAGGAGGGGGAGCATGACGTAAGTGCCCCTTTAAGAATCCAAGCGATCTGTTAGCTGATGATATGGTATTGGTAATGTGGACGCGTCATGATAAATCGTTACTCAAAGTGACTCCCAAGTACTTGTATGTGATGACATTTTCCAATGCAACTTCACCGATTTGATAAGAATAGGTGATGGGGCTGCGCCGACGGTGAAACGAGAGGGACTTGCATTTATTAGTGTTTAGTGTTATTAGCCAACGATTGCACTAGTTAAGCACATGGTTAATGTCATCTTGCAATGCAACTTGGGCTGAGGTGTTAGTAATAGTACGGTACAGTACGCAATCGTCTGCAAAGATATGAATATTGCTGGATACATGAAAAGGTAGATCGTTAATATTTATTAGGAATAATAGGGGTCCAAGAACAGATCCTTGTGGGACGCCTGATGTTACTGCCAGAGGGTATGAGTTATGTCCATTAACGGTAACGAATTGGTAACGATTAAACAAAAAGTCTGGAACCCAAGTTAAAATTTTACGGCCCAAGTTTCGAAAGTTTTAGCATCAGGCGGTTGTGGGGTACTTTGTCGAATGCGTTTGCAATGTCAAGAAAGATAGTGTCAGTCTGTATGTTACTGTCTAGGTTAGTGTGCAGATCATGAACAAAAAGGGCAAGTTGGGTTTCACAGGAAAACGTTTTTCGAAATCTATACTGTGCGGAATGAAAAAAAAGTTATTAGAGTCCAAGAAGTGCATGATTTCGGTGTAAATGACGTGTTCCATGAGCTTGCAAGGCATGCACGCCTGTTAAGGAAATGGGGCGATAATTGAGAGGACATGATCTATCGCCTGATTTGAAGACTGGAAGGACCTTTCTTATTTTCCAGTTTATCGGTAGGTTACCTGTAGATAATGGCTGACAGAACAATACTGATAAGTATATGGCAGACATGTGCTTGGTATTTTTCAGAAATTTTGAGGTAATATCGTCTGATCCCGCTGAAGAAGAGAGATTGAGTTTGTCTATTGACGATATTATTTCGGAAGCGACAAAGTCAATACTGGGCATTACAGAGACCATGCTAGACGGAAAAATCGGAAGGGAACTGTTAGCTTCGTTTGTGAACACGGAAGCGAATGCTGAGTTAAATACTTCTGCGCATTCAGAATCACTAACTTCCCCACCCGAAGCATTATTCAAAATAATACCTGAGATTCTCTTAGGGTTAATTACCTCCCAAAATTTCCTAGGGTTATTTACCAAGATCTTCGCAAGATCAGTATGAAAAAAATGTTCTTTTTGCGGTTCGAATGGCATTATAATAAAGGGTTTCAGCTTCTTTAGACTAATCCCATGCGCTGGTGGTAGCTGCGTGTTTAGCTGCACGAAAAAGTCGTTTTTTCCTATTTTCAAGTCGCTTTAAAGGTTTAAAAAACCATGGATTTTGTTGATTAGAACGGAAGGTGGTACTGGGAATAAACTTGTTTGTTAGCTCCTTAATAATATCTTCAAAAATTAACCAGTTATTGTTCACTGATTGTTCACTTAATGTTGTTTCAAAATGAGGTAGGAAGGCTTCGAGTTCAGTGTATATTGCGTTGTAATCCCCCTTGTCGTACAGACGTATAGTTTTACTGCATGGTTTGCGTAAGTTAGGGACGAATTCAAAAACAGCATAAATAACTTTGTGGTCGCTAATCTCAGGAAGAAGTGTAAATGTGACAAGCCTTCGGGTTTAGTTGTCAGTATTAGATCCAAAATATTAGAAGTTTCACGAGCAATACGTGTAGGTCCTGTTATTAGCTGTGTTAGGTTAAAACTTAGGCAGACGTTAATGAATTCTTTTGTTCTGGAGTGGCCTGTAATTAATTGGTTGGCGTCTTGCTATTTGGTCGCATTTTGCTCGGCGATGGAGCGCCGGCGAGTTGCGCTCGGCGGCGCTAAAGCGCGGGAGCGCTTTTCTAAACACGGTAGTCTTTTTTGGGGACCTTTGACGCTGAAATTTCGGTCTGTCTGTCTATGTGTCTGTGCATTTGTCTGTTTGTCCACCCTAACGGTACCCTAAACGGCATCAAAGTGACCAAACGATACTCCAAACGGCTGACCCCATCCGCACCGGCCACCAATATTGATCGAGATTCAGCGTTCATACTTGTGCGGTTGTCAATTAAAAAGCAAATATTGCGCATATCTGGGGTACCATAACAACAGGTCACTATTCTGTATGTGCCCCGCCGCGGTTGTATAGTGGGTAAGGTACTCGGCTGCTGACCCGTAAGTCGTGGGGTCTAATCCCGACTGCAGCGGCTGCATTTCTGATGGAGGCGAAAGTGTTGTAGGCCCGTGTGCTCAGATTTGGGTGCACGTTAAAGATCCCCAGGTGGTTAAAATTTCCGGAGCCCTCCACTACAGCGTCTCTCATAATCATATGGTGGTTTTGGGACGTTAAACTCCGCATATCAATCAATATTCTGTATGTGTGGCTTTTTACTGGTAAAGGCATACATAAGTAATTCTAAGGACCATAGCGTTTATCACGCTGCGCTGATCTTCAAACGCTTGCACGAAAAAGCAACTGTTTCCAACACTTTGCTAAGACGACACTGTGGTAGCACCTACCCCTCAGTTTGTGTTCTACACCTTATCACCTCAGAGACGGGCGCACACGCCGCGCTCTTGTTTTTCCAGAATAACTGCCAGATAGCGCTCATGTCTCACGTGTGACGTCACATGATGTGCTCGTTCGCCTCCGCTGTACGCTCGAGACACTCTAACGCAGCAACTCCAGAACACCATTCACCGCTTTTTTTGCGCAGAACATTAAATAATAGTTTTATTCCCACTCTCTATACGCAAGACTATCGTCTTATGACGACATTCGCAGTGTAACATGGAAGTACAGAGCCACGGTTTCATTCCATGGCTTTTGCACCAACTACCGCATAAAACAACGTTTCTGCCAGTCATTCGCGAATCCCCGTACAGGTGCGAAATCTTCTGGCGACAGCTGCAGAATCGCAGATTTTCTTCCCTTTACCTCCTACACCGCATTTATTCGTCCCCTTCTCCCTTTTCTAATTTCTGCTCTTGTTTCACAGCTGACCTCTACGACATCATATGGTGCTGCCCTAAGCACTCTTCTTCCTTTCCCGAAATATTTCATTTGCAGTGAGATCTAGCGTGAGGCTGCCGTGTGCCTCTCGGAGACTGCAATTTCGACCATCTTGAAGGAAGTCCTGGAGTGGGCTGACAGAGTACAGGGGGACTACTTGGAGTAGTTGCTACCCACCGCCCTCTGTACAATTACCCACTTCCTCTTAAGATGGGCCGAATAAAGTTCATTCATTCATTCTCTCAAGAAAAGCCATAGAATACCACTTCGACAGCACGAAAGGGCCGCATCATTGTAGCGCATGTGGGAAAGAAGATGAAGTATGTATGTGGACGCATTGCCCTATATTTTACTTTTTCAATTTTGTGTGCTTCCATATACAAACATACGCTGTCAAACAAACACAACGCCCCCATCCGTGTCGTTGAATCTCTCGAAATGTTGCCGCGGTGATACTTTGAGAAAATCGACAGTGTTGGCCGGAACACGTTTGAGGCCTTTGGCAAATCTGAATTCGGGGCTATTGTGACTCATACGATTTTTTCGCTGTACCAGCATCACCATTGTTGTCACATAAACGAGTCCTCTAGCTGTCGGTGGTGTCCGATCGGGACGGCCTTAGGCTCTCCCATAGTCGAGTACTAAGTACTTGAAATCGTTAACTACTTTTTCTAAACACATATTAGTTTCTTTGCTTCTTAGAGTGTATTACTATCCCCGGGACGGCTGTAAGCTCTCCCATAGTAGAGTACTTATACTCTAAATCGTTAACCACTTTTTCTAAACACACATTTCTTTCAGCTCTTTCAACGTTTCAACGTCATCTCGTATCCGTGTTCATGTAAATGACGTCTGTTTTGTCATCATCGTTAGAATATGTCTAAGAAGGAAATGTTCTGTTGAACGTAATTGACGTTTGTGGCTATAAATGTTTTCTAAATAAATCAGTGCCAAGTACTCGAAATTGTTAAACATTTTTTTAAAAACACATCGTTTCGTCAGCCGCTCGTATGCAAAGTCGGATTGCACGTGGGACGGCTCTCAGCTCTCCCTTAGTACAGTACCAAGCACTCTAAATCGTTAAGCACTTCTACACACAGGGTTTGCTTTCCTTTCTGGGGACGGCTTAGTGCCTTCCCATAGCACAGTATTAATTGATCTATTTCGTTAAATACTTTTTAAATGCGAAGCATTTGTTACCGAACTTCGGCAACTTTCAGTGTATCTATCTTATCTTTCTGGCCAAATACGACTTTTAGCTCTCCTGGTCGTTTCGATAATTGTCTCAATACCAAACTTGGTATGGCATATCATGACTGTATAACGAACATATTTGACTAGTCATAAATTGAAAATCACGATATGTTTGTCATGAATGTCATAATTTACAATTCATGGTCCTGCAGTTCTTGCGGTGTTTTGTTCCCATGGCATGTTGCAAAACTGGTATGGTGTGACATGATTGCATGACGAGCACAAGCGACAGACCTTAAGATGAAAATCATGACATGCATGTCATGTAACAACATGACTACGTTTTACGCTCATGATGCACCCGTGGCCATTTCGCCAGCGACAT
The DNA here is from genome assembly GCF_043290135.1 of Rhipicephalus microplus. NCBI lineage: Eukaryota > Metazoa > Arthropoda > Arachnida > Ixodida > Ixodidae > Rhipicephalus > Rhipicephalus microplus. Next base: position 119,358,178 of record NC_134703.1, read on the forward strand.
ATATACCAAATTTGGTATTACGGTGCGTGAATGGATGACGAAGGTATGTAACTGGTGCAAACGTGATCATCATGAGATGTGTGTCATGTATTAGCATGACTATTTGCTACGCTCATGATGCGCTCATGGCCATTTCGCTAGCTTCACGTGTACCAAACTGGGTATTACTTGAAGCCAACGGATGACGAAGCTATGTGACTGGTGCAAACATGCTAATCATGAGATCCGTGTCATGCGAGAACATGCTTTCATGCCTAAGTCAAGACGCCAATACATTTCGACGTGACGCGGTGCGCGTGCTCGCCGGCATTGATTTCGTCGCGTCACGCCGGCGTTGCCACGCCAGGCGTCGGTCCTGCCTTATACTCGCGGGCGCAAGCCGTGCTGCGTTGCTTTGACGTATGCGCGTTGTAGCGCATCCGGCGTCCCTCCGTCATAAAAACAAGGAGACGCAATGTTGTCTGGTTAACGCATCGGCGCGAAATGCAGCCTGTTGCGTTTCGCGCCGGTTGCCTTCGGGCCGCACCGAAGGACGCTGGTTGCGCCTGGCGTCCGACCATAACTGCTCGCGTTTTGCAAACGTAGCGTTGCTGTGCCCAGCGTGCGTGCGCGTCAACGCTACATTCGATATAATGGGTCTTTCATGATGCGGTCGCAGCCGTTTTGCTTGCTTCACATATACCAAATTTGATGTTACGCGACGTCAATGGATGACGAAATATATGACTGGTGCAAACATGATAATCCAGACAAGCGTGTCATGTAAGTACATGACAACATACCACGTTCATAGCGTGCTCGCAGCCGCTTCGCTAGCTCCACATATACTAAATTTTGTAGAACAGACGTGAATAGATGATGAAGGTAAATGACACATCCAAACATAGTAATCATGACACGGAAGTCATGTACAGCATCATTTATCTCCCTCTCGTAATGGTGTGCTGATTTTAAAGTGATATATCAACACTTATACGTGGGATCCCCCAATTTTTTTTATGCGAAGCATTTCTTGGCGAACTTCGAAGACATTGAGCGTATCTATCTATCTATCTATCTATCTATCTATCTATCTATCTATCTATCTATCTATCTATCTATCTATCTATCTATCTATCTGTCTGTCTATCTATCTATCTATCTATCTATCTATCCATCTATCTATCTATCTAGCCGCTTACGACTTTTAGTTATCCTGGCCGTTTGGATAATGGTATCGATACCAAACTTGGTATGATTTAACATGACTGTATAAAAAACATAACTGACTAGTCATAACTTAGAAATCATGAATTGTATGTCATGACTGCCATGATTTACATTTCATAATCTTGCTGCTCTTGCGGTGGTTTCTTTCACATGACATGTTGTGAAACTGGTATGGTATGAGATGACTGTATGTAGAACACAAGTGATAGACCCTAACATGGAAATCATGACATGCGTGTCATGTAACAACATGACTACGTGCCACACTGATGTTGTGCTCGCGGCCGTTTCGCAAGCTTTGCATATACAAAATTTGGTATTACGGGACGTGAATGGATGACGAAAGTATGTGACTGGTGCAAACATGATAATCATGAGATGCGTGTCATGTAACAACATGACTACATGTCACGCTCATGATGCGCTCACGGCCCTTTCGCTAGCTTCACATGTACTAAATTTGGTATTACGTGACGCGAACGGACGACATAGGTAAATGACACGTTCAAACATGATGATCATGACATTCGTGTCAAGTAACAACATGACTACGTCCCACACTCATGATGCGCTCGCGGCCGTTTCGCTACCTTCACATATACCGAAATTTGGTATTACGTAATGTAAATGGATGACGAAGGTGTGTGACTGGAGCAAACATATATAATCTTAAGATGCGCGTCATGTAGGAACATTATTACATGCCACACTCAAGGCACCAATATTTTTCGACGTGACCCGGTGCGCGTGCGCGCCGGCGTTCATTTCATCGCGTGACGCCGGTAATGCTATGCCAGGCGCCAATATTGCAGAAGGATCAAAATGTGGGCCAGTTGGTAATTCATTTTCTTCGTTCAGCGAACTGGGAGCGCAGAGAAAGACACAAAGGACGAAGCGAGGAACCACACAACACGAGCGCTCGTTAACGCGCTCGTGTTGTGTGGTTCCTCGCTTCGTCCTTTGTGTCTTTCTCTGCGCTCCCAGTTCGCTGAACGAAGGCGCCAATATCGCCCTAGTAGAGATCAGTGGTTCTACCCACTGACCTCCATTGTGGATCTGCCTGCCATGTACTCGCTACGTTGCTTTGACGCATGCGCGTTTGAGCGCACACCGTGTCCCTCCGTTACAAAGAGAGGCAGACGCGGTGGTGTTTATTGGATGGATGCTAAAACTTTATTTCGTCAGAAAACAACTGCGGATGATTCCGTGTTAGATGGCCATCAACCTAAGGTTGGCGGCGACCTGTGTGGCCCACTCCAACTGGACGACTGGGTCCGAGCTGGTCAACACGGCCTCCATGTGCTCAAGAGAGGGATCATGCATAATATCCACCGGTGGCAGCACCATGCTACATTCCCAAAATATGTGATTATATGTTGCCACAGCCTGGCACCATTTGCATTGTCTCCTCCTGGTATACTTTTTTCAACAAGTAAGGGTTGGGAAAAGATTGCGTCTGCAGTTTTCTCCAGACGCATTCCTGCGCGTTAGTCAACTGCTCGTGCGGAGGCGGATAAAACCTCTACTCTAGTTTATAATGATTCGATATGTAATGAAAGGATACCAGCCCATCCCTCGCGGACCTCCCTGGAACGGGCGGCTCACCTACCCGGCTGACGAAACCTCGAATTGACGTCATCGGCGCGAAACGCAGCATGACCCATTTCGCGCCTGTTGCCACCATGTCGCGCCGACGGACACTGGTCGCGTCTTGCGTCAGACTATTGAGTGCTCGCATTTCGCTAGCGTGGTGTCGCTGTGCACAGTCTACACCTTCGTCAACGTTGCGTCGGAGTATAGTGGGCCCTTTATGACCCGCTCTCCGCCGTTTCGCCAGCCTCAGATGTACCAAATATGGTATTACCGGAAGTGAATACACGGCGAAAATAAATGAGACGTCCAAACCTAATAATCATATGCGTTTCATTTGAAATATGACTACATGCTACGCTCATAGTCTTCTCGTAGCCGTTTCACTAGTTCCACATATACCTAATTTGGTATTCCGTGGTGTAAATGGACGAAGAATGTAAATGACATGTTCAAACATAATAATCACGATTTAGATGTCATGTAAAATATGATTACGTGCTACGCTTATAGCACGCTTGCGGCCATTTCGCTAGCTTCATATATACCAAAGTTGGTATCAGGTGATGTTATTAGATGACGAAGGCAAATGAAACGTCCAAACATGATCGACATACATTGAAGTCATGTATGGCATAACTTACCTCCGTCTCGTAACATTGTGCTGATTTTATTTTGACCTCCCAACCTTCCTCATTCGTGCTTCGCATATGCTCAATTCACACTGTACGTGGGATCTGCAAATTTTAGGGGCGAACCTCCTTATAGCGGCACCCGTTTGTTTCTCATAGTCGTAGTCGTATTGTGTCCCATGTCTTACGTTTTGACCTGAAAGGTGGTGCCGGTGGAAGATTTCTCCTTTGCGTTATTGAACAATAAAAAGTTCGTAGCGTGCGCGTTAACTAGAAGCCGAATTCTCCTGTCTCTCATTTCCCATTAGCAGCCATTGGCATGTACATTGAGCACTATCTGAAAAGAAATGACTGCTACGTTACACTCGCTGGGCGTATACCCTCCTCGGTTTTAGGAAGGTTTAGCAAGCGTTGGGCCGCAGTGCCACGAATACAGTGAACAAGTCGGGGTGGTTAAAGGTGGGAAGTAGACACGAAGCGCAAGCCGTAAGATAGTGTGCGCGGGCCAACTCTCGTTTAATCCTTGGGATGTCCGCTAGATGGCGGTGCGTCTATATATTGGGAATATATGATGAAAAGATGCGACATGGTGGTACTTGGAGTGTTGAATAGATGGACGAACGGACACACAGACAGATGCATGGACGGACTCACGGATGCTGCACTGACGGATGGGCGCATGGACGGACGCAGGGGCGGATGCATGGATGAACGCAGGGACGGACGCATAGATGGACGTGCGGACGCACGAACAGACACACGCACGGACGGGCAAGTGGACGCACGGATGGCCACACAGACGGACGCATGGACAGACGGAAGAAAGAACAAATAAACGGACGGATGGTTCGCCCCACTCCCCATCATTCACTCCATGGTTATGCTGCCATTGTTTTCTAAACACACCATGCAAATGACCCGCCTTGAATCGCCCGTGGCTTGATGTTCTCCCATGGTAGAGTACATCCTACTCAAAATCGTCGAACACATCTTCTAAACACACAGTACAACGGCGCCTCTAACGGGAGAAATAAAAACTATATAGTGTACACGGTGCTGACAATAAACGAAGCGCGGGCACAAAATAGCTTGAAGAGCAAGATCCAAAAAAAGTGCCGTGTCCGTGTACGGACCCAACCCGGGTCATTTGCTTGTCAAGCGGATGTTCAATCACACTGCCCGCGTGTGCTTGGACATACAATGGAAACAACTTTCTCTGCTTTGAAGTGAAAGTAAGTTTCATGCTTTAAAAGAACACACGTCGGGTATATATACCTCACAATGCAATATGTAGCACCGCAGTTATAATGTGTAGTACAAGGGATCAATGCTATCGGGCATAGGAACATACCAATATCGCAGTGACTCCATGTTTTGAAGCCGGCCACCCACTACAAAAGGCGCAGACGCTGGTGTGCCTAGTCGTTTAAACCTACGTGGTGGCGGCATAATCTTTTCAAATGTTGCACGCGCGTAAATTCCCGTGCTTTAAATCATGGTATACCCATTACCCAGAATGCAGCCACGTGAGAAAGCTTCACTTACACAAGCCACTTCCAACTTTTTTTATTGCAGTGTAGTCCTCCAAAGTTTAAACATGCCGAGTAACATCATACAATACAAAGTGTGCAATAAAATGCTCAAGTACGTTAAGGACAGGATATTGCTGTCACGCTCAACTCTTAAAGGCAAAGCATCCGTGCTCCCCAGGTTTTTAGAAGCGAATCTCCTTAAGCTCGTACAATCTGCATAGACGCCTACGTTGTCGTAGCTAATCTTTCGATCGAAACAGAGGCGTTACATATACCGTACATAGAGCTTTCATATCACGCATGTGGTTTAAAGTGGGACCGTGCTCTGTCCATCCAACTGTTCGTCCGACCGTCAGTGCATCTGTCCGTTTATCCTAATTTCCATCGCGTTCTTCCGTCTTTCCATCCATCCATGCTTCTGTCCGTCCATCCATCTATCCGTCTTTTACACGTCTTTACGCCGGTCAGCGACTTGAACGTAGAGAGTAGGGACCTTACGATCGAGCTTCGCTCCATCGTTATCATTTATTTTGTCGATCGGCTGTCAATTTGAATACTAAAGTTGAAAACTGGCCCTAAATGTTTCATTCTTGTGGTATAGCCTCAACAGACTGTGTCCTTGCACCGCTATCTTTGTTTCTTTTTTCCTTTCTTTGTTGGTAAAATTGCATAAACGTTTGACTCATTTATTTCGCCGCTTTTGTTTCTTAAGTACCACGCTTGTAGCTGACGTCATGCCAGTGGTTAGTCATTTTAGTCACCCGTATACGCTTCGGTAACACGTCCTTTGAGAAAAATACCAGAAGGAAAATTTGGTGAATACATTCATGAGAAGTTGTTTAAACGCGAGCAGTTAGTAAGCATTTTGTAATCTTACATATCTTCGACTGGTGGGGAAAAAAGTGACCGTTTCGCCTTTAGGCCAATACAATAAATGCTCTGGCAAGAAATTTCGATGTCACACGAAGAGCGACCAACAGCTCGATAATGCAGGAGGAGCGGTTTTTCTAGAGCTTTTTCAAACACTCTTGGAGTAACTACTACAAGCACAGCAGTATGTTACTTACTATGCCATAAATAATCATAACTTTTGTGTAGTGAGAAAATGTCCACTATGCCAATATTTGTCATTTTTTGGAAAATCGTCGTACCGGCTACATACTAGTAAGGCATCATGTTCACTTTGCTGATGCTGTTGTAATGAGTTGAAGCATTAGTTACACAATTCACACTCCGTGCCACCTGGTTGTGATTTTACTGTTCTAAGAGGCTTTAGAAGGAAGACGAAGAAGTGTGTTTTGAATAGGAGCGAAGAATAGGAGAGAAGAAGAAGATTCTCGATCGCGTATGGTCGCCATGATCTGCTCGTTCTAGGATGCGAAGAACGCCGCCATACTTGCGATCTTGATCGGCCACTTGCTCGCTTGCTTACTCTGGGGGTTTGGCTGAAATCTGAGTAGCCACTACTGAATTTCTTCTTGGATAGGCGTATCTAAAGCCTTAGCATTGATTAGCTAGTACCCTTCTGGCTAGTCAATCCAGACAGATGCCGCTTTCTTCGCCTGGACCAGGGACTTATCTCTGGTCTGCTTCTCTTTCACCGCAGGAGCTACCGGTGGACCAGTTCCTACGCAATGGCGTCGCTTCCGTTCCTGTGGCCCTAGTCCCAAGCAACGACGGAGTCATTAAGATGAAAAACCCTAAGTTGATCCAGTCGGAACTCAAAGCAGCGACAACTCACTATCACACCATCACAGAGGTCCGGCAGTTTGGCAAGGGAGGCATTGTCTGCTTTTCTCCTGACCAGCTCTGTGTCAAAGACTTACTTAAATGCTCGATGTTTGCTACCAATCCGGTGAGCGCCTTCATTCCTCCTCACCTAGCATGCGTCAGAGGTATTGTCCGAGGCGTAGACATTAACATGACTCCAGCTGAGGTCCTAGAGATGTTCTCTGAGGCAGGTGCAATTGCAGTTTATAGATGCTCACGAGTTGTAGAACAGACAAAGATCCCTACTGAGTCTGTAATTGTCACATTTGCCGGGTCGATTCGCCCCACTGAAATCAAGGCGTGGCCTTTAATATTCAGAGTCGAACAGCTGTCACCTCGTCCCCTCCAGTGTCAGAAATGTTGGCGCTATGGACACACTTTAAAAGGATGTAGGTCAGCTCCCAGATGCCGAAAATGTGGTGAGGCACATACTGCAAATGAATGCAATTGTACTGAAGAAAAGTGTTGTCTTTGTCATGAGCAGCACTGCGCAGATAACGCTAATTGCTCAGCCAAAGCGCGGGAGACTCAAATTCTGGAAATTGTTGATCGCAGACGCTGTTCACGAAAAGACGCCATCGCTGAAATTCAGGCAAGAACCCAGGGATATGCTGGTGTTGCAGCCCGACATAATGCAACTTTAGAAGCTTCTCTTTCAGTGTCCATTGCAGACATGATTGAAAAAGCGATGGAGAAAGCTATAGATCGCCTGGCCACCACCCTTTGTGACTCCTTATCTCATATTGTAGCCACTCAGTTGACGCAAATATATGGGCCACAAAGAGATATGAAGGATACTTCCCAAGACAACGTAACTCTCCCACCAAGTGAAGCAGACGCAGAGTCATCTCCTTCAGAAGTACAGGCTGCAGGGCCCTCTTGTACAGACAACCAGAGGATAAGTGAAGACATACTAGAGGATGGTCAGGATTCTGAAGATATGGACATGGACATCAAATCCCTAAAGCGCACTCGATCACCTGTCTCCAAAAACACTGGCTCTTCAAAACATTCAAAAAACAAAAAATACCAGAAGGAGAACCTATCGAAGAGCGATTTTCTTAAAGACAGCATTTTAGATAAGGTAGTTGCCGAAACAATTCTGTCAAAATGATAGGTTCTATCAAAATTCTTCATTGGAACTGCAGATCTATTCATTCAGCTAGTACAGATTTATTGTATTTATCTTGTAAATTCAATCCAGACATTATTGCACTGCAAGAAACGTGGCTGTCAGCACATAATTCGTTTTACCTACCTAATTTCCGGTCTTTTCGCCTGGATCGCCCATCCAAAGGTGGAGGTTTAGCGTTCTTTGTCAATAATAAAATTAGTTCAAAGATCAAAACTTCGTACAAACGTATATCCCCCGAATGTGAAATTTTCGCCTTAGACATCACCTTGCCTGGATGCTCTCCCTTCTCTCTAGTAAATCTTTACTTTCCTCTGGGTGTACAAGACACGCGATGTTTAGACATGGCTGTTAATTCGTGGTGCACAGAAAAAATTATGGTTGGAGATTTTAATTCTCACCACACTAGTTGGGGTTTTAGGACTGATCAATGTGGACAACGCTTGTGGGACTGGTCTATAGACCATAATTTATCATGCCTCAACGCTAGAACTCCCACATTTATCCGAGACCGATCCCGCTCTGCCTTAGATTTGAGTTTTATAAGCTCGGGTATTTCTAGCGTATCTTGGACTACTCTAGACTGCGCCACCAACAGTGACCATTTACCAGTACTGTTTGAAATTTCTTGCCCCATTATTCCATCTTGCTCCCAAGCTCGAACCTTTATCAATTATTCCAAATTTAAAAATGACCTAGAAGTTGCTTTGACTACTCCCACTGAAGACAACGATGAAAATAAAGCCATGAAATTAAGTGCGGTAATTAAAAGAACGTTCAAAAAAGCAGAATTTTCTATTGAGTCTGATACGAGAAAGCCTTGTAGCCAGTGGTGGAATTCTAAGTGCTCTCGTGATCATAGACGACGACAAGCAGCTTGGAAGCAGCTAATTCATAATCAGTCCCCCAAAAATTGGGCAGATTACAAGTTTATTGCTGCTACATTTAAGCGCACCGTGGCTAAAGCTAAAGAAGACTATGACAAAAAACATTTCGACTTTCTTTCCAAACCTAGAAATAAGAAAGCGTTATTCCGATATATGAGATCGCGCAAAATTCTGCCGTCTCTAGCTAACTCTGATTATGACAGGTTATCGACGGAAGAAATGACTAATTCGTTGGAGACAATCGGAAGAGGTCTAGCTAACAGATTTTCGTCGACTTTGACAATCAACTGGCAAAAGTCCTCTATAAAGACTGACTACGAAAAAGTGACATTGTCCGAATTGTCAAGCGTAATTAGAAACTTACCCTCTTCGGCTCCTGGTCCTGACGGTATAACAGTTCCTATGATTAAAATTTTATTCCAGATATCACCCGGCGACGTCCTCAACCTTATAAACTATTCCTTAAGCAATGCCTGGATACCACATGACTGGAAAATAGCTAGAGTGATTCCCATATTAAAAAAACAAGGGTCAGGTTTTAACATTGACAACATCAGACCAATCTCTCTAACATCTCACCTGATCAAAACTATAGAGAGAGTTCTCAATAATAGAATAAAAGTTTGGATGGCTGACAAGCTAATATTGAAACCATTTCAAATAGGTTTTCGTAGCGAATGCTCAATTTGGTGTGCTCATGCCGACTTAGAGAGCCGAATACAGCTTGCCCGAAAAAGACGACAATACGCGGTACTAGTAACACTAGACATAGCTAAAGCTTATGATAGCGTTGAGCACTCAATTTTATTGAACTCGTTACACGAATGTGACTTTCCGCGATATATTGTTGATTGGGTAGCAGAGTTTCTAAAATCGAGGGAATTTTATTGTGCAAAGGATGGATGTCACTCATCTAAATTCAAACAGCAACGTGGAGTACCTCAAGGGGCGGTCCTATCTCCGCTGTTATTCAATGTGTTGATGAGCTCAATTCCCATTGAACGAGATATCACTGTCTACATTTATGCAGACGACATTGCATTTTTCGTTGCAGACAGTGACATTTATTCTTTGCATCAAAAATTGCAAAAGTACATGTATTCTCTTGAAATTTGGCTGCATTCAATCTCATTGTCTCTAAACATCAGTAAAAGTGCGCTCCTGGTGTTCCCTATAGCAGATTCTATTCAAATTTCAGTACTTTATAATCAGGAACCGATTCCACAAGTAGAGTCTATCAAATATTTGGGCATTATTTATAACGAGAAACTTAACTGGAGCCCTCACATAGACTATATCGTGGCAAAGGCACAACGAGCATCAGGCTTATTGCGAAGGTTGAGCAACAGAAAATATGGGTTACGTAGACACACCTTATTAATGATATATAAAATGTACATGCGCCCAATACTAGAATTTGGGTGTATATTATTTTCGGGTGGCCCTACGTACAAAATTAAACCGTTAGTTCTATTAGAGCGAGAAGCATTACGTTTGTGTTTGCGACTCCCCAGGTATGTCGCTATTAATGTACTATATCAGGAAGCTCGCATACCAACTATTCTTTGCCGATTCCGTATCCTAACTGTACAAACATACTTGAAATTTTACGGCTTATCAGCGAGACGGTCTGCATATGCCTTTATTAGTGAACCCGACGCCTTCTTCCTCGCTCACTGGCCACGCTTTCGTACTCCCCAGATTATTTTTGTACAAAAGAAACTGGAAAGCATAAAGGTGGATATCAGATCGGTAATTGGAACCAAAGCATTAAATCACAATATTACGATAGAATGTGATGAAATTTTTCCCCCACTATCTAAGTTTCAATCTTCGAGTTACTTAAATGACACGTTAGAAGATTACATAGCTCATGCGGAAATAAAGAACATAATAGCCACAGACGCTTCTGTGAATAAAGAAAAGGCAGCAGTAGGAATCGTCTCAGATTACCTCGGTTGGTCATTCTCGGTAAGACTACCAGACTTCACTCCGGTTTTCGAAGCTGAGCTCTTGGCTATTATTTTAGCGCTACGAAAACTTCCTTCAAACGAAGAGAGTGCAATGATAATTACTGATTCTCTTTCGCTGTGTACTACTCTCACAGCTTCAGAACAATCAAGAGCTCTAGCGACATTACAAACATTAGTTCCACCTCATGTGAAGTTCCTGAAGTTAGTCTGGGTCCCGGGACACTGTGGCATACGTTTGAATGAAATGGCCGATTCACTATCTCGAGCCACACTTGATGGCCCTGTGATCTCGGTACTACCAGAATCGGAACACATAGTGTCGATCAGATATAGAAAATTGGCTATTTATACGGATATGATGGAAAATATTACTAAATATACGGACTATCAGCACCTTACATATCCCTGGAAACCTCAGTGGAGTCAATCTAAAAAGTTAGAAGTTATTTTAACCAAATTTCGATGTCGTGTCCCTCCATTAAACTTTTACTTGCACAGAGCTGGTCTGGCGATATCCCCCCTGTGTCCATTTTGTGAAGAAACGGAAACAATAGAGCATTACTTTATAACATGTAAAAACTATTCATTAATTAGGAAAAGACTTTTAATTGTTCCGTTTCACGCAGTAGGATTAAATTTAACTGCAGATAATGTTCTAAGTTTCGGTGCCTTTAGCTTGGGACATTGCCACAGGAGCGTATTCGATGCTGTATGCAATTTCATTCGAGAATCAAAGCGCATGTCATAATAATGCCTGCTTAAATATATTTCTGACGACACTTGTCTAATTTTGAATGAAATTTGCATATTCATTTGATTGTGACCGGGTGAGATAAGCTCGATTGTCTGGTCTACTCAAAATTTCTGTCTTACACTGTAGTATTACCTCACCTTTACTCTTCTTGATTCAATCTTCAATTATTTGTTTAGTTTAATATTCTTTTTCTAGTTAATTATTCTTTTCTATTATATCATTAGTTTTTCATTTAGGATAAACCTTTTAGTAGATCTCATATAGGCTACTTCTAGATTTCATGGCCAATCCCCCATAGTGGGTATGTGCCAGTGCGAAGGGGCAACAACAACAACAACATAGGAGCTGCTTCTGCTAACTCCGGCGTATTTCAGTTGTAATTTAAGTCTGTTGATCAGTTTCCGCTGCTCCCTTGGAGGGGATGGAAGTAGACCACCCCGGGCGCCTGCCGGCACCAGCGGCGTCAGCGGCGACCGCCTCCAGGAAGCGGATGGGGACAAGCGAGCGACAGCGACAGTGAAGATACTCATGCTTACTATCTCAGCAGTGAGGACTTCTCAGATGACGGTTTCCAACCTGTGCTGAGCCGCAAGGCGAAGAGAAGGAACATGAGCACATCCTCATCCTCAACTATTCAAACTGTAAGTGAAGCGCCAAAATCGAACACTTATACCATCCTGTTTCTGCCTGAACTTCCTACCGTCAGCATGAAATGCCTTAACAGACAGTCTGTGTCGAGGTCTCTGGAAACGCTCGTGCCAAATGAGATCACGGACATAAGAGTGAACGCCAGAAAGAATATACTGGCTGTGGACGTTTTGCACGCAAGTGCGTTGGGCGTTCTGCGCAGTGTAACTGACTTGGACGGCAACCAGGTGCGCTCTCATGTTCCCTTGGGATGTGATGTAGTAACCGGCGTGATCTACGACATTGATGTCGCTATTTCCAATAAGGACTTACAACTTCTTGTCAAGTCAACAACTGATACTCCAATTGTTGATGTCACCCGGCTAGGCAAGTCTCGCTGTGTGAAGATTGCGTTTAAGAGCACATCACTCCCCTCTCATGTGAAGGTGGGGTACTTCAGACATGCTGTGCGGCCTTTCATTCCAAAGCCTCTCCAGTGCCGTAAATGCATGAAACTTGGACATGTGAGCAGCGTCTGCGAGAATTCGGTGGTATGCCACCGCTGCGCCGAGCACCATGAAGCGGATAAGTGCGTCGCAACTGTCAAGAAATGCTCTAATTGCAATGGATCCCATGAAGCCACATCAAAGGACTGCCCGCGGATTCAGAAGAAAATTGCCATCTTGAAGGAGATGGTGCGCGATCACTCATCTCATCGAGAAGCCGCAGCTAAAGTCAGAAGGCGTCGTTCACGTCGACGTCAGTCTTCGAGGACGCCCGCTACCTCCTCGACACGTTTGCGTGATCCCTCATCAGTACCACCTCCTTTGCCTCCCAGACCACATGCCGCGGGAAAGGCTGTAAAGGACAAAGCCAGTGAGCATACCCTAACTGCGACAGAGTGGCCTGCACTTCAAAGGGAAGCAGCATCAAGTGAACCGAAGGAGCTTCATGACGGCCAGTCCGCGCTCCCAGTTCGAGATCTTTCCAACCAAGACAGGCAAGTGACTGCAATCGTCCCGGTTCGAGATCTTTCCAATCAAGACAGGCAAGTGGCTGCAATCGTGCAATCATTAATTGCCACGATTCGCACGCTACTGAGCAGCATACAATCTCCGTCTGCTAAGAGTGCACTGCAAATACTGGATGCACTGAATCCAGTTCTTGCTAACTTCGTATAAGCACAATGGCTCAACAAAATCTCCACTTCCGCACTGAAGTTAAAAGTGCGTCGATATTTCAGTGGAATGCCAGAGGCATGAAGTCCCGTATCTCGGACTTGCGCCAATTTGTTCGGGCCAATCAATTCCCTATACTTGTCATATGTGAACCAAACGTGTCAACGCCTTATAGATTGACCGGTTATGAAGCTTTTTGTTCAGCCGCTTGCGAAGAACGAAGCAAAGTAATTGTTTACATTCGCACAGACTTGACTTATCTTTCGCACCCAATAAGTTCAAATGACGACAATCAGTACGTGTGTCTTCGTGTGAAAAAGAATGCAGTTTCGTTCACGCTTATTGGTGGGTATATATCTCCGTCATCGCGATTTGACTGCGACAGATTAAAAGACATCCTAATGAGAACCGATGGGCCTTGGATCATCACCGGTGACTTCAACGCCCATCACATGCTTTGGGGAAGCACTAGGATGAATGCCAGGGGCCGGAACATTGTTACATTCGCTTCCGATTACGACCTTTCCATCATGAACGATGGTACCCCAACATATCTGCGGGGTCTCACGTATGGCAGTTGCCTTGACCTGACATTGGTGTCTCGGTGCTTCTCTCACAAAGTTAAGTGGTTTTGCGATATTGAGACTCATGGGAGTGATCACATACCCACCTACGTGACGATCGATGGTATCATAAAAAATTTCTCATCCGGTGTTGCAATTGGCACTGACTGGTCGATGTTTGCAACGCGTGTTGAGAACGCTTGCCAAGAAGGCCTCGGCTGCAGCCTGGAAAATACCATAGTGGAAGCTATGCAAGCGTCCAAATGTAAATTAACATTTTCGTCTAAAGTAACACAGTTTGACATCGAACTGGAAAAATTACGAGCTATACGAAGGCGTGCAGAACGACGATACAGACGCACAAGATCAATTTACGATCTGAGGGAAGCAAGGCGGCTCCAGAAAAAGATTCAACGACGCATTTACAAACTGGAGAGCGAACGCTGGAAAGCATTCTGCGAATCTCTAGACCCTCATAAACCGCTGTCATACATCTGGAGAACAGTTCGTGGTCTTCGCTCCTCTCCACAACAACGGCACCCTTTTAAAGCTTTGGCACTCCATCAGGGAAAAACAGAACTCGAGGTGGCTGAAGAATTTTGCACGAGAGTTGCCGGGATTATTGTGAACGAGAGCATCGACGCCGTGATCGTTCCTGAGACGCGATTACCAGAAATGGACATTCCGTTCACCATGGAAGAACTGGAAGGTGCGTTAGTCGCTTCTAAGCGCATGTCATCGCCAGGTCCTGATGGTATTACTTATAGTGCGTTGGGACACCTTGAACAAAAAGCTAGAAAATAACTTTTAACATGCTTCAACAACTCCTGGCTCAGCGGCAGTGTGCCCCGAGAATGGAAAATTAGTCGATTAATACCACTTTTGAAATCGGGAAAATCACCATTGGACTTGACAGCGTATCGCCCTATTGCCCTCGCAAGCTGCCTCGGAAAAGTGATGGAAAGAATGGTTCTATTTCGTCTCGAGTGGTACTTGGAACGATACACCAAATACCCTTCTTGCATGGCAGGCTTTCGTCGGGGCCGCTCCTTCATTGACTGTGTCCTTGATTTATCGACATTTGTTCAACAAGAAAAAATTCGCAAGCGCATATCAGTGGCACTCTTTCTTGACGTGAAGGGTGCATATGATAATGTAGCTCACGATGCCATCCTCACTTCTCTCGCAGCAATGGGCATTGGTGGACGAATGTTTCAATGGATAAAAGATTATATAACTGGCAGAGTTTTCTTTGTACAAACATATGAGGGTACAACTGCCCAACATTACACCTACTGCGGAGTACCTCAGGGAGGTGTTTTAAGCCCCACATTGTTCAATGTGGCCCTCATTGGTCTGGTGAAGGTTCTGCCAAAGTCGGTGTGCCTATCCATATACGCCGATGATATTTGCCTCTGGAGTGCTGCAGTTACTCGCCCTCAGGTGCGTGCACGAATACAGCGGGCAGCAACCCTCACAACAGCCTACCTTCAGAAACAAGGCCTAAATATATCAACTGTGAAGTGCGCGTTGATGGCGTTTACACGCAAACCAATGACGCCATACCCTGTTTACATCAATGGGCAGAGTGTCAAATATGCACGGACGCATCGTTTCCTGGGCATAATAATCGACAGAAGTCTTTCGTGGAGCCCACATTGTGCGTACTTGAAGAAGAGACTGCTATCTATTGTGCATATCATGAAATTCTTGTGCGGTAAAGCATGGGGAACTTCTGTGGCCTCCATGCTACAGCTGTACAGGGCCCTATTTCTGGGTCTATTGCGCTACAGCTTGCCGGTACTGACAAACACTTGCAAATCGAATACTCATTCATTGGAGAGTTTGCAGGGTCAGGCACTGCGTATCTGCCTAGGACTGCCCCGATGCGCTTCTACTTATGCCACAATCATGCTTGCCAAAGACCATCCGGTCAAGACATATATAGCTGTGGATTGCCTCAGAGCGCACATTCGACATGCTAGCCGTGTCCCCGACCACCACTTGGCCCTTCTACCTTCCGAAAGACCACGTGCTACGTTTTCAGACGTCATAGCCAGGCACCTAAACAGCATTCCATCAGGATATACGCCAGCTGCGAGAACGGCATGCCCTTTGTGGTGCCTCGACCAGCCGCAAGTACGTCTAGAAATTCCGGGAATCAAAAAGAAAAGCAGTCACTCCAGAGTAGCATTGAAGCAAGCAACGCTGCGATTATTACATGAGTTGTACTTAGACCGAACGCAGATATACACTGATGGGTCCGTCTCATCCAGCAGCTCATCAGGTGCCGCTGTAATTCCGGCTGCAGAAATGACAATCAAGTTTAAGTTGTCGCATATGACTACATCTACGGCATCAGAGCTTGCTGCTATAAGGGCTGCTTTACAATATCTCGTTCAAGAACGTCCAGGAAAATGGGTCATATTCTGTGATTCGAAGGCAGCGCTTCAGAGTTTGCAGTCTGCCATGCGTAGGAGGAGTCATAAACAATTGGTACAAGAAATAAGACATTGCCATCGTGAAGCTCTAGCACGAGGGCATAATATTATATATCAATGGCTGCCTGGACATATCGGTATTACCGGAAATGAACTAGCCGATGATGCAACCCGCTCAGCCCATGAAGAAACCCGTGTAGTCCCGATTCCTCTATCAAGGAATGATGCAGCAAGACAACTTTACCTGCTGGCTCGAGATCTCACACACACGTTCTGGTCGTCTACCAGCTTCCAAAGGTGTCAACTTTATGAACTGGATCCTTCGCTCAAGCTAAAGCTACCATCACAACTTTCCCGCTGCGATGCGACACTGTTATGCCGCCTTTGGTTGGGTGTTGCATTCACAAAGGTGTACTCTTTTCGCAATGGTATGGCAGACACTCCTACATGCGACTACTGCGGAGATAAAGAAACCATCGAACACGTCCTCTGCAGCTGCGCTTGCTACGACACACAGCGATGCCAGCTACGGATGGTTTTGAATCGACTTGACCCCGGACCATTTTGTGTGCAGAAGATACTAGGACCTTGGGCATCTGCCTCAGTTGCGCAGAAAGCAACTAAAGCACTGCTTCTTTACCTTAAGTCAACAAACCTGAGCGACCGCCTGTGAACTGTGTGTGCTCCCCGAGTGTTCTCGTGATTTTGTGTACCTTCTCATCTTTGTGCAACCTTTTTTCTCCCCTTTATCTCTTCCCCAGTGCAGGGTAGCAAACCGGATGTGCGTCTGGGTAACCTCCCTGCCTTTCCTTGTATCTTTATCTCTCTCTCTCTCTCTCTAAGAGGCTTTATTAGGCACTATCACGTGATTCGTTAGCTGACAGCGAGCCTGCATAGAATTAGTTTGCACCGGTGTTTTAAGCAGCGGCGTAGTTGAGAGGTAGAGTAGTAGCATACCACGCAGACGGCCCGTGTTTGAACCACGTTCTGTCCTTAGTATTTTTAACGCGAGAGCATTAGCGCACTCGCTTAGCGAAAACAACGCCCTTGGCCTCAGCATTGGCGTTTACGTCATTGGTTAAGAATGAGAAATCGTCTTGTTTGTGACCGAGAAATCAAGGAGCATTCAAATAAAATAAACAGTATTAATTTTCGGGTCCGAGTGAGCATCTTATACTTGACGTTCGCGTGGCAAGCAGCTGTCCTACGACATAGGGGCGTCTACTTTGAAATACAGTGGAAATAAGCTCCTTTGATTTGAAATTCAGTGAGTATAACTTGTGCTTCACAAACTTGCGTGCCCTGTATACATGTTTTTAATACAGCATATATATTCGCAGTAATGTTGCCTGGTACAAGCGTACATTATGATCGGGCGTCAGCACATGTGATTATCATAACGTCTTCTTCGTTTAAAGCCGGTCACCCATAACGAAAGACACAGTGCGTATTCTCCTAAGACCACGGTGTGGGTGCATAGCAAGTTCGAAAACATTTCACGCGCATAACTGCCTGTATTTTAGGACACTCTTCCCATTTCTCAGGATGAAGCCATATGCGAAAGCTTTACTGACGCAAGCCTCTTTCGACTTTATGGATTACATTATATAAGTCTAATATTTAAAATTAACAAGTAACGTTGTACCACAAAAGGTATGCACTAAGTGGTTTAAGTATGCACCAGGGATAGTAAAACGCGTTCGTGTTCAACATTTGAAGGTTTGTTAAAGGTCGCCTACTATTTATTTATTTGTTTAATTGCCTTTTCTTATTTCGCGATACCGTAGTTTCGGAAACGGACGGCAATGATGGACAACTGCGGCGCTAAAATAGACCCTGTGATCTCATTACAGCTTTTCCTGCAAAATGCAATCCTATTTTGTTTGCTCTCCTATGCTTGCACAACGTATATATATCTCAATGATGTAAACAAGTTATACAAATTGTGTAGTAAACTTCTTAAAGTATAGCGCACTTTTAATGAAAGTTACGTTAAATTTCGTCATCGTATGGTGAGTTCACCCACTAATAGGTCCTTAAAACCACACCCACTCTGCACTCGAGCTCGGAATTGCTATGCCCCGCCGTGGTGATCTAGTGGCTAATGTACTTGGCTGCTGACCCGCATGTCGCGGGATCAAATCCCGGTTGCGGCGGCTGTATTTCCGATGGAGGCGGAAATATTGTAGGCCCATGTGCTCAGATTTGGGTGCACGTTAAAGAACCCCAGGTGGTCAAAATTTCCGGAGCCCTCCACTAGGCGTCTCTCATAATCATATGGTGGTTTTGGGACGTTCAACTGCACATATCAATCAAATCAATCAATCAGAATTGCTCTATATGTTTTCCGCCTAAACAACTTGCTGAGTGGATTATCTGGACCTCATAATTACAAAATTACAAGAGAGGGAACTGATAATTACAAGAATTACAAGAGAGCTAGAACTGATAAGATACAAGGGAGAATGAAAAAAAAGCATGCAATAGCACACAGCGAAAATAGGCATATACACGTGGTTGAGTTCAAAGTGCTGGATAATCATCCACGATTATTGTAGATACAAGCGAAAGAGCCACGAAAACAGCAGCTGCAGCAATGGAGAGCCCGGTGAGGGTGTGGCGTCGACAAACATAACATGGGTTGGGTAATTTAGAAACGTCTCATGTTCGGAGAGTACTTCGAGGAATGGCGTGTTTCGATGCCGGGACACTCTCCGGCGGCAGATCTGCGGCGAAGAAAAGGGTCTACTTTTGCGTTTAATAAAAAAAACCAAGGTAACAGAAAGTTGCGGGCGGAAAGCACACCAAGTTGTTAATTGTCCGATGCAGGAGGGCACATAAATCGATACGCAGCGCTGTCACAGTATCTTGCTTACTCCAATGAAACTAATGATCTCATTCGAGCACCCTTCACTGAAATTGCACTGTTGTTTTGACTATGTAGTCTAAGAAGAAAAAAATTAATACAAGAGGTGGCATCAAGCCAAAGGCGTGGGTGCAGAATGAACAAGCAATGTAGGCTGGCGGTCCGGCCAGTGTGTGGACGAATGTAAAAGGGGAACATTTTAGTACTAGATTATATGTTAAACAGAATTACACACATGCAGGAAACCGACGGGGTGTTATCTTAAGTTGGCGCTATTTCTAACACAGCGCCTTTGAAAGTGTATAGCTCACGCTGTTCGCGTTGCTTCCTTTCCCTTTTTACAGAAACTTGAGACGACGACGAAATGTTCGGGTATCCAAGCGCTTCTCTCTGTGTTCTCCGACTTTATCGGTGAAACCTTCAGTTTTGTATGGTGCCTCGGTTCCGCGTCTAGCGGCCATGGACGCGGGGCCTTTCGGAGGACCACCTGGCCAGTAGTCATCTCGGCTGACCACCGCAAGGAAGAGAGGAACTTCATTCAGAGACAGCGAGGACACAGAGCTGTACTCATCCGCTTCGGAAGACGGCTCATACGACGATAATTTCATTCCTGTTCGGAGTAAGAGGACGAAGAGGAAGATCGTTAATGCAGCCTCACCCACCTCTGCGAGTACAGTGACTATGAAGTCAAGGCATGAACGCTGGCCACGCGTCATCATCTTTGTGTCAGAAGAGTCCTCAGGAAACTTGTGGCTGCTGAACAGGCAAGCACTGTTCGCTTTTTTGGAACGTGTGGTACCTAATGAAATCAACAAAATCAGGGTAAATACGTGAAAAATATACTCGCCATTGACGTATTCCACGTGAATACGCTCAAACAAGTGACGGAGCTAGGCAGCATCAAAGTGCGGCCCTTCACACCGATTGACAACTCATCCATATCTGGTGTGATATACAACGTATACATTACATACAACGTAAACATATACAACGTAGACATAGCTGGTGTGATATGCAACGTAGTCATCACTCAGGTACACCACCTTGGGATGTCACACTGTGTGAAACTGGTCTTCAAAGGAGATTTCACACTATACAATGTCAAAGTTGGACATTGTCGACATCCTGTTCGGCCTTTTGTGCAAAAGCCACTTCAATGCCACCAGTGCTTTAAACTAGCTCACGTCAAGGGCGTATGCCTGAACTTGCTACTGTGCCCCCGGTGCGCAGAGCCCCATTCGGAAGATGCATGTCAGTCCACGTACATTTCTTAAATGCCGTAACAGCAATGGCTCACACACTGCCTCATCGAAAGACTGCCCTCGAATTAAGCATGAGCGTGCCATGTTTAAGCAAATGGTCACAGACAATTAGACACACAGGGATGCTGCCGAAACAATCCGATGTCGGCCGCGGCGTTGGTGCCATCGTTTGGCCTCGAAGACTGCGCAAGCTCGAAACGACAACGCCACCTCTACTGCTGCACCATTAGGTCAAGCCGCAAGAGGACCGAGAAATTCAAAGAAGACTTCAGAGAGGACTATCTCTACAGAGCAATGGCCTATTCTTCCAAGTCATCCGCTAACCATAGAACGTCAGCAGACCCCGCCCAATCAGGGGTCTTCACCAACCGCTATTTACACACATAAGAAAGATGGCAGTCACAACTATGATTCGTTCTCTCATGGATGGCTGTCACACAGGTCCCGTTAATTAGGGAGGCGATCTCCGGGCTAATTCCAAGGGCCGAAGTATCGGCCCCCCGAACCGCACCACGAAAGCGTGGACAATTTAGAAGTGGTCCTTTTTCGCGCCCCAGCGGACGCCGGCTGTGGCCCAAAGAACAAGTCAGAGCCGAGAGTTGATAAACCAACAAAATTATATTCTCAATAATGGCAGATCAGAAAGACAATACACAAATATGCTCACCCCACAATAGCTGAGTACAATATGTCACCGATCAAACAACGTACTACACAGTACAATTAGCCACACTCGAACAACGGACACAGACAACAGTACACACTACAATGCAGTCGCATGGATTGAACAACCAAGACACTTAAAGACTAAAGAGATAGAAAACCTATTCAGTCCAAAGTCCTTGGAACAAAAGTCTGAATGATACTCTTCCGAGAATCACTCACTCAAAGTCCAGCGTTGTTGCCGTTCCGCTGCCCCGAAGTTCCTCTTCCAGGAAACCTCACCGAAGTTTCTCTTCCAGGAAACCTCACGTCTTCAATTGGACACTCTCCAAGCCTCAAACTTCTTCGCCGGAAACACGTCGGCTTCACACACGCAGCTGTTGCCACGCGTCTTCGCTCGATAGCGGTAAACACACACTCTTGCCTGTAGCTCGAGTCGTCACCCCTCAGGTAGAAATCATCTTCTTCTCCTGCTTTGTCTCTACGGACAAAACCTTCGCCGACTACACGGCAGAATCCCTACGCGCTCTGGCGCTAACTTCCGTCTTCTCCTGATCTCTCATCTCCGCTGCTCGGTTAAATACCTTCCGCGCGACATTCCAGAAAGTTCTCGTCATTTTGTCGGCGCGATACGCAGCGAAGGCTGGGGAGAGGCGCGAGACGGTTCGAGGGCCGTCCCCGACAGATGACTCAACCCGGCATAACACGCCTCTGTCCTTTTAGAAATTTCGAGTGCTTGCTCGGCCGCCGATGTGGGGTGAGGAGGTTCGTCGGCGAAGCCACACTTCCGAGGGGAGAGCGTAGCGCGCCCGGGGAGCCTTTAGAAGTTTGTTTTCTTTTTTTTTTCGTTGACCTCGCGGCATCACTCCGGCGCGTTATCGCAAGAATTTGGCGGCGTGCCCATTTCGAGCGCTCGTTCTGTGACACTGCCCCCCACTTTAAGAATATTATCTCATAATATTCAAACCCACACAAACGAGCGCTAACAGTCCCCACACACTCTGAAATACTGTAACACAAACCGTCGCTCATGACGCTTCACATTCACAACAGATCACTCAAGACAATTGTACATTGTAATTCAATCTCACACACTTGTAATATAACCGCAGGTACATGAGTACAACGCTTCATCACACATTCCAAACATTACAAATGTACAAAGTTCTGTCTTTACAACAATTATACAACACTATACATCACATCACAGCACAGACACTTCGACACTTGTGACACAGGATAACAAGAACATTAACACAACATATGTCACTCAGCACTGCCAAACACATTCTGATTCGACCTCAGCACTTATCCTGTGTATTTTGAGCAGCGCTTGCGCCCTTTCTTGCGGTGCTCGCTCGATATCTTCTTGTGTTTCCACGTTCTTTTTCGGTGAGCCCTTTCCAACGACGATATCTGAGGTGGCGTTTCAGCCATCGTTGTGACTTCCGACACCGTTAACGGGTCATAACGTTCAACGGGTCCGGTCTGTTTATTTACCAGCTTGTTCATGTCACGGCATTGTGCCTGGCTGGCCGACTCCGTCATTTTCACTTTGTCGGTCGGTTGAGGTCGAGCCGACGTAAGCCCAGCTGCCCAGCACGTGAACTCATTCAACTCGATCATCTTCTCATTCGCTGTCTCTTGCGCCGCGGCTTCACCTTGGGCTCTAGTGAGATCCGTCACGGGATGCTCCTCCACTGTATCTCGCGGTCGCTGGGTTGGCGAGGGCTCTATCTTAGGGTCTTCTCCCAAACATTCCGGATCATTCGGTACTCGCGCCCCGTCGATGTTTCCGATGACAAGGTCGTAAAGGGGGGTCGTCATACATAGAGCGGTAACCTTTCCGCTGAAGTACGGGGTTTCCACCTCAATCTCTGCTTCGGGAAGCATCCGAACCGTACGGTCAATTAGGCAAACTGGTTTCGTTTTGCCTGTTAACTCACTTTCCCGAACCAAATTTCTCCGCACGATAACCGTGGAGCTACCAGTGTCTCTTAGAACCGTAATCTTCTTGCCCGCAACCTTTCCAGGCAGCGTTGGCATTCCCTTCGTAACACCGGTTGGCTGTTTTGACATTACAGCACCCACAATAGAAATTTCCTCCCCCTTTTTCAACTCTACGAATCCATCGGTGACGGCATTATTACCGGATTTCGGTGCCGCTTGCACACAGGATACCTGGTGAGTTTGACTCGCTCCGTTGCGACATGCGTCTGCTTTGTGCCCAGTCTGACCACACTTAAAACATTTTAATACTGTAGGGCTCGTAAAGATCGTTCGACAGTTTTTCGCGCGATGACCCACTCGGTTACACAGAAAACATTGCGGAATGCTCTCCGGTGCACGCTTCTTTTCTTCGGGAGCCGATTTATTCGAATCTTCGGGACAATCCTTCTTGACCTTGGCCAAATTAGCGCCACCTTGCGCTTCCAGGAATTGATCAGCCAATTCAAGCATTCCTTCAAGTGACTCAGCCTCCCTCTCTTTCAAGTACAGCGACAGGCTTGGGTGGCAACTAGTAAGAAATTGTTCTCTAATTAGTAGCTCTCTAAGCTCTTCGTACTCCTGCGCTGTCCCTGAAAGTTCAATCCATCTGTCGAAATAATGGCTAAGTCGGTCGGCGTACTGCGTAGCCGTCTCACCATCAGCTGGCCTTCCTGTCCGAAATTTGTCCCGGAAACCTTCCACAGTAAATCTAAATCGCTTCAGCAAAGCAGCTTTCACCTTTGCATAGTTGGCTGCATTGGTCGGCGTCAGCCTACCGTACACACTGAGCGCTTCACCACTCAAACAAGTACTCAAAGCAGTTGCCCATTGATGTTCCGGCCAATGCTGGCTCCTTGCAATCGTCTCAAATCGGTGAAGTTACGCGTCAAGGTCGTCCTTCCTTTCATCAAACGCTACTAGCAGCTTGCTTGGGTTCAAGCGGAAGCCATGATCTTCCCGTTCGCTGCTTTCAACTCTAGCTTGGACGGAAGTTTCGCTTCGCTGTTGCAAACGGAGGCGCTCGAGTTCCATTTAGTGCTGCCGCTGCCGTTCCCTTTCAGCCATCTCCGCTTTTCTTTCTTTTTTCGCCCTCTCAGCTGCCAGTCTTTCTCTCTCCATCTCCAACTTCAATTGTTGCTCTCTTTCTTCCTTCAGCTGTCGCTCCTTTGCCTCTCTTTCTTCTCTCGCCCTTTCGGCTGGCAACTTTTCTCTCTCCAGCTCCAACTTCAATTGCTGCTCTCTTTATTATTTCACCCTTTCAGCTGCCAGCCTTTCTCTCTCCAACTCCAGCTTCAATTGTTGCTCTCTTTCTTCCTTCGCCCTTTCAGCTGCCAACCTCTCTCGTTCCAACTCAGCTGCTTTTTCTTCCTTGGCTCTCTCAGCTGCCAACCTCTCTCGTTCCACCGCCTCTTTCTCCTTCTGGCTTACCCATTTCCGTAGTTCGGCGCCAGAAAGACCCATCTTCTCACCAAGAGCAACTAACTTTTCGAAATCCATGGTGTCTTGCAAATAAAGTCTTGCCACGTGTAAAAAGTATCTGCCTAAATCAGTCTATCGGAACACTCCCCTGCACTCGTTAACGAGAACACTGAACAACACACAAAATCGTTCCGATAGCACTATCAACAACTCGAGGCTCTTTCTCACTACTTTGGACACACTGTGCACCAAAAGGTCCTGTGTCGCGGACGCCAGATTACTTGTCACACAGGTCCCGTTAATTAGGGAGGCGATCGCCGGGCTAATTCCAAGGGCCGAAGTATCGGCCCCCCGAACCGCACCACGAAAGCGTGGACAATTTAGAAGTGGTCCTTTTTGGCGCGCCAGGGGACGCCGGCTGTGGCCCAAAGAACAAGTCAGAGCCGAGAGTTGATAAACCAACAAAATTATATTCTCAATAATGGCAGATCAGAAAGACAATACGCAAATATGCTCACCCCACAATAGCTGAGTACAATATGTCACCGATCAAACAACGTACTACACGGTACAATTAGCCACACTCGAACAACGGACACAGACAACAGTACAAACTACAATGCAGTCGCATGCATTGAACAACCAAGATACTTAAAGACTAAAGAGATAGAAAACCTGTTCAGTCCAAAGTCCTTGGAACAAAAGTCTGAATGATACTCTTCCGAGAATCACTCACTCAAAGTCCAGCGTTGTTGCCGTTCCGCTGCCCCGAAGTTTCTCTTCCAGGAAACCTCACCGAAGCTTCTCTTCCAGGAAACCTCGCGTCTTCAATTGGACACTCTCCAAGCCTCAAATGTCTTCGCCGGAAACACGTCGGCTTCACACACGCAGCTGTTGCCACGCGTCTTCGCTCGATACCGGTAAGCACACACTCTTGCCTGTAGCTCGAGTCGTCACCCCTCAGGTAGAAATCATCTTCTTCTCCTGCTTTGTCTCTACGGACAAAACCTTCGCCGACTACACGGCGGAATCCCTACGCACTCTGGCGCTAACTTCCGTCTTCTCCTGATCTCTCATCTCCGCTGCTCGCTTAAATACCTTCCGTGCGACATTCCAGAAAGTTCTCGTCAGTTCGTCGGCGCGATACGCAGCGAAGGCTGGGGAGAGGCGCGAGACGGTTCGAGGGCCGTCCCCGACAGGTGACTCAACCCGGCATAACACGCCTCTGTCCTTCTAGAAATTTCGAGTGCTTGCTCGGCCGCCGATGTGGGGTGAGGAGGTTCGTCGGCGAAGCCACGCTTCCGAGGGTAGAGCGTCGCGCGCACGGGGAGCCTTTAGATGTTTGTTTTCTTTTTTTTCGTTTACCTCGCGGCGTCACTTCGGCGCGTTATCGCAAGAATTTGGCAGTGCCCATTTTGAGCGCTCGTTCTGTGACAATGGCATCCGGGAGATCTCGTCGGACATTAGGACAACGTCTGCTCGAAGTACTCTCAAAGTACTGCAGACGCCTTAAGCCCAGTACTTGCATCGCTCGAGTAGAAATATGGCTAACAATCGGCATCATTTCTGAGAAGTCAAGGAAGCATCCGTCATTCAATACAACTCCAGTGGACTAATGCCGTGTCTTTTCGGACTTTCGCCAATTAGTGTGCGTCAACGTGTTCCAAGTCATCAGCATTTGTGAACCCAACGCGTTTGCGAGCTCTCCTTTCTCTCATTTATATCCATCTTTCAAACTCCCTCATCCCTATGACCAGTGTAGGGTAGCATATCGGTCGCTCCAGACTGGTCAACATCCCTGCCTTTCATTTCCCTCTTGTTCCTCCTCCTTACACAAACTTGAGATTGGGGCAAATAAGGGGAGAAATAGCGCAAACAGCTTCCCCTGCGAAGAACATGGTGCAGTGCTGGACCTCAGCATTGCAAGCAGCTCACACATATGTCAAGCTAAAAAAAGGCACAGCCAGAAAAAGAATGACATCACGATAAGATTGAAGGAAGGGGTAGGCGACAGGAATGATATTCTTGTAAAACGGTTTTTATGGCTTGCACGTAAAGACGCAAACATTGTTCAGAAAGACGCAGTATTTGTGTCATTGTTATTAAACAAAGGCCCCTCATTTTCTGGATGTCCTCTAGCGGTTAGTGTAATCCTCCCAATTCCGTAGCAGCTGTTAAGGCAGCAGTCATTTTCTCCGTGGGTGGCGGAGTCGAGATTAGGGAACCTTTTTAATGAGTTTCCCGAGCTGGGAAGACAGCTTAGCGGCGAATTGTAAAAGTCGCGTTGTAGGGTGGGCCATTATTTTTTTATCAAGCTAGGTTTAGTCCTAAAAGGCCCTGCATTAATGAGGGAACCTTTCGGTTAATTGTCTGTAGGCGATAATAAAGTGTGGTTTACATGTATTCAACCACAGTCTTGTTGGATATTTCTTTTTCAGCGGTGCTGCTACTTAGTCCTTAACTGAACAGTTGCTGTCATCGCTGAATTAGTTGCCAGAAAGGCAGTAGCTAAGCCTATATCTTCATCTTGCAAATTTTGTAATGAAATAAGGCAGCTGGATGACGTTTGTGCGAGCAAAGGTCGTTTTGGCCCTGCATTGCGCACGCTTCGCGTAGCGCACCGAATCGACATCTTCGTTCATATATATACCATTTACTAAACCATTGTAAAAAGTATTCGGGAAACTTACGGTATATCTTTCGCTGTATGAAACACCCTCTGCCTTGTAGTGTAATGAAATTTAAGTTTGGCTCTCTTGCTCTGCGGTTCAATCTTATCAGTAGGAAGAACAACTATTGCGCCACCTAAGTCGAACTGTTATTTGTATTTAACCTAACTAGCTTTTTGAGTTACATACTTAGGTCAGCAAACATTGCATATAGAGCTACACCAAGGACAAATAGAGATGTACGTTGAAAAATCTTTTTAAAAAGTGGGGATTGATCAAACGACGAAAACAAGGTAAATATCTTTTTTTTCTTTCATGAGCATTACTTGCAGCATTATCGGCATGCTCATTGGCGTTGATGCCCACGACCATTTTTCGGCATACCCGCCTTCACCGTCGGGATCCGTCACTTCAAAGTAAAATTTCACCCAACCAATCCCGATTCGAAACAACAGTCCTCTTGCGCCTGTGGGCCGCAGTGTCGTAAACGAAAATGTTTGCTTACCGAATCGAAATGACAGACAGTGGTGCATGTGATTATTGTGGAAGCCAGAAAAGCATTGCCAACGCCTTTTGTGGTTGTCCCCAATAAAATATCCAGAGACAACAGCTTTCGGCCACGTTTCGAATAATCAACTTTGTAGTTCCGAAACCTTCGAGCTTCCGACAAGAAAGCGGTGAAGGTGCTGTAACTCTGCGGGCAACATGGAGTGCCTAAATGCTTTGACATTCAGATTTACATTCAGTTTTTTTATTTCACCAATCATATGAAAAAAAGCAAAGATGAGCAAAAAAGCCGCAAATACAGCGGCTTGACAAAGGCTCCTGCCTCTTCAGAATTTGGCAGCATACATTACATATACACACCACAAAAAGCTGAAATGCATGGGCATACAGATTATTTATAAAAAACATAATAGGTGGAACATTGACTTGTGGTTTGCAAATTTACAGTTTAACAAATATTCAAAATTCTTAGAATACGTGCTTTTTTGTGAACTGTACACCACTTTAGTCATATATTTTAGAAGTAGGGTACATTCAACGATACGTTGTAGCACCAGAACGTATACACTGAAACTATGTACATAAAGAATAGCATCCAACAATACAAAATACACAATATCAAGACTATTATAAATACACGCAGGTAATAACAGGAAAGTGCAATGATGCCAATCCGGAAATATCGCGCACATGACAACAATATAGAACTTTACCATCCACAAGCAAAGTATCTGCCTTATTACATAGGAAATGAAAAACGAAGTTTATGTTATGTGATGGCTGTGCCGCCAAACCACAGGGATTGAAAATAACCCCTTTGGTTCTCATACTTGAGTTGTGAACTGGGACCGAATGGTACTAAATTAAGTTTCTTCTATGTAGGCACATATATACAATATTGAGGGCTGTTTTATTCAAGCTAGCCTAATTTAACATCGTCCCAACTTTTTCGTGGAGTCTTTCTTTTCAGTAAAACCTGAAGTAACGCCAGTAACCAGCCTAGCCTCCGTATTTCAACAGCGGGTAGTAGATCCAAGGGAGAAGGGAAGTCTATGGGCTTTACTGTATGTACCGAGAAAAAATTTGAATAATTTCAAGTTAAGAACCACCATGAGAGGCTCATCGTCTGGGCGCCCGGAACTATTTTCGAGCGTATGCCACGGTTGAGAAGTCATCGTACGGGAGCGGTCGCACCTGTACAGCCACTGAGAGCCGCGCATGTGCGCGATCGTTAACGAAAAGTGGGTGATTAGCGGCAGTCGCGGTGGTGGCGACGGCAGCATCCTGTAGTGCGAGTTGTGGCGTGTAGTAAATTTTCTTGCTCGCTGCATATGCATGCAATTGCGAGCAGCTTCTTGGGAGTAGCTTTCTGCTCGTAATGGTAACATGGACGTCACTGCAAGAGCGCTGCCTTACACCACATACTCAAAAAATCTGTGCTCTGTAAAAAACGTGTATGCGGGTGAGGTGGTCTCGTAATTGTGAGACACCTGAAGTGAACCCCAGCCGTCGACGTATATACCTATACTTATAGTAACTGCAGCTGGGAAACAAGGAAAGGTTATTTAGAATGAAGCTTTTGGCTATAATAATACGTACCAAATACAAAAGGTGCAATAAAGACGAATCTAAGAAAACAGTGTTTGCAGTGTGTACATTAGGAAGCTTGGAAGAAATGTGCGAACTAATGTGTTTTAATACTAGCTTCTACAAAATTTTTGAGTGCCTTAGGTGGTTCAGTGGTTTTATTTGATACTCGCCTGTTTGACTGAAACTAAATGATTTGAAATGAAGGGTAGTTATGTCTAACGTATGGATAATCATTACTTGCTCCTCTGATGCCTGCCTGATGCGAAAGAGCAAATAAAACACGCACGAAACAAGACATACATGCATCAAGGTTGCCTGTTAGTATTCAAGGAACTAAAAAACATTGCAATAAAAATCAACTTCGTGGTAGTAAAAAAAATCACCGCATTTCAAGCTGATTGAAGATAATTATGGGGCGAAGCTTTCGGAGGTGATTATTGTGATTAAAGTTGAGATAGTACTGAGACTGATTGCGGTTGTGATACTTACTGAGAACTGAGACCGATCGCGATATAGCGATGATTCTTCTTTATAGCTGATATGAAGTTCCGAGTTCCGGGTTACGTTTTGACTTCATAATCACAGCTTCATTAGCTATCGTCTCTGGCGTAGAATTTTCTTGACAGTATTGCCGCCTTGCATCCGCTTCAAGTTGTCTCAACTGCGCGTCAGCTTGGCGTTTTTCCCGCTTAGCCTTTGCTTCCTCAGCCCTAGTCTGTGGTGTAGAACTTTGTTGTCACCGTCACCGCTTTGCATCCGCTTCCTTCTCTTTTGTCTCCGCAGCGGCGCTGATCTCAGCCCGTAGTGCTTTTCCGCGTTCGTCTTCGTCCATATAAGACAAGAGAATGTGCGGTATGGAACGATATATATATAGCGTTGACAGCAGCGCCATCATATCTACAATTATCCACAGCGCCCTCTGTTGCTTATAAATTGAAGGTTGCATGCAAAATGGTTACCACCAACACCCTCTGTTGCTTATCAGTTGAAGGTTACAGGGTGTTATGGACAGACGGGAGACGGTGGATATCGTGAGGTCTTAAGGAGCTTCGCTCCTAAAAGCTCCATTTTTGAAACGCCTTTTTTCTTCCCTATTCCTAAATGAGTGCATGAAAATCCCCAATTTGCAAAAGTAATGAGTCAGCTTTAATTAACTTATCAGTATATTCATATGTTTGATGGTGCTTTTAGGGGCCAAGCTCCTTATGACGTAGGCTACTTCCTCGACGTCTATAGTGGCTACCCCTAGTATTCGGAGGGCTCAACAGATGAAGCTGCGGCGCTCGCTCAACTCCGATGCGTAGGAGACGCGTGCTTTAGTGTGATGGGATACAGATGGACTGCAGACGAATAGACGAACATACGGACGGACGGACGGAAGAATAGACAGACAGACAGACAGACAGACAGACAGACAGACAGACAGACAGACACACAGACAGACAGACAGACACACAGACAGACAGACAGACAGACAGACAGACAGACAGACAGACAGACAGGCAGACAGGCAGGCAGGCAGGCAGGCAGGCAGGCAAGCAGGCAGGCAGGCAGGCAGGCAGGCAGGCAGGCCATCACTTCTTTATTGATCGACTGGGAAGACTTCACGGAAGATTCATGGTTTACTGATGTATACCTCAAGATCTTCGCCCATTCACCATCATTAACACCGTGAATATGCTGTCATTTTTTGTGTGCGATTATGTTGTGACAGCTCTCATATAATTCGTGAACATGTCGAGCATTAAATTCAATTATGCAAGCCGCCTGCTTACAACATTGATTTTTAAATGTGAAGCATTTATTACAAACTTCGGCAACTTTGCGCGTATCCATCTATCTATCTATCTATCTATCGCTCTATCTATCTATCTATCTATCTATCTATCTATCTATCTATCTATCTATCTATCTATCTATCTATCTCTCTCTCTATCTATCTATCTATCTATCTATCTAGCCGCCTACGACTTTTAGCTCTCCTTGCTGCTTCAATAATGGTATAGATACCGAACTTGGGATGACATAACATGACTCTATGAAAAACATATTTGAATAATCATAGCACAAAAATCGTGATATGTGTGTCATGAATTTTATAATTTACATGTCATGGTTCTTCAGCTCTTGTGGTGGTTTCATTCACATGCGGTGTTGCAAAACTGGTACGGCATGGCATGATTCCATGGCGAACACAATACCCTAACAAGAAAATTATGATATGCGTGTCATGTAACAACGTTATTACATGCCACGCTCATGATGCGCTCGTGGTCGTTTCGCTAGCTTCACATGTACCAAACTGGGTATTGCCCGACGCGAACAGACGACATAGGTAAATGACACATCCAAATATATAATCATGACAACGTGTCATGTAAAAACATAACGACATGTCACAATGATAATGCGCTCGGGGCCGTTTTGCTAGCTTCACATATGCCAAATTTGGTATTGATCATCTGCCTGACTGCGTCCACTGCAGGAGAAAGGCCTCGTCCATGTACCGCCAGTCAACTCGATCTTGTGCTTGCTGCTGCCAATTTATACCCGCAAACTTCTTAATCTCATCTGCCCACCTAACCTTCTGCTTCTCCCTAACCTGCTTGTATACCTTCTCTAGGAATCCAGTTAGTTACCCTTAATAGCAAGCAGTTATCCTGTCTACACGCTACATGCCCGGCCCATGTCCATTTCTTCTTGATTTCAACTATGATATCCATAATCCCGGATTGTTCCCTAATTTACTCTGCTCTCTTCTTCTCTTTCAAGGCTACACCTGTCATTCGTCTTTCCATTTCTTCCTGTGTCGTCCTTAATTTAAGCTGAACCCTCTTTGTAAGGCTCCAGGCTTCTGCTCCACATAGCTAAGTACCCGCAAGATGCGGCTATTATAACCTTTCTCTTGAGGGGTAGTGGGAATCTAACTGTCATAATTTAAGAGTGCTTGCCAAATGTGCTCCACCCCGTTTGTATTCTTCTAATTATTTCACTCTCGTGGTTCAGCTCCGCGGTTATTACATGACCTAAGTAGACATAGTCTTTTACAACTTCTACCTATCTCGAAGTTCTGTTCTCTTTCGAAGTTGTACATAAATTTCGTTTTCTGCAGATTAATTTTAAGACCTACATTTCTGCTCTACTTGTTTATCTCCGTAATCCTGAGTTGCAATTCGTTCCCTGAGTTACACAGCAATGAAATGCCATCGGCGAAGTGCAGGTTACTCTTCATTAACTTATATGCCCAAGTGTTCCCATTCGTGGCCTCTGCAAACCTCCTGTAAGCACGCGGTAAATGGCATTGCGGAGATTTTACCCCCCTGGTTTACACCCTTATTGATTGATATTATGTTGCTCTCTTTATGAAGCAGTATAGTAGCAGTTGATCCCCTGTAGATTTCTTCCAGGATGTTTATATATGCTTCATCGACGCTCTGATTCCACAGTGTCTGCATGACTGCTGATGTTTCTACTGAATTAAACGCCTTCTCATAATTTAGGAAGGCTATGTACAGTGGTTGGCTATATTCTGAGCATTTCACTATTACCTGATTGATAGTATGAATGTGGCTGATTGTTGAGTAGCCTATTCGAAATTCTGCTTATTTCTTTGGTGAATTAAATTGTAATGTTTTCTTAAATCTGTTGGCAAACAGCTTTGTAAATAGCTTCTTTACTATGAAGAGCAAGCTCATCCGCCTGTAATTCTTCAAGTCCTTGTCATCTCCTTTTTTATGTATTAGGATGATGTTTGCTCTTCTCGTCAGGCGACATCTCGGAAACATGGTCGCTAGTTTCTTTAACACAATCTGTCCTCCATCTTTCAACAGAGCTTATGTTACCTGATTCTCACCAGCAGCTTTGCCTCTTTGCATGCTCTCCAAGGCTTTTCTGACTTTTTATATCATTACTGGTAGGGTATCAGCAGGGTTACTGCTTGTTTTTATATTAAGGTCGTGGTTTTGCTTGCTACTGTACAGATATCTGTAAAACTCCTCCGCTAATTTTACTGTCCTGTCTATATTAGCAGTTACTTTGCCTTCCTTATCCCTTAGTGCATACATCTGGTTTTTGCCTGTTCTAAGTTTTCTCTTCACTGCTTTGGCGCTTCCTTCGTTCTTCAGAGAATGCATTTGGTGTTACGTGATGTCAATGAATGACGAAGGTATGTGACTTGTAGAAACATAATAACCATGACATCCTTGTCTTGTGACAATATGACTGCATGCCACACTCAAAGCACCAATACACTTTGACGTGACCCGGTGTGCGTGCGCGCTGGCATTCGTTTCGTCGCGTCACGCCGGCGTTGCCACGCCAGTCGCCGGTCCTCTCATGTACTCGCAGGCACGCGCCGCGCTGCGTTGCAATGACGCATGCGCGTTTCGGCGCGTCCGTCGATCCTTCGTCACGAATAGAGTCAGACGCAGTGCTCTCTGGGTAACGTTGGGGGTGTGAAATGCAGCATGTCGCATTTCATCACTCGCGTGTCATGTAACAACATGACAACATACCACGTTCATAGAGCCCTCGCGGCCGGCCGTTTCGCTAGGCTCACATATAATAAATTTGGCATGATGTGAAGTGAACAGATGACAAAGGTAAACGACATATCCAAACATAATATTCATGACACGTAAGTTGTGCACGTCATAATGTACCTCCACGTCGTAACGTTCTGCTGATTTTAAAGTGACATATCAACCTTCCTTATTCGTGCTTCGCATAATATCGATTCCTACTGTACGTGGGATCTGCCAATTTTTCTCTCTTCAAAATACAACAAGCCTGATGCCATGCCTCGTTTCTATTTTCATTGCTGTTGTCTATTTACCTGTTTTTTACAGTTGACTAACGCTATGTCTCCCTGTTTCTCTCTACCAGCGTCTTTTTCTCGTGTCCACTTGCCACTGCTCGTAGCATGTGTGGGCACTTTTTTCGTTCTATTATTCCCCTTTTCCCCCACCCCAAGTGTAGGGTAGCCCACCGAGCCAAGCTTGGTTAACCTCCCTGCCTTTCCTCTCTATTTATCTCTCTCTCTCTTTGCGAGTGGGTATATAAATGAAGCATAGTTGAAACCAACCGAGAAGATTGAAACAATCTTTCAGAGGCAGCCCTGATCACTTATCATTCTATAGGAAAACCTAGCCTTCGAGGGTTATACACGTCTGCCAAAGGTGTGAACCAGAGATTCATGGGCCGTCGCCTGAAACCGAGAGCATTTTCGAAAGCAGAAAAAATTGTGCACAACTTCTTCCCCTGCCTTTTTTCTTGCGCACTACGTTGAGTCAAAAAATAAGACACGAAAAAACAGGCAATTTTGAATCTGCGTTCATTAGCAATGCTGATTAAGGCACGTCAGAAAAAATTTTCGAGGTCCATCGTAATATTGTGTGGCTTATTGTTTTTTTACATTTTACTTCTCGGGGACACTGGAACTTTCTTCCGAGCGATTTTTTGTGTCGTCTTCATGCCCAAAACCACATGTCTAAGATATACAAATGAAGAATACGCAAAATGAAAATTTGTGTTGAGATCCTCGTTATCCGAAAAGACGTGTTAACGTACTATAAGGAATCGTACTAGTATAAAAGTAAGTGGAACGCGTTTCTGAGCTTGAATCTGGAGAAATTCGCTGCGCACGGGCGCTTTATAGTGAGTATGTTGTTATTAGAATGTCAGCGAGCCCGGAACCTCAAGTTCACGAATGATGATATGATGTGTGGGGTTTCACGTCTCAAAACCACTACATTAATATGACAGACGCTGTAGTGTAGGGTTTCCAAAACTTTGACCATCTTGCGTTCTTAAACATGCACCCAATAAGAAGCTCACGGGCCTTAAGTATTTTAGCTTCTATCGAAACTGCAGCCGCTGCAGCCGGGATTCGATCCCGTGACCTGCGGTTGAGCAGCCGAGTACCTTAGCCACTAGACCTTAGCCTTGAACCTTAGAGTACTTAGCCACTAGACCACCATGGCCGAGCAAAGTCACGAATGACATGTGGTTAGCAGTGCGACATAATTCTGAATTCAGCTGACGCCCGGTTCTCGAGATTGAAAACACAAGCAAGCCAGATGATGAGTGTTGTTGCGTCGACGAAACTTGCATTTGGGTGACATATAATCCTGCATCTTGATGCGCTACAAAGGTTCGCGATAGGAGCCTGTATCTTGACTCGCACAACTATTTAAAGTTTGCTTAAAGTTCGCTTATGGAGCAGCACCTGCATCTATACGTAACTGCTTTAAAGATCTAGGCTATTTAAGGACGTTCATTTCGACACAAATTGTGCCGGAAATTAATATATCTTCAAGCGTAGATTGTCAAGTTTTGTGTTTCTTTAGGCTGTCTGAGCCACCATAAGTAAAACAGTATTATACGCCATGTTTTGCAATTTAAAGCTTGACGTGTGTTGCACCGAGCATACGAACATTTTGCTTTTAGGCTCTCACAACGAGCCGGTCACACCCATGACGCTCATACGTCAGGGAATCACCCAATCAGCTGCTGATTAGGTGTGCAAATGGGCAATCGCGCATCGCCCCAGAAAGTGGGGTCATGTGATTCGCGAACAGCCACAAACTACGAACAAACAATGCGTAACTTAGCCAAGCGAAATTGCCAGCTTATAACGAGTATGATAGGTTTACATGGGTCCCGCATTTGCCTTCAAACGCATTGTCGAATCATTCATTAGCAGCCTCCTCTTGCAGTCTGCCCTCTGATGAACACACTCCGCCAAGTATGTGAAAGAACAAACTTAACTTCGTGATCCATTGATAATTAACGGTAAACCTGCCGGCAAAGAATTGCTTATCCATGAATCAGAGTTGAATGGAATGAACTTGTTTTTAAATAGAAAGGCAGTATGATCAAAACTGAAGAAATCGGGGCAGAGAAAGGGTATGCCCTGCGGCTGATACACGCTGCAGCGCATCGTGCCACGGTCGACATAGTCTCTTTCCTCCCGAGCAATCTCAGCCAATGGGTGCTTTCGTAGGCGGAACAGCTCCGGCAGAAAATTGAGACCGAGCGATGCCGGGGGTTTCCTGGCCGTTCTCCGACCCATAACAAAGTCTCCCTGGGGAACGAGAAAGATGCCGCCAAGCGCACCGCCATTGTGAGCCTCAGATGAGCACAATGGCCGGACCCACTCTGGGGCCTTCGAACACACACGCCCTTCTCTTCCCACCACACTCCTTCGTCATCCGCCTGGTAGAAATGACGCCCGGCTGCCACGACAGTGAAGCCGGCGGTAGTGAACGAGTACTGCACTCGTGGAATGGAATGGTAGAAGGGACTGTTACTATTAATCGAACTCATCGGCTGGATTCACTATTTGTTTGCTGGTGTGTTTGATTTGGAAGGAAAAGGGTGGCCTGTCCTGAATTCTTGACACACTAGCGAATCTAATTAACCGTGGTTCGGCTTCAGGGGAGATGAACCAACGCGCATCGTTTTGTCTATGCTGTGAAATTCTTTTATTTGTGAATGTATTGTTGCAGAACGGCGTTCGTAGAGGGAGGAACCGTTCAGTGAACGAAGTTAGCGCTGACCAGGAAGAGTGCTGTATTCTGTGGACATCGTGGTGTGCCCCAGATTACTTTAGGAGCTGTCTTTACTTTTAAGAGGCTAAGAATGCTGATCACTGGTTAGTGAGGTAAAATGCGAGGCTCAAACTGAACATCGTTCCCTGAACACGGTTCGGATGGCCGCACGAAAAAAAGAATGCATAAAAAGGCACCACAAAACAGTAGAGTGCTAAGTGTGAAACGAACGTAAATAATCTAACAGGTTTGTTAACGAAATAAATGTTTCGCAGACACATTAGTTGTACATTATTCTTAATTTTAGGCCAGGCTGCCTTATTGAAAACACACTCGTAGTTTGTGAAGCAGCCGGCGACTGGATTGTAGAAAATATTGGGAACTGCATTCAAACAAATTGCCATCCCGGCCAGTCTCTGCCTGCAGTTTACCCCCATCAAAATTATTCAGTGTAATAGTTGCACACTATACGTTTCATACACTGCATGTACGCTGAAAATAACTGCATGCCCGTGTGCGGTGCCGAGTACGCTTTCATAGCCTTCGGGAGATATACCCGTCTTATCAAGCACATTAAATTGTTTTCTGTGTTGCTTCTTGAGAAATGTTTTTTTTACGTCGTATGCCTGCGGCATGTGCAATGCATATGATGTATACCCGCCTGGAGGGTCACCCTAGCTGTGCCTCTAAAAAAAAAGCTCTCAAGCATTTCTTAGGAACCACTAGCTCTCATTCTCTTTTTGTCTTCATCTCGCCAATTACTTTGATATCCGAGCTTCGCTGTTGGAATTTGCACGAGAAACATATCAATAATGTGCAGTATGGCATCGCTTTAATCCATTAACTCTATAAAAGCTGCTGGCTTTTTGCGTGATGTGTAATGCTTGGCAGCAGTTTTGCCTAAAACATAAAACACTGTACCGATGAAGGACATGAAAACACCACTAAATTGTGATACAGTTAGACTGCATGGAGATCGCGCAGGTGCTAAGTGGTGGATAGCAGTAAATTTTGGCAGTATACCGGCTTTTATTGCGCAAACGCCGCGTGTTGGCTTGCTTTCAACACTGAGGATATATTTGTTTGCCATGACAGATCTTAAAATTTACGATCAAACAATATATTAGGAGGGGTTGATTTTGAGCACAAGAGACCGATGATGCATTACCGGGAAATATTGAGTAAAATGCGGATTCAAATGGATCAGCATTCGTCTTGATACAACATAGGACATTTTGTGAAAGCGTAGTATGTCATAAAATTTATGGCTACGGTGATTCGTCTGATAAGAAGGTGGAATAAGAAAAAATCAATGCTTGAGAAACAATGACCTAATATTGGGTGGTTTAAAAAGCGTCCAGTGTGTTGGCTTCAGTAAGGAAGCCTTGTTCTCATAATTGTGACCCAGTGAGATGCGCCTAGATTTATTTAAGTTCAAACCCAGAGCGTACGCCGAAAGAAGACAGCCATATTTTATTTTCAGCGCTTTAATCGTAATATAAATAAAAGCAAATACGCATACTGAGGGGAAAATCACTCCCTCTTATTATTTAGTATGCTTGCCTAGCCCAGTCAATCTAACGATTACAAGTTTCCAAGTTTTCCCTGTGTTGAAGAGAACGTTCATTGTTATGACGGCATTCTTCCAATATTCGAGTAAGTATTTTGTGCGAGCAGAAAAACGAATACAAGGACTGGGAGGAGAATTTCGGTGCAACATCTGTCTGCTTGACGTAATGCCGCTTCATGTATGCTCTTTTCTTTCATTCAGAATCTTGATACAAGCTTCCTTCGGAGTTCTGCGACACATTGATTTTTGAGATATCCTAGGAATACTTCCAGCTTATATCCGCCATCTGAATTTCAGTACTCGCACATCTTTTACTAACTTGCGCTGAAGACATTAAAGCTGTCTTGCTCACATTAGGAAGCAGTTAAACAAGACACGTGCTTTGCTCCTAATTTCTTCGAGGTACAATTGTAAACCGTTGCAATAACTACAGGGCATGGACGCAGTAAACAATAGGGAACGCTGGCTAACGAATAAGAAGACAATTACATATGAACTTGTGTAATCTTCACAGTGAGAAGATCAACATAGCGTATACCCATGTAGAAACAACTCGAATATTGCACGCTGACGGCCGAACCATGACTGCCATAGCCTTTCGGGGAAATATGCTTCGGGACAAATGTGAAAATAGTCTCGAAATTCCGATACGCTGGAAAAAGAAAGGACCTTTCGCTCGAACAAAAAAAAAATTGAATACTGCAGATGGGAGTGCACCCGACTCTATTTTCTTTCAAAATATGTCTCGGGTCTTTCGTCATGCACTGCCCCAGATACTATTTGAGGGATTCTCACTGGTGATTTCGCTGAACGCCGCCGAGGACATCAGAGTCGATTCGACTCGGTAGAGTCGATATATATGCGCATCGCTGTAGATGTGCGTTCGCAAAATAAAATGAGATACTCCGCGCGAGGTAAGAAACGATGGTCGAAAGGCACGGCAATGTAAGAAATATACAAAAAATGGGATAAGAGCACTAACATTTAGTTTTGCTGAATAAATCCCTTTTCCCCCGTCGTTTTTTTACCGTCATTTTCTTTCGTATAAACTCAGAGCTGTGGAAATTACATGTACTATGTTTTTTGCGTATCTGCGCAAAGGCCACTAAAAGAAGGCGAAGGAAATGTGTACACGTGGAATTGTTTTATACTGAACCTCAAGAGTATGAAAAATGCTTTTTCATAGTGGAGGTTTTTCTCGAAAAAGAGGGAACATGAAGGATAAACATGGGAATGAAGGTAAAAAAAGCAAGATATAACACAAAGAAAATGTGAATACTGTCTTCGAGGAATATGTCTTCGCAAATATTCGTCTTTATTATCTTTTTTTAGAATGATGAAATGATAGATTCGAACGTTGGCGAAGTATAAGTGACTTCCTGGGCTCTTTGCAAACAATGCGGAGAAAGATGGGAGTATGGTTGGGGTACGAAAGAGAAAGAACAGGCAAAAAAGGGAATTTTTTGCGAGAAGGGAGAACTAAATATTGCTTATAGAGGGCAAAGTGCCGGCTATAGATAATGCCCTTACCATTGAGGAAGAGAACTTGATATACATATAGAAGGAAATGAGCTGAGGTGACGTTTTTAAAGGAAGGCCAGTTCGAATTTGATGTTTCTACGAAAATATAAAAGAATGTAGGAGGATGATATGTAGGAAAAGGTGGTCATTATCTTGCGTTCGATGGTGTAGAGAACAAATTAAAAGGTGCAGTATGACATCGAAATATAGCTGGTAGAACACGATCAACAGAAATGATAGGTAGGGGATGACCAACACATCATCATCATCATCAGCCTGACTACGTCTACTGCAGGACAAAGGCCTCTCCCATGTTCCGCCAGTTAACCCGGTCCTGTGCTTGCTGCTGCCAATTTATACCCGCAAATTTCTTAATCTCATCTGCCCACCTAACCTTCTGTCTCCCCCTAACCCGCTTCCCTTCTCTGGGAATCCAGTCAGTTACCCTTAATGACCAGCGGTTATCCTGTCTACGCGTTACATGCACTGCCCATGTCCATTTCTTCTTGATTTCAGCTATGATATCCTTAACCCCCGTTTGTTCCCTAATCAACTCTGCTCTCTTCTTGTCTCTTAAGGTTACACCTACCATTTTTCTTTCCATTGCTCGCTGCGTCGTCCTCAATTTAAGCTGAACCCTCTTTGTAAGTCTCCAGGTTTCTGCTCCGTAGCTAAGTACTGGCAAGATACAGCTGTTATATACCTTCCTCTTGAGGGATAGTGGCAATCTACCTGTCATAATTTGAGAGTGCTTGCCGAATGTGCTCCACGCCATTCTTATTCTTCTAGTTACTTCAATCTCATGGTTCGGCTCTGCGGTTATTACCTGCCCTAAGTAGACATAGTCTTTTACAACTTCAAGTGCACTATTACCTATCTCGAAGCGCTGCTCCTTGCCGAGGTTGTTGTACATTACTTTCGTTTTCTGCAGATTAATTTTAATACCCACCTTTCTGCTCTCCTTGTCTAACTCCGTAATCATGATTTGCAATTCGTCCCCCGAGTTACTCAGCAATGCAATGTCATCGGCGAAGCGCGGGTTACTAAGGTATTCTCCATGGACTCTTATCCCTAACTGTTCCCATTTTAGGCTTCTGAAAACCTCCTGTAAGCACGCGGTAAATAGCATTGGGGAAATTGTGTCCCCCTGCCTTACACCCTTCTTGATTGGTATTCTGTTGCTTTCTTTATGAAGCACTATGGTAGCAGTTGATCCCCTGTAGATTTCTTCCAGAATGTTTATATATACTTCATCTACGCCCTGATTCCGCAGTGTTTGCATGACGGATGATATTTCTACTGAATCAAACGCCTTCTCGTAATCTATGAAGGCTATGTATAGTGGTTGGTTATACTCTGAGCATTTCTCTATTACCTGATTTATAGTATGAATGTGGTCAATTGTTGAGTAGCCTGTTCGAAATCCTGCTTGTTCCTTTGGTTGATTAAATTCTAATGTTTTCTTTACTCTGTTAGCAATTACCTTTGTAAATAGCTTGTATACTACAGAGAGCAAGCTGATCGGCCTGTAATTCTTCAAGTCCTTGTCATCTCCTTTCTTATGTATTAAGGTGATGTTAGCGTTCTTCCAAGACTCTGGTACTCTTCCCGTCAAGAGACACCTCGTAAACAGGGTGGCTAGTTTTTCTAACACAATCTGTCCTCCATCTTTCAGCAGATCTGATGTTACCTGATCCTCACCAGCAGCTTTGCCCCTTTGCATGCTCTCCAAAGCTTTTCTGACTTCTTCTATCATTACTGGTGGGGTGTAATCTGGGTTACTGCTAGTTCTTATAGTATTAAGGTCGTGGTTGTCTCGGCTACTGTACAGATCTCTGTAAAACTCATCCGCTATTTCAACTATCCTATCCATATTGGTAGTTATTTTGCCTTCTTTGTCCCTTAGTGCATACATCCGACTTTTGCCTATCCCAAGTTTCCTCTTCAATGCTTTGACACTTCCTCCATTTTTCAGAGCGTGTTCAATTCTCTCCATGTTATACCTTCTTACATCGCATACCTTACGTCTATTAATCAACTTCGAAAGCTCTGCCAGTTCTATTTTGTCTGTTGTACTTGACACTTTCATGATTTGACGCTTCTTAATTAGGTTCTTCGTTTCCTGCGAAAGCTTGCCAGTGTCCTGTCTAACTACCCTGCCTCCAACTTCCACTGCACACTCCGTAATGATACTCGTCAGATTATCATTCATTGTATCTACGCTAAGGTTGGTTTCCTCACTAAGAGCCGAGTACCTGTTCTGCAGCGACACTCTGAATTACTGTACTTTCCCTCTCAGTGCTAGCTGATTGATTGGCTTCTTGCGTATCAGTTTCTGTCGTTCCTTCTTCAAGTCTAGGCGAATTCGAGACCGTACCATTCTATGGTCACTGCATCGTACCTTGCCAACCACTTCCACATCCTGCACGATTCCAGGGTGTGCACTCATTATAAAGTCTATTTCGTTCTTATTTTCGCCATTGGGGCTCCTCCATGTCCACTTGCGGTTTTCTCGTTTTCGGTAGAAGGTATTCAAAATCCGTAAATTATTGCGTTCTTCGAATTCTACCAGTAGCTCTCCTCTGGCGTTTCTAGTACCGATGCCATAATCTCCTACTGCCTGGTCTCCAGCCTGCTTCTTCCCTACCTTTGCATTAAAGTCGCCCATCACTATAGTATACTGTGTTTTTACCTTACTCATTGCCGATTCCACGTCTTCATAGAAGCTTTCAACTGAAGCGTCTTCATGGCTGGATGTAGGCGCGTAAGCCTGTACTACCTTCATTTTGTATCTTTTACTCAGTTTAATTACGATACCTACCACCCTTTCATTAATGCTATAGTATTCCTCTATGTTGCCAGCTATGTTTCTGTGAATTAGGAACCCCACTCCCAGTTCTCTTCTGTCTGCCAAGCCCCTGTAGCAAATGACGTGCCCATTCTGTAGCACCGTATAGGCCTCATCTGTCCTCCTAACCTCACTGAGGCCTATTATATCCCATTTAACACCCGCTAGCTTCTCGAATAGTACAGCTAGACTTCCTTCACTAGATAAAGTTCTAGCGTTAAACGTTGCCAAGTTCAGGTTCCAATGGCGGCCTGTCCGGATCCAGAGATTCTTAGCACCCTCTGCTGCGTTGCAGATCTGACCGCCGCCGTGGTCAGTTGCTTCGCAGCTGCTGGGGACTGAGGGCCGTGAGTTATTTGACGTAAGCATGTGGGAGGTAGTGGCCAGATACTGCACCAGGGTGGCCAATCCTTCTCTGGTGAGGGAGTGCGTTCTCGGCGGTGTTTGCCGGTGAGGCCGCACCCCAGGCCTCTTAATGCAGTTCCATCAACACGCGGATTTTTTTTTAATCCGGTTGGGAACTGCGCGGTACCGGGATTTGAACCACGGACCTCTTGCATGCGAGGCGGATGCTCTAACCACTACGCCATTGACCAACACTACTATTAAAAAAAAACACGGGAGGCAAACGATGGCACAGCAGATGCTAAGACAACCTTAGTAAAATGGACGTCGTCGCGGTGTGTGACGTCCACTATACTTCTCCATACTTCGTATGAGAAAGATTCGGAGAGCCAATATAAGGAATATGTAGACTATTTACGATTATTGTCAGTGGTGTTCTCGCACATATTGCTTGATTTCAGCGCCAACAACATAAAAAAGTATTAAAAATAGTGTCATTATATTGTGGCCATCAACGTCAAAAATGGGTGGTCAAAGTATCGGTGCTCACGCACTTTCCTCCCGCAATTATTTTGTATAATTTGGCGACTAAGTTCAGCTCTACTGGGCCTTTCAGCCAACGTTGTGTGTCAACAGTTGGTGTTGGCTTGGTCGCTGTACGCTTCTGTTTAGCCTTACTAGTGAATATCTGTACACAAATCAAACTGTAATAATCGTTGTTTGCTTGGGTGAACAGCTAATAACAATGAAAGTGACGAAACA
The DNA here is from genome assembly GCF_043290135.1 of Rhipicephalus microplus. Taxonomy (NCBI): domain Eukaryota; kingdom Metazoa; phylum Arthropoda; class Arachnida; order Ixodida; family Ixodidae; genus Rhipicephalus; species Rhipicephalus microplus. The sequence continues at coordinate 119,402,027 of NC_134703.1, forward strand.
GAGTGCTGGGCAAGATTTTACTCCAACTTCACTTAATTTAAAACCTTTCCCGACATACTGCCGTTGAATAATAATATTAATAACAATGTTTGTTTTCCCATTTCGTGTCTTCTGCCGTGAAGTTTTTACGGCTCCGACGTGAGGTCGCACCCAATTTTCGTCTGCATTTGTTTCCAACGAAAAGATATCGCTCGTAGTTCACCTGTAGATTGCCGCGACGTGTCGTATTATGTGTGCTTGAGGTGATTCTCGAATACAAAGCCATATGGGCTTTGACACTGTGAATCATATGTGTGTTTTTAATTTAGGGTGAAAAGCCCTGTCGCGGTATTCTAGTGGCTATGGTACTCAGCTGCTGACCCGCAGGTCGTGGGATCGAATCCCGGCTGCGGCGGCTGCATTTCCGATGGAGGCGGAAATATTCTAGGCCCGTGTGCTCAGATTTGGGTGCATGTTAAAGAACCCCAGGTGGTCGAAACTTCCGGAGCCCTCCACTACGGTGTCTCTCATAATCACTTGGTGGTTTTGGGACGTTAAACCCCACATATCATCAAGTTAGGGTGAAAGAGAGACGTTATTTGCTCGTTAGATAGTGAAATCTTGGTGAAACTTAGTTGACAATAACTGTGATTTATATCACAAGTTTGTTCTGTGGAATGAATATGGCGCAGTGTTTACAAGTATATTGCAGCCTACTGCCCATTGTAACAAGCGGGTGCGAAAATTTTGTGAAAACGAACTCGCGAAAATGTACCCATGATTACGATACTCCCAAATGCGATTCCTCATTTCAGGTGTTCTGGTGTTTTGATTTTGCGATAAGTTGAAGCGAAGCATTTCAGACAGACATTATAATATGGACATTTCGGTGCCACACCGTGGCATCAAACCGTGCCACAACCATGCCAAACCGTGCCACAACCGTTTCAAACTGGGCCACAGATAACCATTCCACACCCATCCAGAATTGCGCAAGCAATTTCGGGTAGCCCATTTCACGTTCACCGCCCCGGCGGAAGTGCAGCGCAACTGGCTCGCTAACCGGGAAGCCGCGGAAGACAGCAGGTTGGCGCGTTTCACAACTGACGCCACAGACAGACCTCTGCTAATGCAGTGCTTTATTTTCATCGTGATATCCGTGGACGCCGTCACCGCATGTCGTAGTGATGACGTTATTGGTGGCCACCTGTTGGCGCGCACTACTGTGGGGACCACGGGGACGCTGCGGAACCTCGTGTCTCCCCACTATTGTCCCATCCTCCTCGCGCTGCCATCACTATCCCACGCTTGAATACTCCGCTGCGCTCCGCATTCGCTCTCTATCATTCGTACTGCCATTTAAGACGACGTTTACGTCGCTCAATGCAGAAATGGGTGTCTAAAGTCTGCGCTCTGAAAAAAAGCAATGGATGTTTTACGTTGGGCCAACGTTAACTGTGTTACAACGTTTGGCTATCCGCATTTATAGCGATGTTACATTCTATCTGAATTACCACAGGAACTGCCCACAATCGAGTGCTATGCACACAACTCTGCGCATTACTACCGTCGTGAGCTTAGCGAAGCTCTGAAAGTCCTGTTACGACAGGTGTAGACAACCACAGTATGCCAACCAACCCTGCATGCGCACAAACTCCAAACGAGGAGCCAGCACTTGACGGAGGAACAAAGTGAGTTCAGAGGCCCGTGTCTTGTGATATCAACAGACGGCGAACTTTTCTCTCTTTTATTCCCATTTGCTCAATTGGTTACGCCGACAGCAGTGCCATTCAATGTAAACGTTAATGACAACACAGTGAGGATTGTGACGAAAAACTGATAGGCGAAACGTTAAGACATCAAAAGCAGCGAAATTGTTCAGGAAACCAACAAGGCAGGCGTATAATTTGCTATGCATTAGAAATAAAAATGGATGTCGGACTTTTCTCCAGCAACGAACTAGTATATAGCTTGATAATAATGATGACGATTTTCCCCGGAAGCCACTACTAACATTCATGAAACTGCTCAGCTGAATGAGGCTTAGAAGAGATTTCAAAGATTGTTCTTCGGTATAGAGCTTGATAATATGATATAGTTGGTATGACGATTTCGTCACACGTTGTTAAAGTTTAATAACTTGCATTTCAGGACATGGTTATAGAGGCCTATTCTTGAACTTGCCTGTTTGTTATGTGTGTATTATGTTGCTAATAAACGACTTTTTGCGTTGAGAACGGGCTCAATGGGTGTTGGGCCAGCTGTACTAATATCTGTTAGGGAGGGTGAGCCGCGCACTAAATGCTAGGAATATGCTCAATAAAATCTCACATTTAGCACCAAGTAACTCCTATAGGGAATGGTTACAGAGAACGGAACACTTTTAGTTTTATAGAAATGTCGAGGCAACGTCACGTGCTTAGTCCGAACGTGTGCGTTTCTTGAAAGTGCCTCGGTGAGTGCCGAATTCTATTCATGAAAAAAATACTGAAATGAAAAAGATTCGTTCGCTCGTCCTCCGATTCTGTGCAGGATCAGTTAGCAGTATTTGGAACTGCGAGTTCTTTTAAACTGCAATGATCATCCCTATTTGCATCTCAACTTTTAGGCAAGAGCAAGAGCGACATTATAACGTTTCATGCTTAGTTCCAGTTCTAACGTGCAAATGAGATGAAAAGATTGCCGCCGAGCCCTGGAATGCAGCGAAGACCAGTAAGCTATGAAGTTGGTGAACAGATGCTTTGTAAGCACTGTCGAAGAAGTGGGTAGGCGTATCGTGTTTGCGTAGCGGGCAGTCTTTTGAGCTTGGAGTGCGAGAAATCAGCCATACAAAAATTCGCCCACTGGCAATGATTCCTCTTCACTTTCTAGTGACATTGCTTCAGCTCTATTACCCGAGTGCGGGGGCGCCAGGCCCATGCACAGATTTACGAATGATAATTTGGATACCGGCTTTGAAATGAAAAAAAACGCCACTTCACTCAAGGCAATACACTTGTCTTGTACGCTTAGAAGTTGTAAAAATGAAGCAAATGTTGAATGTCTGATTGAGCTTTCTTCACGTCATTGAAAATAAAAAAACGAGAAAGTTCGAGATCACCCACATAACGCTTAGAAGAACAATGCTGGTCATTTAAAGTTTGAACTCTACTGCTTTAAGGTTTGAACTTAGCTGTCCTTCATTTTAACTAGTGTTTTATTGATGTTTGCGTGTTCTCTTGGAGTGGCTGCAGCTTCCCTGTTTTAGGGCTTGTGCGATAGAGTGCAAGCTTTCCGTTTGTTAGGTCATATACGTGCGTACACCTATGACCACATCAATCTGGTACGCACGTAATTGTGATGCAAGTAAATGTCATGCAAGTAAATGAAACTAGGACACACACAATATGTGAGCCTTTCTGACAATTTTGAGGAGATGCGCAGGCGCAGTTGGTCTATTTACGACGGGTTTATTGACGTAATAAGGCAACGTTTACTTTTCAGAAGAAAAGATGTCCCGCACGTAAATAGACAAAAAAAGGAGACAGGAAGTCCCCTTTGTTTTTTTTTGTCTGTACGTGAGTATAGCGTCATTCTCATTTCTTCAGAACGGGTCAAACACTCCAACAACACCTTCTAGTAAACTACTTATTTTACGCTTGGGTTGGCTAAATGCCTACTAAGTTATTCTAGTAGCTTCAGCGTGGATCATAAACGATTATTACACGGTGCATGTGCGGCTTTGCTGACATTCCACACTCTGTCGCGGTAGCTATAGGTGCGACTAACCACTCGAAATCACAGTAGGCGTTCGTAGGGTAGGGCTGACGTACATAGATGTTTTAACGGTTCTGTTATTTTGGTCCGTGATTTGGTCATATCCTATGTGCCATGATACAGTTTCATCGGTCCGTATATAGTTCAGAGTTTTCCGAATAAATTTTCTGTTGATAGTAAGCGCTTGTCCCTGTATTTCTGTCCGTGTCTAAGTAGTGCGCTCTCAATTCGAAACAGAGAGATTACGTGCACCCGAGCGATAACACTGCTTGAAGGTTTGATGATAAATGTATAAAAAAGGCGTGTTCTGTCAATGATAAAATTATACACGACCGACTTTCTCCTCACCATTATCAGTGTACAGCGTGTGGTTTGAGTTTTCACTTGTTGGAAAAGGTTCTCCGATAGACTGCTGTCTTCGTAAACACCAAGATGAAGTGACAATATATATAGTCAGCAATCAGTTAAATACCGTCATATGTAGCCTTGCTTTAGGCTATTGCAAATGCTGCCACGGGGATTGATTGATATGTGGGGTTTAACGTCCCAAAACCACTCTATGATTATGAGAGACGCCGTAGTGGAGGGCTCCGGAAATTTAGACCACCTGGGGTTCTTTAACGTGCACCCAAATCTGAGCACACGGGCCTACAACATTTCCGCCTCCATCGGAAATGCAGCCGCCGCAGCCGGGATTCGAACCCGCGCCCTGCGGGTTAGCAGCCGAGTGCCTTAGCCACTAGACCACCGCGGCGGGGCAACTGCCACGGGGATAATAACACCTTTGTTACGTCTGCGTATAAATAATATAGTAATAAATTCTGTGCAATATATTACATTGCAATGATTGCGATTACCCAAATCTTCTTTATGAACACTGATGTTTGATATCATTGATTGTTCTGGGAAAGAAAGAAGTAGAATGATAAAGCGACAAGCCTGGCTCTCAATAACTCTACTTAATCCCTACGTAATCTATTTCATTACTTCATTGAAGTAAAAACGCAAACAATGCCTGCCAATCCACCGTACTAATCTTTTGCACCACAATAATTTTGAAGCACGGAGCTTAAGCAAAAAATAAAAGGGAGGGGGGCTTAAGCTTCGCCTTTAGGAGTTGAACGCGACAGCAATATCCGGCCCTTAGTGCAACCTTTAACCGCTAAATGCATACTTATTCATATGTTTTGTTACATACACGAGTACGCACACAAACACGCACACAGTACATTGAACCAGCGCGCGCTATTATTGCCCAATGGGCTCGTTTTCATCGTGACGCCTGTCGAACAAAATGCATTAAAAGGGCCCTGAAACACTTTTTCAAGTAACCGTCGAATGAATTCACTAAAAACGCTTATTGCCTCACGAATTCAACGACGCAAAAATTTTAAGAATCCGTCCAGTGCGGGTAGATTTACAAAGGTTTGTCGCATGCTGTAATCGCATTATCTCTTCTACCCGCGCGACGTAGCCGCTGGAAGCTAAGCTGGGAGGGATGGCCGGGCGAAGAAATTACCCCGACTCTTTTTTTGGCACCTCTTTTTTCTTCGAATGCGCTGCTTTTCCAGTGTGATCGCGCGCGAACGCGTGGACAAGTAGCAGCCTCCCGCGGCTATCTTGGTAACTTGATTTTCCGGTCACAGACGTATAGATGATTTTTCGCTCACAACCAACGGGGCTGAGCCAGCGGTTTGTTTTCTGCAACAGGAGCTTTTTAACGCTATCACGCTAAAACTGCGTTGTTAATTGCTTGGGCTTCCTTTGCCCCTGTCTGTGTTTAATCTGCAGTAAATCTTAGAGGGCTTCTTGCAAATGTTCCCTCTGTAAATTAAATTTTTGTGACGAACCACGTAAAGCCATTGGTTTGCCCCTCCTATAGCTCGTAAATGACCGCCTAGTTTGATGAATCGCTCAATTGCTGCGGAAAAAACACACAGACAGATGGACAGACGGACGGAATGATGGACGATTCGCGGTTTACCGCTAAAACCAACCGAAGCTTCACTCCACTCACCATCATTCACTCCGTGGATGTGCTGTGACTTTTCTAAATGCGAAGCATTTCTTCGTGAACTTCGATGATTTCCAGCGTATCTATCTATCTATCTATCTATCTATCTATCTATCTATCTATCTATCTATCTATCTATCTATCTATCTATCCGCTTACTTTTGGGTGCTCTCGGGGTCAAATCCTTAACTTGGCGTGAACCAAAATTAGCATGGGAGGGTAAGATCGATTGAAGAATATGACGCACTGGTCAAGACATGAATAATGTTACAATCTCGTCGTGTACGTCGTCAAACACTTCCCGCCAGACAGTAGCACATACCCATGAGCACGTATGTGCCACAGGTGATTGACACTTAGTATCCTACCAGGAAAGATGATAGCACACATGGGCAATTTTAACGCATGAGCGTTAAGAAATGCCAGACATCGGTCGCGTCGACCAGACGAATGCAAAGAATAAATGTCAGGGTCCCATCTCGAATTAAACCCAGGCATTAGGCGTTGGAATGAAGCCTTCTACGACAGAGCAACGCCATGTCTCGGAACTACTTTTCAAATAGACGCTCATCTTCCTTAAACGTCAATAGTGTTTGCAGTGCTGCCTACCCAATTTTATAAACATTACATATGTTCTCCTTTGATACGGCCGTCACGTCGGGCTAATGTGAATTCTGGTTGGTTGCCATGCGCTGAAGTTTATCCTCGCGAGCATCGACGTTTCATATCAGCTTTTGGTGCTTAATACGCATGTTTCAGTTGGCATCGTTGCGCGAGTGCACACAACTGGTTATGTAAACATCTGGAACTCTTTAACATTTGTCTCTGCGTGAAACATTCCTACTTGCATTTAGCGTCATTTCAGGACGTATCGCTCAATGAAAAACTTGCAACACGGTCACCTTCCCTCCGCATGCTTTGCATAACATCGATTCCCGGTACGTGGGATCTGCAGAATTTTTTCCTACAGGCTTAGAATTAGAAGACGCCACTTCGAGTGGAGAAGATGGCGTCCAAGTAATTGAGGACGTCCAGCCTGTCTGAAGATTATAGTAGATTTTCCCGTGTAAATATATAGTTTCGCAGGCTGGTGGGAAGTAAGGGAAACAGCAAGGCACAGTAGTAAAGAAACAACTTCAACACTTCTCTTATAACCAAGAATCTGCCTGAATTTCTAGCCAACACCAACACGGTGGGTGAAACAAATAATCATAGCTATAAAAAATTATTTCAGTTCGAGAGGACTCAAACGCTGTAATGGCCCTTTCAGTTAATGTCTCACCAAATACGAGTTTATGTTCATGGTTGTGTGAAACTTGAGAGCTGCTCTTCTGAGTTACGTAAAGGCTACACACGAATCTGGTGTGTAAAAACATTCCCCAAAAATTGTTATTCAGGCACTTTCAAGAGCGCACCGCTATGAACAACCCATGTTTTGCAAGCAGCATTGTTACGTTTCTTTCTTTAGACCGAGGCCTGTGCACTATATGGGAAAAGGACTTCACTCATTCCCGACGTCTTCTTCCTGCCCAAGTGTCTGCAGCGACATTGCCTGGGGTAATGTGAGAAGGAGTACAAAACGAATGCTGAGATAGCTTTTCTCTTTTCGGCTTACCTTCCCAGTACTGACCACTCTCGCTGAGTTAGCTCAACTCGCACAGCTCTATCTGGGACGTCACGTGTCTGAAAGTGCAAAAAGGAGGGTCGTAATTGCGTCTGAGCTTGCTCAGTCTTCTCAAACTAAACCTTCGTTTCATTTTTTTATGCCATCAACGTGCTTAAAGAACCAACACTTAACCCAGCCAGCAGCAGTAAACGGCTGGACCCGCAAGGCTAAAAAAAAACGGGGTTCTCGCCAGACTCAGTCCATCACTGCAACCGAGGCCGTGGGCAACTGAGCTTCAGTTAATCGAAACGACGCTGGTGTGCGCTGCAAAGGGTGTAGGAGAAAAAGCAGGCAGAAAAATTGAATCGATGCAGAGAGTACCTTAATCTAAAGGCACCGTGTATACGTGTATACGTGGAACCTGAACTTGGCAACATTTAACGCTAGAACCTTATCTAGTGAGGGAAGTCTAGCCGTACTATTCGAGGAGCTAGAAGGTGTTAAATGGTATATATTAGGCTCAGTGAGGTTAGGAGGACAGATGAGGCCTATACGGTGCTACAGAATCGGCACGTCCTTTGCTATCGGGGCTTGGCAGACAGAAGAGAACTTGTAGTAGGGTTCCTAATTCACAGAAACATAGCTGGTAACATAGAGGAATACTATAGCATTAATGAAAGGGTGGTAGGTATCGTAAATAAACTGAATAAAAGATGCAAGATGAAGGTAGTACAGGCTTACGCGCCTACATCTAGCCATGATGACGCTTCAGTTGAAAGCTTCTATGAAGACGTGGAATCGGCAATGAGTAAGGTAAAAACACAGTATACTATAGTGATGGGCGACTTTAATGCAAAGGTAGAAAAGAAGCAGGCTGGAGACCAGGCAGTAGGAGATTATGGCATCGGTACTAGAAACGCCAGAGGAGAGCTACTGGTAGAATTCGAAGAACGCAATAATTTACGGATTTTGAATACCTTCTACCGAAAACGAGAAAACCGCAAGTGGACATGGAGGAGCCCCAATGGCGAAAATAAGAACAAAATAGACTTTATAATGAGTGCACACCCAGGAATCGTGCAGGATGCGGAAGTGGTTGGCAAGGTACGATGCAGTGACCATAGAATGGTACGGTCTCGAATTCGCCTAGACTTGAAGAAGGAACGACAGAAACTGATACGCAAGAAGCCAATCAATGAGCTAGCACTGAGAGGGAAAGTACAGGAATTCAGAGTGTCGCTGCAGAAGAGGTACTCGGCTCTTAGTGAGGAAACCAACCTTAGCGTAAATACAATGAATGATAATCTGACGAGTATCATTACGGAGTGTGCAGTGGAAGTTGGAGGCAGGGTAGTTAGACAGGACACTGGCAAGCTTTCCCAGAAAACGAAGAACCTAATTAGGAAGCGTCAAATCATGAAAGTGTCAAGTACAACAGACAAAAAAGAACTGGCAGCGCTTTCGAAGTTGATGAATAGACGTAAGGTATGCGATGTAGGAAGGTATAACATGGAGAGAATTGAACACGCTCTGAAAAACGGAGGAAGCATCAAAGCAGTGAAGAGAAAACTAGGGATAGGCAAAAGTCGGATGTATGCACTAAGGGACAAAGAAGGCAAAATAACTACCAATATGGATAGGATAGTTAAAATAGCGGAGGAGTTTTACAGAGATCTGTACAGTAGCCGAGACAACCAAGACCTTAATACTAGAAGAACTAGCAGTAACCCAGATGACACCCCACCAGTAATAATAGAAGAAGTCAGAAAAGCTTTGGAGAGCATGCAAAGAGGCAAAGCTGCTGGTGAGGATCAGGTAACATCAGATCTGCTGAAAGATGCAGGACAGATTGTGTTAGAAAAACTAGCTACCCTGTTTACGAGGTGTCTCCTGACGGGAAGAGTACCAGAGTCTTGGAAGAACGCTAACATCATCTTAATACATAAGAAAGGAGATGACAACGACTTGAAGAATTACAGGCCGATCAGCTTGCTCTCTGTAATATACAAGCTATTTACAAAGGTAATTGCTAACAGAGTAAAGAAAACATTAGAATTCAATCAACCAAAGGAACAAGCAGCATTTCGAACAGGCTACTCAACAATTGGCCTCATTCATACTATCAATCAGGTAATAGAGAAATGCTCAGAATATAACCAACCACTATACATAGCCTTCATAGATTACGAGAAGGCGTTTGATTCAGTAGAAATATGAGCCGTCATGCAGGCACTGCGGAACCAGGGCGTCGATGAAGTATATATAAACATTCTGGAAGAAATCTACAGGGGATCAACTGCTACCATATTGCTTCATAAAGAAAGCAACAGAATACCAATCAAGAAGGGTGTAAGGCAGGGGGACACAATCTCCCCAATGCTATTTACCGCGTGCTTACAGGAGGCTTTCAGAAGCCTAGAATGGGAACAGTTAGGGATAAGAGTTAATGGAGAACACCTTAGTAACCGGCGCTTCGCCGATGACATTGCATTGCTGAGTAACTCAGGGGACACATTGCAACTCATGATTACGGAGTTACACAAGGAGAGCAGAAAGGTGGGTCTTAAAATTATTCTGCAGAAAACGAAAGTAATGTACAACAACCTCGGAAAGGAGCAGCGCTTCGAGATAGGTAATAGTGCACTTGGAGTTGTAAACGACCATGTCTACTTAGAACAGGTAATAACCGCAGAGCCGAACCACGAGATTGAAGTAACTAGAAGAATAAGAATGGGGTGGAGCACATTCGGCAAGCACTCTCAAATTATGACAGGTAGATTGCCAGTATCCCTCAAGAGGAAGGTATATAACAGCTGTATCTTGCCGGTACTTAGCTACGCAGCAGATACCTGGAAACTTACAAAGAGGGTTCAGCTTAAATTGAGGACGACGCAGCGAGCAATGGAAAGAAAAATGGTAGGTGTAACCTTAAGAGACAAGAAGGGAGCAGAGTGGATTAGGGGACAAACGGGGGTTAAGGATATCACAGTTGAAATAAAGAAGAGGAAATGGACATGGGCCGGGCATGTAGCGCGTAGACAGCATAACCGCTGGTCATTAAGGGTAACTAACTGGATTCCCAGAAAAGGGAAGCGGGTTAGGGGGAGACAGAAGGTTAGATGGGCAAATGAGATTAAGTTTGCGGGTATAAATTGGCAGCAGCAAGCACTGGACCGGGTTAACTGGCGGAACATGGGAGAGGCCTTTGTACTGCAGTGGACGTAGTCAGGCAGATGATGATACGTCCAGCTACCGCAGAGAACTAGACGTGCAGAATCCGGGTGTTACCTGCTGCGCCCCATAGCCACCACTCTCGCCATAACTCCCGCCACCACTTGCAGCAAAACGTGTGAATCCGTTTTACGAGGCCGGGCACTGTTCCGTCTTGCTGCTTTTTGTTGCGTTTTGTCCTGTGTTGCGTTGAACGCGAGAGCGCTTTCGCACTCTCTGTCCAACTGTCATGCCTTCTCTCTTCCTGGCTTTTCCTACGTACCCTCTTGTTGAGTTAACATCGACGAACGTCTTTTACGTTCGCTCCCAAGAGAGCAGGAAAGTTATCACCCTGACGAGGTAGATATCTCGTGGGCGCCGAAAACTGGCGCCCCGGGACGACTTCCACAGAACGAGTGGCCGTGGAGGTGAAACTTCATACTTTCAACATTAGTTTGTTTTTATGCTCCCCAGATTTCATTTCCCCGCCTAAAATCTTACTTTCATTTCGGCAGTTCAAGTGAAAGGCCGGAACCTTTGATCCCGTGGGTCGAGGTTCTCAGACGAATGACACCTTACGAAACAGGTAGTGGGATGCACGCCTCTAGGTTTGTTGGCTGAGTGAAGCGAGAGTTCGAGTGACCAAGTCTGTGTTAGTGAGTCACGTAAGGCTGCGGAGAGAGCCGGATAGAAAAAAAAGGCGTAGAGACAGGCGCAGAGGTACAGGTTGGTTGTGCGTGATGGGTCAGGTGAATGGAACTGTCAAAGGCCATCGCTGGTATATTTTAAGTACAATGACAGGATAAGGCGGGACATGCACAAGTGCTGCGGGGAAGCCATGTTCATTGCTAAGCCCTCTAGGAAAGGCTACGTACTTTGTACTCTTCACCCGAGGTTTCATGCCTATTTTCGCGACTGCGTAATGAGAATAAAGTATGCATAAATGGCGGTTTTCAACTGTTCGTCGTGACAGAGCCCTGTTACGCAAGCTGAGAGTTTGTTATAAGAGCTAAGAGTCTGTGCGCGAACGACTATGAAATTCGTTGTACAGTGAGCACTACTCAAACAGGACTATGCATTGATTGGACTTAGTTGCACGACTTTTGACAATTACTTGTTTCCAGCAGGATGTGGTTGTAGGCGTAACCAGGCTCATAGAGTCCTTTTAACTTTCTGAAAGAAAATATACTTGGCGTCACGCTTTTAGACATTTTATGTGACTATTCTTTTGTTTGTGTTTTTATCTTTTTTCTTTGTTCTTCTCTCTCTTTATTCTTCCCTCATTTCTTCTATGTCGCCCCTTCCCGTAGGAACAGGCAGGCGTTGTGCCCAATAGGTGAGAGTTGTCAGCCTGTTCTCTCTCTATTTACTCTGGCTTTGTGTTTTCTATATACGAAAACCAAATACATGGGTAAATAAATAAATTCGTAATAGTCTGACGCAACGGTGAATGCGACTTTTATTAGGCCCGAAAGACATGATGAAGCGACCACACCCGAGGAACAGAACACAAGCAAGCAAAGTTCCCACAACAGAGGAAGACGATCACCACTCATGATGATGAACCTGTGTTAAGAAGATAGATGTACCTTATGAACGCCCACCCTAACTTACCCTCACGCGAAAGCGGTCATCCTGACCGCATTTTTTGGCTGCAGTTTAAAAAGGGAAAGCGAACGCCTTGTAAAAGCCTTCATGCAGTATATGTGGACTATTTCTGCTGCCCGGTAGCTGTGGTACGTTGGAAGAAAAACGGGTACCAGGCGATAGTTGACAGCATACGTTTGCTTCAAGACAGTGTAGGGGCCAATTAAGCGTAATTGAAACATGTCGTACAGGCCAGGAGTGCGAATGGCTGTAAGAAGGAGGACTTGGTTGCCAGAGCGAGAGGACACGACACGATGAGAGGCATAATATTCAAGCTTGCAATCCTGTTGCTTGGCTTCAGGGTTGACGCGGTCCAGCTGGCGTCAATGAAGCAGGCGAGACACGTATTCTTCTCTGGAGGATGAAGATGGTTTAACAGGCACAAAGAAGAATAAAACATTGAAGAAAAAATAGGTGAAGTGACCAAGGCTGAGGTGGAACGGCAAGTAACCGGTCGTGTCCTGTACAGAGGTATTGTACGCAAAAGTGAGAAATCGCAAAATTGCGTCCCAGTTTCTGTGGTGCGGTTCGATTTACAAGGCTATTATGTCTGACAGTATGCGATGAAAGCGCTAAATCAGTCAGTTAATTTGAGGATGGTAACTGAAGCGTGTTTTGTGGGTAGTTCTGGAGGCCTTGAGCACTTCTTCGGCGAGTTCTCAAAAAAAATGCTTTTTCACGCTTATACAGGATTACACTAGGAGCACCGCGACGAATTATTGCCCGAGGAATGAAGTCAGATACTTACCAAGCTGATGCTGAAAACATACAAAAGGAAAATAATACATAGGTGCTGAACACTATAACAAGTTTCCAACCAGCTCATCACATTTTAATAGCTGCATTAGCAAGTTTTGCCGCCTATAGGAGCACACAAAATGGTTCAATATGGCGCCCACAGAGAGTATCGGAGTCGCTGAGCACCTGTGTCACCTGCACTGCAGTTTTTTTTCCATCGCGATGGCTGTACTCTTTTTGCAGTTGCATACTAAGCGCCACCTAGGCGCTTCAGAAACTCGTATACGATGCCTTGTTGAAGGTGGAGAGTTCCTGAATGCCAAACACTGCACTTGATGTGGCGTGCAATGTTCATACACGTTACCCCCAACTAAAGGCGTGCCTCCCTATCTGTACGGAGTTTGTCACGGAAAACCCCTCATAGTGTTATTACATTTCCTTTCACGGCCTCAATTTTCAGAGAATACTTACCGATGTAAGATTTCGCTAAGTTATCGCAATGCTGATATTTTTTATGCAATTTTGAAAAAAGTCGTAGCTTTGCCGCAAAGGTGCGCATAAGCGCCTCATTTGTTACTTCGCTGTGTCTGAAAAGCGCACCCTATTTGCAAACGGAGACTGTGAAATGATTGCAGTGACCATCGTGCACGCGTTAACTACTACAGAAACGTTCTAGTGAAGGGCCAACGCCAGCCAAGACGTACACGCACATGTTAAGAGCACCACTGCCCCGCCGCTATTTTGATACTTCTTCAAAACGTTACGCTGGCGGCCGAGGGGTGGCGTGACAGTCTACGGAACTTGCGAATAGTTATCCGCAAACAAACAATGGTGTAAACAGTCTGATTTGGTTCTTTTGGGATCAGCAATCGACACCAATTCTTTCCAGGTTTTCGCCTTTGTACTTGTATAATACTGATTACTCAACACGTAATGCAAGAACTGGGTTTGAATCTTTGACAAAAGACTTCTGAAAATAAAATGGGCACCTTGTTTATAATTTTGTAGCAGCAATTATGAAATATTTAAATGCCGAATGCCCACAGGCCTTAATACAAGTAGCGATCGAATAAATAGCCTTGCTTCATAAAAACGAAGATTTATGGTAATATTGTCAAGTGCTTGCTCAAGAAAGACGATGGCAGTTGTGCATGTGCCACGAAGGACTACGAAATGGACAAAAAAGAAGAACTCGCTTGTGCGTTCTAATTGAAAAGATTGACCTGCTTCTAGTGTCTCAATCTCTGCTGCAAGACCTCTGTTTCGACGTCGTGACACTGGTGGAGGTGCCCGGTAGGAGGGACGCAGAAGACCCGACGTTCCTCACGCAGTATTTCCCTAATCATTTGTCGCAGAGAACTTTCACATACGGCAGTGTTCTGAGCTGCAGCACTTACTGCCGTCTGGTTCGGCAGGCATTCAAAGTGTCGGTATTGTTGTCGCAGTGCGCGCTCGATGACAGTCGCCTCTCTTATGAATTCATCTACTGTTGTGTGTGGATTTGGTACAAGGCCCGCAAACACTGGTTCTTTGACACCCTGCTATAGGTGACGCACCTTCTTCGCCTGGGGCATGTCAGGGTCAGCTCGTCGAAACAGACGGATCATACCCTCTGCGTACATGGCGGCTGTTTCGTTGGGTTTTTGTACGCGAGCCTCAATTAGTTGCTGTGCGCGATCCCGTCGGTCTGTGTTCGAGATTGTGGCGAGGAGCTTTCGACGAAAATCTTCCCAAAATAGGAAATTAGCTTCGTGGTTCTCGTACCACGTACGAGCGCTCTCTTCGAGCGCGAAATATGCACGGCCAAGTTTGCGCTGTTCATTCCAGTGGTTAGATACAGCGACCCATTAGAACTGTGCGAGCCAGTCCTCGACATCCTCGTACTCTTCCCCATGGAAAACTTCAGAAACGTGAGGATGTTCAGGAGTCACCTGCGAGGGAAGAGTGGTCTGCGATGTATGGGTAGCCGTGGATGTGGTAAGAGCTGCCATGCTGGTTAGAGGCGGAACAGGTGCGGACTCCGGACTTAGGCCTAGTAGGTGCCGACTGAATCGGTGCACCGGAGTCGCGACGAGGGGCTAGGTCTCTGGACTAGGTGAACGGGTCCGAGCAAGACTGTCCTGCATCCGGTTGTAGGCTCCAGCACCTCCACCAGTGTCACGACGTTCTTCTTTTTCGTCAATTTCGTAGTCCTTCGTGACACATGCACAACTGCCATCGTCTTTCTTGAGCAAGCACGTGACAATATTTCTCGTGCATGTCTACGAATCTTACACTCCCCCTTCATCCATTTTTCGTTCGGGTCAACTTCAACTCCTCTATTAACTATTTGTACAGAATAGACAAACTAGGCGCAATATACAGCAACGCAGCGCCATTAGATAGTTTGAGCATTGAGGGTCGAAGACACTGGGTTCCCATGCTGCGTTGCGTTGGTTGCTTTTGCGTTCGGAGGATCATCAGCGTTTCACAACTGGGTCAAACGCAAGCTTTGCTGGTTGAAACTCACGGAGTGCCACCCGTGGTCAAGTTAAAGACTATACAAGACGCGGGAAATATGCCATCCTGGCTCGCGTTGCGTCTGCTTTGTCTTCGGCGACATTAAGCGTATCTATCTATCTATCTATCTATCTATCTATCTATCTATCTATCTATCTATCTGTCTGTCTGTCTGTCTGTCTGTCTGTCTGTCTGTCTGTCTGTCTGTCTGTCTGTCTGTCTGTCTCTTACAAAACGGGAATGGACCACGAAAGTATATTACGGTGCAAACATGATAATCATAGTATGCCTGTTTAATTAATGGATATGTGGCGTTTACCGTCCTAAAATCACCATATGAATATGAGAGACGCCCTAGTGGGGGCTCCAAAAGTTTTGACCACCTGAGGCTTTTAACGTGCACCCAAATTTGAGCACATGGGCCTACAGCATTTTCTCCTCAATCAGAAATGCGGCTCCCGAAGCCGGGATTCGATCCCGCGAACGACGGGTCATCAGCCGAGTACCTTAGTCGCTACACCACCACGGCAGGGCATGCGTGTCATGTAAGAACATGATTGCATGCCCCACTCATGATGCGCTCTCAGCTGTTTCACTAGCTTGTCGTGCGAAACATATCGACATATTGACAGAATGCGTTCGTCTGTCCGTCTGGGCAGAAGCACAAACGGGCGCACAGATGCACGAACGGACGCATGAAAGCACAGACGGGCTGACGGACGCTTCGGCCCACTCATCATCTTTCACTCCGTGGATATCCTGTGACAACGACGTGCAATGCCATACAACTGGCTACTACGACGACTACTCGACACGGGGCGTACGACCCACGGCTTAGGAAGCTTCAGCCGTCAAGAAATTCCTCCACCTCCCCGAAGGGAATCGTGAGAAAACATGAATGCCTCTTTTACGTAGAGAGAGGGTTCCGTTGCCATCCGACATTCGCCTTCACCAACTTCTGCAGTCGCCAGTGGATGGCCAAGAGTGAGGCGCGCGCTCCCCTTAATCGGGCGGGACAGTGAGGCGAGGGGAGGGAGAGTGAATGGCGAGAGGAGGGCCAGCGAAGCAGTGCACTTGTCACTGTACCTGACGGTTGGTTCAGTCTCTTATCAACACAAACTCCACGAAAATGCTGGACACAAACGCTACAAACGCGTTTCAAACGCAGTTCACGGATTCAGTGGCAAGTCACGTTCGATTCAAGGTGGAGGGGGCTCCGGTTTCTAGGGGTGAGAATGAGCGCACGCAGCCGCAGCTGCTGCTGACAGCTGCCGACGACGAGGCGTGGCATGGTGGAAGCTCCAGCTGCTAGGGACGCGTGTGCCCGCAGCTATCGCTATGGGAGAGGGCGGTGGACAAATCCCGGTGGACGACTGACATAGCCCGACCAAGAAATGTATTAGCATTTAATATTCAGCAAAGTGCTTCAAAAAAAAAACGTTTGACGATTCAGAGTACAAGGCACTCTACTAAGGGAGATAAATAGGCTGTCCCAGATGGTACACGATACTAGGACCGTAGAACGCGGATGGTGTGCTTAGAAGTTCTTTACAATTTAGAGTGATTGGTACTCTACTATGGGTGAGCACGAGCCGTTCCGTGGGCTGACTGCATGCGAATATTGTTCGAAAAAAGTGGTTAACGATTAAGAGTACTGAGTTCTCGGCTATGTCAAGGCGTAGATCCCTCCCGCGGGCCTCACACTCGATGAGGTCAGTCTATGTATAGAATAAATGCACGACGATTTAGAATACGATGTATGTGGGAGAGCAATAAGCCCTCCGGGGGCAGTTAAGTCTTTGGTTTAGAAAATGTGGGTAAAGATTTAGAGGGCCGGGTGCTCTACTATGGGAGAGCAAAAAGCCTTCCCAGCATAGAATTCAGGAAGATAATTTAAGGTCAACTTCGAAAGGGCTGTTTAGAAAAAGTGTATTTACAGCATGTACAGAACACATAGGCTCGAAAGGGCTTTATGGGATAATAAATCAGCTCAGCTATCTGGAGCCCTCATCAAGCATACCTCATTAACACTTTAGAATCTATTAGCACCGTGCGGCCAGATTCATCTCTTCTAGGTACGGCCGTGATGAAAGCATCAGTGCCATAATGTCATCATTGGGACTCGAGTCATTGTCGTTCCGTCGGAAGATTGCAATGCTGTGCTTGTTCCATAGGCTTTACTATAATTTCCCACATCTTCAGGGTAAACTCTTTATCCCGCCAAGCCGTACATCTCGTCGCCTTTTTAACTCGTGCAGCGTCCAGCGTTTGCACGGTTCTAAGTCTTCTTTTATACAATCTTTTTTGCCAACAGCCATTGCAGAATAGAACACTTTGCCAGACTGTGTTGTCGTTGAGCGAAACCCTATTGCGTTTAAGCAGTTGCTCACTGATCATCTTACGCAGTAAAATTCTTTTACACTGTTCTTACTTTTCGCCTTTATATGCCTGATTCAAATTGTAACTATTTTTTGTGCTTTTAAATAAGTCTGCATTACTATGTGTTATGTTTCAGTATTGTGATCCGATATGTTTTGTAACTCTTTATGTAACCTTCCCCCCCCCCTTATGTAATACCCCGAGAGGGGCCTTTAAGGGAAAAATAAATGATGAAATGATGATGATGAAAGGCTGGCAAAATGACCCCGCACCACTATAAAGTCGTAACGCATGTCATGCTCGAAAGCTTTTGCAATTACCCAGGTGATAGGGGAGATAATTGTCTTCATAAATTTACAAAGCCTTGGGTGTTGTTAGCACAAATAAACGTTAAACATGTTTCTTAGTTTTTCTTCGTATCCTTTATGCTAGCTTCTATTTTCGTAACATATATTTTGCGCTTTTAAACTTTAAACGGGCTTCATATTACAGCCAAACAGTCGTGAAATAGTGTTGACAAAAAAAATGGCAGATCCCACATAATGCGGGAATCGATGATATGCGAAGCACGAATGAAGATAATGATATGTAAATTTATAATGAGCACAACGTTACGAGGTCGACATAACTTACGCCGTGCATGACTTACATGCGCGACAAAAAGCACGCTATGAGCGTAGCTTGTAATCGTCTTTCACATGAAACGCATGTCAAGTATATCACGTTTGGACGTGTCCTTTACCTTCGCCGTCCATTCACGTAACGTAATATCTTCTTTAGTTTATGTGGAGCTAGTGAAATGGCCACGACCACAATATAAGCGTAGCAGGTATTCATATTTTACATGACATGCATATAATGATTATTATGTGTTGACATGACATGTGCCTTCGTCGTTCATTCACGTCACGTATTACCAAATTTGGTATATGTGGAGATTGCGAAACGGCCATGAGCACATTATGAGCGTAGCATATAACCATATTTCACATGACACGCATATATTGATTATCATGTTTAGACGTTTCCTTTATCTCTGTCGTCTATCCATGTCGCCTGAGACCAAATTTGGTAAATGTCTAGCCAGCGAAACGGCTGCGAGCACGCTATGAGTGTAGCATATAATCATGTTTCACATGACATAGATAGATAGATAGATAGATAGATAGATAGATAGATAGATAGATAGATAGATAGATAGATAGATTAATAGATAGATAGATAGATAGATAGATACGCTCAAACTCGCCGAAGTGCGCTAAGAAATGCTTCACATTTAAAATATCGCCTCGTATATGCATGTTACACTGTAAATGTCGTCGAAAATTCATAGTCGTGCATCTGGAGAAATTGAACAAAACGTTTATTTGATGTTCTGCGAGAGAAAGTTGGTGAAAGGTATTCTGGAAGAGCGCCCTTAAAGTGCCTCGATGCGCTCAGAGGAGGTGAACGAGCGCATCGATGCACTAAACGCTCCAGGAGACATAAGCGTTATCTGGCAGTTAGCTTGGAAAACGGAAGGATGAATTTCTGATATAGCAACCGCGCGTCATGCGCGCGCGTCTCTGAGGCCATATTGTCTGGAATGTAAGGCGATGGTCGGTACCACCACCGTATCGTCTTAGCAAAGCGTAATAAACACCCGCCTTTTTGTGCATAGCGTTGCATTGTCAGCTCAGTGTGATAAACACCAAGATCCTCACAATTACTTATGTATGCCTTCTCTAGTATAAACAAACACACCACAACTAATTGAAGTGTGTATATTGTGCTTTAGATATGATCAATACTTGCTTTTGAAACTTTACAATTGTACAAATATGAATGCATAAACCAGAGCAATAATTGTGGGCACTGAGGATGTGGTTACGTTTTAGCCATCTCGATTGACAGTCTAAGACAAACAGATAGATAGATAGATAGATAGACAGACAGACTGACTGACAGACAAGACAGACCAAAATTTTTGCCTAGAAGTATCCCAAAAAAGACTGTAGTCTTCAGTACACCATCTTGCGAAGGAGGTAACCACGTTACTAGACAGACCAAAATTTTTGCCTAGAAGTATCCCAAAAAAAGACTGTAGTCTTCAGTACACCATCTTGCGATGGAGGTAACCACGTTACCTCCAGTAATGCCGAGTAGCCCTGATGTTCTCTAGTTTCCATTTGTTGCTTCTGTTTGTACATACACGTGTATATCCAATTTGTGTGTGCAGTTGCGAATAATGTTTGGCTTCACGAGCCAGAAGTTCGGGGTCCGCTTGCCACTATTGCTGTTTCGTTGCTTCTTCACTAGCTCGACATGTAGGGTCTACTTGCAGACGCTCCCGCTTGCGTTCAGCTTCGCGAGCTCTCGTTCTCTGTTCAGCAGTGCTTCTTGCGCTTAGCTTATGCTATCAATGCCGCTAAAAATGGCCCCAATTTTACGTTCACAGTGCCGTGCAAAAAATAGTACTACGAAGCGATAGCGCACAGCGTTATATACGTGTGCACAGCTAGCAGAGGTGGAGAAATGAACATAAGAGGAGAAGTGAAGTGGAAGCAGCGCCTTTCCACCTCCTACACTCCACCTCCTCGTGCTTGTGTGAGGAAAGAGGGGAGAGTTGGTGCATGCGCCTGTCGGAGCGAATGGTTACCGAAGGACAGACATATCGCCAGACAAAATCTCCTTCACAACTGAAATCACAACTAAAATTCCTCGTAGCTCCACGCAGTGGGCTAATCTACATGTATGGTATCGGTCAGTAAACGGTCGTTACCACAGCAATGTACCCTGTAATGTGAATTGTAAAAAAGGGCATATAAAAGCCTAACTATATTTTGGCTTTCACTTTTTCGAGGAAATTCATGAAGGAAAGGGGAAGATATGCCTCAAAACTGAATCCTTGAACCCGTCATCTTCCCTTTGGAAGGAAATATTTCAATGTGGGTAAACTTTGAGAAATACAGTGCTCGACGTGTGGCTCTGTTACTGGTTATATGCGTACGCAATAGCTAGCCATAATTTAGTAGGCCCTACGAAATGATTATCGCATGGCCATATAAAAGACGAGTTAGGATTTCAATACTATGGAAGCCGGAATAGCGCTCGGATGTGCAATTCTTGATGTGTACCCAACAACTTGTCCAGCAGATCGCTTTCAATCTATCAACGTGAGGGAGAATGAAGAATAAGAAGGGAAAATAGGAAGCACCAAAAGATGTGCGACTGGTTTGCTATGCTACACTGGAGAAAGGGAAAGTTTGGATGAAAAAATAAAAACATAGAAGAAAGGGAAGATACGAAAAACACATATCTGTAAAGTTAAACTAGACAGCTGCGTTCTATAGTAATTGCCCTTTGTCGTAAAAGATTGCAGGTAAGCGCCCACGCCAAGGTTACTGCTTCGCAATGGTTTTCGCATTGTCGGTAGAATGCAATTGCACGTTTCATTTCAGTACATATCAAATTATATTGAAAGAAATCAAATTGTGTTTTATTAAAACGTAATCACAATGAATCTCTACAAAGTACTTTTGCCAATAGTATTCGTTTAGAGTCAATGGTCCAACAAGCAAAGTTTGACAACTTGAATGATTGTCAATAAAATGATTGGTTTTAAGCTTATAGGTGTTTTAACGCTGTACAAGCCTAGGTTGGGAAAATCTTATTATTCACAAGCCAAGAAAAAGCGCGTACAAGCGAAAATACTTCTTGCACGTAGTTTCAATTTCCCTTCGGGCTACAGTTTCAAACAAAGAAATAAAATAACCATTCGCCATAAACAATGTTAGAGAGAGGATTATCACGCCCACAATTTTCTCGGCTTTCACTATAATGACACAGCTATCTCACCAACGACAACTCCAACTACTGCACATTACCATGTTAGTTGACAATCGGGTTGGTTGGAGCTAGTCATCACGTTCTGTTAGGGGACTCCCCCTTTTACGTCAAGCCAATTCAAACGCGTCAAGCGGGCTGTTACCATCACCACCCTAAAGCTTGTACTCACCTGGCGATGCCACCACACAACGCCGCCTAGCCTGTGAGCAGGTGACGAGACGTCATAATGCGACTTACCTGCAGGATTTACTACCTGGCCTGGTCCACATGCTCCTCCTACAGGTTCATGGCGAAAACGGCAACGACGAACTCTCTGGAAGCCATTCTAGGAAGAATGTGACATCAGTATTTATGGTATCTCACACATCGCAAAAAATCTCCCAGACATCGAACGTAGAAGTAGTTTTCAGCACCCCAGCTAAGCTAGGTAGACAGCGCAGACGCGTCAACCAGGGAGGACCGAAGAAGGATTCGTGTGCATCGAAACAAAAGAGCCTGTTTGTAGGATGCACGGTTAAACTCTCTGTTCTTCCTCTTTCAATCCTATACTCCTCCAACGTTGTTTAAAAAGTCCCGCTTTCCTGCAAGAACACGTACATTGGCAAATGGGCTAATGTCGTGATCAGTGGCTTGGAGAACACCTTAACAATCATCGTTTAAAAAAAAGCTGCAACGTGGCTCCCTACTGCAGGACGTGTGAGTGCTAGCCAGAGTTCAGATAATGCAGAGTCACAGAAAGATATCCAAGCGTGCCTAGTCGTCTGATAGCCGAAGTTTTGTACACGTGTCAACCGGGAAGCACCCAGGAAGCACCCAGGAAGTACCCAGGAAGCCTTCGATGTTTCGATGCTTGAAACCTTTACAGGTGATCACTTGGCTTTTAGGGTGTTCACACTGTATTCTTTTGTATCTCAACAAATCTTCTGTATTGAAATACATTATTGCTTGATATACAACTTCTTTTGTTCCTAAATACATTGTGAATAGATGTTTCTTCTGCTTCATTGTTTCACCCTCAGCTCTCTTTTTTTACATAAGAAATACGAAGGCTATGTGTGAGTTTGACGTGCTTTGTTTGTACGCCATTTAAAAAAGCGAGTAAGCACGAACATCAAAAGCCGGAAGCATGTTCTCGGCTGCTTTGACATACAGCACTACCACGCCTTCGCATTGATGTTCATTCAGCAGGCCATCACGTGCCGTTCTCAGATGCTGCTGGTGTCCTCGTCCCCAAATCTGGTTCCTGCAAAGAGCGATCATTGCTCACATATGCCGGAGACACGGTACACAAACTCACAATACTTGTACCACGCACGCACCTCAGCTGCGTGAACGAAACCCTCTCTACTGGTCAGTTCAGCAAGAAAAAAATTTATAGCCATGTTTATTCCTTGTTCCGGCAAAAGAGTATTAAAAGGGCTTGTCCGTTTAATACTTATTTCTCTCCTTTGTGAATTTACCATGCAATAGTTCTTGCAGAATAGGATGACAAAAAATACTACAGTGAGAGAAGGAAGCATATAAGAAATAGAGGTTGCGGTGGTGAGCATGCTCGTTGAGCTGCGAATACGAGTGAGTGAGTAAAAACTTTATTGAACATGTCTGGCGTCATTGAGCGGGGTGGGGCTACAAGCACCCCTGCCTAGGTGACGGCCTCGAGTCCTTGGACCCGGGCGGCATCCTGGGCTTGCCGGACGGCCCACAGTTAATCGGCAAGGTAATGGCTGAGCAGAGCCGCCTCCGATCGCGCCTC
Source organism: Rhipicephalus microplus (assembly GCF_043290135.1). NCBI lineage: Eukaryota > Metazoa > Arthropoda > Arachnida > Ixodida > Ixodidae > Rhipicephalus > Rhipicephalus microplus. The sequence continues at coordinate 119,425,436 of NC_134703.1, forward strand.
GCGGTTCGAGACTGCCATGTCTACCGGGTTCGTAGGGGACTGCCGCGCGTTACCGGTACACTTCCACAGCATGTGCTGCAGCGTCGCTCTGGCGCCGCACGCCTTACACGCGTCGGACGTATAAATGCCTGGGTAGCAGAGGCGAAGGATCACCGGATTCGGGTACGTGTGTGTCTGTAGTTGTGTCCAGGCAACCTGCTGTATCTTGTTTAGTTGGTGGGTATTTGGTGGGTATTTGCATCTGTTCAGTCTGTAGTGTTGCGTGATGTCTCTGAAAGTGGTCATGCGATCCCCCCACGTCCATTCCCGCATCGCTGTCGAAGTGTGCGAGACATCGGGACTGTCGGCAGGCGTCGCAGCTCGGCGTGTAAGTCCTCGAGCCGCGGCGTGGGCAGTCGTGTTGCCCGCAAGCGGAGGGTCCGTGTGGTCGCGGGTCCATACGAGGAAACTGTCGTTTTTGCGGCAGATGTTGCGTTCGTGAATTCGGAGAATGCGGGCCGCTTCGCGGGAGATCCGGCCGCTGGCGTAGTTGCGTATCGCCGCCTGCGAGTCGCCTATTATCACCTCGGCGTCCGTGGTAGCTATCGCGAGGGCTATGGCAGCTTCTTCGGCTGCCTCCGTCTCTTCCGTGCCTATCGTCGCACTCGTGACGCAAGTTCCTAGATGATCCGTGATCGCGACCGCAAAGCCGCGGTGGCAGTCGTAACGGACCGCGTCCACGTAAACTGTGTCTTTGCTATTGCCGAATTTCTTTTCAAGGTCGTGGGCGCGCCTGTTGCGCCGACCGATGTGATGTGTCGGGTGCATGTTCTTGGGCAACGGCAGAACGACGATGCGCTCGCGAATACGTCTGGGTATCCCGACCTTATCGCCGCGCTGCGTATGGTAGTTGATACCTAGTGTCTCGAGGATGTGTCGACCAGTTCTGGTCTTCCCCAGACGTTCGTACTGGGCGATGTTGTGTGCTTCGATTATCTCATCTAGAGTATTGTGCAACTCCAGCTCGAGAAACTTTTCCGTGCTGGTATTGGCCGGTAATCCGATTGCGCGTTTGTACGCCTTGCGGATGAGACAATCTAGTTTGGTGCGTTCAGTCGCCTGCCACTTGAGGTAGGAGGCGACGTACGTTATATGGTTCATAACGAAAGCATGTACCAGGTGAATGATATTGCTTTCCTTCATTCCGCTATGCCGATTTGTTATTCGTTTCAGCAACCGAATTGTTTCATTGACCGCGCCCTCTAGTCTACGAACGGTTTCGCCGTTGTGGCCGTTGGCGGACAGGCGCAAGCCCAGTACCCTAATGTTGTTAACTTGTGGGATGACAGCGCCGTCTGATGTGCGTACATTAATTTCTCTATATGCGCACTCGAATGCGGAATCGGCGTTCTTGGATTTACGGCCCCTGCGCTAGGGTCTATAGAGCAGGAGCTCCGATTTAGCGGCGGAACATTCGAGGCCAGTGTCGCGAAGGTAGTTCTGCACCACGTCGACGGCTTCCTGCAGCGTTTGCTCTACGTGGCCGTCATTTCCCTCGGCAACCCAGAGGGTGATATCATCGGCGTACAAGCCATGGTCGAGGCCTTCTATCTCAGCGAGTTTTTGTGGTAATCCGACAAGCACGAAGTTAAAGAGCATGGGCGAGATTACGGAGTCTGCGGCGTGCCCGTACAACCCATGTATATGTCCTGCGATTCTAGTCCGCCGATCGCTAATCGGGCCCGGCGGCCCGTAAGAAAATCCCGTATATAGTGGTACGTTCCCTCACCCAGTCCCAACGCTCGTATACTTTCAAGTATCGCAGCATGGCTAACGTTGTCGAACGCCTTTTTGAGGTCGAGCCCGAGTATCGCTTTGGTGGATCGTGTGGGATTGTCTACGATATCGTGCTTGAGTTGAAGCCTAACGTCCTGCGTGGAAAGGTTACGACGGAACCCCAGCATCGTGTGTGGGAGCATGTTTCGGTCCTCGAGGTAGTTGGTAAGGCGAGCGAGAACCACGTGTTCCATGACCTTACCAACGCAGGACGTCAGGGATATCGGTCGAAGGTTGTCAATGTGTACTCGTTTGCCCGGTTTGGGGATCATAATTATGCGCGCCGTTTTCCACGAGTTCGGTATAGCGCCCGCATTCCAGCACTCGTTCATGTAAGCCGTCAGTTGTTCTATCGACTCATCGTCCAAGTTACGTAGCGCTTTGTTGGTTATCCCGTCCGGGCCTGGCGCCGAATTTGTGTTGAGCCTGTGCAGCACCGCCCTCACCTCTGCAACGCTGAAGTCCTCGTCTAGCTCCGCGTTACCCTCACCCTCCCAGGCGTATGCTGAATGCATGAGGGGGCTACGTGACTGAAAGTAACGGCTTCGCACGTCATCTAGAAAGTCCGCGTGGGTGCCCTTGTAGTCGTGCAACAACTTCTTAAACTTATGTGCGTGCGATGTTTTCGTCTCCTCCGGATCCAAGAGGTGCCGGAGGAGATGCCACGTCTTGGCCCGTCCCAGCTGGTTCTCCATCCTATTGCAGATCTCTTCCCATTGCGTTTTGCATACCTGTAACGCGTGCTCTTCTATGTCCCTGCTTAGCCGTGCTATGCGTCTGCGCAGCGTTCGATTGTGGCGTTGACGCTTCCACCTGTCTTGCAGGCTGCGCTTGGCTTCCCACATGTGTAGGAGTTTGCTGTCTACCACTTCGAGCTGTGCTTCTGGCGGAACCTCCCGCGTCGCCGTTTCTAAATCCCCCTTGAGCGTCGCAGTCCAGCTATCTATATCCTCAATAGCCGCACTGCCACGATTCTGCTCTTTCCGGACTTTGCGAAACGCGTCCCAATCCACCAGCCGGTGGTTCTTGCCCTTGGTACCTTCCCAATGAACGCTGTGGTGAGGTTCAGCGTCGACCTGGATCTCGATCACTGAGTGATCGCTACCCAGGTCCTCCTGTGTATTGTGCCATCGCGCGCTAGCAACGTTCTTGGTAAATGTGAGGTCGGGTGAGGTGTCTGCACATACGCTGTCGCCCCTGCGCGTAGGAGCGGAAGGGTCTGTGATGAGCTCGAGGCCCTCATTCTGCGCATCGTCCCAAAGGCGCTTACCTTTTGGCGTTTCGTAGCCGTACCCCCACGCCGCGTGGGGCGCGTTGAAGTTGCCCGCGATGAGCAAGGGCCCGTCGGCAGCTGCCTCGCGCGCCTCTCGCAGTAACGTGCTAAAGCGGTGTCTGGCTTTGGGTCTGCTATACACGTTCAGCACAAACAGGCCGGGGCCGCGCCCTTTCGTCGGGATGAGCTCTATGAGTACATGCGGTATGCTAACGTTCTTAAGTTCGCGTTGCGCCATGGTGAGGTTGCGTCGCACCAGCGTTGCAGCGGCCGGTGGGGCTCCCGCGGTCACAGCTTCGTCTATAGATTTGTACCCCGCCAGCTTGACCGGGTCATTGGTTTCCTGCAATAGTATTACGTCCGGTCATTGCCGGCTACGTAAGAATTGTTGGAGAAGCGCCCGTTTCCTCCTGTACCCCCTGCAGTTCCACTGCCAGATAGTGAACGTGTTCCGTGTGTTATGCTGTTGTGGGCGTTGTGTTTGTGTGGTTTCGTGTCGAGCCAAGGTGACTGTACGTGTTATGGTTTGCCGTCCGGCTGATCCTGCGCCTCTTCGTCAGGTAACGGCCTAAAGTACCGTTTCCCAGTAGTTCGTACTGGGCGTCCCACTGCGCCCGGAAGTCGCATTTCGATATTGTCTATGCGCGTTTGCAGCGTCGCGACCATTTTTGTGAGCTGAGATATTGCATTCTCAACTGTTCGGTTTGTGCGGTTCGCTGAGCAATTGCGTTGTTAAGTTGCGTGGTTTGCTGCGCGTGTTGGGTCATCATCGCGTCTACCTTGTCGTCGAGTCTATCGACTCGTTCGCGGAGTTCCTTCTCGCGTTTCTGCGATTTGACGTCGAATTGTTCTGGGTCAAGTGCCTTACGTTTGGTGGGTGCGGGGTGCGCGTCTTGAGCCTCCATGACTTTCTCCCCACTCTCGGCTGTACTAGCAGCCGCGTCGGCTGCGACGGGTTTAATTGGAGAAGGAGGAGGAAAGGGAACTGTCAGGGCCTCCCCCTTCAACGTGGCAATTTCGTTTCTTAACCTTGCATTTTCCTGCTGTAGTTTTTGGATTATTGATTCGAATTGATCCAATCGTTTCTGCACTAGACTTTCTGGGTCGCTGTTGCGTTTGTAAGCAGAGCTACCGCGTCTGTCTACATCTGGGTTTCTATCAATGGCAGTCTCGGTTCGCGTTAGCGGCGCGCTGGGCGCGCGTCCGGAGGCGACGTCCACCCACCTCAATTTATGGGGGTCAACCTCTCCTCCGCCTTTGGCTGCAGCTGGGTGGTTGGCTCGGGCCGTCGACGTGCTGCGAGGCTTCGCTGAACGGGGTCGGGAGACGCTGCGAGAGCGGGCTCGAGAACGAGTACGGGAGCGAGTGTGGCTCCACGCGCGGGTCTCCCTCGAGGCCGATCGACTGTTGCCGCGACGTCGTCTCGGTGCGTGGCGTCATCCGTAGCCCTCCTCCTCGTCGTTGACGGTGCTGCTACTGCAGTAGGCGGCCTCAGTCTCCTCGCGCATTCTGCGTTCCCACTGTCGGCGCTTGACTAGGTAGGGTGTCTTGTACTTAGCTTTGCACTTGCGGTCTCCTGTGAGGTGACCCTTTCCGCACAGTTGGCACACCGGCTCGCACCGATGATCGTCGGGCGGGTTGCCGCATCCGCACCCACGGCACTTCTTGTCGTTCGTGTTGGGGCACACGTCGGCCCTGTGTCCCAGACGACCACACTCGTAGCACATATCGATATGTTTCTTGTAAAGAGTGCACCTTATCACCATCCCGCCGTAGTTCACGTAACGAGGCACGTAGTAGCCGTCGAAAAGGATTATCACGTTGGTCGTGTTTCCAATGCGCTTGGCATGCAGGACGTTCGGGTTGCGGTGGTTAACCAGACTTCTCACGACGTCCGCCGGCTTTTCGTCTAGCGATATGCCCCTGATGAGGCCTTTGGACTTGTTCTCCGGAGCCGCTCTGTAGGCACTCGCTTCGAACTCGCGGTCGCCAATTCGCAGCTTGCAAATGCCTCCATATCGTCTAGCGCGATCTTCTGACGGCGTGCTTACCACAATAACATTTTGTCACTCATTGAGACAGACGCTGTCCTCCTCGGCTACCTCGCGCCCCACCCCTGCAGCGTTGCGTATGCAGCAGTGGACGCGGTCCTTCTGGTAGTGGGATACGTTGAAGCCATCCCAGGGTAGCACGATGATCTTGTAGTCATCCGTCGGCAGGTTGGGCATTCGGCTCGTCATGGTGATCTTCCGCACGTACTGCGTCGCTTTCTGTATAAACGCCGCCTTCTCGGTAGACGCTGGCGTTGCTTGCTGTTGCTGGTTCTTCGCCGGGTCGGCGTCTCCACCCGCCTTCTTGGTGTTTCGTTTGACCTCGCACCATCCCTGCTCTTTTCCGAACTCCGTCGGCGATATCTCCTCCCCTTCGACTTGCACGAATTCCATTTCTGGCGCCGGCGCAGCGGATGGTGCACCCGCTTGCTCCGACAACTTGTCAGGCCTACCGTGCCTTGTCTACTGGCTTGACTGTCGTGCCAGCGTGGCGGTACGGGCAATCTTCGAAAAGTGACCGATACACGGGCTCACCTGCACAAATGGTATCGGGAGAGACCGCAGGACTTTCGCAGTCACTTGGGAATACTCCGAACTGAATGGCTGGAAAGAAATCGCCGAAAACCATAGAAAATCTGCGGAGCCGACGCGACGCGCGTCCGCACACCGTGGCCCCCTAGCGGCCAATCCCTGCGAATACGAAGCGAGTGAAAATTGTGGTATACTGCTGGTCAGAAATCTAAGCGCCTCTGGCAATAGAGGGCCTACTTAAAGAAATTTTAGTAACGCGCTTTTTAAACTCATGCGTGATACTCAACTTCGACTGCGTCTTTGTGATGGAAACGGAAAGTAAAAATGCCCATTAAGGCAATCCTTTGAGTCTTTTCTTATTCAAACTGTTGATGGAAAGACTAACCTCTCTTCTTAGACTCTGCTGAGTGTCGGTATACATGACCTCCGGAACCAATGGGGAAAACAACGCAGTAACGAGAAGTATTGACTGAAGAGAGGTGACAATCGCTAAGAAAATTCACTACTTCGGGGGCTGGTTAGTCACCTCTTAAAAAGACCGGACGGGTCTCTTTAGGGGGTGACGCCGATGATATTGCTTTTTTCTCGTCATATCGAGATATTTATAGTTTGTATCAAATCTTACAGTCGTATTTGAGTGAGCTTAAGGTATGGCTTGGCGCACTGTCTTTTAAACACAATGTTAGCAAATTTGCTCTGCTTGTATTTCCTCTATTCGTTCCCGGATTTATTTCACTGCATTATCGAAATGGTCTGATTCCACGAGTTACGACACTAAAATATCTTGGCGTTGTTTACGGGGACAATTTCAATTGGCAGCAAAAAATAGAATCAAACATCCGTAAAGCAGAAAGCGCCCTGGGATTGCTACGCCGGTTTTGCAATAAGAATTCAGGGCTGCACAGGGATACGTTACTTATGATATACGAACATTACGTACGCCAAATTCTGGAGTTTGGTTGCGTTCTGTTTTCCGGAAGTGCTGAAAACAAATTAAGACCCCTTATATTGCTACAAATGCAAGCTCTGCGGCTGTGTCTCGGGCTACCTAGATGTGTCGCGAATAGCGTGCTTTATTTTGAAGCTTGAATCATTCAACTTGATGCTAGATTTCGACCGCTTACCGTGCAAACATTTTTAAAACTCTACGATGCGCCTCTCTCCTGTTCACAGACAGTTTTCATCAAATATCCAGTTTCTTATTTTAAGCGCTCGTGGTATCGTTATCAAAGACACCAAGTCATTTTCGTCCAGTCTCCGTTTTCAAATCTTCACGTTTCCCTACAGCATTTAACTCTCCAAACCCTTTGCTTGGTGCCAGTTGGCATAATTTTCGATGCCATTTTTTCGAAAATTGCCAAGTCACTTCCAAAGCATGTTCTGGATGGCCTCCTTCAAGACCATCTCAGTCAATTTCCCAATTACGCAGTAATTTCGACAGATGCAACGCAAAGTCTTCAGAAGGCTGGAGTAGGTATTTTTTTTTTCTCATCAGCTTTATTGGTCGTCTGCGCTCGCCTCGGCTTACTTCCCACCAATTTATCATGAAAAAGTTTTGGCTATTACATTGGCTCTTCGAAAACTAAGTTCTCAGAAATCATTAGCTATTATTATTTTGGACGCTTTGTCTGTTCGTACACATCTAACGTCCACAAAGCAACCTCCTCAGGATATTTTGGTCTCTCGTACCACGTAGCCTATATATCAGAAGTTTAGTTTATTTGGGTCCCCGGGCATGCTGGAATTGCACTATAGAAAATTGCTGATTCGCTCGCTTCGGCACCTTTAAATTTCCCTGTGGTACTAATAGCTCTATAGTTTCCTTTTATTACTGCCGAACAATTCAAACGCCTGTCAATCTGAAAAATCAATGTAACATCGCTCCTACAATCTGAAGAGTTTCGGCACTTACAAATCACATGTAACACTGCAAAATGACTTCCCCGTCAATGTGAAGTGACCCTCACAAGCTTTCGCTGTAGAGTCCCTCAGTTAAGTTTTTATCTCCACAAATCAGGATTTTCATTAGCTAACCCATTTGAAATTTGCTATGAACCCGAAACAATAGATCGCTTTCATCTCACATACCGCCACTTCGCCTCACTGCGCCGAATAATTCTTGAGAGATCAATTGGTATGCTCCAATTGCCAGTTAAGACATCCAACCTTTTATTGTTAGGAGCCAGTCAGTTGTGTGCAGGCCAAAGTGCTATTCTGTCAGCGCTACATAAATTCATTCAGGCAACAGGAAGGATACGCTGCTAGTGGTACTGCGAGATTTATCCAATTCTTTGTCTCCCTTCTTCATTCTTGCTAATTGGTTTTATAATTCTGGTTTATCGAATTCTTCTGCACCTATTCACGTTTTTTCAAAGGAACATTATTATTGTTATTATATAATTTCTCTCTTTTTAGCAAGCGTTCTTTAAAATTTTCATTATAAGTTACAGTGTGGCCAATCCCCCTTGTGGGTTTGAGTTAAGATCTTTTAGGGGACAAGACAAGACAAGTGATGGGTTGAAAGATATATGTATGACTCAGTATTCGTATTGTGCGACGTGTGGTCATTATGCTACTCCCCTATGACACTGTACTACACGCAATAACGTGAGAGAGAGAGGGGGGGAAGAAAGAAATATATAGGATACCGAGGGATTAGGCCGGGGGGGGGGGGTCGTGTGTGCTTCTTTGGTAACTAATACAAGTACAGTTACCAGGTACGCACTGTGTTTCAATTCGTAATTTTTGTGAAGCTGAAAAGGATCCAATATTCGTCGCTTTGTGGAGAAGTGTGGTTGCTGCGATACACCTGTAAGAACCCATGTCTCTTTTATAAATGCTCTGGCTGATGACTGTGACGAATTCTGGGTTAGCCCTTTGTTTTGGGTTCAAGCATTCAATGACCTACTTACTTGTTAACCAATTCACATGGTGTGACAACCGGTTTCACGACCCGCATTCTATGACGATTGGTTGTTATTTCAGTCTTCCACCACGTTATATTGCAAATGTTAGCCCTAGGTGGTCGCGACATATTGAAGTCTGCGTAGCGTCTTTCCAGGAAGACCTCTCAAGCAACACCATGGATCTGTTGTGGTACACTGGGTTTCTATGAAGAGGGCCCAGGTTAGAACTATGGTCTATCATCGGTAGTTTTTTATGTGTTCTTTTTAAAGTGAGAGCGTTAAAGAGCTTGTTTCGGAGATATTCTGGTGTCGGTTCCGACGTCGGCGTCGTTGGTTGTGAGAGCAAAACTATCATGTTATGCGTGACGAAAAAATTTAGAACGATGCAAATAAAATAAATGATAAAAAGCCTGCGTCAGAGTGGGGACCGAACTAGCGTCGCTTGGTTCCGATTGAGGATCGAATCCGGGTTGCTTGCATGGCCAGTGGATACTTCACGTCCACGCACCTGCTTGTGAAGGCTGTTTAAAGGATTTCCTCTGCTTCTAAATGCAATGAAACGAGTTTTCATGCATTACAAACACACGTGTCTTGTACATGCTTTTCAATACAACATGAAATATTGCAGTAATATTGTGGGGTACAAACACCCATGGCCAGCGAGCGTAAGAACAATTGATTATTATAATGGCTTAGTGGTTTAAATCCAGTCATTCTACAAAAGAGACACAAGCTGCGGTACCTTTTTCTTTAAGGTAAATTAATACAAAAACACCAAAAAGGGACGGCTTCATGCTCTTTCATAGTAGAGTACCTAATACTCTAAACCGTTAACCACTTATTCTGATCACACAGGCAACTTACGGGTGCATGGCAAGTTCGAAAATCTTTCATGCATTAGGTGCTTAAAGTACGCGCAGGGTACAACATATGGCTATTGCGATCAGCTTCTAAAGGCGAACCTTTAGGGTCCTCTCATTCTTTTTCTTATTTTAAATCACAATTGTAACGGACACCTGCAGCAGTGCTGGCACGCAAGTACGGTGCCAAAAAAAAAGCCATAATTGTGATCTCATAACAGAATATACTGTAAATAATGTCACGATTAGTGTCATTCGTAATATTTCTAGAAATGAAGGCAACGATTCCTGATATGTGTGCAGGAAAGAGGGTTGAATTGACGTAGATGCTGGCGTATTCTTGTTTACTACGTGTGTATCTGCATGCAATAATTCGTTTCAACATGAATCTCAAGCGAATATCCCTACTTGCCGCTCTATGCGGTTCCCACTATAGCCTCACATTTTAGAGAATGTGCTCACTACATGAGCGAATAAATCTTTAGACAATTGTAATTATACGAAAAATTGGCTGAATTTTCTGGATAGAGTCAGTATTGTTCTATAAGGTCTATTAAATAGCGAGCAATTTGGAAAGCAAGGGCGCAAATTTCAAGACAGAAAATTGTGCCATATTATATAACAAGCGCTCTGCAAAATATAAGCGTATGAACAACCAGCATGACGGGCTATAAGAACGTGACAAACTTACAAAAATATAAGGCGAGATTTATTTAAATTTAGACAGTTGCAAATTTAGTAGCTGTGAATAAGTCAAATGGGAGAAAAGGTAGTGCTCTAGAGGCTTCATCGTGGACCCAATAATGAAATACTTTTTTTACTCGTATACTCTAATGACTTTATATTTTGTCAAAAGATCCTAACTTCCCGATTAATTTTCAACCAAAAAAACAGCTGTGTCTAGCGACTCATAGGCGTCGGACGAGTGGTATAGTGGGGAACCGAGACGAAGACATTCTCTAATCGCACGTGCGTTACAGCTGGTGGGTCTGTGATAAGGCCTAATTAGCTGTCACATGAACAGCCAGCCTTCACCCTGGATGATTAGCGCTGGCGTCGTCGTCTTCTTCTTCCTACGCACCACTATAAGCACTCTCGCTTATCCTTTCATTCTCCTGGGTTCTCTTTTCTCGCCTTTGTAGCCTATCACTTTCTCTTCGTTCATGAAAAACAGAAGCGGGAACATCTGAAAGAGCAACACCGAGATTGCAAGGCCCGGGAGGCGTTAGTTGTGCGTATACTTTAGTAGGATATCTTCGTTTGACTTTTTTCAATTCGGGGAGCATCATTGCATGCTTTGATTGTGTTTGCTCCTGTAGCCTATTGACTTTGGACAAGTTTCTTCTGTTTCGCTTCTATTTGGCTTCTGAGAGCGTACCCTGACGAGGAATAAAAAAAAGATACCAAAAAAGAAAGAGAGAAAGATGGAAAGAAGGAATGAAAGATTGAAAAAATAAGGAAAGAAACATAAAAAGAAAGAAAATGATTGGTTCAGGCACGTTTACTGCAAGATTAACCTGCCCTGATTTCACCATAAGACGTGTAAATTTGTGTTATTTCAGTAATCTCATTTTGACACAAGACAGGCTGATTGCCATGGCGTTGCGAGTCAGCATTAGCGATGACAGCCGTCGACACTATGAGTCTCTTTTCTTTACACCATCCACATATTGAAATTGCTCATCGCGAGGCCTTGAGCCGCTGCTGAAAAGAACGGGTGAACCAAAAGCTGGCACGCAAATGCCCGCTAAGCCAATTAAACGGTAATGAAGAGGTGCGAGAGTTCCACGGGGGCTCGGTGTTTGACGGTAAAGGAGGCAAAAGTAGAATGTAAGGGTGCTGAAGAGTATGGTGAATGATGGGAACTCTTCCCTTCATCGAATACATCTCTAATGGGAGTCGTTTTCTAGTTTCGAAATGGCTGCACCAAAGCGTTCCGAACGCCGTCATTCCTTTTGCCTGCTTCTTGAAAGCCCATTTTCATACGGACAAGGATGTCGTTACCAATGAAGGACTTGTGAATTGGATATAAAAAACAAAGAAGCTGAGTAAAGTGTCCTACGTGCAGGAATAGATAGTGGAGAGGCGTCTGAAAGTGACGGTGAGGCCATGAGAAATACAGAAGTATACATCTCCAGCTGATGCCAGGTACCGTAAGACACGTAACTTGATTAAATGGTGCAGTAACCACCATTCTAAACACCTTGGCCATTTGATGCGATTCCGTTGCCTCCAAGGTTAGCACACCCATTTTTTCCACCGCCTTACGAAGAGTTTATCAGTCCTGGTACTTGAACTACCTCTGAACGAAAGTTGGAAAGGAAAGACTCATCAATGTGTTCTAAAAAAACTATGCTTTATTAGGAAACCAACACAAGAAAAATTGCAATAAAAATAAAATTAAATACTGATTCTCATTGTGTATGAGAATAAAAACCATACAGGAGATCATCATCAAAAAGGGCTATGTTCCACGCCATCTCCCTACACTGAACTGTCGGATTTTTGTAAGACATTATTTTTAACCCTCCGTACAATTCAACACCCACATTTCAGAGGATTTTGCGATGCAAGTCTATGCTTTTTGTTTTCAGAGTTGTCACACTGGGTTTTCCTTCCCACTTACAGGGAGGCGGGAATAAATTACTTCCGTCAAAGCACTGATGAAATTACGGCAATGGAGCGGTCTTCGCTCGGTAAGTGTATCATGTTTTTTAGAAATACCTTGATTTAGGTGAGAGAGAGAGAGATAAAAATTTATTTTGAAACAGTTTTCTACCTCTCCACCCTAACTCTCTCGCTTGGAGTGCCCTCTTTGCCTTGGGGACGATTTCTTGCTGTTCTGCCAGGTCCAAGAGTACGAGCTTGATCCCCCATCTTTCAAAGGGGTGGTTGAAGTTTGTTCTCGCTGTTTGGTTCACACCCCGCTCCGGTTGTGTTGGTACACAAAAACACAGTACATCAAAAAAAAGGAAGTTGAAACAACACAGATGAAACAACACAGCGAAGAAAGCTTAGCGCATTATGGCAGCAAAATAGGACTGGCTGAAGTGAAAGCGAAATAGTGTTGTCTTGTGACGCAAGGCACTTCTTGAATGCAGTTTACTGCTGTGTTCGTGTCTAGTCTAAGCGCTGAGATTAGCTCGCACAAATGGCGAAGCAACCATGTTACAGCCAAGCTAGGCAGGCGCATGCTATGATGCTAGTTTTTGTATGCATGGATGCTATTTGTGAGCGCAACGCTTGGACTGGCGATGTCCCCATCTTGCGCAGGGTGGAGGTGCTGGCGAAATCGCACTTTTTTTGAAAACACGTTAATTCGGATTGACCAATTGCAGCACGCAATCTGGCGTCGTATGAGGCAATCATGGAGGCCACAGTAAAGGTGAAATACTTTACTTTGGCGCATTTAGAGGGCGATACCGCCCCTCCGAGCAAGACCACTGTGAGATGATATCGTGAGATAACGAAGGCCCATTTCTCAAACACTCAGAATGTGTGAAAGTGGCTTGGTGAATAGTATGCCTGGCGTCTGTTTTTGCGGATGGAGTGGGCGTGATTTCGACGTTCATTGACGGAGCTTCCTTGTTTGACAACTGACCGTGTGTATTTTATTACACAATTTCTGGGACTCGATTACTTAAATGAAATCTTAGTAGACAATGTCATAGACCACATTCGCTTGACAAAAAAAGGCAAGATTGATAGAGAACCATGACATGAACAAGCATCCAGTATCATAAATGAAAGCCATGAAACATGCGAGTACAACGATCAGAGAGATTAATTATTTCCTTGACTGTCAAGGCAACTGAACATGTGGTCAATTATACGTGACGCTCTCCAGCCTAATTGTTTTCAAGGACTGCATAATTGTTCGAGCCAGCAGTGCTCAATGCCAGTATTTATTACTCAGCCATCGTCAACACCCCTGAAAATACTTTAGCGCGCACCTGCAGGTTTCCTCAGTAATCTTTAACTGGTAAACTATACTCATCCGTTATGATGATGGCAGTGGCATAGGAAGCTTTGAAATGACAACAAAGTGTAGTTTTCGCTTGTTTAAAAAAAGTGCATTCTATTCATCTGGCGCGGTAAGAAAGTTTTGAAGCGTTTTTACTTAGCTCATAAAAAGACCCGTAAGCAATATAAACACTTTAAGAGAGTCGCTAAGTTAACTCTGTGTGGTTGACTTCAGTTTCCTTCCTACATTGATACATTTCTATATGTGGTCTGGAGATACCTCCCCAAAGAAATATTTGCAGTCTACTTCGGTTTCACGAATGTGAGCTTATTTCAAAAATGGCAGCATATTCACGGAGTGAATGATGGAGAGTGGGGCGAAGCATTCTTCCGTCCATGCGTCCGTCTGTGTGATCGTCCATGCGTCTGTTCGTGCGCCAATCCCTGCGTTCGTTCATGCACCCACCCCTGCGTTTTGGAACATAGCTACACAAAGAGCGCAAAAGTTAGCGCTAGTGAACTGCACATAGACAAGCTAAATGTTTTTCTAACAACTGTTATTCTCCCACAAAGTTTTCTTCTGAGCAGTCACTACAATAAAAGGAGCTAGACGCCGACACAAGTCAAGATACAGGACATGAACACAACGAAACACTAGAATAAAATGATGAGATGTTTGTATTATACGTCTAGCACGTGCAGAAACGAAATTTACAAGTCGTATTTCCCTCATCTTTGTGCGTGGTAAGAATTTTCTCCAACCTCACTACATTTTTCTTTATAATTCCTATTGGCGCCATATTACCTTGCGATGCCTGTATGTCCCCGGTACATTTGTGTTGTCGTGTCACATAGGTTGAAATGAATGTCTTTCTACGCTGGTAGACCGAAACTTGACGTCCGAACTCCCAAGACAAAATGCGAAGTGTTGCAAAAAGAAAACAATGCAAAAAGAATGCAAATGAAAAGGCACGGGAGTTTGTTTTCGAGTGAGGAAAAAGCGTGGTCAGCACCGCCATTGTTTAGATCATGAACATTCTCATATGCCCCTGGATTGACGAGTTCGCTGGAAGCACATGTCTGCATGGTATGGATAAGAGAGCAATAATGCGGGAGAGTAAAAGCTGCTTAGGAGAGCCTGTCTGGACAGGATATTACGGTTCACTACCGAACGCGTGTTTACTATACGGGATCGCGTTCTTTTGTAAAAGCTATTGACGGCGAAAAAGAAAGAACCGTAAAGAAAGAATACTTCTAAGAAATTACGTCTATTGCATCCACCTTTCAGCAAGGGACACCATCAGAGGAAAAATAATATCACTTCCGGCAAAGGAAAAAAAACAAAACAAAAATAAACAGAGGAACACTGATCGCGTTGCGTCATTGTAAAAAATAAAACACAAGGACGAATGAAGGTAGTACAGACTTGAAAAAAAAGCTACCTCTTCTTACATATTGTGACACTTCCCGGTTCTGCAGCAGCGGTCATATTGATAGAAGAATAAAAATAGATGGGATAGCTGAGGTAGTGGAGGAGTTCTACAGATAGCTGTACAGAAGTCAACATAACTAAGATGATATCATAAGAAGCAATGAAACTCCAGAAGAATTCAACGTCCAGCATTAGCGAGAGTGGAAATAATGAAAGCCTTCAGAGTAATGCAAAGAGGCAAAGCCACTGGCAACGATAAGGTAAAACGAACCTGGTGAAATATGACAGAAAAATTTAGTTAGAAAAACTGGCCACCTTATATTCGAAGTGTCTCTTGGCTGGAAGGGTACCAGAATCTTGGAAGAACGCCAAAATCATCTTATTCCGTAATAAGGAACACATCATGAACTTGAAAAATTACAGGCTGCTTAGCTTAAACAGTTTCTTGAGATTGGAAATTAAGAAAAAATTGTTAATAGAATTACAATGAAATTAGAGTTCAAGCAACTAAACGACCGAGCAAGATATTGTGTTTGCTATTCCACGAGAGATTATGTTCATGCTCTCAACCAGGTTATATATAATTGCACGGAATACAACAAACCTCTACACAGAGCCGTCAAAGATTGCGAGAACACGTCTGACTCAGTCAAGACATCAGCAGTAATGCAGGCACTATGGAATAAGGGCATCGACGAATCCTACATAATCATGGTGGAAGAAAGCTACAGGGGAACCATAGGCACCATAGTTCTCCATAAAAAAAGCAGCAGAATACCAATAAAGAATGGTGTAAGGCAGAAACACATGATTCACCGCGTGTTCGCAGGAGATTTTTAGGGGCACTATGCAGGATTGGCCCAGTTGCACAAAACTCAGGATATTTCGCGCTTTGGCTGGCAACACCCCTTTATGAACGAGCCAACAAGACGAAGAAAATCAAATCCGCCCCTCATTATGCTGTTTTTGGTTGCTTACGATAGAACCAGTCATTGCGTCAAGGACGATCGACTAAGTTGGGCGGTGTTTTCAAACCACAGGCATCTTCTTTCATATGTTTGTTGTTCCACTGAGTGTAGAAGGGCACCCATGCAATAGATATGTCTGAAACTTTTCTGGATGACATTTTTTTAGAGGCAGGGGGGTTGCAATTTATTTTGAAGCCTTTCATGCCTGCATCAAGTCTGTTTTAGAATAATCAGCACGGTGGCCTCTGAAATATGTACTGGCCGAGCGTCTTACAACATCGCGACCACAGCTAAATCCGAAGCCACGTGTTGGTCTGTACATTCAAGCGAGGCCACGTGTCAGCGTTTGTATTCAAACGTGCTTCTCGGACGGTGTGCGTCGTCTTTGTTGCCATCACCAGCTAGCACCCGAGCACGTGCGACTCGCTAATTAGCTATCTGGCTGGACGGTAACTTCGCCAATTAGACTAGGAGATGCTATAACCAAGTTAATTACGCCAAGTCCGTGCTGATGAAGCCATATAAAGCTATAACCGTGCTAACTAAAACATTTTAGTTGATAAGTCAAATAAATTATGCTAATTAAAGTGACGTCAATTATGAGCACGCTAAGTAAAGCAATGCTAGTTTGCACTTACTATTAGTTTGACAATTATCCTGCTAATCAAAATTACGTTTGATAGCTTGATAGTGATCATGTCCTTGCTAATTCGGCCCACGATAATTGCCTTTTAATTGAAGCCTTAACAATGAAGACAAGACAGCTTAGTGTACTGGTCATTAAGCGTCAGTAAATTAGTTCAATCAAACTTAAGACAGAGCTGATGCAGTCTTCACTTCGAACCCGATCACGCATATGAGTAGACGACGAACTCAAAAAATTTCAAGACGCAAGGTTATAATAAGCTCCCCCATGGCTCCAGCTTTGCACAAGTAGTGTAAGATCACCAAATTATCTTATATTCAAAGAAGCTGCCGCATAGCGTTCGCTGAATCAAACGCGTGACAGTCACACCGGTTCCATCAGAGTCATGAGTTCAATTCGGGCCTTATGAAAATCAACGAGTTTGTATCTGAGTTCACGCGTCAATCAGTTTCATTGACAGATGCCCGCGGCGAAGATCGGGTACGCCCATCACGTTTGCTCGTGCCAAGGAGCAATACTCACGTCGAGTGGCACGATTAATCTATCAGCATTATCGCGCATAATTAAAAGTGATATTACCAAGAGGCTACAATGCTTCGCATTCAATTTCACTGTGCTCACGACGCATCTGCGTTGCCGCCATGGTGCGAGCGCCCCTGGTAACCACATGTTCTTATATTTATCTGCAATATTTGATTGGAGCAAAACGGGCAGCATATGAGTGCTGCCTGTGCACCCTTGCTGCCTTCGGGACTGGAAATTTCTAAGCGGCTGGTGGAACGAAAGAACCTGTTCGAAAAAGTTCAAACACCCACGAACACGCCTGTGGGAGGCTCGTGTTGAGTCGACAAAAAGGTAGTACGGTAATCATGCTGACGTTGCTGCACTGTTGAAATGTTGACTGAGTGGTGATGCTGACGTGTTCGTACATGGTGCTTCTTTGATAACCACCGCAAATGTCCCACAAGCGTTTCCAACTCCACGCTCATTCTTGTAGCCATGTTTTCAACGCAGCTATCACACGCTCCGCCCTGTATTAATGCCATAGCCACTGTAGAGCAAGCACGGAGCAAACTCGTCTGCTCGAGAAGCTCGGGTCATCCTGCATCGCACCCCAGGGACATAGATTGGAAACAGTTAGGAATGAGAGTTACTAAAGAGTAACTTAGTATGTTGTGATTCACTGATGACATTGCCTTGATGAGTGACTCAGGGGACGAATTACAGCTCATGAGTGCAGAACTGGACACGAAAAGCAGAATGCTCGGTCTGAAAATCAGTATGCAATAAACTAAAGTAATGTGCAAGTGTCCGCAGAAATGAGCTCTTTGCAAAAAAGGGAGAGACGCTGGAAGTTGTAAAGAATGTGCCTACCTATGACAGGTAGTAACCGTGGCGCCAAACGATGAGAGTAATATAACTAGAAGAATAACGATGGATTGAACTACGCATTATGAAAGCATTCGGAAATCACGGATGGTAAACTTACCACTAACCCTCAAGAGGAAGTCGTTCTTCTCAGTACTTTCCTGCGGATCAGAAATATTGACGCTTGCTAAGAGGGTCCAGCTTGAATTGAGGACGACGCAGTGAGCGATGGAAAGAACAATGATAGGTTGAACATTAGGAGACAATAAGAGTACAGGGTGGTTCAGGGGAAAAAATGGGGTTGAGAGAATCGTAGTTGTAATCAAGAAGAAATGGACATGGGCCGGGCTTGTAGCGCGTAGGCATAATAATTGCTGCGCATTGAGGGTATCTGACTGAATTTTCAGAAAAGACAAACGCACAAGTGGGAGAGAGAAGGTCAGACGGGCCGATGAGAAAAAAAAACGTTGGCAGTTATAAAGGGACAAAAGAAAGCACAACTCTGGCTTCATCGGTGTATTATTGAGAAGCCTTCGCTTTGCAATGGGCGCAGTCAGGCTGGTGATCACGGTAATGAAGTTGGGGACGTTTTAAACACAGACAAACCATAAAACGCCAAAAGATTTAATTTAAACGTAAGAAAACCTGTAATAATTTTAGCATCTTCAAAATAAGACGGTCATTTCATAAGCAGCATGTTTTATTTTGTCGTTATACAACTGCTACTCCGCCACTTCAACCTGTTCCATCACTTCTTACGAGCCTTAGTAGGAGCTATCAAAAATGTTTTACCACACTGCCCACTTTCAGAAAAACAATTATTGCCTTGGTGGAAGGTCGTCACGACACGGTGTTACGACCGGGGTTTTCAGCATCCCACTTCGGTCATCAGTTGTTGAGGCTTGGGCCCGGCAGCTCTTGTCGTGGGTATCTGGCCGCCGCAACCAGACCCGTTCAGACCATCTTGCAGGGACGCAGGCGTTCACAAGGAGGTAGCATACATACGCTTATTCACATAGAAGAGGAATGAAGAAAAGAGCTACATTTTGACAGTCTCGAGACGAAAAGCTATACGATGAAAAAAATGACCGCAGTTTCCCGAGTAGGAACACTGGTTATCATGCGGAGCATATATGTTGAACAGGAATAAATGTGGTTTGTAATTTGCGACATGCGTGTGTGTTATGAGTGAACACGAGTAAACACCCACGTACGTATGCTGCGAAAGATGATGTTTATTGATGAGACGCTTTGGGTATTTTGAGCAAGATGGCTTTATGGTCCGTAAGGTGAAGGGTGAGTGGGTCTGGTTTCAGCGGTCGAAGGGCGAAATTTGCGAACATGTGGTCGATGCACGTCCCGCGAATCGTGGTTAGATGATGTTTGCCGTCGTGCGTTGCTCGTTTCAGCGAGTGCCACAACTCTATGTAGTCGACTACTCAATCGTCCTTGATGACGTCGACGTTGAAGTCGCCAACTATCACGAAGCGTCGTCGTTGCGGTCGTTGTTTCAGGTATTCTTCCACGGCTTCGTCGACGTACTTCTCCACGGCGGCATACATGTTCACCAGCGACATCGGACGTGGAGTAACCGCACAAACCAACCGACGAAGGGCGGCACTCGGTTATTTATAGCAAGCGCCGGCCCCGGCCTGCGCATGCACGCGTTAGCATACAGCTCGCGAACGTAAAACTAAAGGTCGCGCGGCGCGCGGAGGGGAGAAGCGAGCGGAGCGCGCACTGTGTTCAGAGGAGGAAGGGATGGACATATGGCTGGTGGAGGAGGAGGGAAGGCTGTGGACGGCGACGGCGCATGACTAGCTTCTAGTAAAACATGCTCTGCATGTAAAAGTCCGGAATCAGAAAGAGCTCCTGTAGTATCCTGCAAGGGCTGATTACTAAGAGTCTCGTTTTCTCAGATCCATGGATGAAGTAAAGGGATCCAAATCGCTGTCTAATTTCGGAACGCACAGCAATTCCGACGGTGCCGTCCTCACACGTATACGGAAGCGTCAGTGACTGTGGCGGAGTCACCACACTTCCACGGTGGCACCACGGTGTCCCTCTGCCGGCTTGAGAAGCAAGCTGGGGCGATGGGTCACACGCTCATTCCAACTCATTCAAATGACCCCTGATTTCAACACTCAATATGTGAGATGCGTTTTAACCCTTAGCGACGGCCCTGTTTCTTCCAGTTGATGACGTCGCTACCAAGGCCAATTTTTGCCGACTCGTCAAATACTTACGACGCCGGACTTCCAGAGGGCCTCTTTTCCCGGTTTGGAATGACAATACACGGGACAAAGTGGTTTTAAGCAGGCCAGCAGCCCTTCGACGACAATTTTGAAGTTCAAGGAATAGACTGGAGTGAACTTTATTTAAACCTGCAGATTAGAGGCCGAGCCTAGGTCACCCGGGTGGTCACGGTAAGGTTTAGCCTTTTGCAGCTTCCCGGGCCTGTTGGATGCCGCTCTCCTTTACGGCCCAAGGTCCGAATCTAACGGTAAGGACATTTACAGCGAAAGATATACACGGCTAGGAGAGACAAAATCTGTTCGGTATTGGTGTCAGGAGCGGTCTTCACTGGCTGTGCTATAAGTTACGTCGTTCTCAGGGTCGCACCAAAGCACTTGCACGGCTTCGTTGTAAGCTTCGTCGTCCATCCCGTCGTAGCCGGCTTGCTGGGCACGCACGCATCAGTTTCTTCGGAACCCTTTCACATAGGTTAGCCACGGACAACTCTAGAGAAGCGCTGACTATGGAGCGTGACGGGGCTTGCTTTCACAGGGCTGATGGTGCCGTCCGGGCACAAAAACAGGCCCCGGAAGCAGAGTACAAGCAGCAACTGCGCATGGATAATCAGGAAGCCTTCCAGGCCGCGCTAAATCCCGAACGGGAATTCAAGCGCCAATGGCGGGCAGATTCCGGAAACCACGCCTCCGAGTCAGCTGCGACGTCTATGAACGCCTGTGTTTCGAGAACAACCGCTGTGATGGACGCATTACGAAATAAATTTAACCACTCATTACGCTGCTCTATGGTCGAGATCACGGAAGGCACAATGGGTGGCATGTGGAACAAACGCTGTGGTAAACTCAATTCACAATTGTGGCTGTCAACATAAGGAATCATGAACATGCAACCACTAATCATAAAAGTCTTCAGGGCCATGCTGGGTTGAACCCAGTGCTAAACACCGGGGTTGTATGTTACAGGTTTCGCTGGTTAACCATTTCTAGTGAGTGCTTGGCGGTGATTATTGTTCCTTCAATCTAGCTTGCTAATTTGGTTCTCGCTGCCGTGGACACTTATTAAAAGTGCAAAGTAGACAAAAGAAATTGTTTTTTGTCCCAAGCATCACGTACGTTGCCGCTGCGCATGTCTATTGAAACATTGCATTCATAAGAAGAAAATTACGTGTAAGTCTTCACGATCACATTTTTTAAAAACCAACCAAGAATAATAGCGAAAAATCACCGTTTCGCCGCAAGGGCGAAGCACTAAAGGAGATAGCTACGATTGGTAATGTCACGCGAAGAATGGCAAAGCATATGTACACGTTCAGCGCACTGCCCAAGCACAGTTGGTGCACGAAAAGCACAAACACACAATGAGAGTGAACAAAGAACGTTTTACTGTTCGACACTTAACGTGCTGCTCAAACAAAAATGATTCATAAAAGGTACTCACTGAGCAATTGTTCTGGTAACGACAACGCAACCATGCCGGTGCCTGCCGAAGACTTGCAGTTTTGTCTACCACGAGATAAGCGAGAGCGTGCACGGGCTTCTACCCACGCCGGGCAAAGTACGCGGGGAAGGTGATTGCATGAGTGCGCGCGCGCTACGAGCAGTGCACCGAGAGAGCCCTTTGCGCCATCTCGCTGTTCATGAGACCGCACTGATATTTGCCCCCGAGGCTGGAGTTCGGTCCCGCTACCTGTGGGTCTGCAGCTGAATGCCTTAGCCACTACACCAACATGGTGGGTGAAGTGCCATGCGAATGTGTCCTTCTGCTCCAAATATGGGTAAGTAGGGCTTGATTACGCAATGGAGAGAGAAAAAAACCAAGACTTTAACATACTGGATGAATCAGCGAGTGAGTTTTTGGACATATAAGCCATTGCGAGTAGCGCAACTAGACAGGGCATAAGGTAGAAAGATCCATGCAGGCGCAACATTGTTGCAACACTAAATAAGCAACACAATTGAGCAAAATTGCAACATTCTGTATAGATCCTGCAGAACCAATAAAAAATGTTCTGGCAGCACAGTGATGACTGAGTAGGCAACGTGCACCATTTAGTCATTGCATGCTACCAATAGTGCCTGATTTCTCCTCATTTGATAGTTTTACAACCACGCGCGCACGGGTTAAACAAGAACAGACGATACGAGGAACAGTGAGTACCTTTCAAGAACAGACGAGGCGACGTCCCAACATTCGGCCACTATGTTCCTACAACGGAAGTTTGAAAGCCCAGCTAAGTGTCTGCTACTCCTACCACATCGCTTACAAATTAAAATATTACTTAAGTTCAAAACGCAGAAAATGCATCTCATGATTTACAAATTTTTTAATCAAAAAAATATTATTTCAACGCACACATTCTGAGTGATAGCACGTGGCAGCAACTTAGGTACGCTCGCTCCTCATGGAACAACTTTCTGGCTGAGTGTTACAAGCCGTCAGACGAAACACCGAGCGTGAACAGCACTAAACGCAATGCGATGTTCATGATGACCTCAAGCGACGTTGTGATCATCAAATGGCGGTCTTTACAATATAAATGTGCACTTGCGTTATAAACAGCAATTTCTTTGCATGTATGGTCACATTACCACAGGTATAGTACTTCACATCATTATGTTTCTCTTCTTTCGAACGCAGTTATTACGAGTATGCGCTCGCAACACACAAAGCACATAGTTTCACGAAAGAAACAAGTGTGTCAGTCATCTCGAAGCTGAACCATGCGACAACCTTTCCACGGGTGATTAGGTTGCACTTGCGTGCACACACACCAAAAACTAACGTGCAAAATTCATTCAGAATAACTTACCATGTCTCCTCTGCTTCAAATTTTTGGGCAACATTGACGAATTCGTACAGGCTGCCGCCATCCAACATGGCTGCCTCGACCAACAGAACACATGCCAGCTTCCCGCGCTTCATGGTCCTGATATGGTGGCATAATACGGACTCTGATATGTTTCTCCGCCGTACGAGCGCGCAGTTTTCCATAAGCTGCAGTCATAAGGTGCAGTTACAATCGAAAAAAAAAAGCGTTGGTACGGCGCGTGATATTTCAGAGTATCCTACTCAAATAACTTTTGCGATGTTGACCTGAGGTGGAGAACAGTTCTGCTCGCTGGTTTGTTCTTGTCCAAATGGGCGTACTTGTATACACCCTTCCGCCCCCCTTACAACTTGAAATGCGAAGCATTTCTTACCGAACTTCGGCGACTTTGCGCGTATCTATCTATCTATCTATCTATCTATCTATCTATCTATCTATCTATCTATCTATCTATCTATCTATCTATCTTTCTATCTATCTATCTATCTATCTGTCTATCTATCTATCTATCTAGCCGCCTACGACATTGAGGTTGTTTTGTTCACATGGTATGTTGCAAAACTGGTATGGTATGATATGATTGCATGGCGACCGCAAGCGACAGACCCTAACAAGAAAATCTTGACAACATGACTACATGCCAAGCTGAAGATTCACTCGCGGGTGTTTTGTTAGCTTCACTTATACCTAATTTGGTATTATGAGAGGTGAACGGATGATGAAGGTATGATACTTGTGCAAACATGATAAACATGAGATGCGTGTCATGGAACAAGACTACATGCTACGCTCATGATGCACTCGCGGCTGTTTCGATAGCTTCACATGTACCAAGCTCGGTATTAAGCGATGCGAACGAACTACATAGGAGAATGACAGATACAAACATAATATACACGATAGGCGTGTCATGTACAACCATGACTACAAGCCACACTCATTATGTGCTCCAGTCGTTTTGCTAGCTTCACATGTGCCAAATTTAGTGTTACGTGACGTCGATAAATGACGAAGATATGTGACTGGTGCAAACATGATAATCATGAGATGCGTGCCGTGTGAGAAAATGACTACAAGCCACAATCAAGGTGTCAAAACGTTTCGACATGACGTGGTGCGCATGCTCACCGGCGTTTATTTCGTCGTGTCACGCCACTGTTGACACGCCAGGCACCAGTTCTCCCATATACTCGAAGGCGTACGCCTGCGCTGCGTTGCTTTGACGCATGCGCGTTTTAGCGCGTCCGACGTCCATCCGCCACAAAAAGAGGGCGACGCAGTGTTCTCTGGTTAACGCATCAGGGCGAAATGCAGCATGTCACATTTCCCGTCATTTGCCGTTGTTACACGCCAACGGACGCTCTTTACACCATTCGCGCCTGGAGTCAGACTATATAGTGCTTGCGTTTTGCTAACGTAGCTAGCTGGACCCAGCGTGCGCCACGTGACCACTACATTGGAGTTGATTGGGCCCATCATGATGCGCTCGCGACCGTTTTGCTAGCTCCACTTATACAAAATTTGGTGTTACGTGACTTCATTGGTTGAGGTGGTTGTGGTGGTGGTGGTGGTGGTACTGTTGCAGCAGGCGGGGTCATCCTTGCCTGCATGGCCGGCAATCGTTCCGCCTTTCATCGGTGGACGGAAGAATATGACTGGTGCAAACATGATAATCCTGACACGCGTGTCATGTGAGAACACGACAACATATAACTCTCATAGCTTGCTCGCGGTCGTTTCACCAGCTCCACATATACTAAACTTGGTATTACGTGACATAAATAGATGACAAAGGTAAACGACACATCCAAACATAATAATCATGACGCGGAAGTCATTTACGGCATCATTTACCTCCACCTTGGGGCATCGTACTGATTTTAAAGCGTCATATCAACTTTTCTCCCTCGTTCTACGCATATCATCGATTCCCACTGTACGTGGAATCTGCCAGTTATTTTTGTTCAGTTACTCCCATTTTGCATCTATTCAAATGTCATATTTTCATAATTTTGATGCCCAGAAAAAACTAGCGCTTTCAGCCCATTTTATCCCCCCGCCAAGGGAAGTAGCACCTCGGGCTTGGGTGGTGAAAGAGGATATCACCTCGTTAAATCGCCCTTATGGAATAATTTATATTTACAGTGAACGCAGATACTTCGCCTTTCACTGCTTGCACACAGAAACTAGGAGCGTATATCCTCCATTATGAAACATCTAGAAGAGAGAAAGTAATGCGAGATTCAAACAGAATTAATCCGGCATGGTGTACAAATAGATACAAGAGTTTTTTGCTTTTTCTTTCGTTGTTTTTCAAGGCTTTGCTGAGTCTCTGTAGTTTTGTGTGCACCTTTAACGAAGCAGTGCATCACGTCTTAAGAATATTGTCACGGGGTCGTGACGTGGCCGAATACAGGAGACTTCGTGTTGGGATTTAACTGTTTATTTGGGTGAATCTGTGCCCGGTAAAAGTCCAATTACAGCAGCAGTCTCGCACAGATAGCAGTCTCTGACTGATAGCGGCGAACGGAGCGTCGGCCTTCGATCAACAACTGACAAGCGGCGAAGCGCGTCGGCATTTGTACTCTTGCCGTCGAATGTTCTAGCGTTATCGCTGGCGGTGGCGTTGGTTCCAGAACAATCTGTACCGTTCGCACAGTGGGCGTCATCTTATCGAAATGATCTACTACAGTCCGGAACCTTCTCGAAAACTGCAGGCGCGGTTTGCGCTGAGAATCGTGTGGTGTTTTGGGACGATAACAAAAACTTGGGAAATGGAACGTGGCAATATCAATTAAGGCATTTTCGCCACATTTTTTAAACGTTACTGCTTTCTATCACTTATTATTGCAGAGATCATTCTTTAACCACTTGCATATAGTGTGACAAAAAACTACTCGCCTTTTGTGCGTAAAGTCACCTCCTTCTTGATGTTGGGCTTGTTTTTTCAAGCCAATACGACGCTATTCCGGCTTTTGGCCTCTGATAGCGTTCGTACGCACGTAAACACACAGACACACACACACGCTTGCGTGTTTAGAAAACGTGATTAACGATTTAGAGGACTTGGTACTCTACTATGGGAGAGCTGAATGCCGTCTCTAAGAAGAACAGCTGACATACTTTAACTGCAAACAAGGTGTAAGCAAAAAAAAAGTTTGCTCATTCAGCTCCTATTGTTAACTGTTCTCTGTATTTTACTTCATATCCTCTCTTGAATGTTAGTTTCCCGTTCCTCTTAAACGGCGTTAGTGCGTGTGTGAACATCCTTTTTTAGTGCTGCACTTCGGGTATGTTTCTATTGCTTTGAGCATCTGTATACTTTATACGACGATAACGAAGATGGACAAACCCACACAACGAATGACAAACGTTGGTCGCTGTTGGGACTACGTGCTTTGCGGCTCGATTGGCTGAAGGCGGGTCAGCTAAGCACAGCTGGCTTTGCTCCGAAACGTGTGAAGTGAGTGAACGCAGGCCGAGCACGTTTCTCGCCAAGGTGTCCAAGTGCTCTCAGGAGAAGGCCTGAATTTTAACACAGGAAGACCTCCACGATTGAAGCGGCTGTGAAAGGTGTGAGGAGGACAATGCATTGGCTGGTACAAAAGCAGCCAAACCGTGCACAAACCATTCCGAAGTGGGTATAGGCGGTGGAGAATACCTTGTAGCAGCCTGTGAGGCTGAATGTAAATCTTTCACGTTATCTTCAACAAAAGGTGTGCACTTGTCCAAATATGACTTAATGGAAGCAAAGGACGCTAAATGACACATGCACCTGTGAAAGAATACTGAAATGAAAAGATGGGTGAGCCGTATAATAAGTTCCCTTGTGCAATATATAGTACAGGTAGTTTTTCTGAGCTTTAAAACCTTCCAAAAAAATATTGGCAGACCCCACGTACAGTGGGAATCGATGATATGCGAAGCACGAATAAGAAATGTTGATATGTCACTTTAGGAGGGGGCGAGGATAAACAACAAGAGGGAAAGCAGGGAGGTTAACCAGGCACATGCCTGGTTTGCTACCCTACGCTGGGGGAATGGAAGAGGCATAAAGATGAGAGAGAGAGGAAAGAGAAGAGAACGAGAGAGAGGATAAAATGGCAGCATATCCACGGAGTGAATGATGGAGAGTGGGGCGAAGCATTCGTCCGTCCATGCGTCCGTCTGTGTGACCGTCCATGCGTCTGTTTGTGCGCCCGTCCCTGCGTTCTTTCATGCATCCGCCCCTGCGTCCGTTCATGCGTCCATCCATGCATCTGTTTGTGTGTCCGTTCTTTCATCTATTCAACACTCCAAGTCCCACCATCTCGCATCTTTTTATCATATATTCCCCATATAGAAGCACCGCCATCCAGCGGACATTCCAAGGACTAAACGAGAGGTGGCACACGCACACTTTCTTACGGCCTGCGCTTTGGGTCCACTTCTCACCTTTAACCACCTCGAGTTCATGGTATATTCTAGGTCACTGTATTCATGGCACTGCGACCAAACGCTCGCTAAACCTTTCGAAAACCAAGGAGGTTACGCCAGCGAGTATAACGTAGCAACCTTTCCCTGTCAGATAGGGCTCAATTTACATGCCAATGGCTGCTAATGAGAAGTGAGAGACAGGAGAATTTGGCTTTTACTTTCTTACGGCTTGCGCTTCATATCTACTTCTCATTTTTAACCACCTTGAGTTCATTCATGGTATATACAAGTTCATTGTATTCATGGCACTGTGGCTCAACGCTCGCTAAACCTTTCTAAAGCTAAGGAGGTTACACCAAGCGAGTATAATGTAGCATCCCTTTCTTGTCCGATAGTGCTCAATGTACATGCCAATGGCTGCCAATGGGGATCGCAGCGTGCGCGTTGACTAAAAGCCGAATGCTCATGTCTCTCATTCCCCACTAGCAGCCATTGGCATGTACATTGAGCACTATTTTTCATTGTTAAACAACGCACAGAAGAAATCTCTCAATGGCACCGTCTTGGAGGTCAAGTGTTATACCTATTTCGGGTATTTGCCACTGGTGGTTACATACGAGGGACGCCCAAGCCACGCCATAAGCGTCTTAGCGTCTCACGTCGTTGATAGCGTCTCAGGGCGTCTCTGGGCTGGCGGACGCCCGTCATGGCAAGCCAGCCCCCGAAGAAGGCGCTAGCCTTCGACGTAGTCGTCCCCGAGGGGACTAGTCCCGAAGACGTCGTTGACGCGACGTTTTCAATAGTAGGAATCGAAGAAGTGTACTGCGTTCAGCACTTTGGAGGCCGGAACTACCAAGTTACCGTCAACAGTGAGGCCGCACTGGCCCAAATCGTAGACGCGTCGCACCTTATCATCCGAGGAGAGCGCGTCGCCATCGTACCCCTGGGACCTCAAGTGACCCAAGTGACCGTCCTGTTCCTGCCGTGCCGCGTACCCAGCGAAGTCCTCGCACAAGCACTCTCTCCCTACGGGAAGGTGCTGCATATCACCAGAGGACTCATGGGATCGCGCCCAACCGTGACCACTGGGACGCGATACGTCCGATGGAAATGAAGGCTTCGTCACCGGTGCCCAACTACCTCAAGGTCGCGGGCCATCGAGTGACCTGTGACTATAAAGGCATCCAGCGAGTGTGTCGTCGATGTGGAGACAGTGGGCACTTCCGCATGAACTGCACAGCTCCGTTTTGTGGAAGGTGCGGCGTTTATGGCCACGACGGGAAAGGCTGCTCGCTGCCGTGTCGCCGTTGTGGGGACCCGCATGCCACCGTGGCCTGCACCATCAGGCCATCGTATTCCGAGGCGGCATCCAAGGATTTCTCTCCACTTCAACCAGGAACGCCATCTAAGAACAAGTGCGACGATTCGTCGGCGCGAGCCGTGGTGGCCGACCACAACCAGGGTGTGCCAATCGGGGCGCTGCACCAGACGCCCACTGCGTTCCCAACAATTCCGGGCCTGGTAATCCCTCCAGGTACTGAAAACTTAAGTTCCCCGCGTCCCGTGGCCATTTCTGAGGAATCGCAGGCCAAGCCCTCGTCAGACGAAGCGCCTCGTGAGGACGGCGTCTCGGATGGGAATATTGCATCTGAGGCTCCTCGCGATGCTGCTCTGTCGACAACAAGTTCAGGTGTCATCGAGGAGTCTACATCTCAAGACGACGACGCCTGCATCTGCGAGGACTCCAACAGCACCGCGAGTGAGGCGCCCCTACAAATTGACGAAGACACCAGCCCGAGTGACATAAGCCAGGACAGTGGAGACGTTTTTGTACCATCCTCGCTCAAACACCCGGACACCAAACGCCCTCGGATCACTACTCGTGACTTAGAAGCCCCCGCCAGAGACAGAAGTCCCCTGCGGACTTCGACACGATCCCGGAAGCCCCGAGCCTCCGGTGGATCGCCTGGCCGGAAAAAAATGACTCAGCCACTTGCGGGGCATTGGCTCCCGCACCTGATAAAGGTACCCCTGCATTTGCGTGATCCGATAGTATGTTTTCATTTTCCCCATGGCTCTTACTCTAAAAGTTATTATTTTTAACGTTCAAGGTTTCCGAAATCCACAAAAACAGGCTGAGGTATTGGCTTTTGCACGTTCAGTGCACTGTGATTTGCTGTTCGTGCAAGAAACAAATTTTTTCAAGCTTTCTGGTGTACTCGCTTTCAAGCGCGCGTTCAATTTTGATTGTTTCTTTTCGTACGCCAGCACGCATTCAACTGGCGTCGGAGTCGTTATTTTTAACCGAGGTCTTTTACGTGACCATCATGTTTCCTTCGATGCCTTCGGACGCGTGCAGGCGTTCGACTGCACCTTTTTTTGTTAAGAATAAGATTTGTTGCCGTGTATGCCCCAGCGGCACGCGAGAACTCAAACGCGTTCTTCCAATCTCTTGATGCGTTCCTTTTAAATTCCCGACATGTGGTACTTTTAGGGGATTTTAATTGTGTCTTAGACTCACACGCAGATGTTCGAGGTCCGGGTCGCGGCCGGTCAAACTGGAATGCCAGAGAACTCGAACGTCTAGTGCAGCAATTTGCATTGAGTGACATTCATCAAATTGTGCATGGCAGTAATTATGCCTATACTTGGCGTCGAGCAGCATCGAGCAGCCGAATTGATCGCGTGTATGCATCCCCCAGTCTCATTACCTACGTTCACGACACCGGGGTAATGTCATTGCCACCGACACCGGTGTACATTAGCGACCATCGGCCGGTTATGTTATCTCTCCGCCTGCCAGCGGGGACGCCAACGGTTCACAGACCATGGCGTCTCGATTGCCGCGTCCTCCAGGAATCTCAGGCTACGGAGAAATTATCCCGAGCGTTACGCGCATCGCTTATTGGGGCTGATGTAGCTGATTGGGATCGCCTCAAAGAACAGTGGCGGCATCATTGCAGTGCGTCGGGCAGAGGACTTTGCACCCGTATATCGAAAGATGCGTCATTGTTAATCCAGAAGATACGCATTGCCAATCGAGATCCCAGTCCTTCCACTGTAATGCGGGCATGGCAAGAGGAGCTCGTTGAACGGTACCAGCGTATTATGCGTGCTTCTTCACTATCGGCTGCAGCTTGGCGCTGTAGACGTGCACCCTGTGCGCACCCTGAGGTGCTAAGGTATGCACGCAGAGCTCTGCTTCGTCCACCAGGCTCGCCTGCCCACTCGCTGAACTCTATCACCCCAGCTTCTGCGGGTACGCGCGACTTTCAGGAATTCGCCCAACACTTTGAGTCAATAGCTAAATCTGGTACTAATGTCTGTTACCCAGGATCCGTTTCTTCGCATCCTCTACTAACAGATTTACCTCATGATTCCAACATGTCAAATGACGTCCTCCTATCACCGCCAACCGATGACGAAATCAAAGGCGCATTAGACGAAATGAAAAAGGGATCGGCCCCAGGGCCTGACGGACTTCCTGCAGAGTTTTATGTACAGTTCTGGCCTATCATTGGTACAACTATGTCACGCGTCATTCGCAAGTGTTTCCAAGATATTACACTTCCAACTTCTTTCCACAAAGGCCGTATAACACTGGTTCCCAAGAAAGACCCAATGTCCACGCGACCAGAAGATTGGCGCCCTATTACCCTGCTCAGTGTAGATTACAAGCTCTTGGCTAACATTTTGGTGCGCCGAATCAGTCCATTTCTTGCAACATTAACCGCTCCCCACCAGGTCTGTTCTGCTCCGGGCAGAGAAATACACACCCATACGTGGTTAACGCGTGACATCATTCAATACACCATTAGCCGATGTGCGCAAGGACTGTTGGTTTCATTAGATCAAGAGAAAGCTTTCGATTTCATAGAACATGGCTACATACTAAATGTTTTACATGCATATGGATTCCCGGATAAGTTCATTGATCTTATCAACGCGATGTACACTAATTTAGAAAGTCCTTTACTTAGATTCCCGTGAGAGTCACGCATTTAGAGTCACGCGTGGGGTCCGTCAAGGGTGTCCCCTCTCCCCAGTGTTATTTATCCTTGCAATAGAGCCCTTCTTAAGGGCCGTTGAACATCACCCGCAGATTCGTGGCTTACCTCTACCCGGTAACACTCAAGTAAAAGTCGCTGCATATGCAGATGATATCACTCTATATGTACATAATGAACAGTCGCTGCAGCATGCTCTTGATACATTCCATGATTTCGGTATTGTCTCCGGTGCAAGGTTAAACTTTTCTAAAAGCCAGTATTTTTTCATTGGCAACCCCAGCGGTCGTATCAACATCACGTCGCCTTTACAGTGGTCTCCTGAGATTTCAATACTCGGAGTTACTTTCACTGTATTTGGTATACAGGATAGCATCTGGTCATCCGTTGTACAAACTTTTCTAAATGATATCAAAGCAGCCAGGTACTTCGAATTCCCCCTCTTGGAACGCCGATACTTAACAGAAACGGTGTACCTAGGAAAATTTTGGTACCTTTGCCATTCTGTTAAACCACCGCTCCACGTCTGCAGGAAAGTGCAAAGCTGCATCAGTTCATTTTTTTGGTCTGGTGGCACAGAATTGTTATCGC
Source organism: Rhipicephalus microplus (assembly GCF_043290135.1). Taxonomy (NCBI): domain Eukaryota; kingdom Metazoa; phylum Arthropoda; class Arachnida; order Ixodida; family Ixodidae; genus Rhipicephalus; species Rhipicephalus microplus. The sequence continues at coordinate 119,457,343 of NC_134703.1, forward strand.
GTCCAGCGTTAGCTCAACCGCGAGATCAAGGCGGTTTTGCATTCCCCGACGTTTCCGTCACGGCTTCTACATTGTGCCTACGCACTCTATTGCGAATACTAAGCAATGATGACGTGCCCGCTCAGACACTGGCTCGTTACCATCTGGGGCCATCACTACGTGTCTTCTTGCCGGATAGCCAAATAAACAAAGGTCCCCAATCAACTGAATTACCATCTTTGTATCGAGCCCTTCTGGCATTTCACCGACGTTTGGAAGCTACGTGCCCAGAGATAGAGGTGGCCGATTCTAAAGTTGTGGACACAATGGCCGCCCTTCTACGGCCCTTGGTGCCCCAGCATCGTCAATCTGTATTGAACCGTGCTTGGAAACCAATAACTGCCGCAGTGTTGCCAGGGCATCTCAGAGACTTTGTCTGGAGGTTGGGCTGGGGCTTGCTCCCCACGCGAGATCAGTTGCAGCGATGGCAGGTGGTTCGCACTTCCACTTGCCCCAACTGCGCCATGGTAGAGACCAATCGACATGCGACATTTGAATGTGTTGTTTCCCACCTTTTTTGGCGTGCGGTTAATGCTGGTTTTCGGGGACAGGGTGTGCGAACTTTCGTGTCCAACGGTCGATTTCTGCGTAGCCGCTTCTCCGCTCTCTTTATAGTTGCGGGGCTGTTCAGCGTTTGGAGAAACCGATGTGAGGCCGTAGCTGCCAATTGCCGCCGGCGTGCCTTGTGGCCGATACTGGGGAGATTGAGACGAGAGATCCTCGCGTTCCTCTCCGAAGAGCTTTTCTTCCTCGGGGAGCAAGAGTTTCTGCGGCATTGGTCGTGCCCTTTTGTCAAAGTGGAACACAAAAGGATACAACTCATTTTTCGACCGACTTGGTACTAAGCAGCGCCCGTTGAGTTGTTGTATATGATTTCATTTGTTACAAATTGTGTTTCCTTTGGATCTATTGTATCGTTATACCCGTGTATCGTTATATCACATTGAATTTTTGTGTACATGTATGCCAACATAATCATGTATATTATAGCAAATGTCTTCACTGCAACGTAGTGATGTTAGTCGTGAAACATAGATGTGCAGAAGTGTATGTGCCCTGTTACTGGAATGGTATGAAGCCTTTGTGTTCTGTACATGCTGTAAATAAACTTTTTCTAAACAAGGGGCTTCGCCCCTAAAAAGCGGATTGTCAATTCATCGGCTGGCGCGTATGCAGCGATGGCACTACACAAAAGTTAAAGGTGGTCACGTAGGCCTGTAGTCCTCAAAAAGCACAAGACTGCTTTGACTGCCCTTTGAGCCGACGAAAGGCGATGACGGTGTTCCAGTAGCATCTGCACAGAGAGTGGCCGATCGTCCAATTGTCGCAATGCGTCCGAAAGCTTCTGTCTTTCAGAGGCAAATCGAGGGCAATGGCATATCAGATGGTCGATGTCTTCTTTCGTGCAGCAGACGACTTCCAAGTATGTCACTTTAAAATCAGCTCAAAGTTACGTGGTGGAGGTAAATGATGCCGTACATGACTTCCTTGTCATGATTATCGTGCTTGGATGTGTCGATTACCTTCGTCATCTATTCATGACACATGACACCAAATTTAGTACATGTGGAGCTAGCAAAACGGCCGCGAGCACGCTATGAGCGTCCTATGTTGTCAGATTCCTACATGACACGAGTGTCAGGAATAACATGTTTGCACCTATCGTATATTTCGTCATTCATTGGCGTGACGTAACACCAATTTGCTTTACTTTGAGCTAGTAAAATGGCCACGAGCAAATTATGAAGGGTCCAATATACTCCAATGTAGCGATGGCACGCACGCATGCTAGGCACAGCGAAGCTACGTTAGCTAAACGAGAGCACTCTATAGTCTGACGCCAGGCGCGACCGGCGCGACCAGCGTCCGTCAGCGCGGCTCGACGGTAACCGGTGCGAATTGCGACATGCTGCATTTCGCACCGACGCATTACCAAAACAACACTGCGTCTCTCTCTTTTCGTGATGGAGGGACACCTGACACGCTGAGACGTGCATGCGTCAAAGCAACGCAGCGTGGCACGTTACTGCGAGTCTATGGCAGGACCGGCGCCTGCTGTGCCAACGGCGGCGTGACGCGACGAAATGAACGCCGGCGAGCACACGCACCACGTCACGTCGAAATGTATTGGCACCTTCACTGTGGCATATAGTCATGTTCTCACATGACACACAATGCATTATTATCATGTTTTCACCAGTCACATACCTTCGTCATCCATTCACGTCACGTAATACTAAATTTGGCATGTGGGAAGCTATAGAAACGGCCGCGAGCGCATTGTCAGTGTTGCATGTAGTCATGTTGTTACATGGCACGCATATCATGATTATCATGTCACAAAACGAGCGCTCAAAAAGGGCGCGCCGCCTAATTCTCGCGACGAAACGCCGGAGTGACCCCGTGAGGTCAACGACAAAAAAAGAAAACAAACATCCAGAGACTCCCCGTGCACCCGACTCTCTCCCTTGGAAGCGTAGGTTCGCCGACGAAACCTCCTCGCGTCGGCGGCCGAGAAAGCCCTCGAATTATCTCGATGGAAAGGGGCGTGGTGATGCCGGGTTTAGTCATCTGTCGCGGACGGCCCCCGTATCGTCTCGCCCTTTCCCCCAGCCTTCGCTGCGTATCGCACCGACCAAATGATGAGAACTTTCTGGAATCTCGCGCGGAAGGTATTTAACCGAACAACAGGAATGGGAGATCAGGAGAAGGAAGAAGTGAACGCCAGAGCGCGTAGGGTATACCGCTGCGTAGTCGGCGAAGGTTTTGTCCTTAGTGACAAAGCAGGAGAAGACGGAAGTTAGTGCCAGAGCGCGTAGGGATTCCGCCGTGTAGTCGGCGAAGGTTTTGTCCGTAGAAACAAAGCAGGAGAAGAAGATGATTTCCACCTGAGGGGTGACGACTCGAGCTACAGGCAAGAGTGTGTGTTTACTGCTATCAAGCGAATACGCGTGGCAATAGCTGCGTGTGTGAAGCCGACGTGTTTCCGGCGAAGAAGTTTGAAGCTTGGAGAGTGGCCAATTGAATACGCGAGGTTTTCTGGAAGAGAAACTTCGGCGAGGTTTCCCGGAAGAGAAACTTCGGGGGCAGCGGAACGACAACAACGCTGGACTTTGAGTGAGCTATTCTCGGAAGAGTATCATCCAGACTTTTGGTTCCAAGAACTTTGGACTGAATAAGTTTTCTAACTCTTCAGTCTTTAGGTGTCTTGGTTGTTCAATCCATGCGACTGCATTGTAGTGCGTATTGTTGTCTTTGTCCGTTGTTTCGAGTGTGGCTGATTGTACTGTGTAGTACGTTGTTTGATTGGTGACATATTGTACTCAACTATTGTGGAGTGTGCATACTTGAGTATTGTTTTTGATCTGCCAATATTGAGAATATAATTTTGTTTTGTTTATCAACTCTCAGCTCTGACTTGTTCTTTGGGCCACAGCCGGCGTCCGCTGGCGCGCCAAAAAGGACCACTTCTAAATTGTCCACGCTTTCGTGGTGCGGTTCGGGGGGCCGATACTTCGGCCCTTGGAATTAGCCCGGTGATCGCCTCCCTAATTAACGGGACCTGTGACACATGTTTGGATGTGTCATTTACCTATGTCATCCGTTCGCGTCGCGTAATACCGAGTTTGGTACATGTAAAGCTAATGAAACGGCTGCGAGCGCACCATGAGCGTAGCATGTAGTCATGTTGTTACATGACACCCATCTCATATTTATCATGTTTGCACCAGTCACATACCTTCGTCATCCATTCACGTACTGTAATACCAAATTGGCATATGTGTCACAAGCGAAGCAGCCACGAGCACCTCAAGAGCGTGGCATGCAGTCATGTTGGTACACGACGCTCCTGTCATAATTTTCATGTTAGGGCCTGTCGTTTCTGTTCAAAATGCAAACATGCCATACGATACCAGCTTTGCCACATGCCATGTGAACGAAACCACCACAAGAACTGCCAGACCACTAAATGTAAATCACGACATTCATGAAATGAATGTCATGATTTTAAGACTATGAGAAGTCAAATATGTTCTTCATAGAGTCATGTTATGCCATACCAAGTTTGGTATCGATACCATTATTGAAACGGCCAGGAGAGCTAAAAGTCGTAGGTGGCTAAATAGATAGATAGATAGATAGATATAGATAGATAGATAGATAGATAGACAGATAGATAGATAGATAGATAAATAGATAGATAGATAGATAGATACGCTTAAAGTCGATGAAGTTCCCTAAGAATTGCTTCGCATTTAAAATGCTAAACCATTTCAACTGCTTGTTCTTCGCTCTCAATAACCTTTCGTTTAAATGCGAAGCATTTCTTAGCGTACTTCGGCTACTTTGAGCGTATCTATCTATCTATCTATCTATCTATCTATCTATCTAGCCACCTACGACTTTTAGCTCTCCTGGCCGGTTCGATAATGTTATCGATACCAAACTTGGTATGGCATCACATGACTACATGAAGAACATATTTGGCTAGTCATAAAATAAAAATCTTGACAAGTGGGTCATGAATGTTATGATTTACATTTCAAGGTACTGCAGCTCATGCAGTGGTTTCGTTCACCTGGCATCTTGCTTAACTGGTATTGTTTAACATTATTGCGTGGCAAACAGAAGCGAAATACCCTAACACGAAAATCATGACATGAGGGTCATGTAACAACATGATTACAAGCCCCGTTCATGATGCGCTCACGGCCGTTTTGCTAGCGTCAGATATACTAAATTTGGTATGACGGTACCTGAATGAATGGCGACTGTATGCGACTAGTGCAAACATGATAATCATGAGATGCGTGTTATGTAACAACGTGACTACATGCCATGCTCATGATGCGCCGCTGGCCGTCTCGCTAGCTTCACATGTACTAAACTCGGTACTACGCGACGTGAACGGACAACGTAGATAAATGACGCATCCAAACATGATAAGCGTGTCATGTGACAACATGATTGCGTGCCACACTCATGATGCTCTCGAGGCCGTCTAGCTAGCTTCACATACGCCAAATTTGATATTACGTGACGCCAATTGATGGCGAAGGTATGTGACTGGTGCAAACATGATAATCATGAGATGCGTGTCATGTGAGAACGTGACTACATGTCACATGCAAGCGTCCATTACAAATCGACATGACGCGGTGCGCGTGCTTACCGGTCTTTATTTAGTCGCGTCTTGCCAGCGTTGCCACGCCAGGTGCTGGTGCCTCGCGCGCGCGCGGCGCGCTGCAATGCTTCGACGCATGCGCGTTTCAGTGCGTCCGGCGTCCCTCCGTCACGAAAAGAGGGAGACGCAGTGTTGTCTGGGTAACCCATTGGTCTAGAGTAATGTTACTCTACGGCATCGGCACGAAATGCAGCATGTCGCATTTCGCACCGGTTGACATCGGGCCACGCCGATGGATGCTGGTCGGGCCTGGCGTCAGGCTTTGAAGTGCTCGGGTTTCACTAACGTAGCGTCACTGCATGGGCCCAGCGTGCGCACGCGTCAACGCTACATTGGAGTATATTAAGTGTGAATACACTTTATAAGCGACCCCAAAGCATCCACCGCCGTCGGCGGCGTCCGCAGTCTTCTCTCTATCTTTAAAAGAAAGAGGACTTGGCGGGCCCCAGCACGACGCTCTACCGATTAAGCCACGGACGCGACGCTGATATCGGTGTCAGTAACGCGCCTTATATCTTTAACGCCGCTGCGCGCGTCCCCCTCCCCCTTCGCTCGCTCCTCCGCTCTCCTCGCTCGCTGCTGCTGCGCGCACACTCCTCTCTCTCGCGCGCCCGCCTTCTCTCTCAGTCTCCCGTCGAGAGCGCGTCGTGCGATGGATGTCCCGGAGGCAACGCTACCATCAACAACGAATGCAGTACAACCGAATGCCAGCACTGCACCCGTCGTTGGAGGTGACGGTACCGCGGTGGTTTCGCCGACGTTGGAAGACAAGGCGGCGCTGCGAAGGGCTCGTGAGACCGAACGTAAGCGGGCGAAGCGTGCAGCGGATGCCGAATCGCGTGCTCGCGAGGCCGAGTGCAAGCAGGCGAAGCGTGCAGCGGATGCCGAACTGCGTGCTCGCGAGGCTGAGGACAAGCGGGCGAAGCGTGCAGAGGATGTCGAACTTCACGCTCGCGAGGCCGAGGACAAGCGGGTGAAGCGTGCAGCGAATGGTGAACTGCGTGCTCGCGAGGCCGAGATGATGCGTCAGCATCGAGCCGCGAACGCGGCCCAAGAAGCGGAACGACAACGCAAACGTCAGGCGGAGAAGGGCGATGAAGGCCGGCGTCAAGACGCCGCTCACAATCGTCAACGGCGAGTGGACGTTCCCGAAGCCGTTCGAGTCAGTGAACGTACCGCGTGGGAGAGGGTGTGAGCTCTGGACTTTGCTCGTCCGGACGCGCGTTTCAAACGCTACTTTGTGGATCGCAGCTTCGGTCACAGCTGCGCCGTGTGTGACCGGCTGTGGTTCGATAACAACCTGAGCTGCATTTCCGGCGTGAGGAACAAGACCAACAGGTTGAACGCGTTTCGGGTTCTTTGGAACGAGTTCGGAAGACGGTCGGGCGAACACCGATGCGACGACATGCATGCGCAAGACCCGCGGCTGGCTCCCTTCGGTGCGTTCCGGGTGTGTGCGTCTTGCCGAGAGTGCCTGCTGGCCGGGCGGGTTCCGCCGTTGAGCAAGAGTCACGGCTACGCGTACCCGCCTCGTCCCGCGGACCTCCCCGATCTGAACCCGGTGGAAGAGCGCCTCATCTTGCCTCGACTCCCCTTCATGAGCATCAGGCGGCTCACGCGGGGCAACGGTCAGTCTACACAAGTGCCTACTCCGGCGATGCCGTCATGGTTGTGACCGTCTACCTGGCCCCGAACCTCTCGAGAGGTGACGTCTTGGAGCAGATGGATGCGGCGATGGAGAGTGAGTCTGTGCGCGCGCGTCCCTCGGTTCCGATTGTGGTGGTGGGTGACTTTAACGTGGACGTTAGAAAGGACAATGGCTGGTTGGTTGACCACATGCTGAACAATTACTCGATGACGTGTCTGTCTCTCGAGTTTCTGACAATGATCAACGATGGCTTCATAAACTTGGCGTTCAGTAGGAACTGTACGGTCCGCTCCGTCTTGCCGGATCCGCTCATCGTACATTTCTCGGATCACAAAGCGCTGGTACTAACCGTGAGCTACAACGATAACACGAATAGGTGCTAATCTGTAGTGTAGTTTGTCTGTGTGTGTGTGTGTGACGCGCTCGCGATGTGTGCATTTAATGCATCGTACGAAAATCGTGAAGTGTAAATAAATAATACTTCTTATATAATGTATGTGTGTACAAATGCTTCATGACAAACAACACCCAAATTAATTAATTGCACTTTAATCATCATCATCAGTAATAAAACTCCCAAGCATTTCCCCTAGGGTGAACATGGTTAAGTGCGAATGCACGGGGTGATGCTATGAGGGGGAGTAAAGTTAAAATCCGTTGGCATTCGTCAGTGAGTTAACGTAAACTCCCCCGTGTGATCAAATTGCGATTCCCAGGAACCATTACACCATAAAGGCATAATAGTTTGATTATTAAATATAATAGTGCGAATTAATAAATACCCCTCATAGCATCACCCCGTGCATTCGCACTTAACCATGCTCACCCTCGGGGAAATGCTTGGGAGCTTTTTGGCCCATTATGATGCACTCGTGGCCGTTTTGCTAGCTCCACTTGTACCACATTTGGTGTTACGTGACGTCAATGAATGACAAAGTGTGTGGCTGGTGCAAACATGAAAATCTTGACACGCGTGTCATGTAAGAACATGACAACATGCAACGCTCATAGCGTGGTCGTGGCCGTGATGCTAGCTCACATATACTAAATTTGGTATCAGGTGACGTGAATAGATGACGAAGGTAAACGACACATTCAAACATGATAATCAGAACACGGAAGTCATGTACGGCATCTTTTACCTCCACCTGGTAACGATGTGCTGAGTTTAAAGTGACATATCAACATTTCTCATTCATGCTTCTCATACCATCGATTCCTACTACGTGGGATCTCCAATTTATTCTTCTGACTTCACATACTTTGTTTTACTCAGTTTTTTTGTCAGTAATCTATTCATTATTAGTGCTGGTAGTTGTTGCTTAGAACATTTTCGGATGCCTACTTTCGATTTATTCAGACTTCACTAGCAATAGCTGTTTGCAACTCTCTGCGCTCACTACGCAAAAACGTCTGAGAAACTTTAGGATTGTTAAGGATCATTTTGTTAATATTGCACTGAGGACGTGCGTCACCTAGTTTATTTTAGACCTTATGCAGTCACCAGAGACAACGCTGAATTTTTCGGTAGCACTTCATAAAAGGCAACGGGCTTTGCCACATCTCAGTTTCGTCAATGGCTGACACCTGTTCCATCCTATTAGTGTACAGTGTCTATGGCGGTAGTTTCAGTTTTTATTTCTCGGGCACAGATTTGCCCATGTAATACGTCCCGCCTTCAACAACTTCACTGCTGTTGTCATCTATGTAACAGCAACGTCGCATTTCCGATGGAAGCGGAAATGTTGTAGGCCCGTGTGCTCAGATTTGGGTGCACGTTAAAGAACCCCAGGTGGTCGAAATTTCCGGAGCCCTCCACTACGGCGTCTCTCATAATTATATGGTGGTTTTGAGACGTTAAACCCCACATATCAATCAATCAATCAACAGCAACGTCCTATACATATAATGCAACTGAAGACGCATGAAAACATACTCAGGAAGAGCTCTTGGAAGTCTGCTGCGGGTGTTTTCAAGGGAATCCATGAAAACACAGGAGTCACGGCGGCATTGGAGCCGTTGCTTTTACTTTATTACATACTCCATAACGAGACCTGGCCCAAAGCAAATTCATGGACTGCTTGACCGTTACACCAGAGAATGCTGTGTGAATTGAGGGAAAAATGAATCAAGAACGTGCACACAAATTTGCCTTTAAAGCTGGATTTTAAGCAGAGATGCATCCAAATTGCTTTCTGCACTTTTGTTGCGCATGTCTTTTTTTGTACCTGCAGCAGGGCTATTGTAAAATATATTTTCAACAACAAAAATGAAATGGTTCAAGACAACTCAAGTAGAAACAGGAGCTCTAAATGCATATAGGTGAAGAAAATCTTGAATAAACTAGCAACTAAATTAGCGTGGTACATCAAGATAGAATTAAAATTGCTCTAAATTAACGTTCTCCACACGCTAAACAATCGCTTTTGGTTAATGCATGAGTCTATTTTGCTTCAGACAGTCATAACCAAATACTTAAGCCGTAGCTAGTCTACCACGTGGTAAACAGGCCAGATCGTACTCTGAGTCAGAGTGGACGCGTAATGCTAATTTAAACATCATTGTACAACGTGTCCTCTTTGATATTCTGTCACGTAACACCACTGTCACGTAATACCACGCATTATTGGGGAGCTCGTTTCAGAGGCCTTTTATTGTGCAGAAAATTGTAGCTGATGCTCAAGAAAATCACCAAGAAATAACCTGATCAAACAAGGTGCGCAAATAGCACGAGCTTCGACACATACAGATCTGTAGAGGATGGCAGCCGCATATTTTTTCTCCTGTGCGGTAATGAGCTTAAAGAGAAAAAAAAACAGATAGCACACAAAACATTATAAACGAACGGACCGTAACGCTAACTTTAAGAGCTAAAACTGATGAATGGGTTTCTGGCACACGTTTTTAAAACAAATAAAAAAGTGAAGGGGATTCATTATAGCGTTAAATTGAATTATTTGATCTAATGGATGGCTCCCTTTCTCATTATTGAATAATGAGGGCGAGTAAATTTGATTAAAGCATAAGTGTAGGTATGAGCATTCTTCTATTTCACTGTATTAGTTTCATTTCCCATTTTCTAATATTTGAATGCCTAAATATTAAATTATGCGAACATTTCTTTGCTTAGAAGGCGGAAATCAACTAAACTGTGAAAGCAATAGTTTCAAATGCTTGAGAGAAGCATGCCCTCGAAGAAATGCAAAAGGGTTAAATGGGAAGGATATCTATCTATCTATCTATCTATTTATCTATCCGCCGACGTCTGGGAGCTCTCATGATCACGTCCCTTACTTGGTGTAAAGCAAAATTAGTATTGGAAAATAGGACCGTTTGCAGAAATGACTAACTAGTCATGACTTGAATAAGTTACAATTCCTTTGCGAACGTCATCAAACCCTCTCCGCGAGATGTGCGGCATATAATTGTGGGCGTATATGTGCCACTGGTATGCGGTTATGTGCCGCTGGCGATTGACACCCTAGTAATTACTGAGGGACGACAAGAGCACTTATGGGCATTTTGGACACTTGAGCGTTAGGAAAAACCTAACATCGGCAGCGTTCACCCATGGAATCCATGTAATAAATATAAGGGTCTGAGCAAGCATCTAACCACAACATTCTTCGTGGCAATCAAGCGTTCTATCACAGAGCCACGCGAGGTCACGCAGCTGCTTTTCAAATAGTCTGTTATGGTCATAAAGTGGCTCTTGAGGATGCAGTGCTGGCTATCCAGTGTCATGAATATTTTATACGTACTCCTACGATACAGCTGTCACGTTGTGTTACGATCAACTGTAGTTAAGTGCAATGCAGTGAAGGTGATTGACAGTTTATACTAATAAAGGAATGGCTCGAAAATACTTTGCTAATTTCAATTCAATAGCATTGGAAAAATAAAATGCATCTCCACGAAATGAATTACGACGAGTGGGCAAAGGTAGAGGTCCTTAGATCCATTATGTCTAGTTCGAAGTCGTCGACTAGTATAAACGACGGACAGATAGACCCACAGGTAGATGTATGCACGGATGCATGAATAGATGGACGAACACACGGACGAACTGAGGGATGGCGCCCTGGTCTTGCATCTGCTGTCTTATACTTGATTGATGTAAACAGAACGTCGACTTCGTACATATGTGTTTGGTTTTTCGTTGTGCAGGTGTTCAGTTTTGGTTTCAGTTTTTTGGGGCGTGATGGACGCTAAGTTGGTTATAACGAGCCTCGCCCCTGAAAGCTGCGATTGGCAGTGTTGAATCAACGAACGTATAGAATATATATATCATAGTCCCAGCACAAACTGGACGACAGCACTCTTCGTAGCAATTAAGTATTCTGCCACACAGCAACGCAGGGTCTCGGAACTGCTTTTCAAGTACACCGTAATGTCCGTGAACTGTCCATTGCTGTTGTAGTGCTGGCTATCCGATATTATAAGAGAAACAGTGCATACGTACTTCTATCATACAGCCATCCCGTCAGGTTCCCGACAATTGGGTTGAAGTGCTATTCACTGAATCTCGTTTATCTAGCAGTGTCCAAGGCAGCCGTTGGTGCTGGCACAAGCTCTACATATCAGCTCACCACTGTTTCTAATAACTGTTTTGCTGGTGGCACCAATACGCAACAACAAACTTGCAACTGCTTAAGCTATGTCTGTGCGTAAATTATCTGTACATACCTTTGGCCTCAATTTGCAATATTTCGCTAAATAACAACATTTACAACACAGTCACCCACCTCCGCACGCTTCGCATAACATATATTCACAAATTACGTGGAATCTTTCCAATTTTTCCAGCAGCAGAATTTTGAGGTTAAGAAAGGTTAGTTATAATGGAAGCTTTGTGCAGTCTAGCTTCTTCACGTGACCGAATATGCAGCACGGACTTTGAGGGTCCATGCATGTTGCATTTTCTAAGATTTTTCGGAGCTTGCTTCTATTGCTCATGACTTGTCCTATGGCGGCTGCCACCGTGTGCACTAGTGTTACCAGTGTGTACACTTCTGCTGTCGCTGCAGAATGTCGCTTCTCTGGTGATTCCAACATTGCTCACTAGAGGGTGCAACACCAACCAAGTCGTGCGTTTTCAATGGCCCGCGCATTCGCCTCCTAGAAGTGGCTTCGAAAGAAAGGGAAGTGATTAGAAAAGCTGGGGCACTAAATGTCTCTCCATCGGGAGGTCACCTCAACAACGCCACATGAGAGTTGGGTAGTGGGGGAATTAGGGTTGTGAAAGAGACCAAAAAAGAGGAGGGTGCCAGTGGTGTTTGGTCGGGCCACATGCAAACGTGCGCCGCCGCGAGCCAGGAGGAGAGAAAAAATTGGCCCCGTATCTGCATGTTAATCTACAAATTTTGTCGAAAGACGATAGTCTTGCGTCTGGAAAGATTGAAGAAAACGTTTATTTGTTGTTTTGTGCAAGAAAAGCAGTGGATGGTATTCTGGAGGGGCTGCGTTAAAGTGCCTCGAGTGCGCAGCGGAGGCGAACGAGTGCATCAAGTCACGTCACACGTGAGACATGAGCTCCATCTGGCAGTTTTCTTGGAAAACGAATCGCGTGGCACTGAGACAGGTGTGCGTGCCCGTCAAAGAGGCGATGATGTGTAGAACGCAAGGCGACGGGTAGGGGCCACCAACGTCTCGTCTTAGCAAGGCGTTGGAAACACTCCCCTTTTTGTACAAGCGTTGCATGGTCAGCATCACGTGATAAGTGCTATGGTCCTTACAATAACTTATGTATGCCTTTTCTAGTAAAAGACGCACAAACAATATATACGTGTTGGTATGGTGCCTCATATATACGCGATAATTGCTTTACAATTGACAGTCGCACAAGTATTAACACTGAACCTTAAGCTACAGTGGTGGGCGCTGCAGCTAGGTTTGATCGGTTCAAGTACCCAGTGCCGTTAAGAGTGGACAAACAGACAAATGTACAGGCAGACAGACACCAGAAAGACCACAATATCTGCTTCGAAAGTGCCGAAGAAAGACTACCATCTTGAAAAACGTGCGGCAGGCCAGGAGGGCCAGAAGGATCTTCGCGACTACGTCCACTTCACTATTGTCGCTTCTTGGCATGGCAGCACGTGACAAGCTTTACACGTGGTTTGTGTTTCGGGATTTCTTATCCGTATTTGTACTTGCACAATTTATTACGCCATCAAAGTGTTAACAACATGTTGGACTGAACGTCCTAAATCGTGATATGGTTGTGCAAGACGCCATTGTAGAAGCCTCCGGAAATTAAGACCACGTGTAGTCCGTCATTGTGCTCCAAATTAGGTGTACTGACTTCGAAAATTCTCGCCCGAATCTAAAATGGAGTTATCGCAGCCGGGATTTGATTTCGCGACCCTCGGTTGAGCTGTAGAGTGTCACAACTGCCAGAACACGGTAGTGGAGTATGATCAAAGTTTTCAAAAAACAAGAAGAAAAAACTTCTCTTTAGCACTAACATCCGCTCGATATGCTATAGCTGGCTATGCTATATGTAGTCGTACCTGTAATCATTTCTTTATCAGGGCACTCAGTGAAGATGAGGAAGACGACCCATTTATAATTGGCCCTGTATAACATGTTTCAGTGCAAGTGTCGTCGAAGAACGAGAGTCGAACTTCTATAGAAAATGAATAATACTTTAATTTGATGTTCTGCGCCATAAAATTGGCCTTTGTCAAGGCGTTATGATAGCGGATTTTGCTCCTGTCCTAGCATTTGTTTCCAATGAACGCTGAAAATAAAGAGTCTGAATGTGACTGGGATCCTAGAAGCGCTGCGAGAGACATGAGCGCTATCTGGCAGTAATCTTGAAAAAATAAAGGTTGGCCTTCGATGTAGCGAGCATGTGTAGTGCACTCGCCATCTCCCCGGCCATAATTTGTAGAATGTAATGCCACGGATAGGTTTCACCATCATATCTTGGTAGCAAAGGGGAGGAAACCCCGCCTTTTGTGCGTAGCGTTGCAATACCAGCCCAAAATGAAACGCGAGAGTCCTTAGAGTGAAATATGTATGCCTTTTGTACTGCAAAGAAACGCGCCACAGATTATGTCGTCTTGATGTTGTGCCTAAGATATGGGCGATAATTGCTTTTCAAACGATGATACCCACAAATACAAGGGCAAAAAGCAGAGCAAGATTCCGAGGTGATGCGGATCTGGTTGAAGTTTAGTCAATTCGACTGACACACAGACAAGTCGACCGACCAATAGGCTGAACGACAGCCGGGTGAAAGCTTTTCTTTGAAGTATCCCAAGAGAGACATTAAAACAGCATCAAGGTAATAGAAGAGAACAGGAGGTGACGAAACAAAAACAGAAAATACCTCTAGCAAGCGCGAGCGCGTGCAATATGCATCTGGTTATGCCAGTTCTGGTTCTGCTTTTACGCCAAACCATTACAAACGCATGAGTCCCCCCCCTCTTAAAGTGCTGCGCACTTAATACGTGCTCGGGTAAACAAAGAACAAGAACAAGATACTGCTTTCGGGGAAAGTTGTCTGTGTCACGTTTCCTCTCCATCCACATTTGTGATGCTTGACGAAGCACAATGCACAGGGAAGCTGCATTGACACATCGCGGGTGTCGCATCAGTGAGCTAAGCGTTGGGAACCATCAGACATTTCTTTCCACTCGACTGACCAGGGCGTCCAAGCGGCGTCCTAGATTGGCCGCAACAACAAACCATCGCCCACATGGTGTGACAATGCCAGGAGCAAAACAATCAAAGTTAGAGAGAAAAAAAATAGGGTGGCAAACAGAGAAAGAAATCATAACGTAACAAAATAGAATTCTATAACAAATGTGTTGTAAAGCAGGTATGCTTTCGGACAAAGTAAAAAAACATTCTGCAAAAAACTCAGTGTTTATATTCCTTTTAAATAGGGTAGTGTCGCAATAAAAGCCAATAAACATTAAAGTGTCTTGGCATACCAAGACATAGAGCCATGACTTTGTTGGTCGTGGGTGCGAGTGGTCTTTTTATCGTAAGGGTGAACGTTAGTGAAAATCTAAATGATATAGACAGTCATAAATTCAGTTGACAGTCATATAGACAGTCATAAATTCAAGTTGAACTACCTGATCACTTTTGAGGTCATGTGGGTAGCACATCGTGTTGTGCTCCACAGGGGTGTCTGCGCAAGTAGGCGTTTGTTGTGTAGCGACACCACGGACCCGAGCTAACGGGGGGTCTCGACCACTACCACGTTCAGCCGTGCGTGGCCGAGCCGTGTCCGGGGAAAATGGAATCTTGGATGTTGCGCCGATTCGGTTGATTGGACCTTTGCCCCCCCCCCCCGGCAGAGGCAACACACCCCTTTGGCCCCAGCTTCACGCAGACGGCACCCCTGGGCTGAGCCACCCAGGGGAAATCGGCAGTCGCCTTTTCCTGTCTTTTCCTTCTTATATCTTTGTTTTTTCTCCTCTTTAAACCTATCCTGTCTTCTCGTTTCTATTTACTTCATTGTTTCCTGACGGCTAGGGTTAACTGGGTGGCTATCCTACCTAGGCTTAACCATATTCGATTATAGCAACAGCGTACTGCCGGTGTAGTGCAGACTTGTTCACATGTTCTGCCATGTCCCCTTGTTAGACTCCGTGGTGGGTGGTAGGCGCCGCTGCCGAGGAATCCACTTTTTCATGGGACTTCTGAACCCCTCTCTAACTGATCGTGCCCTGAAAAAGGTAGGCAGCAATGCATAATCTCTGTTGTTCCCGCAAAACATTGAAAATTTCCCGAAATACCATGTTCTTCACTGCGAACAATCCTCAGCCAAAGCCAAAGCAATCTCACCTTTTCTTGTGGCCAAATGCCTAAAAGACACCATTGAAATCAGCTATAAGGCGAGAAAGATGGCAAGTGGGGACAATCTCCTCGAATTAAAAGACAAGGAACGGTTCAACGAACTCTCACACCTTGTAGCTTTTTGCGATATTCCCGTTTCAGCAAGTGCACATCGTACCATGAATACAGTGAAGGGTGTAGTATCTGATGAAGACCTGAAGACACTAAGCGAAGATGACCTTCTTGACATTTGGAAGGACGAAGGCATAACGCATGTGCAGCGCGTGAAAATCAGACGCAGCAACACTGAAACCACAACAAAGCTCCTAATATTTACTTTCAATGCAAGCATTCTACCCCAGACACTCGAAACCGGCTACGTAAAACTTTTTGTGCGACCGTACATTCCTAACCCTAGACGTTGTTTTAAATGCCAGAAATTTGGACACGGATCTCAGACCTGCCTGGGTCAGTTGACTTGTGGCAAATGCGGCACAACTGGTCACTGTAATGGTGAGTGCGAATACAATAAGGTTCACTGTGCAAACTACAAAGGCAGCCATCATGCATACTCCAGAGCGTTCCATGCTCGGAAGAGAGAAAAAGAAATTATTACCATAAACGTTAACGAAAATATAATGTTCCGTGAAGCACGACAGCGAGTCCTACCTTCTTTCGCACTAAAAACCTCCTTCGCTGAAGTGGTGCAACGAGGGGCGGCACCACAATGACCCCTGGCGCCTACCTGGACCACGCCAAGAGTGCCCAGATGAGAGCCACCTGCCACTCTGGTGGGAGCAGCCAGTGCTGCCGTGCCCACAGCCAACCAGTCCACACCGGTGGCCTCTACAAGCCCTGGCAGCAGCCAGAGCAACGAGGATGCTAAGGGGGTCCCAACAACCTCTTGCCCAGTGGATTCAGAGACTTCGTCAACTGAGGCGAAGTCTAAGCGACACACAGATCACTCTGTGGAGCGGGTGTCCAGTGCCTCGCAAGAGGCTATGTACACCACCTCTAGCCAAACGGTGCCGGTAGCGCCAAAGGAGTGGCGACCTTTTGCTGACCACTCCATAAAATACAGAACACCAACTACAGGGACTCACAAAGGCCCTGTAAAATGAGCCAATTTCCCTCTTGTCTACACACAGCACTTTTTTCTAGTTCATAATGAATAAAGTCATTCAGTGGAGTGTTACAGGGCTACTCAGAAATCTTGACGACGTCCAAGAAATTCTCAGTAAGTTCAACCCAAAAGTGCTGCATGTGCAAGAAACAAACCTAACTCCTAAATACAGCAATTTTTTCTCCGCCAATACATTACTTTCTGAAGAGACAGTGAAGATTCCATCGTATCATCTGGTGAAGTAGCCATCATAGCCGATTGAAGTGCAGAATGCCAGCATTTGAAGCTCGGCCTAGCCTTTGAGGCAGTAGCCATTCAGGCTGTACTTTTTAGCAAACTTATCACTGTATGCTCCGTGCATATACCACCCGACCATCAGCTTAATAGACACTACTTGGAAACGTCAACAGATGAACTCGTAGAGCCTTTGTTGATTTTAGGTGATTTTAATGCACACAATATTCTGTGGGGCGATTACGGCTGTGATGCTGCAGGACGTCTCATTGAACAGCTTCATTATTCGTCTAGATTATATCTCTTAAATACAAAGGAGCATACGTATTTTGGCCTTGCGAACAATTTGCACTCCTCAGTAGATGTTAGCATCGAATCACCGTTTCTTTTAGCCGATTTTAAATGGAATATTTTTAAAACCCCTTATCGGAGTGACCACTTCCCGATCATACTGAGCGCGCCGAACAAAAGCCAACAATTGCCGCCAGTTTCGAGATGGAATCTCGACTCAACTGATTGGAAACTGCATAAAACTCTTGCCCACAAGACATGGACTAGGATGTCTGCTCCTACTATAGATGACGCTGTAGGGTATTTCACAGCTTTTATTCTTGATGGAGTATCTAAGTGTGTTGTTCAAACGAGCAGTAAGAGTTCCAATCGGCGAGATTTATGGGGGAACGATGCCTGTAGGAAAGCTCGGATAAATTAGAACAAAGCGTGGACGTTGCTTTGTGACTTTCCAACAGCGTAAAACCGGGAAAATTTTAAGCAGGTCAAATCGCAGGCAAGTGCAATTCGTAGACAAGCCAGACGAGAGAGCTGGACAAAGTTCTTTACGAGCATCAACTCGCACACAGATGAGAGAAAAGTGTGGAACAAAGGCCAACAACCATATTTTCTCCCATTAGTAAATACCTTCGGGAAAAGCCAGGAAGACCAAGCGAATTTTCTTGGTGCACATTTTGAAAATATATCTATCTTCTCACACTACTTTGACGCAATACAAAAGTTCAAAACCCACTTGTAACAACGAAACGGAGGCCGCTGCTGTGGTAGATGCGTCACAAGAAGCATCTGTCTGGGAGCCCTTAAAAACAAGAGCGTTTCATGAGACATCCATTCTCGAACTGTCTCTTTAAAACTTGCCGCTCATTGCCTTGCCGCTCATTTTTACTGCACACATTACAAGGCACACTCATGACTTTATTACCAATGTTTTAACCGCCTTTAGAGCGAGGAATTTTAGGCCCTTTTACCGTCACCTATCATAATTATTGTTCCCATCACCTGGCGCTCCTTGCCCATCAAATGGCCCTTGCGCCATAAAACACCACACATCATCACATCGTGTTGTGCCGGGTTCTAAATAACTGGATAAACAAGCAGGGGCTTCTAAATGCTTTCCTCGGTCGTAAAAGAAGACATGGCGAAGAAACCCGTACAGACAAAAGAGCAGACAATGTACTGCCATTTCAACGCTTTTGCAGTTACAGCGATGCATATGAGCATCAACTCTCTTTTTTCACCTACAGTGCAATATATTTACCACAAAGAAATATATGTTAGCCCACTTATGAAAATGTAAGTGTCACTGAGGCAAGATGGACACTTCTTCGAAGTAAAAATAACTGGCTATTATAGTTTATCTTCTTAAGTAGGAATTTGCCATAAATAAATCTATGTTAGCCCACTTATAGAATTGTAAGTGTCACTAAGGCAAGAAAGACACTTCTTTGAAGTAAAAATGACTGGCTATTGTAGTTTATCTTCTTAAGTAGGAATCAATAGCACAGACGAGTGAGCGACTACTACTGCCCTTCGCTCTCTTATTTGTAGAGCAAACTTAACAAAGTCTTGCATTTTACTTCAACGAGGACTTTACACTTTGTAAGTTTGATAATAATATAGGAAAATAAAACGTCGTTCTAAAAATACTTAAAAAGAATGACTAGACTCTTTTCAATTTTGAAGCAATATTTGCGAGTAAGGTTTTGCAGGTAAAATAGGGATATCCATTGTTGTTCTTACATGTACCCATTATTCTCAACCCAAAAATTAAATGTAGGTATGATCACTTTTAGTTAACAATATAAATCTTTTATTACTAAAATTTAGGGTCATTTTATTTCAAAAGACCTTCGAAAAAATACCATTCTGGTGGCACTAACATTCTTTTTTTTGCAGAAAAGGCACATGGTATTCAGAAAAAAAGTCACCAAACTTGGCGTTTGATAGCTTCAGCGGTTACAGAGAAAATGTTTCTTTTCTGACAAAAAGTAGTGTTCGGAGAAAAAGGCTTTTAAAGGTTGCGTTGATGCGGTGCAGCCACAGGATCAGGCGCGTTTGAGGTCATTTTCAATTGCTTTTCACGGCGTGTAATAACTAGCCACATCATGGAAGTGCTTGTGTGCTATGCTGAATATTGTTCCATAAAAATCCAAATTTGCATTTTCCGTCGTTTTTTCTCTCCGTCCCCCTATCAGGTGTCACAACTGCAGCCCTAATATAAACGCGCAAGATATTGAAGTCGTTCATGTTATTTTTGTCATCTTGGTTTGGACATATCTTTAGTTTAATCATAACGATATATAGTAAAGTCTACTTTCGTATTCACTACTGTTTCCTAAAAGACCGTTCCTTGGTCCAATTTATCTTCGTGGGTGTTGATTCAATAATTTTAATACCAAGTTTGAATGATTGATTGGTTGATCCATCGATTGATATGTTGGTTTTAAGGTCCCAAAACTTTCATTTGATTATGAGACACGCCGTAGTGGAGGACTACGAGAATTCGTACCACCAGGGGTTTTTTAACGTGCTCCCAAGTCTGAGCAAACGGACCTACATGCAGCATTTTCGCCTCCATCGAACATGCAGCCACTGAAACCGGGATTCAATCCCGCAACCTGCGGGTCAGCAGCCGAGTACCTTAGCAACAACACCACCACGGCGGGGCGTAAAGGCAAGTTTAGTTACCAGACTAAGAAGAACATTGATATTTAATACAAAATAGATTTTGCCCTAAATATTGTGTGATTTATTAGTTTTTTATTCCTTTTGCGTAGCGAGAGGGCTCAAGGCTACGGGTCTGAAAGCGGGTTGTCAGACCCAAAGACTATGTGCGTTCGATGTGTATGCAGATGATTTTAAAAAAGAGCAAGAAAATACAGGTTATTCATTGCACAAACACTTCATCAATATGCACTTCTATGTATGAAAATATTACTTCCTTTCAAACAACACTCGAAAATCAAGCGCAACCCTTCGTTTGCATCAAATGCCACTGTAATGACATTTTATTCATATGGGATTACAGAATGTAAGACTAAGGCTTTCATGCATTGCTTAGAATAGTGTATATTGTATTCAATCTTATGTACATCAGCTTTATAATAACGTAGAGTCTGTCATTCTCACATGAATGGTTATATTGTACAATTGAGTAATATGAACCCAGCAGGAGGAGTGGGTTGGCATGCAAGATAGTGTGGACCTAAAAGATACTTTCTCAAGGATAAAGAGGAGCAAGAGATAGAGACCTGGTCTGAAATCAGATTTTTCTTTCGTGGGAGGTCGGCATGCGTGCAGATGATTAAAGAATTAAAACACAAATTGTGCACTCTAGAAAATTCTTCATGAATACGCGTTGCTATTGGGGCAATATTATTTACTTTCCAACTGTGGTATTGTTTCAAACATACACATTTAGTGTATACAAAAATTACCGCCAAAAGAAGGACATCAGAGAGTTTATTTTACCTTGACGCGTCTTACCACCCCTTTGCAGAGTGGAGTACATATGGTCTCGTGCACTACGAACGAAGAAATTGTGTACATCATCGCACGTTGTTGTTAACTTACACTCCTCAAGCGAAATACATAATTCAGCTTGTGCGCTCATCCTGTGCACTTATGTTATGCCTGCAGAGGAACCGGATGACAGGCATGTAATGGCTATTCAAATTTCGTGTAGACACCCAATTCGATTTCTTTCACCTCCGCTCGCGAGTCTATGACAGACAAGCTCATTAGTTTAAGTGTTTCGCTACCGCTCTTGTGAAGGAGACATGCCATATTTCTTTATGGAACTGAGTGAGTGCCACTGTGTTATAGTGCTCCCTATCTCGGCAATGCATATTTTCTTTAGCTATTATATATTTTTAGTCTTCGGCACCCGATAGCTTGAGGCATTTCGTAAAAAAGAGCAGCCATCCGTGCGCTCTTATGTGACAAGGAAATTCGACACTTTGTTGCTGTCACCTGAAAAATAAGTGAATGTGTTTTAGGGGCGAAGCTCCTTATAGCGGCACCCGTTCGTCCCCCATAGTATGTAACAAGTATAACATTTTGACCTCCAAGGTGGTGCCGGTGAGAGACTTCTTCTGTGCGTTGTTGAACAATAAAAAATAGTGCTCAATGTACATGTCAATGGCTCCTAATGGGGAATGAGAGACAGGAGCATTCGGCTTTTAGTTAACGCGCAGGCTGCGATCACCATTAGCAGCCTTTGGCTTGTACAATGCGCACTATCTGACAAGAAAGGGTTGCTACGTTATACTCGCTGGGTGTAACCTCCTTAGCTTTAGAAAGGTTTAGCGAGCATTGAGCCGCAGTGCCATGAATACAATGAACTTGTATATACCATGAATGAACTCGAGGTGGTTAAAAATGGGAAGTAGATACGAAGCGCAAGCCGTAAGAAAGTAAAAGCCCAATTCTCCGCTTCTCATTTCCCATTAGCAGCCATTGGCATGTACATTGAGCACTATCTGACTGAAAAAGTTTGCTACGAAAAAGTTGCGACTGAAAAAGTTTACTCGCTGGGCGTAACCTCCTTGGTTTTCGAAAGATTTAGCGAGCGTTCGGCCGCAGTGCCATGAATACAGTGAACTAGTATATACCATGAACTCGAGGTGGTTAAAGGTGGGAAGTGGACCCGAAGTAAGCCGTAAGAAAGTGTGCGTGTGCCACCTCTCGTTTATTCCTTGAAATGTCCGCCGGATGGCGGTGCTTCTATCAGGGGAATATATGATGAAAAGATGCGAGGTGGTGGTACTTGGAGTGCTGAATTATAGACGAACGGACACATAGACAGATGCATGGATGGACACATGAACGGATGCAGGGGCGGCTGCATGGACGAACGCAGGGACGGACGCACGAACAGACGCACGGACGGATGGGCTGATGGACGCATGGACGGTCACACTGACGAACGCATGGACGGACGGAAGCAAGAACGAATGGACGGACGAATTCTTCGCCCCACTCTCCATCATTCACTCCGTGGATATGCTGCCATTTTTTCTTTCGCAGGCATTCCTTTGCTTTTTGTGCCTGCTCTTAAATTTTGTCAGTCCTGCACCATCGTTTTCTTGGTGCCGCCAAGCAAACTCTATTACAATTTTGGCACACACTGCCGCTTGTATTCACTTGCTCATTCTCAAAAGTTCCACACACATTAGCATAGAAATGAATGAGAGCCGTATTTGAGACGCGCGCAGTCATTTTCTAATTTTGCTGTTCCTTCGTCAATACCACGTCACGCTATTTATTAATATGGGCGTGGAACAACTTCATGCAAGTTTGCATAGCGTTGGTACCGTGTCTTTTTTCAGAATACAATTTCTTGTCATCCTTTTTGTTTATCCGGCAGAATTTATATCCATATACAAAACAGTCGGACCAAACACCAGGAAAGTATCTATTGATAGACTGTTTTTATTATATTCCTTAATTTATTTTTTTAACTAGCCACCTTCCTGTCATGTAATATCCATAAGTATATTTTTCCGTTCGCTTCACCGAGGAAACGCTGCTCTCCTGTAGACACGATCAAAAATATTAAGTATAGCATTTCGCCTGACTGCATGGTGGAAAGAAGTTCTCGCTGGGTTTTTTAGGAGCATATTCACAAAATATTGATTTCTGCAAAAGTTGAAACTGGTCAACTTGGTGCTCAGGGCATATAATGAAATAATAAAAACAATGATTCTTGATGTGCTATATATAGTTGTTGTTTTTTGTCTGAATTGTGGTAGTATTCAAACAATATTAGGAAAGTAACACAACCACATAGTATGTTTCATTTGTTTTCAATAATAAAACTCACGTGCACAAACAACGCAAACTTAGTGTTGAATGCCTAGGTGAGAGACAACAGTCCAGCTAAAAAGAAACAAAATACATAATATTCCGCGATGTAAAGGGATGACAGAGGTAAACAGGATAATTCAGGACTGAGTAAAGCACAAACTTTTCTTTCCAACGCATTCAGTTCACGTTATATCGCCCTAACTATGACTCATATACGTGGATCAGAACTGACATTATCTTTAGAAGCCAGATCCATAGCGATCAAATGTGGCTGCTTTGAGGAATTGCGCATGCCAGTCAATACTGTAAAAAGATTGTCTCATTTGAGTTCGTGAATAGTGTACAGGTAAAGCTGAATCCATGAGTCTTTTCGATGCATTTGGGCCATGTCGAAATGCGGTTCCCATGGCCAGGCAGTGAACTTAAGCCTTGGTGCTTTGCATAGGAGACTCCTTGTTTGTATATATACATATCAGTTAAGATGATTAAGATAATTAAAAGGAAGGACGACATTTTTCTTGCATCTGCGGGTGCCAAGCTTTCTAGTTTTCTTTTTGGCATTTTCATTACACTTAGTTCTCATTTATATCGCGCCTAACCAAGACGAGCCCATAAAACCCCACTTTTTTCCTTCACCTGCATTTTTTACTCTTAACAAATGTAAATTTGATATAGTACTCTCTAGCTTTCGTTCTGTCTAGCTAATCCTCCAGAAATACGCATATCTCACTGAGGGCGTATTATTGTTTCGTTTTACTCCACTGAATGATGCGAAGTGTAAAAGTTAGACACCACGAAATGTACAAAATTATCTGAATGTTAAGTGACTATTCACAAGTAACACGCGTTGGTAAACTTCAAAGCATTATGGTGAATTACTATTAGGCACAGTGCGTGATGCGTCGCGTCGGTGAACTTGCTTATTCCTTATTTCGAAACTAAACCACTGAGTTGATTACGACGTTTCTAACGTTTGCCGGTAGCTTGAATGGCAAATGTTCTCTGAGTAAACATTTTGGAAAACTGTTAATTGCTTTAGTTATGGGAGGTGCTGTGATACAGTAAAAAATTTTGGGCAATGTTTTAAATGCAACCCAATGGAAGCCAGCGGGCAAAGAAAGCACTAGAGTGAACGAAACAGGATGGCGGATCAATATTTAATTTCACGCTGGAAACCATATGAAGAGTGATACCTCGTGTAATATTACCCAGTTGCTTTTAGTGTTAGCTTTTTTGCAATATGAAAGAAAATACTAAAAAAAGAGTTGTGGGAGCGGGGCTCAGAAGAGCCCACGGCGTAATGGTCACACAAAGAACGTATGTAGGCTTCTGCGCGACACATATAAAATGTGAGGTTTCATTATCGTGAGAGTTTGATCGTGCTATTGAGAAGTCGTTAAATAATTTATGCTTCTTTGCCAATTCAGCACAGCAGCGTGTGTAGAGGCGAGCTTAAAGCATCGCTTTATGTTTTCCTCTTGTTATGTGCGTGCATGGTTGAGAAAACCATTGTCACGTAATACACAGTGTGCCTATGCAAAGAAACTTGCTTTTCTTTACCCCTTACGTCTGAGCAGTACGAATGACCAATCCACTAAA
Source organism: Rhipicephalus microplus (assembly GCF_043290135.1). Classification (NCBI taxonomy): domain Eukaryota; kingdom Metazoa; phylum Arthropoda; class Arachnida; order Ixodida; family Ixodidae; genus Rhipicephalus; species Rhipicephalus microplus. The sequence goes on from NC_134703.1 coordinate 119,482,066, forward strand.
CGTTAAAAAGAAGTTTGTACGAGGCGGCAAAACAAAACTCTTGAACGTGTAATATGAACGACTCTGTCAGATGAGACCACGCACTTAAAAGAGAGTTGAGCATGTGTGTTACGCACACATGTAGCCCCTTGCACTGCAGCATGGAGTGGCCCACGAGAAATTATGCCAGATTGACAATACATATTTCAGCCCCCTTTGGTCTTTTCTTTCGAGGGCGTCGTGGAAGTAAAAATAAATAAAGAAACACACTTACCAATGCTCGGCATACAAAGGCTATGAGTAACGTTTACAGCGTACTGTAGAGATACGTCCATGCGAACGAAAATTGTCGCCTAATGCACTCTGTGAAAAGGGTTAATCAGCGAACGCTAAAACGTCCAGCACCTCTCTTTAGCAGTGGGTTCAACTCGACGTGGCACTGAAGCCTTTCGCAAACATCGGTTGCCCCACCGTGGTGATCTAGTGGCTAACGTACTCTGCTGCTGACCCGCACGTCGCGGGCTCGAATCCCGGCTGCGGCGGCTGCATTTCCGATGGAGGCGGAAGACTTGTAGGCCCGTGTGCTCAGATTTGGGTGCACGTTAATGGTGCATTCAGACGACGGACCGAATCCGGATGTGGCGGGACGGACGGCGCGTCACGTGACCTCACATCAGCGATTCCCCTCGTCCGCGACTCGTCCGCGCGGCTCGCGGACGGATGACCGCAACCTGTTTCTCACATCGGGATTCTGGCGGGGGAAAGCCGATACTTCAGCGGATTAGCTCGGGGTTTCTGGCAATCAGTACACTTTTCGTCTGCTCGCGGCATGTCCTCCATGGCTCGCGGACAGCTGCATGACTGATCGGCATCATCTACGCTTGGGCATGGTTTACTTAGTTTCCGGAGGCTTTGTTCTCAGGTGATTAAATACGCAGAAATCACTTTTGGTGGTTCGGGAAATGTCGCCGCCGTCGTTTGACACGCGAGATTCTTAGCCGTCATGATGGTGAAATATTCTAACTTCTGCAACCAGCGACGTGCAGCTTCTAAAAAAAGGATGGGAGACGCGTTCAGAAGTTCTACAAGTGGGGAAAAATGTAGTTGAAAGAACATTCTGCCAGCTCCCTTTTCTCCTGAAAGAATAACACTACTCGTTCACTTGTCACAACACGACAGACATCGCAGCCAAGCTTCGCTTCTTGCGGGCATCCACGTTGAATACTCTCAAACCAGTCGGCTGCCAGCGGGCGCAGGTGAGCGCCGAATCTGCTGTCGAGGGTAATCCAGCTGTTTTCCCCTAGGACACCGTCCGTCGTGTGGATGCGCCTGCAGGCGGACCATCCGTGGATTAGCTGTCCGCGTCCACGACAAATCCGGATTCGGTCCGTCGTCTGAATGCACCATAAAGAACGCCAGGTGGTCGAAATTCCCGGAGCCCTCCACTGCGGCGTCTTTCATAATCATATGGTGGTTTTGGGAAGTTAAACCCCACTTATCAAATCACAAATATTGGTTGTATGTCCGTGCTTCTTACCTTGTACACACGTTTGGCTTCGCTTTACCGCAGTGTTAATTTGAGATTCCGCAAATTGTGCATTGCATGATCACGGTGATGGAGGAGTGTACTGAGTGGCTGATAGCGTTTTGCAATGCCTTTATCACAGTGGTTGTTCTCGAACCACACAGGCTCACAGATGTCGCAGCTAAAGTCCCGTGGAAAAACTCCCAACAAATGCGAGCATTCAGCTCGCCGGGGAACATGTGCCCGCAATTGTCACGTTGTCCCCGCTACGACACTTGTTAGGCGTTAGGCACTGCGCCATGTCAACTACAGGAAAAATAAAATGGGTGCCTTTTTTTCCTTTTTCATGAACTTCGCAATCATCGTTCGGTGCGGCAAGTGTTTGTTGCAAGTGTTTGCCATCGCAAGCTAACAATGCGGCATGGTTCGCAAGATTCGTCCACCACCGGCACATGCGTTCCAGTTCGCAATTTACCGTGGCTTTTAACGTTGCCGGATCATCGCTAAGCAGTAGCTGCCGGCACTCGGCCTCCCGGGCCAGTTTTCGGGCCAGGACTGCACCATCACTCCGACAAATGTGAGCTCTATCACGTCTTCCCAGTCGGCGCTGTTCTGGAATTGACCGTGCCTTACTCATGGGGAAGCTGATTCAGTCACAGTCATTCAGTCGCAGCCTCGGCGCCATGGCTGCGACTGAATGGACGGCATCCCTCACAACGTAGCCAATGGCGTTCATGTTTGGGTAAGACGCTCAGAATGACGTAAATGAAGACCCACTGGTGACACCACTGCTGGACAATTTTAGATCCTAGGTATCCTATGGTCGAGCAAAATCCGGTGTGTGGCGTGCCCACTCTAAGCGCGCAGCCACACGCCTTGCTCTCTCTTCAACGCTCTCCGCACCCCTCGTCTCGCAATGCCGACGCAGGCAGCGTAATCTTGCGAGATTCTTGATTGAAAAAGCTGACTGCTCGCGATGCAGAACCGTTCACTGGCTACCCCGTATATATAGGCACTGCATATTGACCTCCATTGTATTGCCGGTGGTAGACTTCTCCTGTGCGTTCTTGAACAGTTCGCAGCGTCCGAGTCAACTAAAGTGGACTGTGGGTCTCCGTGTTCAATCGAAGCGTTCTGTCTCATTGCCCATTAGCAGCGATTAGCATGCTACATTAGGAAACTCCGGTACATCCCTGGGGGCTTTGGCCTTTCACAGTTTCTCTCATGCGCAATGCCGCGATCAGCGCCAGTGACAATACCGCTGCCAGTGTAAGTGTTGTCGCCCGCTGCCTCACATCTACGCGTAGTTCTCTTTAGTGATAGATGGTGTAATCTGTTTTTGTTTCTCCTAGCCATATAGAGCTTTCAATGTTAAAAAAGAAAACGTAAGCATGATTATCTTTTGTTGTTTTTTTTCACTTCCTTTTATAAACACCGGAACACTCTTAATTAGTAAATATCTCCTGTTTCACTGCAATAATACTGGCAGCTACATAGGAACAAGCGCCGCTTTCACTCTTGCAAATATATGCATTCAGGTGGACACAATGTCTATACTTTGCTAACAAGAGCCTGCAGATATCTGTGCGACTACATAATTCCCCTGACTTTCAGATTACTTTCCGTCTACACTCGCTGAGGTAGAGATGTTCTGTTTGACTGAGGAGTTGCGTCACAGGAGTTGCGTCACGAGGAGTTGCGTCACTCGGCGCACATCTCTGCTGCGTCGGAGTGGGCCTGAAAGCTCCTGGAGGGTCCTAGACTGACGTGCCAGTAGTGGGCTGGCACTTGACTCACGTGAGCTCGCTCGCGAGTGAATTCTCTGTGCCTCAGTATGTCCGTCTGTCTGCTCATCCGTCCGTCCATCTGTGCGTCATGCTACGTGTGTCCGGTCATAGCCGAGCTAAGCCGCTGCTCATTTTGTTTCGTATAATACTTTATCATGGTCATTATCATCACCAGGATGACCTCTTCTAAGGCAGGGTGCAGGTCTCTCTCATGTTCCGCCAAGCAACCTAGTCTTGTCCTTATACTGCTGCCACTCTTTGCCCTCCAGCTTCTGATGCTCCTCTGCCAACCTAACATCCTGTGTCCTCCTCGCGTGTTTGCCTTCACTTGAAATGGTCAGTTACTCTAAATGACGAGCCGTCATCCTTCCCTCGCATTACATGCCCTGCCCATGCCCACATATTCCTCATTTCGACTGAGATATACGTGCCACGCGTTTGTTCCTTGACTCGCTCTGCTATTGTCTCAAAAATGCACCTGTTCTGTCATTCTCAGTTTTAAATAGTCACTGCGTCGTCTTCATTCACACTTGAACACACTTTCTATGCTAGATGAGTACTGCGTCATGAATAAGTACACTTAAAATGCAGTTTTTACATACATTTCTCTGGAGGATTAGTGGTAAATCACCAATAATGATCTGAGAATGATAACAGAGTGTGCAACAGTTCATTCTTCTTCTTGTAGTTCCTTCGCTCTTATAGTTCCGCTCCGCTCTAAATACGCGTTAAAATAGATGTATTTCTTCATAACTTCTAGTGCCTGGCTTCCTATCGCGAGGCAGTTCTCTCTTACTATGCTGTTGGAAAGCGATCTAGTTTTGTGCGTATTAACTTTAAGACCAATTCAACTCTCTTTATTGTTCCATTCACTAGCTATGTAGTGCACTATTTCTAGGTATTCTAATCCAGGACCTATTAAACCCCCTGTACGCTCGCAGTGAACATTAGTAGTTTTCCACAACTGTGTGTTCTATTCCTCTTACTGTATGTGAGCGGCTCGTGTTTTCGTAAGCATCGATAGTTAACTCCATTTTCCTCACAGATAATCTCGAATGACCGGTCTAATGTCGAAAAAAACAGTTGCCGTGCTTCATTGAAAAACCATTTGTTTCTTTCTCTCTTTTACACTCCCATGAGGCTGTACGTGTGACAGGGTCGTCGAGTCGGCAATGTAATAAAATGGTCCCCAGACACTTCCGACCGTTTAAGGAAGTGTTGATTTCTGTTGATGTTCATATTTTGTATCATAAGTATTGCTTCATCGCCTTATTCCAATCACTTGCTTTATATATGACAGGACAAATTCTGCGAAATCAAACTATATGACGATAAGCTGCGTAAACAATGCTTCTATCTTTGACGTCGTAGCTCGAACACTCTGTAACGTCGGGAAAAGGCCACGTGACAAACATTCGTGACACAATAACTTTTTTTGTTTTCGTGAGTGACCTGCGTTAGAGTGGCCCAGCAGTACTTTTTCAGCGTGGTCAGAAAACGCTGCTTAGTCATCGATGGCCGTTGCTCTCGAGAACACGCCAATTAACTTTCGAAGTTACCTAGAATTGATGCCCTCTTCATTTTACAAATAATGCCACGTACGCACATGACCGCACCAAATGCTTAAATCTACAGCAATAGGGGGAATTCAACATTGTGAGCAGCTTGTATTTACCATAGACGCCGCGGGAGCTGGCATGTGCCCATGCGTGCGCTCGGTATCACACTGAGAGTAAGTTGTGCGTTCGATGAAAAAAAAGTGCTCGATGTCATGAGGCGTGCATGCCACGGCTTCTTTCCTGTGTGCTATTTCTCCGACCCCCCCCCCCCCCCTGCTTAGCACTTAACACGCCCGTTGCGGAGAGAAGAGGGAAAGCAGCCACAGTGTGCGACAGACCTAACTCTGCTCGTAGTAGACGGATAGTAACATTTTACTGTAGTCTATTCGTAAGGCAATAAACTTATTCATTGAAGACGTTCACTGGTTGCTTGTGCAAACTGTTACAGGGCCCTTTTGAATCCCCGTAAAAAATCAGAACAGCAGCTTTGAAAGAGATTCATACCGCACTGCTGGAGAGTTCTCTAGCGATAGTTTAATTGGGTATAACATCCTACTCGGTAGTTTGTTTCCCAGACATTCGCTTCCACAACAACAAAGTTGTCAATCTCTGAGTTCAGAATTTACAGGCATTACCAACGTAGAAACTTTCTCCACTTCAACAATTTTCTTATTCGCTGAAGCAGCCCAGTCTTTCCCCTTTAAAGCGAGATGAATGAATGAAAGCAAAATTTAAGCAAAATTTGAGAGAACGTGTATCACGCCACCGCACTAACAACGCATAGCGCATCAAATATGAAGTACTCATTGCGGTATAGCTCTGTCTCATGCTTCTTTGCACGCCACGAAAATGTTCAGTCGATTTCGACATGTTTTGTCTGTGTGCTCAAAAAGTACTTTCTTCAAAAAATGAACAGTTAAATTACCACGCACATTTTCGGCAATTACATATTGATTGCATATTACACTTTACGTTCTTGTGTACCACTATGTATTTATATTTGATGTAAATAATGTAAATATTATGTTGCATGCATATGAACGTCATGTTGCGGCTATCGCTATTGCCCTCGGAGCCTGCTCTTAGGGCAAAGACAATATAATTCCTTTTTATGTTTTGCATCATTTACTTTGTTTTTATGACTGAAGTGTACTTTCAATAGCTGCTTTGTTTGAGCAACTTGGTTATCTTTAAGGTATATTAAAATAAACATCTTAGCCAGTGGCTATGGGCCTAACAAGTGTTGTGTATTTCCATGTACCTATAAGAACTTGAACCAATAAAGAAAGAAAGAGCTAAATTGTATATCATTGTTACATGAGAACTAAGAACTCCAAACCATCTACGAATTTCTGACGTATATCGTGAAGGTACTGGCCTGCTGTACATGTGCAGATGTCGCGCGAAGTTCATTCAATATCGTGTAGCATAAGCACAGGCATGAATAAATAGATAGATAAATAGATAGATAGATAGATAGATAGATAGATAGATAGATAGATAGATAGATAGATAGATAGATAGATAGATAGATAGATTGTTGGTTTGCCATTATTCAAGATTTTTGAAGTTTCATTAAAATCAAAATAAAGAACATTTTTGTGTGTTTTGCCAAGTAAAAGTAATATGAGAAAAACTAAAGAAAATCATCATGACATGCATAGGTTGTTTATGTTTATACGAGCGATAGTGATAGAATAAAAGAGTTTAATGGTATCAGCAACGGAATGGCGTCATTAACCTTTTTTAGCTATATTTTAGCAGCAGTAATTTTGCCAGAACACTGACAGACATTGGTTATTGCGAAATAGCACTGGCAGCATGCGAGATATATGGTTGGGGCCATCAAGCCATGGTAGGACAAACCGAGGATGAAAGGAGTATGCTGTTAAATAAGAAACATGGCGTCTGTGGCACGCTCTGTCTCCCGGTCATAGTGGCACAGAGTAAGGATACTAGTCATCAATCTTAACAAATCCAAGGTTAGGCAACGCTTGGGTATGCTTCCGAATTCATTTTGAAACATGAATTTATATAACCTTTTGCTATTTCTACCGAGCATTATATTCGGAAATGCGCATCTCTGAAGTGTATCTACTGCACTATGTTTTGTCTCCTTTTTTCGCTCAAAACGGGAATAGTTCAGTTAGCGCACAAAAACAGTTGAGGAAGTATAAATGTCGCAGGCTGCTTCTGATAAAGCAGAATTATTTTTTAGGCTTTTTTGCGATCGCTATACAATCAATTATTTATGATAACCACAACTAGCTAAACTGCTGGGACCGGAAAGAGAGTAAAGAAAATGCAACGAAAAGTATACATCTAAAACAACATTACTGTTACATAATAGCGAAGAGGAAGCACACCGAGGGCATGCAGGCAGCAGCACTGAAAAAGAAGCTGAGGCTCGCGCTAGCAAACTATGTTAGACGCTGTTGCGAAGCCACTTCCGTGATCCCACCGCTGACCTCCACTGTTGCGAAAGACGGCGACGCCAACACGGTCCCGAAGGCGCCACCGCTTTCAACTCCGCCGGGAAGGTTACCAGCCGTTTGGTAGCGTATGTTTCTCAGCTCGCGACTGCTTCTGCGCAGAGCTGATAAGACGAGCGGACGAGACGACGGTGAGTTAAACAAGGTTTATGTACAGCATATATACAGAGGCGTTACAATTTCGGCACTGGGGCTGACAGAGACTCGAAGAGCCGAGCTCTCCTCTCTAACACATAGGTCAGCTTTTCGCCTAAGACCCCCGACTCACACACATGTCGGCTCTCCGACACGGGGACTCCTCTCTCATAGGACCGCTGATCGCGACACGCCGCAGGGCTTTTTTTTATATGCACTGGGTCCAACCAAAATGTCCAATCAGAAGCGCCGCTGGTCGTCAGGGCAGATTCCTCCAATGGGGTCGCCGCTGGGCCACGTCAGACCCCCAGACACGAAGACGCCGGCTCGCTGTCACGTGCGCTGCTGACTCACTGCACGTGGGCCAGAGATGCGACGCGCGTGTTTACGCCGTTGAGTTGTTCGCGTCAGGCGGACTGCGGGCTGGCCTTGACCCAGATTGCCTTTTTCAGAGGCACGGACGTTTGACGAGGACTCGCTGGCATAACAGCACCCCCGCCGCCAGACAATGCACCGGAAAGACGAGCTGCTTCTACGGGGCTCGGATGTCAGGTGCGCTCGTTCGCCAGGTCCCTCCAGGTTCGCCTCCAGGGCCATGGGGAGAATACAGCTCCAGACTGTTCCGGAAACACATCCCATTTTTGACGACGGATCCCAGCTCCACTGGCTTGTCGCCACAACTTGCTGGCCAACTTCGCTCGTCTCTTCTGACCATCTTCGGTTTCCGCACTTGTCGATGGTTCTGCAACTTGCTAAGAACGGTTCGACAACAGACAACACACGACATAAGCAAGTGTCCTCGGTCACCCGACAGAACACCAGAGAAAGTATAGTACAACATATACCTATCTACGTGTCTATCGGAGTTTTGTTCCCTCTACATCAAGAGGCACATGTGGGACACAAGACTCTTAAAATGACAACTCAATTTTTTTCCCACGTACAACAACGTAACGAATTAGAATACCACAAAGTTGGCCCCTTGAGATCACATTGAACGAGAGCGCTCAGCCCAGGTCGTGATGAGGTCAAAATTTTGCCCCGAATCGCCAGCCAGAAACCGAAAGGTTGAGAAAGTACTAGCTAAAACGCACTGCTCAATGCACCTGCATTAGCGTTTAGCTTTCCTTTTTTTTGATAGCGAACGTCAAAGTTGCGCTGTGGAGCAACATGCTCCACCTCAGTAACCGGCCACTTTAAGGCGACGATACCTATGCGGTACCAAGAGCGGCTCACACTTGCGACGTTGCACAGGGGAACAACGATACGGCTTGCTACGGATTGACTCCTCACCGCTTAGTTCGATATCGTGTTCGATCACCGTCGTGTTTCCGGGGCGGTCCGAAAACACGTCTCCAAACTCGGAACCAATCTTTCTCGGGTCCTCTTTCTCAGGTCCTCCTTCACTTAAGCTAGGCTCTAGGTTGAACTGTTCCCAGATTACTTTCGGTCCCCCTTTGATTACATCACTAGAACTCCAATTTTCTGCTCCCTCTTCCTCTGAAGCATTCAACAGCTGATTTACGACCGCTTGATGTTGAACATTGGGTTTCATCAAGTTGTATATTGTGTCCGGCCGCCTTCCTAATTTCCCTTCATAATTTGTATCGCAAGGCTTCGATAATACTTTGGCGGGCCCTTCCCAATCAACCTCAAGCTTGTTCTTTTTGAACGGCTGCAGCAGCATTACCTGACTCCCTACTTCAAAAGCACGCTTCTTCACCGATTCCTCGTAGTGCTCCTTCGACAGCACTTGTGCCGCGTTTTTGTGGCTTTCCACTAGCGCTTCAATCGAGAGGTCCTCACGCTGCTCTCGAATGAGCGTCTCTCGATCAACTCTCGGCAGCTCGCTCCAACTTTCCGCTACAGGCGAGAGCGTTGCAACCCTCTCGCTCTGACTCAATGGCGCCATGTCGTCTCCTCCCACGCATACCGCGCCGGCCGCTTCCGCGACGGGCCGCTCGCGTGACTGCTCACATGACTCATGCGGAAAATTTCCTTTCTGGGGTTCCGTCGACCCGCCGACAAGGTCACTTGAGAGTTCACCGCATTGAACCAGATCAAGCTGCCGCGATAGCTTCCGCGCTTGCGATCGCGTGAGGGCCATGCACGCTAAGTTGGTGAAGAACGATTTGCTTTTCTCTTTGAGAAGCTGCTCCGAGTTGTTGGAGAAAAGATAAGGAAAACGATCATTTAGCGCGGCAGACACAACCGCTTCGGTGCGAAGCTCACCGAACGGGCCTTCAATGACAATCGTGGCGATTGGTAAGCAAACACTCTGCTCCTCGGTGACTTGCCTGATCCACGCGCATTCTCCTGTAAAGTCATCCGGAGACACCAATGAAGGATGGACAACGTCCATGGTTGCCGCGGAGTCTCTAAGTGCTCGGCACGTTTTCTCATTCACCCTAATTTCTTGGAGATACGGCTCCAACAACCGCATGTTTTTTTCTGATTCTCGGATTGTTGCGAAGGCAAACTTTTCCTGACAGTTTCTCGCGATGTGCCCTTCCTTTTTGCAGTTGTAGCAGATTAGCGGCTTCCGTTTGTTTTCCGATTCAAATTCCTGTGTGGTGGAAACCTCACTCGATTTCTCCGCTTCTGTTTGCCCTTCCCCTACACTGTCCTTCGTAAGAGACGAGTCCTTCTTGAAATTACGGTGCGGAGCGGGTTTCCGTTGATCAGGTTTCTTTGAAAAGCCCTCTTTTCTTTCATCCTTTTCAACGCGCACTGCCCTGCTATGCAACTTTCGGCGAGTATAATACTCCTCAGCTAACTCTGCTGCCTTGTTTAGCTGTACTTCACCAAGTTTGTCCGGCAGCCAAAGTTTGACATCCTCCTCAATGCAGCGGTAGAATTGCTCCAATGCAACGCATTCCACCACTTTATCGCGGTCGTCATAAACACCTTCGCCCTTGAGCCATTCAATCAAATCGGCTTTAAGACGAAACGCGAAGTCAACGTGTGACTCATTCCCCTTTTTAGCATACCGGAATCTTTGCCTGAAAGCCTCGGGTGACAACTTATAACGTCTTAAGAGCACTTCCTTAACCTCGTCATAGCTCTCAAACGCTTCCCTCGACAAGCAAGTTATCGCGTCGGACACTTCGGCGGGAAGAAGAGCTAACAGGTTCCGCGCCCAAAGAGACCGCTCCAAAGCGTTTCGCTCACAGACTTGTTCAAACTTGACTAGATATTTCGCCATGTCCTCGCCTACTACGAACGGTGGCAGTTGGTCACGAATTCTAAAACCGCTGACCTGAATCGTCGGAGAAGCTACGCTAGGCGCCTGCGAACACTGTAGGATTGCCAATTCTAGTCGTTTCATCTCAAGGCGCTCCTGTCTCTCGGCCTCCTCGCGAAGTTCGCGCCTTTCAGCTTCTTCACGTTCGCGAGCTTCGCGCCTTTCAGCTTCTTCGCGAGCTTCGCGCCTTTCAGCCTCCTCACGGCGTGCTTTAATATCCACCCAGGCCTCATCGACTTCCTCAGCCGACACTCCCTCATCCTTCATGATCTCAAGGATCGCTTGCTTTCGTTTCGCACGGCCCAAAGTTATGCCGAGTTCCTCACAAATTTCGATGAGTTCCTTCACTTTAAGGTTCTCCATCGTTCACACTAGCCTCTTGCTGTTTGCCCCTGTTAACAATTTACTTGCCGTACCCACTATAAGCCTACTAGCACGACGTGCAAGCAATTTTTCACACTCCCGTGTTTACCCCCTCCGCATTAACTTCGGTTTCAAAGCACTTCGACTTTGCTTGAAACGATCAAAGCTCACTTCAATGCTTCACACAGCCCTTCTCTAAACTACTACAACCTGAGCTAGAGAAGTCTGGTGAACTGAGGGGAAAACATCAGGCACTCACCGCATCGATGTCGCTGACGCCGGCCGATCCCGCAGCTGCCAACCACTGTTGCGAAGCCACCTCCGTGATCCCACCGCTGACCTCCACTGTTGCGAAAGACGGCGACGCCAACGCGGTCCCGAAGGCGCCACCGCTTTCAACTCCGCCGGGAAGGTCACCAGCCGTTTGGTAGCGTATGTTTCTCAGCTCGCGACTGCTTCTGCGCAGAGCTGATAAGACGAGCGGACGAGACGACGGTGAGTTAAACAAGGTTTATGTACAGCATATATACAGAGGCGTTACAATTTCGGCACTGGGGCCGACAGAGACTCGAAGAGCCGAGCTCTCCTCTCTAACACATAGGTCAGCTTTTCGCCTAAGACCCCCGACTCACACACATTTCGGCTCTCCGACACGGGGACTCCTCTTTCATAGGACCGCCGATCGCGACACGCCGCAGGGCTTTTTTTATATGCACTGGGTCCAACCAAAATGTCCAATCAGAAGCGCCGCTGGTCGTCAGGGCAGATTCCTCCAATGGGGTCGCCGCTGGGCCACGTCAGACCCCCAGACACGAAGACGCCGGCTCGTTGTCACGTGCGCTGCTGACTCACTGCACGTGGGCCAGAGATGCGACGCGCGTGTTTACGCCGTTGAGTTGTTCGCGTCAGGCGGACTGCGGGCTGGCCTTGACCCAGATTGCCTTTTTCAGAGGCACGGACGTTTGACAAGGACTCGCTGGCATAACAACGCATTGAATGATTTGCCACCATCTCCCCGTTCTATGAACTACCTTGCAGATATGCAGTATCGTGTTGGGTACTAAACTGCTTCATAAGAGTAAGCGGCAAAAAAATAAGATATGCTTATACGAATATAATCAGCCATTGCCATTTCAAAAAATAAACGTGAAGGATGTTTTAAATTCACTGAGTTAATTCTTTGATTAATAATAATACTTCACTTTTCATTATATGTGGTAGCGCACTTGGCTAATAATGACTAATGATGTTATATTAGGAATGAGGCACATCAATGACCAGCTCTAGGGATTCACACACCATCAGCCGAAATTGCCGTTTGGTATTTATATTTAGAGTATATGAACGAACGTTCTCTTTTTGTTGTTGCCTTGTCGTGGTAAGTTTTCTCTTGGCGGGGGCCGCTCCTTAAAGCACATTTCAATTCTTCGGCATATTCGAATGACGATTGGGATAGAATGCCTAAGCACCGGCAGTAACTCGCGGCGAAGCATAAATTCTCATCAGAGCCTTTGGAAAAGAAAAGTTTACGTGGCACGAGAGAAACAAAAAAAAAGGAAATAGTCGTATGAAATGTCGTAGGGCTCTGACAGCAGCTGAAACAATGCTCAAGTGGAGTGGCCAACCTCAAGTCTAGCTCGAGGGAGTGTGCCGGTGAGAGAAAAAAAATTGGTTCCCAGAAATGTAACAGAAAATCAAGGAAAGAAGCGAATGCTGTCAAGAGGAGGGAGGCTTGATCAGCGATACGTTGACAGCTCTAGTTAAAAATGCGTGAAGACAAGAGCAGAAAAACCTGCATCGAACGAATAAAGAAATGGTTTCATGGTGCTACTAGTGGAGGGAGTGTTCATAAAAACACAGGAGACCATGCTCCTTATTGAAAGCTCGAACTATATTGGGAATTTGCGTACTTTAGTCTCCAATAGTAATAATAGTATCCCTTGTGAGTTCCGAGGTGCTTCTGGACTCAAGAGACGAAGATTTATTGGCTGGCATGAAAAAAGAAATAATTAAGCCCGTGGAAAAAGTAAATGTTCTAAATATATAGAAGAATGCATTGAGCTTTGAAAGAATATGATAAAGCTCGTAACGTTCCACTTGATACCAGAAAGCTCGAGCGAAGAGAAATGACGAGCATAACGAGAGAAAAAAAAACACGAGAGGAGGTCTTCGAGGAAAGTGAGCCGAAGAAAATGAAGGTTATGGCAGGGAACGCTCAAGCGACTCGGAAATTAATGCACCCTGTAGGAGCAATCGTTCGCCGCTTGTCGTATATTTTATCTACAGCCACCTTCATCTCACCGCAAGAGTGCCTACGTTACTAATTAAAGTGCGTTGCCCACTCTTTTATAGCTGATATGAACACACTAAGGAGTCAGTGATGTGTTCAATGTAATGGTCCGGCGTTGAGTGCTTCGCTGATCGGCTGTTTGATCTTCGCTGATCTGCTTTTTGAAGATAAAGTACCCAGAGGAATGTGCCTCGCTAACTGTTATAGCTGATGTGGGGAGGAATACATATGCGAATGGAGAGCAATTCCACTTCGCGATTTGCTCTGTACGCCTTGACTTGGTTTAAACAATTCAAATTCCGTCGTTTGTAACCATAAAAAAAGCTCGTAAAAAGGCACAATTCTGAGTAGTCATGACACGCCATGCTCATGGTTTGCCCAAGGTGGTTTCTCTAGCTCAATATAAACCAAATTGGGTACTGCAGGACGTGAATGGGTGGTTAAGGAACTTAAATGGTGCAAGCATGATAATCATGAGATTTGTCTCATGTAAGGACATGACTACATGCCACGCTCATGATGCGCACGAAGCCGTTTTACTAGCTCTAAATATAGCGCATTTGATGTTAGGTGACGAAAATGAATACCGAAAGCACATGACTGGTGGAAACACGATAATAATGACATGAATGTCACATTAGAACATGACAGCATACTACGCTCAAGATGCTCTCGCGGCCCTTTCGCTAGCTTCACATATACCAAACTTGTTATTACAAGACGCGAATAGACGACGAAAGTGAATAATACGTGCAAACATGATAATCATGATATGCGTGTCAAAAGTAAAACATCATTACATGCTGCGCTCATAGCCTGCTCATGGCCGTCTCGCTATCTCCACATATAGCAAATTCAGTATGAGGCGACGTCAAGAGATGACGAAAGTGAATGACACGTCTCAACGTGATAATCATGATATGCGTCTCATATGTAAAACATCACTTCTTGTTACGCTAATAGCGTGCTCGCGGCCGTTTCGCAAGCTACACATATACCAAACTTGGTATTACGTGACATGAATGGACAAACAAGGTAAATGACACGTCCAAACATTATAAGTTTGATATACAAGTCCTGTAAAACATGACTACATGCTACGCTCATAGCGTACCTGCGGTCTTTCACTAGCTCCACTTATACCAACTTTGATATCACTTGACTTGTATAGACGATAAAAGTAAATGACACGTCCAAACTTGATAATCGTAACTTGCGTTTGATGTAAAACATGACTACATGCTTGCTTATATCGTGCTCACGGCCGTTTCACTTGCTATACATATCACGTCATGTAGTACTAAATTTGGTATCACGTGAAATGAATACATGACAAAGGTAAATGACACGTACAAACATGATAATTATGCCATGGAAGTTATGTAAGGCATACTTTAAGTCCACCTCGTAATGGTATGTTGATATTAAAGTGACTTATAAGCTTTCCTCACTCGTAATTCACATATATTCGATTCCTACAGGACGTGGGATCTGCCAATTTTCGGTTTGTTTTGAAGGTGTGCTTTAATATTTTAAAAGTAACAATTAAACCTACAAGATTTATTAAAACGAAATGGTCACCGTGGGAAGGTGTGTCCCAAATTTTGATTTTTCAAATTTACCCCGCTGCCAGCTACATTTTAATGTGAAAGTTTGTTATTGTGTAGTTAGACAATCAATAAGTAACAATTTGTCTCGGACATACTGATATAAAAATCCTGAGGACAACGCAGACCTCAAAATAAAACTGTTCAAGAAAACAGATTGTGTGTATATGTGTGCGATTCTCTGTACTCATTCTCATAAAATCACATGAAAGGTGCGAAAAAGTGTGCGACACAAGAATATGATAAAAATCCTGAAAATGGCATACCTTTACAATTCATCAACATTGTCATCATCATCATCACCTCTCAGCCTGACTACACGCACTGCAGGCCTCTCTTAATATCCAACTTTATTCTGTGATTGCTGCTGCCACTTTATTCCCGAGAACTTCCTATAACCTCCTCTGCCACCTAATTTTATTGATCGCCCTCATCAGCTTGCCTTCTTTTGGAATCCAGTCTTTGATCCTTAATGACTACTGGTTAAGTTAAGTTCATGCCACGGGCATTCGCGATGACCCTTTCTTTTTCGCGATTTCGACTGTGCTGTCTTTAACATCCGTTTGTTCCGGACCCTGATACCATCTGTTCTGTTTTACGCTTACAACTCTTATAGCTGTAAATTATTAAGATTCACTCAGTCTCAAACACGTCCCACAGCGATAACCACAAAAAATAGGCTTCCCACAATAAGATACTAGAAATCTGCGCTCTTTTTTTTTCCTAACATGCATCCATTGCTTGTTTTAAGTACCCTGGAATATGAATACATAAGACAATGGATTACTTTACGTCATTCCATGTTCGTATCATCGAGTGCGATGCCATCATTGCCATAAAGCGTGCAAACGAACCTAGGTTTACATTAGAAGTGTCGACTTGAGCAGCTGCGTAGCGTGGAGTGACCTAGAACTTGTCGATAAAAACGCGATGTCTTCTGACAAAGAATAATAATAGCTGTTTTAGCAAAGTGTATAAGCATTCATTATGGAGAGTCTGAAAAAAAACACGATGATTTCTGCATGCAAAAAACACCAGCTCTGCGCACAGTCAGAGCCAAAGCTGACAGAGTGGTAATTCCGGAACCCGTCATAAACTCTCTTGGGGCCAGGGTTTGCCGTTGGGTTGATATAAAAAAAAAGCCGAAACTGAAGCTTAAATTGCCAAATCAGTCACTCCATTGATTTTTTGCCTTGTAAATTTGTACAGAAAGAGATTCGGTAAATGGAATTGAGTTCAAATATAGCAGCATATATAACAACCTTTTCAATAACCAAATCTCTGAAATGAGAGCTTGGTAAGCTTTTTCTTGTTCTTTGGCTTTGAAACCACAAATGAAATGCACATAAATGGAAAAAATATCTATATCGTAGTGAAGAAGAGGAGTCTCAACGGCATCTCTCTGCGGCTCAGGGGCATCACCATCAGCATAAGCTCGTGCTTGCTGTGCTTGGCCGGATGCTGCTTACTGATTCGCCTCCTGCGTTCTTCTCAGCAAATAAACCCCGCTACAAGTGGTGGAGTCTGCTGGGTTTTGATGACCCTGGAGCTTCGAAATCGCATTTTACGGTTCATTACGACTACCGACGCAAGCGCCGCTCCTTCTCCTACACCGGCACCGCCTACTGTCATCTGCGCCGGTTCTCTGCGTCTGCGAGATTCCCTGTTTTTAAGCACACAACGCAAGGACGTTGATGAATGGATTTCTATGTACCAGCGAGTGAGTACTCACAACAAATGGGATGACGCTGCCAAGTTGGCCCACGCCTCCTTTTACCTGTCGGACCATAAGCTGTGTTTATGAACCACAGCTATGGCCAAGCTGTGGTTCATAAACCACGAAGCGGAACACTCTACGTGGTCCGTCTTCAAAACGAGCCTCACACAAGTTTTCGGATTGCCCGAGGTATGCAGACGCCGTGCCGAACAACGCTTGTATACTCGGTTCCAGCAGCTTGTTGAGAATTTCAAGATCTATAATAAGGATGTTATGGACCTTTGCAAGTGGGTCAAAGGGTCGATGACCGAAGAGCGCAAGATCAAGCACATCATGAAGGGCATTGAGAACGACGCTTTTCAAATGTTGCTTTCTAAAGGTCCTCGCACTGTCGGAGTTAAGCCAGAGTTTCGACGAGTTGCGCAGGCAGCGTCTCTCCACCCGACGTCCCTCGTTGCCCGACGACTCTTTGTCCAGCATGTCCACCCTTGACATAAAAGACGACCATGCCCCTGTTCTCTCAAAGATCTTTAAGAGTTCATCCGCGCGGAGGTCACACGTCAACTCTCTTTGATGTCCTGTGTACCCGATCAACCACGCATATTGACGTCTACACTTCGCGACTTCATTCAAGACCAGGTCGCACAAGTTCTTCCTCCCGCCCGTAAACCGCCACCAGTCGCTGCGCCTCTCACGTACGTCGAGGCCGTTGCTCGACCTCGACAGCCTGTTTTCCAGCCTGCGCCTATGTATCCACCACCGCCCTATTCGCCGCCGACCTATTCACCCCCGCCTATGCCGATACCACTTCGGCTGCAGTTTTCTTCCCCCCAGCCGCAACTTGGCGTCTACTCCGACCAATGGCGGACCTATGACAACCGTCGGATATGTCTTGCTTGTGGCGGTGTTGGCCACGTGGCGCCTTATTTTGGTCGTCGCCAGGCTGCGCCAAACATTCGACGAACGCCCTTTTTCGACCCTTAGTTTTCTTCTGCGGCTTCAGGCCATCCTTGCTCTTCCTTTCCCCCTGATCGCCCACTCGGCCCCACCCACCGCTCCCCATCTCCACGTCGACGTTCGCCTTCCCTATGCGTTGCCGTTCCGGACCCACCAATCAGGAAAACTAACGGCCGCAGTTCCCGAGGCACGAACTGCGTCCTCGTTGCCATGCACAAGTCCTCGTCCCTGTACAGCTAACGTCATTGAAGTGCCAGTCGATGGTATCATCATCATGGCACTTGTAGACACCGGAGCCACCCTATCCGTCCTTTCCGTCCGGAACTCCGGAAAGTTCTGACGCCATTATCTGGTCTCTCTCTTAGAACGGCTAACGCACAAAGAACGGCTCTCGTAGCCTGTACAACACGAGTCGTCGTCGATGGGATCGTGTATATCGTTGAATTCGTGGTGCTGCCCTCGTGTTCCCAAGACATAATACTCGGATGGGACTTTCTTGCGAACAACGATAATGCCATCATTAACTGCTGTTGCGCTTAACTTGAGCTGTCTGCACTTCTTGATCACATCTTTAAAACCGCCATTATTGATTGTGCCCCTAACGTATTTTTGGTGTCGCCAAAACCACAGGCACCTCACCTGATTTTGTATGCCGCCGTGATCCATGTACCTTTGACCAAGTATTGATGTCTCTTCATTACGTCATTGTGCGGTGTAGTGTGACATCATAATGTTATTCAATCAATCAATCAATGTTTCTTTATTAGCGTCAGAAATGTACGTTGTGAGTAAGTATGCGTGAGGAGATCCCAAGGTAGTAAATCACAGGCGGGACCTCTGATGTTAATACAAATAAAAAACTAAAATACGAGTAACAAAAAAGCAAGTCACATTTCGAACTTTTTTTTACTAACAAAACAACATATCTAAATTTAGCGAAAATGCAGCAGTTATAAATTAAATAGACAGTTTTTCAATTTTGTCCTAGAACATGAAAGCGCTAGAAGTCTTTATTATCGTGTGATAAAGAATATCATAATGAAATTGATGAAAAACAATGCTATTTTTTTCTAGTTAGTGCGAACTTTAGGTAACAAGAAGTTATTGACGACCGCGAATCTTGTTTTACTAGAATTACTCAACAAGGCAATAGGAAATATGTTGATAGTGAGGATGCGGTGGAAAGTTTTAAAAAACAAAACACACATTATAAACGTACATCCGGGAGATGCGTAATACCTCAAGCTGGCAAAAAAATCTCATGTGAACAGGGGATGTCGCCTCAAATTTTAAAAATATGTGATGTCGTTGCATTGTCATATTGTGACGCCAACACGTGATGCCGATACCTTGCAAAGCACGTCCGTGACTCCACGAGTCGAGCTGCTACGGTCAACGTGGGCTTTTGAAGAGGCATACTTGACTTCTCTTTTCTGAGGATAGACAAAGAAATTTTTGGCAAAGAAAAGGTCTTCGCGAGAGAAAGTGTAGTCATGTATAGTAACGTTCGCAACGTGGCGAAAAGATAGAAGCGTAAGCTTTTCATAAGAAAGCCAGGACTGGGTAAGGGCACACCAGTTGTGCTGTGTCCAACAGACCTTGCGTGATTTAGTAGAAACTGTACAAAGTTTGCTTCTTTTTTAGGTACCTATTGTATTGATCCTTCTACTCATCACGCACCAAGGTTTTTAGAACTCTTGCATTCATAACAAAAGGCCGCTCCACAGGACGCTGCCTTAGGGAAATTTATCACGCGCGAAGTGGCGTTACAGATCATGCAAAATGGCATCACACTGCAGATTCCGGGGATCTGTGGTGTCCGTGATGGCACCCTGTTACATTGAGCTCAAGTGAGTTTTTGTTCTCCTACTTCACACACACTCATATGATGAGTACCATGAGACTTAGCCTCCCAGCCTGCATCTCCCCTCTCACTCTCTTGACATACAGTTATCACACAGTTTCTCTTTCGACCATTCTTCATTGATGCAGTCGTTAATGTATAGTGAGCTGTCGGACACTTTTGCTTTGACAACAGGAGGAAGCTCCTGAGCACACCACTTTATACCACTCTATCATGCGCATTGCATTGATTAGCACAATAACATAGAGCTTTTTATATCATACACCAAACAGGTTTCTCTTTTTAACGCCCATGGGGCACACCTTGCATCAGACCCCACCGCGTGGGGTCTGATGCAAGGTGTGCAAGGTGTGCCTGACGCAGTTAGGTTTAAACAAACTCAGAACCTAAAGGTTTAAAAGAAACTTAGATGGCTTACAACGTCTGGGGCTGCATAGTAGGCTCCGTAAACGTGCTGTTCAAACACCAAGACGCAACAACCGTGGCAGCCTTATTTGCGCGTTTGTCTATAGTATACATTTGCGTTATTTCTGAGGATTCTGCGCCATGCACAACACATTGACAAGGAGCTGGTGGAAATAGCTCAAACGTTGTGCATGCAAAATATAATTACTAACATCGACAATTACATGAAGGTGCTGGCGAGTGCCTCCGTGTGCACGACCTCGGCCACAAAGGTGGAGACAATGCCCATACCCTTAGCCGTAAAGTTTCAGGAGCGTAAAGAGGAGAGCCATCCGTTATTCTATCTGACTCCCAGGAGGCCTGGGCCTGTCACTTCTCTTTAACTGGCCGCCTTCCGGCAATGGTGATGAGGCTGGTAGTACCAAAACTCGTTCGCCACCATCGCTTGAGCTGGTTCCCGGGACACGCAGGACTCAAAGGCAACAAAAGGGCGGATGCTCTAGCTAGCGCGTTTTGTAACCGAGCGGAGAATCCCTGTCTTTCGTTGATCATATCAATTTTAAATAGAGAGATTCTCACTCACCTGTGCTTCACTCAGCAAAAATGTGAAACACCTCATAGATCCCAGAATTGGGAGACAACAGATGTTCAAAAAATTCGGACAGATGTATTTCCGCGTCAATTGAAGTTACACGCGATACACCGAACATTTTATCCGGCCGTGTGTCCGTAGTGTAGCGGTAGGCCAACTCTCTACCACATACCGTAAAATAGTGATCGTAAGCCGAGTGACTTAGCCAATGTTATCGGCAAACCTTTAGCACCTAGTATGAAGCAGCGGGAGACAAAACTCGCCAGCTTGAACTCCTGGATCATGTTCTGGACCCGTCGGACTTGATTCAGATGTGCGAACTGAACTGGTGGGTGGATAAGGCGAATGGAGCTCTGGATATAGGGCCCGAACCAGAAAGCTCTAACAATCCTCTTTTTTTTCCTTCTTGAAAATTTTATCACTCTCTCTGCAGCATTCTTATTTGTTTTCAGGGACGAAGCTCCTTAGGGCGTGGGCTGTGCGTCCCCTGTAGTCTGTATGTAGCCACCTCTAGTTTAGTTCTTGCAGTGTTCACTAGATGGTGGTACCGTCCCCTGTATGTAGCCACCTCTAGTTTAGTTCTTGCAGTGTTCACTAGATGGCGGTACCGTCTCCTGTATGTAGCCACCTCTCGTTTAGTTCTTGTAGTGTTTACTAGATGGTGGTACTTGTAGCTGATGATGAAAAGATGCAAGATGTTATAAACTAGAAAGCGGTACTTGTAGTTGATAAAAGACGCGAGATCTTATAAAATAGGAATGATGTCACATATGGCGCGTGTCATTGGTTGAAGGCAATCGTTCGATTTAGTGCGGCGACGTACGCTAGGGGGAGCGATGTAATAAAATCGAGTGGACAAAATGTACAGAGGATTCATGGTTTACCAGGTTTACCTCCGGAGCTTCGCCCACTCATCATCATTCACTTCGTGGATATGGCGGAATTTTTTTTAGCGGTGGGTCGCAAGTTTCGAGTTTCTGTCACATTCCAATTTGTTGTCGCGTCAACGGCTTCATCCAAGCGGTACAACCGAGGCTTGTTGTTGCTGTAGCTGACCCATGCTTCTAATCTGCAGATGTTACAAGCTCTACCTTGCATATTCTTTATGGGTAAACGTTAATACAAAAATGGTTGGAAATTCGAACACCTTCTTTGCTTTCTCTTTTGTGCTAACTCCACTACGGTGGTTTGGCTCCCCCTTAGTATTGTGTAGTAATCTATAAAAATGTTTTTCCTAGACACCATCCGAGAAGAAAAAGTAAAGTACTTACCATTGTCACCAACTTTCCTTGACAAAAAACTGCCTATATAACATGTATTACCCTGATAAAAACATTGATTATTACTTTATATCAGCGGTTACCTTTGAAAGCACCTACACTATGCAGATGCTGTGACATATACACCTATAATTGGGAAGGAATTATTATGTAGTATTTATTTTTCCATCCATTCTCATGTTCAGGCATTGCCTCTTCTGCAGCTGTTGAAATTCATCCCTTCAAGAGCGAAAATTTTATACAGAGTGTTAAAGCAAACACAACATGCACAAGTATATTAGTTACAGATCGTCAAGCGAAAACTTGGGGCTTAGTGATGCACGTGTTTTTGCTTCCAGCGTCTACACCTTGTCTTATATTGGCATAACATTCACTCAAGCCCTACAAGGTAGCCAATATTGCCTATTGCGGATACACTTGCAGTGACATGACGCAGTTCTTAGGAACCGTTGACTGTAACTGTGGATAAGATGAAACATGCATCGTTGTGCTTCAATCTGCGAGTAATTTACAATGACGGTGAAACGTTTAGAGGCCCAAGTAGCACGCGGCAAACAGCAACGCAGCGTCTTCTGGTGGCTGTTCTCGAAGATCAAGAATGCGCATTGAACATACGCGTTTATTTTTATCTGCCTTCTTGGTCTTTCGCACCATTGAAATGTTGGCACAAAAGAAGCGTCAAAAAGAGCGCTAGGTGTCACTTCTTCCGTATGCACAGAAACACCGAGCGGTGATATCGTGACAAAAATACGAAGTCTGTACTGGCAGGGCTTAATGCACGCCACATTTTGCGCCTTCCTTCAAGACACTTAATGTTAACGAAATCATGCATCCGGCGTCAGCTTTTTTTTTAAATTAAACCATGTGGCAACAATAAACAGCAGCAATGTTTCATAAGTGTTCTTGCCATCGCGAAACGAAGGCGCAGAAGCGAAGCACTCTGAGCACTGTCAATACAGGTTCTGTCTTTTAACGCGAAAGCAATAAATATCTCGTTTTGCAGAAATTCCGGTATGGGAATCATCTTATACATGACCGAAAATTCAGAACAATGCAAATAAAAAAACAAATGATAACAATTGGCTAGAACAGAGCGGGAACCGAACCAGGGTTGCTTGGTTTGCGTGGCAAGCGGATGTTCTACCAGATGGCCACGCCTCTGTTTGTGAAAACAGGGAAAGAACGTCTACTCAGAAATGTAGTGAAGGTAGTTTTCATTCTTCGCAAACACAGACGTCCTGTATACATGCTTCAAAATGCAACATGAAATATGGCAGTAATTATGCGTGGTACAAGCCTCCATTGCCAACGGGCGTCAAAATGTGTTATTATCATAATGGCTCCGTGGGTGAAAGCTGGTACCCCTCTACAAAAGGCACACAAACTAATGCGCGTATTCTCTTAAGACCAGCATCCACCACTGCTGTGGGAGGCAGACAATCGCTGCCACCAGACACCCACTGATTAAATAGGTACAAGTGCGCTTTCGGCCGGGTGCTCGGCAGAACAATGCTCACAGTCGCTTGGGAGGGCAGCACCACGTGCGATTTTGTTGGCATGGGAGCACCAGGCCTCAATTTAAGGTAATCCTTCCTTACCGTAGTGGTAGCTAAATGGGTAGCTAATGCGGCATGTGCCGGGTTTGATTACCACTGACGGGGAACCCACTGGTTTTTCTCAATGGGTAGGTGAGTATGCCAACCTGGCGCTCGGTTGTTTCTGGGTATTGATCTCGGAAGGTAGCCCCATATTATATTGCGAGGGCCCCAGGGTGTACTTTAACCCACCACAGCCTTGGTGACGCAGGTGAGCATCCACCGTTTCTGTGGGTGGCACGGAATATCTGCCGCCGGGTACCTACTGCTTAAATAGGTACAAGCAGACTTTCGGCCTGGTGCTCGGCAGAATGAATCTAAAGTCGCTTCGCAGGGCACTCACCGTGTGGGAAGTTGGCAGCATGAAGTCGCAAGGCCAAAAATTAAGGTCATCCTCTTCTTTTGGCCTTTTTGGGCGTACCGGTGTGTGCGCACCTCAAGGGAGCAAAAAAGCAGCCCAACGGGTGGAAATAAAGCGCGCGCAAGGTACGCGCTTTCGAACTTCTCTGGTAGCCATCAGAAGGAACCGCGATGCTGTTTTCCATAAAGTTCCTGGTTTTAGATTTCCGCGTGCTGTCATGGTCAACAAAAGTTTTTGACTATCACTCTCCATTAAGCTGCTATGAACGAACCCCATTTACAAAATCTCTTGTCAATAGAAGAACACTCTTACAAGTCGAATACCTGGTGAGTTGTATGCATTAACACTGGCTTACAACTACTCGTTGTGGTGTTCTCTAAATTGTGTCATCGTGTATGCGCAAAAAACAACAACGATGGCTTGTGAGCACACAGCATGCTTTCCGGTATTTTTGAGAACAATCCTTACATTGCCATTCTGCACCCGCCGCTTCTGCAACTGAAGGTTTTTTTCTTTCTTTGCACAGTCAGAGACCGCATTGTCTGCAAATGCAAAGTGAGGCCCTGTTAGGATAAATGTCTAACAAAACTTAAGGTCTGCAGATGTGGTGTCAGATATTGTGTCGCGCTTTGTCGAGTATTCCGCGTTCATTGAAGTGGATGCCGAGAGAGGGATCGTGAGGGCACTGCCATTTTAAACTGGTTTAAGAATGTGAAGACTCCAGCATCACGTAGAATTCAAACAAAATGACTGGGGCCCCTGGAAAACTCACGCTTCAGCCACCCACCAAGTTTCGAATGTCCTCCGCAAATCACAAACACGTTATATTTCATTGTATCGGTGGCGGCCGGCCACGTTTTTTCATTGTTCGTTTGTTTGCTCAAATGCGGGATGGTGTTTCGTTTCTGTAGCGGTTGTATCACACCAGAGGGAGATAAGAGAAATATTTAGGTTTTTGCAGTCACAATAGGATAATATTTTGACTGGCTTTAAGACCTTTAGAAGGCATGGCATCGTCAAAGACCTTGTGATAGCACAAAAAAACTAATTACAACGTATATATTAACCTAGCACCTCCTAAAACAAAGAGAGCGACGATGGCAAAGGGCGACGAGAACGGCTAGGGCCAATATATTCAATTACTGTCGCACGCAAAATATACTTGTATTGCTCATGTTTTATTACACTAGCTTTCGGCAAATTTTGATTTTCACTAGTGCTTACATATTTGGGAGGCTGCCTTAATCAAGATTACAAACTTGCTTGGCAAATATCCTAAACAGTTTTCCAAGTTCAATTGTCACTGCATACAAATTCAAGGAAAAGAATGTTGGCGTTCGCAATGAGCTTTGTAGGTTTCAAGGGGAAATATACAGGACAGTACAAGCTACAGAAATACGGAAAGTACAGAAATACGGAAATACCAATTTAGCCATCGACCCAAGTAAGTCGCAATTTAACACCCCATTTCACAACCACGTTAACCAATTTAGCCATCGACCCAAGTAAGTCGCACTTTAACACCCCGTTAACCAATTATATGCTCCGCATCCTCCTCAGTGTTCCCCCGAGGGAAGCTGCGGGCAATTTTTTTTCTTTTCTGTCTCTTTTCCCGCCAGACCAAACTCCAGTGTCACTTCCTGCAATGTCACTGACGCATTTTTCTTTTTTTTTATTCTCGCTCATAGCTAGCCTTAAACGCAATTTCACGTGTAAAAGCACACTTCGACATATGCCCTCATTGTGTTCTGCTGTTAGTATTCCTTTTTGATGGAGCGAGACTCTTCCTCACCACCACGGATGTAGCCTCTGCAGACTAATGATGCTTACGTACCGTGCGCGACCATGTTGCAAGTCGCTCTAGACTAACGACAACAGAACGAACCTCACACGCGTGGTGTCACCGTACACAGGACGACAAAGTGTGGAATGGTTCTCCTTCTAGCGGAAGAATTTTGGCTCTCATCGAGCGTGAAGAACGTGGGGAACCGAATCGTAATCCAATGGAAGACAGGAAACGGTGTTTACCGGGGCATTATTTATCGGCTATGCCGGGATTGATCGAATTCGTCGTGCATTCTTTCACTCCTCTAGGTGTGTTCTCGGACGTAATGACAGTGCTAATATTGCAGCATCGGTGCTCAAACAATTTTGTACAAGTAGTGCCTTAAACAGAGAATTTGGGTGCGTAGTGGAAGTAATGTAAGCGTGGGCACCTTTCCGGAGATCAGATAATTCAAGAAACATTCAGATAACACAGCTCGTTTTGAATAGAAATTTATAATGACCATCTCAGCGAAGCAGCATCTTTCTGCTCCTTTAAAAACACTGTTTTAACGTAGCAATAAAGTTAAGGGCTATCGACGTCAAAACTTCATTATAGGAAAGGCGCGCCTTTTTGAGGTTGTGAACCGCGAACAAACGAAAGTCATCCCATTTTTTCAAGCACGGAGTTTTTCACAGTAAAAAATGCTGTTACCATTTGAATCATGGTGGCGTTCTCTTGGGATCTTAAGCTATCGGTGAAAGGGCATCACAAGTTCAGAGAAACTATGAGGCAAATACGGCATTAAAGGTGTTGCAGAAAGAGTCCTAACACAGAAAGACGAGCTAGTTCGTTTTGTTGCATACAGACCCCCGTATTCTCAAACACTCCTCGACTTGACTTGCACCCTTAACTTGACAGAGTGGAGCACTGCGCCACTGCTCGGCTGAAAACGACGCTGCGCTACTCAAGAATAGCAGCAACTTATTCCTGATATGGAGTTACTTGTCCTACCTAGAGATGGTGCTTCCACTGGCTTTCTCAAGCGAAGGTGGAGCGTTGAGTGACGGGGCGTTCAAGAATACGGGGGTGAAGCTTTTGCGCACACACACGAGGACACAGATGAAAGGGACCCAAAAACGTCACTGTTCCTTGTGTTCCTTTTGTCTGTGTCCACGTGTATATGCGCTAAGGTATCAGTATGCTTTTGCGCACACACAGGAGGCCTGTTTCAAAACCTTTTTGGATAATGCATTGCGAAAAATACAGAATATAGAAAAGTATGAAATGTAGTCATTTTTATATACTGTTTGATTGTGACCCATTTATGTTCATGCATTCATACAACAGCTTTCACGTCACAAATGTCGGCTTTGGTCTATCTCGACCCAACTGCCTTGCAGTTCGTTCGGTCTCATGAGAATTTTGATGGAATTCTTGTTTAAACTGCCTATGCGTACTTGCGAATTAATGACCTCCTCGTCTGCTAAGACACCCTTAAAACAGGAAGGCAGACTGAAGAAAAAAATGTGTACATAAAGTGTGTGGCAAGTAAGAACCTGAGACGTGAACATGTAGACTTCAAGTACTTATCTGCAATTCGAACGTGCCTTGGAAGCCATTTACAAACATCTCGTGAAGCTTGTCCTTTGCGGTTCAATGAATGCCTCTTGCATTGATTCTTTAAGCACTTCCTTGGATGTCGAACGACACAGGTCATAGACGAATAACTCTGGGATTCATGGTAGTGCTCGACACATGGTTCGCCGACATCAATATGAATATGGGACGGAGTGGGCGTATTGCGTTCATCATAATGCAACCATAAGCCCACATTCGGTCGTAAGCTTTTGCTCGGTCTCTGAAGTTCTTTATCAATTCCACTCAAATTTATTTTCATGTCAGAGGGAATAAACTTCTTGCAGACGACTACATTGAAGCCGCTATGCACAATAACGTGAGTTTTTGTTGGGTCGTTTCACATATAGGTGTTCTGCAAACAAAGAGGTTTAACGACACTGGTATTTCTTTGGGTGGTGTTTTGCTGTTTAGGTATTTATGAATCCGTGGTTCAATCCCTTTCATTAGGCATCTGACGAAGTTTTAATTACAAGAGGTGTCTATATTTCTTGACTCAGTCAAAAACTCTAGAGGAAAGAGTGCTTTTGGCTTTCAATTGAAAGACGGTTAAAGATTTGCAGCCCAAGTTTTTTGCACATTGTGAGCGTTTACAAAGGTTACAAGTACAAATGTTTTGAAATGACACTAGTAGATAAATGATGACTGGTAATGCAATATTGCGGAAATTTCAACCCTGTTTCATTGGTCTTGATAAAGGATGCGCGCTGTTAACCCCCACTCGACAGCGCACAAGGAATTCCTCATGATAGACGTACGTCGTTCCTCCTGAGAGGTGGTATGCAGTTATAACACAGGCGATCTGTACATTGCGTCACTGCTGCACGCTTTTTTTTATTGCGTAGAACTTATTCGTTCTTGACGTCTACGAAATAACGTAAACCCGCGCCATCAAGAGTGGCTTCAACGTTTCGCGCATTTATTCACAAACGCGGTGGCGAAAAGGGGGCTGACGGTAAAGTACTCACACTCGAAGCATCATTTAGAAACCACCCAGCCTCATACCAGTGTGAAGTCGTAGGTTCCATCACTTTCTACCACCACCTGTTTTTCAACAAAATGAGCGTACGTGCAACTCTTTTGCTTGAATTCTGGCTTTCAGGAGAGGGTGCGTACAGTATAACAAGGACAAAAACCCGCAAAGAGAGAGAGAGGATGAAGTTTACATTCGAACAAGCGCACTCCGCGTCCAAGGTGGGTGGCCTCCTTATTCGAGGTAGCCGCGAGCCTTCGCCATCTACCGCGCCCGTTCAAACAGTCTTTGCATATTCTTCAGGACAGGGTTCTGTAACTTGGCTTCTCACAAGTCGATTAAAGATGACCTGGGACAAAAAAAGCAAACAGCACAATTGTAGGTCTACCTTTTTGTTTTTCTTTTAGAGAGTTGACTACAATATCTAAGGCATGCATGCATAAGGCTTTTAGTAACTTCTTTGTAAACACAACGTAACTACTCCAGAAGCATGAGTGAAATGCTATTTCTTTGTTACTGGAAAAAAAGGTATTTATTTTCGTTGACATACTCTCACCCGCGTTTCTTATTTTCACTTTTGTTGAGTTCTGTTTTTCGCCCGCAATGGCTAAAAGAAATGGTCAGCGCAAACTGGACCTCATTGTTCGAGAAAAGTCGCGATTATTCGCCAAGACACGAACACTCAATATTATTTACAGAGCTCGCTCTACGAATAGTGATAACGCTACAATATTCAACGGCACATGTATAAATGCCGATGCACTTCACCACTTGTCTGCTGATAGATGGCTGACGCTCCGTTCGCCGCGGTCAGTGCCACTATGTATCACTGTAATATGCCTTCTCATTCACCAGCGTCAAGTTCGGGCCAATAAAGAGCTTGATCTTCGACCTACACTCCGCTCCCTTCGTCGTCGTCATGACCCCGTGAAAATCAACTACCTCTGTGAAGACACCTTTACGTATTTTCTATTTATATGACGGAAGGATCAGCAAGGATTTTCCTAGTTCAACACTGTACTGAATAACGAGAGCTATGTTATCGCACGCACAGTGCAAAGTGTAGCTTTCCTGGAAGATTTCAAGTGCGTAATTGGTTTTGTCGGCGTCATAACAAGTTCTTTTTTGTAATAAAAGGGCTTTTTATTACATCATAATTATTTGCATCCTCCGCTCTTATGATTTTGGATGTATGGGGAGTACATTTGTGAGTATTGCCACATAATACTAGGCACAGATAACTAATTTGAGAAAAACTGTAAACATTATCTGCTCACTTTTCAAGCCTTGAATACCTAGCAGCAAGGTCACGCTTACTTTTTTTAAGTATTTATTTCGTGCTCTTCATTTACCTTCTGCTTTAGAGAAATAATAAACGAAATACTCAAGTAGTACCTTCTGCTTTGGGCGATTTATGAGCCCATTCAATCGAAGAAGAGGGCATTTTTGAAATACTTTCTTGCTGCTTCACGCAAACAGACCGGCCCTGGGGGAAAGTGGGGATGCGCAACGAAGACAATAATTATTTTTTACTCGTCGGCTGCTAAAGCTAAAGCTTCTTTTCTGTCGCAAGGGATGCTTCATCATTTCTCTCAGGCTGCCTTCAAGAAGCATGAGATAGCGCGTTTGCAGTGTTTATGCTATCGGCGCGCATCACTGCACTCATTTCTGGCGCATTTCCAACTCAATTGAGAAGTCGCAGAACACGACCCGCCTATCCGACGAAAATGGCGTGAGCCAGCGGGTAGAGGTTAAACTGAAGCCGCTATATTTTGGCGGTCGCCATAAATCATTCCGCGACACCGAGCTGCGCTCGCAGGGCAGCCGACGCCAACCACGCTGAAGCCCGCTTGCTGCCGACTCTGATTATACAGCGTAGTGGCCGTCATTATTGAGCGCGTGAGAGTGGGCGGACCGCAGACGTAGCTGTTCAGAACGTCAGCTTGACGGGTCTCACTGCTTGAAGGGTCCAAGAGCATGTCAGTATATACCGCGCGGGGCATCGCAAATGCTTGAGAGTGGCACGAATTCCTTTCCTTCCTCTCCTGAGGCCTAGTTGTCAAGCGGCTATGACGCCTTGCTGGTTCAGCATGAAGCCTCAAGGGCTGCTTCTAGCAGAGGCTGCTGCATTCTGATGGAAGACTGGGCACAGTGGCATCTATAGGCATTCACATGCGTGGCTCATTACTACGGGTAGCGCAACATGAAAGAGAAAAAATGCACAACAAAGTTAAAAAAATTATACGGGGTAATATTTCTCGTCGTTATGATGTAACTGCGAATAGTTAGGTGGAAGGAAATATAACTTTCCGCTAGCAGAGACCAAACCTGCTACCATCAAATAACGCATCCGTTGCTCTATTAACTCAGTGACATCGGTGGTCATCCCGCATCTGTAGCTCATACTTAACCACCCATACGAACACCACTCGTACTAAACTGCGAAGAAATGACTCGCCTTTGTTTTCCTTCTTCCTATCCTGCGATTTTCATGTATACTTTTATATTTTTGTTTTATTTTACCACGACTGTCTTGCAGAACTCGTTTCGTAGAAAGTGTGGCGTCGGCGTCATTAGTTGTGAGCGGAAATTATAATATTTGCGTGACCGGGAAATCTAGAAAGATGCAAATAAAATTAGTAATAAAAATTTTACGTGTAAGTGGAGATTGAATCTGGGTCGTCTGCATGGCAAGTGGGCGTTCCACCATACAGCCACGAGTCTTCGTTTGAATGCAATAAAAATAACTTCGTCAGCTTGGAAATGCAGTGAAAGTAGCTTTCATGGCTTAAAAACACATGCATCCTGTAGACGTG
This sequence comes from Rhipicephalus microplus, assembly GCF_043290135.1. Taxonomy (NCBI): domain Eukaryota; kingdom Metazoa; phylum Arthropoda; class Arachnida; order Ixodida; family Ixodidae; genus Rhipicephalus; species Rhipicephalus microplus. The sequence continues at coordinate 119,513,010 of NC_134703.1, forward strand.
TTTAACAATGCAACATGAAATATTACCGTATTAATGCGTAGTACAAGCGTACATGAAGGGATATACGTACTTAGGGACGACAGGATACTTCGCTCCACTCTTCATTATTCCCTCAATGGATGTGCTGTGAGTTGTTTTCTGAACACTCAAGCGTTAACATTACCAATGTGTGCTCTCTCCGCTCGTGGGTAGATATAAAATGTCTTCTACCCGGGGCACATACCCACATACCAGATGTACATAGCCGGCCTCGGTTATGGGCCACTGTTTTAAATGCGAAGCATTTCTTTGCGTGCAGCAAGCACTTTTGATATCTATCTATCTATCTATCTATCTATCTATCTATCTATCTATCTATCTATCTATCTGCTTACGTCTGGCTGCTCTCATGATCACCCCCTGAACTTGGGGTACACCAAAAGTAGTACGTGAGGGTAACATGGTTTGACGAATACGACTCGCTGTTCATGACAATAATAATGTACTGATTTCATCGCGTACGTTGTCAAAAAACAGTAGCACATATCTTAGTGCGGGTGTTTGCCACCGGTGTGCGTGTGTTTGCCACAGGTGATACATATTTTACATCTACCCAAGAACGGTGAGAACACACACGGGTATTTGTTAATGCTTGAGCGTTAAGAAAAAGTGGCCATAGGCAGCATTTACGAGACGAGGGGCAACAATGAATGGCACAGTTCCAAAAAGAATTGAACTCTAGCATTTTACGTAAGAATGAAGTCAGAGAGCTACGGCAGGCGTCGGGTATTCTTTTCAAATACAATCATCTTCCGTGTTACGTCAGTTGTGTTTGCAGTACTGGATACCAAATTTTATGAACAATACACGTATACTCCTATTATACAGCAGTCATGTCAGGTTAACATAAATTCTAGTGAGGTGCCATCCACTGAAGCTTGATTATGCAGCACTGTTGAGGGCTACCTTCCTCGCACGCACCAGCGCAAACAGCAGCAAACGCTTCGTACCAGCTGACCGCTTGTGGTGTTGCTGATTTTCATGTTGCTGTTTGCATTGTAACGCAACTGTAAACAACTGCTAATAGAAAACGCGTTCCGCTGTTTAGCGTCTGTGTGTACGTGTATTTGAACATACATTTACTGGAACTTCACAACGTATCGATCAATATAAATAAATAAAACACATTTACTTTCCATCCAAATCCGCATAACATCCATTGCTAGGGTACGAGGCATCTTACAAATGTTTTGGAAAGTGCTTGATGACGTACGCGACGAAACTGCGACAATTTTCATATCTTGGACAGCGCATCATATTTGTCAAACCATCTTGCCCTCCCATACTGATTTTGGCTCACGCTAAGCTGTGGGGATGACCATGAGAGCACCCAGACGAAGGAAGATAGATAGATAGATAGATAGATAGATAGATAGATAGATAGATAGATAGATAGATAGATAGATAGATAGATAGATAGATAGATAGATAGATAGATAGATAGATAGATAGATAGATAGATAGATAGATAGATAGTAGGCAAATGCGTCGCAGTCAAAAACAGAAGGCAGAATGTGGCGAAAGGTGGGGTGCTATAAAGAAAATTGATTTCTCTTCTCTATTCGGCCTCCTGTCGAGCACAAGCCACTGCCAAACACTGGCGTATTGATCTCTTGGGAGAGCTCCATCTTCGATTACAAGTCACTGCTCCTAGTCCATGCTGCCCCTGGTTAAGAAATTAATAAAGTACCACGAGCTGCTTGCTCCCTCAGCACTCTTTTTATTCTCGACCCCGGTTTCGACGTGTATTCGTTCGTGATGCGTAACATCTTCAGACCGATGAAGACTCCATCCTCCTGTCTCTTCAAACCCTGGTGCGCTTATGTTAATACCATTTGGCTTTGCTTTCTGCTCTGGTTCTCTTCTCCGAGTTGATAACGGGTTGGGCTCTTGCAAGCAACGTTTTATCTTTAAACATTGTTAGATATTGTTCTGTAGATAGCTGAATGTATCCCAGCATGGGGCCACCGGATGGTGTATTAAGCTCTGCATTTTTTTGGGGTGCCCTTTTTTCATTTGTAAGCGCTTCCCCAAGCAAAGAGTTTTGGAGTACACTGGTTCGTTCATGATGAACACAAATGTTTTATTTGAAACAAGACGAATAGCCTGACAAAAACGTAAAAAATTTTCTACGCTATGGTAAATAATCAGACTGACACTAAGAGCTCTTAGAAAGCTTCCATATTGTAGATAACTTAAAGTAGAGGCAACCTGCAGAAGCTATATTGCCACAGAGACTGTTTACACTGTCCGACATTGTGAATAATCAGCGTCCACAGTCTTGTGCGCACTCCTGCTTGTGGCCGCACGACTCATGCCTCTTGTTCATGGGCACGAGTCAGTGTGGGTTCGAGCTGCGAACAAGAAGAAGGTGCGTTGGCGGATGAACAGTTTTTGTTTTGGAACGCTCTAGTGGACTCTTCCATCTTTTTGCACATAATTTTCAGGGCACAAGTTCGCCCATATTAAACTAGTTTGTGACGTTTCCTCTCTTGCACCCGTTGCAATATGAGGACAAATACAAGGAATATAAGTTTTAACAGGCGTTTCTTTTAGAACAGTTGTCTAAAAAGTTTTGGAAGTACTTTTCGGAGACAAGCTCCTGTCTAAACACCAATGTACGTGTGACAGTTACTTCAATAGACAGCGTATATTTGCACAAATCTTTGAGGTGTGTTCTCTTGCGTAAGGTGAATCTTTACTTGTCAGCTTATATTGAGCACTGCGACGATTGTTTTTAGCGCCTTGTCGTTGCTTTCATTGATTGTTCGGACTTGAAGCTTCAGGCGAGCTAATGTAGATTGTTCCCTATGCTAGATCACGATGTTTTAGATAAAATTCTTCTGCGATTCATCAATCATTGTTTGTGAAGTATTTTTATATATTGGGGGACATGAAGAACAGGGTTAAACCACATAAATCACACACTGTTTTCTTTGTTCTCGTTACGCTTGCCTTAAAATGCTCAAGTTGGAGGAAACATCTTAAACTCCACAGTGATACTCAGCTGAGGTACTTTCACAGTTGTCACAATGATTCTGAAAACACATAATAAATGAAACAATGACCAAATGTATACCTACGAAAGTACTGCAAAAAATAAGAAATTAAGAAAGAATATTTTGTTAGGACTTTTATTTATATGCTACACTTTTGTGGAGTTGATTTTTCATATACCTTAATTGAACCAAATCAGTCCCATTATTCTACCCGTAATTGCGGCAACACTATCACCTGGAACGCATGTTCTACCCTTCCCCAATTCAAAACTTTCAAGAGGCGAAGGCGCGGACTGCAGTTGCCTTCAATGTAATACCTTTACAAGAGGAGTTCTAATGCATCACCTAAAAATTACGTCGTACGACTACATCTGCCCACAATCTAATGTGGCTTACACCCTAGGAAAGCTTCAACTGCAATGAACAGGCCGCAACCCGGCAACACAAGCAGCAGCGACAGATGCCTATTCTAAGCGTTTTAGTTAAGCATAGAAGGCTCTGATCTCCAACTCGGTCGAGCTGCACTAACTCGTGGCGAGCCGTACAGGCTAGGGGGTCATATATATATATATATATATATATATATATATATATATATATATATATATATATATATATATATATATATATATATATATATATATATATCAACCAGACTACTCCCACTGAGGGACAAAGGCCTCTCTTATCTCTCTTATGTTGCGCCAGCCAGTCAACTCGTTACTATTTGCCCCGCCGCGGTGGTCTAGTGGCTAAAGTACGCGGCTGCTGAACCACAGGTCGCGGGATCGATTCTAGGCTGTGGCGGCTGCATTTCCGATGTAGGCGGATAGGTTTTAGGCTCGTGTGCTCAAATTAGTCGAAATTTTTGGAGCCCTGCACTACGGCGTCTCTCATAATTATACGGTGGTGTCGTTAAACCCCACACACCAATCAATCAACTCGTTACTATACTTGCTGCTGCGGCTTTTTGCACGCAAACTTCTCAACCTCACCCTTCCACCTAAGTTTATGCCTTCCCCTCATCCGCCTACCTTCTCCTGGAATCCAGTCTGCGATCCTTCATGACCAGTAGTTATCTTGCCTTTGCGCTACCTTCCTGCTCTGCCCATGACCATTTGTTCTTGGTTTCGACTATTATGTACTAAACACCCGTTTGTTTCCTGATATACATTGATCTCTTCCTGTATTTCAGGGTAACACCTGCAATTTTCTTTTTCATTTCTCACTGCTTTATCCTCACCATAATTGAAACCCTCTTTTATTCTTCCAGATTTCTGCTCCGTAGTTAAGTATACAGGTTATGTGCAGCAGTTATATACTTTCCTCTCGAGGGACAGTGGAAATCTACCAGTCATTATTTTCAGAATGCTTGACAAATGGGCTACATATATGAGTATTATTCTAGATACTTCAATCTCGTGGTTAGGCCCCGAGTGAGTGTGAGAATTTATTAGAAGGCAGAGAGGTCAGCCTGAGCTAGTTCGCTCTAGCGTGCTACTCTACACAGGGGATAAGGGAAAGGGGAAGGAAAGAGGGATGAAGGGTGATGATGGGACAAGAAGAGGTGGTGCTTATGTACAATAGCCACTTAGCATAGTACCCTACAGTCTAGTTTCTAGTCCAGTGCTTTTTTATAAAGTCTAGAACAGCCTTTGTAACAGTTTTTGGCACTCTTTGGTCGTTCATTGCTGACAATATGCTGCTTTCACTCAATGGTGTTCGTGCAATGCTTGCCAACGTTGCAGTTAGCATTTTTCTTTGCGCCACGTATAATGCACAGTCACAAAATATGTGTGCTATCGTTTCGCGCACTTGGCAGCGTTCACAATTCGGGCTGTGAGGTTACTAACTGTCCTAAGTAGACATACACGAGGAGTACGTCTACCACCGCCGTAGCATCCGACGACGGTGGCGGTCAGGTCAGTGACGTACCAGGTGGTGATAAGAATATCTGGGTCCGGACAAGCCGCCATTGTAACGTGAACTTAGTAACGTTTAACGCTGGAACCTTACCTAGTGAGGCAAGTGTAGCTGTGCTATTCGAGTATCTATAGGGTGTTAAATGGAATGTTATAGAGTCAGTAAGGTTAGGAGGACCGATGATGCATATACAGTGCTACAGAATGGGCACGTCGTTCGCTATTGTGGTTTGGCTGACGAAACCGAACGGAGGGTGGGTTTTTTATCCACAGAAATATAGCTGGGATTCTAGAGGTAAACTGCACAAATAATGAAAGGCTGACAGTAATTTGAAAACTCAATGAGAGATACAAGATGAATACATTACAGGCCTACACGCATATACCTAGCCATGTTGACATATTAGCTTAAAGCTTCTATGAAGACGTGGAAAAGCCATTAAGTATAAGACAAATGCACAGTGTATACTTCATTGATAGGTGATTTGAACACCAAGGTCGGGAAGAAGCAGGCTGGACTGGAGACGAGACAGTAGCGGAATATGACACCCAATATATATATATATATATATATATATATATATTGTCACGTACCAAGAGCCGTAGAGAAGGATATATATATATATATATATATATATATATATATTGTCACGTACCAAGAGCCGTAGAGAAGGGACAGGAACAGCGGGGCAGAAAGACGCGAGCGTGTATCTTCGAAACGAGGCGCTAACCACACTTCTTCTTCGTTCTCCTTGCCCTTTTCGGCTCGCTAGGGCTTGCCGGCTCACAACTCTAGGTGGCATTATTCCCCCTTCCATTAGAGCATCGACCCGATGCTCATACAGAAGGGGACAGCAGGGTCGATAAGGGAAAAAAAAGAGAAACGGTAGCTATAGTGCACAGGGCATATGCAGGTGCAAAAAAAATTGTCTGAGGTTGGTCATAAGAGAAAAAAAACCATTAACAGAGTTCACAGTTCGTTCGAGACTCAACGTGCAATGTAAAAAAAATGAAAATGTTTGCTGCCCGGGCATAATAAGACGAGTATCACCGCGTAATATAAGGTTTTAGGCGGACGACATGCACAATCTCTGTTCGTGGTGAGTGGCGCTGTCTCGTTGCCGAGCCTCCGTCTGGAATAACTTCGTAGTTGACCTCGTTCAACTGCCGTAATACTTTGTAGGGTCCGAAGTACTTGCTCAGGAGTTTTTCGCTCAGACCTCGCCGTCTAACAGGAGTCCAAACCCACACTTGGTCGCCAGGTTGGTAGGAGACTTGTCGGTGGTGGATATTGTACCTTCGGGCGTCTTCACATTGCTGCGATCTTATGTGCACGCGAGCCAATTGACGTGCTTCCTCTGCACGCTGAATGTAATCGTCGACATCGGGAGTTAGTAGCTCGTGCTGGTCAATGTCACAAGGAATCATAGCATCTAGCATGGTTTGCACGTCTCTACCGTAAACGAGGCGGAAGGGTGCGAACCTTGTCGTTTCCTGGGTTGCGGTGTTGTACGCAAACGTTACGTATGGGAGGATTTCGTCCCACGTTTTATGCTGCACATCCACGTACATAGAAATCATGTCCGCCAGCGTTTTGTTCAGCCTTTCTGTTAAGCCGTTACTCTGGGGGTGGTATGCGGTTGTCTTGCGGTGGTTCGTGTAACTAAGCTTGAAGATGTCGTCCAACAGTTTTGCCGTAAACGCTGTCCCTCGGTCAGTGATGATGAATGACGGGGCACCGTGACGAAGCGCAATGTGGTGCATGAAAAACTGGGCGACTTCAGATGGTGTACTGCGTGGCAATGGCTTCGTTTCAGCGTAACGCGTCAAGTAATCAGTTGCGACGATGATCCACTTGTTTCCAGAGTGAGACAAAGGAAACGGTCCAAGAAGGTCCATCCCAACTTGGTCAAGCGGCGTACGCGGTGGATCGATGGGTTGTAAGAGGCCTGCAGGCTTCACAGGTGGTGACTTGCGACACTGACATTCGCGGCATCCTTTCACGTAGCGTTTGACACAAGCTACGAGTTTTGGCCAGAAATATAGCTTTCGAACCCGGTCGAGTGTCCGTGAGTATCCCAGGTGGCCGGATGTCGGCTCATCGTGGCAGGCTAATAGGATGTCATCACGAAGGTCATGAGGGACGACTAGAAGATAAGATCTGCTGCCAACACCAGTGTTTTTCTTGTATAATACGTCGTGTCGTAAGCAAAATGACGGCAACGTACGGGAAAGGGGACGAGGAACAGACGCGGTGCTGCCTTGTAAATGATCGATGATGGGTCTTAACTCGCGGTCCGCTCGTTGCCTACTGAGGAGGTCCGCCCCACTGAGAGTCCCCAGGAAGGATCTGTCGTCTTCTACAGCTGTATGGTCGGACTCCAGAGGTGCTCGTGATAGCGTGTCGGCGTCTTTATGCTTTCTACCCGACTTGTATACAATGGTGATATTGAACTCCTGAAGTCGCAAACTCCATCGTGCTAATCGCCCAGAGGGGTCTCGGAGGTTAGCCAACCAACATAAAGCGTGGTGATCACTCACAACTTTGAATGGGCGCCCATATAGATAAGGCCTGAACTTTGTAATTGCCCATATTACCGCGAGACATTCCTTCTCTGACGTTGAATAGTTGGTTTCGGCACGTGATAAAGTGCGGCTCGCGTAGGCAATCACACGTTCAATCCCATCTTGTGTTTGCAGCAGGATAGCTCCGAGACCAATGTTGCTTGCGTCAGTGCGCACCTCTGTGTCAGCGTCCTCATCGAAATGACCGAGTACAGGAGGGGAAGACAATCGATGTTGCAGTTCCACAAAGGCAGTCGCTTGTTCGTCAGTCCACTGAAATGGGGTGTCGTCACGCGTAAGTCTGATGAGAGGCTCCGCAACTTTAGAGAAGTTTTCAATAAAGCAGCGATAGTAGGCGCAGAGCCCCAGAAATCGCCGAAGACTTTTTTTGTCTGTCGGAGTTGGAAAAGAGGCCACAGTGGCAGTCTTCTCGGGATCGGGCCGAACGCCTGCAGCGCTCACAACGTGACCCGGGAACTTCAGTTCATTGTAGCCGAAATGGCACTTCTCTGGCTTGAGGATAAGGTCAGCGGATCGTATGGCTTCAAAAACACTCCGAAGGCGACGAAGGTGCTCGTCAAACGTTTTTGAAAAGACAACGACATCATCTAGATATACGAGGCAACTTTTCCACTTGAGGTCAGCGAGAACGGTATCCATCATTCGTTGGAATGTGGCCGGAGCGGAACAGAGGCCGAATGGGAGCACTCGGAACTCATACAGGCTGTCAGGAGTTACAAAAGCCGATTTTTCGCGGTCACGTTCATCGACTTCAATTTGCCAATAACCACTTTTGAGGTCGATTGAGGAAAAGTACTTTGCTCGCCTCAGCCTGTAAAGAGAATCGTCCACTCGAGGCAACGGGTACACGTCTTTCTTTGTGACGTTATTCAGCTTCGTATAATCGACACAAAAGCGAAGTGTACCATCCTTCTTCTTTACAAGGACCACTGGCGATGACCAAGGGCTACTTGATGGCTGTATTACACCGTCTTGAAGCATTTCCTTCACTTGCTTTTGAATCGCGCGACGTTCGGTTGGTGAAACGCGGTAAGGCTGTTGCCGTATAGGGTGTGCGTCGCCGTAGGTGATAATACGGTGTTTGGTAATCGATGTTTGGCGGATTCTCGATGAACGTGCAAAACAGGCGTGGAATTCTATCAACAGGTCGTTAAGCCTTCGTTTGTTTTCGTCAGAAAGCGTTGGATTTATGTCGACGCCCCGGAGAGGTGGTTCGGTATTATCGGTTGCCTCGGAAGCAAAACACTCAGTCACATTAGTTACTGGGTAGGCATAGGCGATGACAGTACCAGGGAGAAGGTGTCGGCGCTCGTAGCTGAAGTTCGTAACAAGTACCTCGCAATGGCCATCCTGAAGGTCTACTAGGATTCGTGCTACGCAGAAACTTTGGGAAAAGAGCAGGGATCGATTGCTCTCCGCTACCATTTCACCGTGTGCTGATTTGTTACCAGCCACTTGAACCATAACACTTGAGCGCGGTGGTATCGTCACAGCATCGTCAATTACCCGCAGACATACTCAATCGTGGTCGGGATTATGCTCTGGTGTGGCGTTTTAGGGGCGAAGCTCCTTAGGGCGTGGGCTGTGCGTCCCCTGTAGCCTGTATGTAGCCACCTCTAGTTTAGTTCTTGCAGTGTTCACTAGATGGCGGTACCGTCCCCTGTATCTAGCCACCTCTAGTTTAGTTCTTGCAGTGTTCACTAGATGGCGGTACCGTCTCCTGTATGTAGCCACCTCTCGTTTAGTTCTTGTAGTGTTTACTAGATGGTGGTACTTGTAGCTGATGATGAAAAGATGCAAGATGTTATAAACTAGAAAGCGGTACTTGTAGTTGATGAAAGACGCGAGATCTTATAAAATAGGAATGATGTCACATATGGCGCGTGTCATTGGTTGAAGGCAATCGTTAAATTTAGTGCGGCGACGTACGCTAGGGGGAGCGATGTAATAAAATCGAGTGGGCAAAATGTACAGAGGATTCATGGTTTACCAGGTTTACCTCCGGAGCTTCGCCCACTCATCATCATTCACTTCGTGGTTATGGCGGAATTTTTTTCGTTGAGAACGTGACGAGGCGTTGTCGAATGTCGATGATAGCACCGTGCTCCCTCAGGAAGTCCATGCCAATGATCAGGTCTCGAGAACACTGACGGAGAACGCTGAAGCTGATAACAAAGGTTGAACCACGAATCTGTATTCGTGCTGTGCAAACGCCGAGTGGCATGACCATGTGCCCGCCAGCAGTACGAATTGGCTTGAGGTTCCAAGGCATCGTCACTTTCTTTAGAAGAGCAGCCTGTTTTTCACTTATTATAGAAAAATCCGCACCCGTGTCAACTAAAGCAGTGACTTTGCGACCGTCGAGCAGCACTGGAATATCTAATGAAACCTTTTCGGAACCAGCTGGTGTCGTCGTCGTCGGGGAATCGTCAGTTTGCGGAAGCGTCGGTAGGAGGCCTTGAGCTTGTCCAGTATGAGCGGCCTCGCCCCCGAAGGTCGCTGTGATTAGTTTTCCCGGCGCGGACTGGGGGACCGACCCTGCGCCACGCTCGAATAGGTGCGGCGATTAGGAGAAAATCGCCGCGGCGACGGGGAGCGTGACTGGTGCAAGGATGACGAAGTTCCGCGCTGTTGAGCCACATACTCTTCAATATCAGGGGGCCGCTGACCGAACCTGGGTGGTGGTGAGTTCGTCGAAAATCCGCGTAGTCCAAGTTGCCGGTAAGAACAGTGTCGGTAAAGATGCCCAGCTTCGCCACAGTGGAAGCAGAGAGGACGTCGATCAGGCGCACGCCAGACGTCTGATTTCCGCGAGATCGGGCGAGGTGCGCTGTAATATGGCGCCGCTTGCACCGTCTGCAGCATGGTTGGGGCCACGGTGGGATGCGGGATTGCGGGTGTTACAGGTTGCCGCAAAGCTTGAGCATACGACATGCGGGGGAAGTCACCGGGTGGTTGATAATCCCGCATGCCAGATGGTTCTCTTAAAGCATGCTGGACTTCATCTCGGACAACGCTGGACAGCGAAGAGGTAGGGGGCTGCGAGGGCACTGACAGCTTCTGGAGTTCTTCGCGGATGACTGAACGTATGATCTCTCGGAAAAAATCCATTTGGCCACCGAAAGCTCCAAAGTAGTCCGTAGTTGAAGCATTGACGTGCCGCTCGTATGACGGGGCCCGGTGCCTAAGGGTGCTTTCGATGGTGACAGCTTCCGTGAGAAATTCTGACACAGTCTTGAGTGGACTGCGTACAAGCCCACCGAAAAGTTGCTCTTTCACCCCGCGCATGAGGTACCGTACCTTCTTTTCTTCTGGCATGCCGGGGTCAGCTCGGTGGAAGAGGCGCGTCATTTCCTCGACATACATCGCAGCCCCTTCGTTTGGTAGTTGTATGCGGGACTGTAGATCGCGCTCAGCTCTCTCCCGACGGTCAGGGCATGCATATGTCGCAAGAAGTCGGCGTTTGAAGTCTTCCCATGATGTAAGAATACCTGCCCGGTTCTCGTACCAGACACGTGCGCCGTCCAAAAGACTGAAGTAGACGTGCCGCAGTTTGTCTGCGTCGTCCCACTGGTTGTGCACGGCAACGAACTCGTAATGAACAAGCCAATCTTCCACATCCTCAAGTGCTGTGCCATGAAAAGGATTTCGCGTTCGCGGCGTGAGTAAGGTGCAATGGAGTTGCGTTGTGCCGTTCGTACCGGTTGGGTTGGTGTCGGCATGGCTGGTCGGAGCTGCCATGTTGTTTGCGAGCAGTCCAAACTCAGGGGATTGCCCTCGGATCCTTCTGCTGGCGCGGTGCACAGGAGTGACCACCGGTACGACGCTTGTGTTCCTGCTATGTGGAGGAGTACGGTGCATAGATCACCCAGCACTTCCACCAGTTTGTCACGTACCAAGAGCCGTAGAGAAGGGACAGGAACAGCGGGGCAGAAAGACGCGAGCGTGTATCTTCGAAACGAGGCGCTAACCACACTTCTTCTTTGTTCTCCTTGACCTTTTCGGCTCGCTAGGGCTTGCCGGCTCACAACTCTAGGTGGCAATATATATATATATATATATATATATATATATATATATATATATAGGGAAAACAAGTGCATACTTAAGGGCTCGCTTCTTGTGGTTACACAATATTATTGAGATCTAACCGACAATAATGCCAAGGAAGGTATAGGGGAAGTTAATAGGCCAATTGTATTGTAAATGAGAAGAAAGATATGTGGGGGAAAAGAATATTTGTCTTAAATATAGACATTATATGTATATAATATATATATATATATATATATATATATATATATATATATATATATATTCTGGAAAAGAGATTAACTCACGAGGTTTGCTATTCATTCGTCTCAGAGGATTGAAAGGAAAAACCCATCTTCTTTCCCTTCATTGAATTTATCAATCCACGTCAGCCTTCCAGTGTTTTCTCTTCCCAGCAAGCGTAGTTTTTCCGTGCTACTGGTATTACAGGCACTGAAAGTTTATTTCACATTACCTGGTTTTTACTTCCTCAACAATCAAGGAAGGACGTCGTGTGATGACGCAAACATGTGACCTCACGCGATATAAAAAAAGATGTGTACATTTATGTGCTTGCTTTCTTTGTTAGACACAACAATATTCATGTTTAATAGACAATCATGCCAAAAAATGATAGGAATTGTTATAAGATATAACTGTATTGTAAATGAAAATAAAAAGTGGACGGAAAGATGATTTTCTGCGGGCAAGAACCGAACCTGCAAATGTCCAAAAATGTGTCCAATGGTGTACAAACTGAGCTTTCATGGTGGGTGCCCCCCATCCACTTTATAAATTATTTATGTTTATTAAGCGTGGGAGCGTCTGTCAGCGCCGTCTGGTGTCTTGATGGTGAGTGTGGAGCACTCTTCATATGCCTCAGAAGGGACAATTGGGTGAGTTGGTGCACTTCCATCTTAAACGAATTTCAGTGCGACGAAAACAGGGACGGGAAAGAAAAGACAAACTACAGCACTGTTTGTATTTTCTTTCTCGTCTCTCTTTTTGTCGCGCTAATATTCGCTTAAAATGAAAACTTCATTTCCCTGTTTCACGTAACGTAGCACGTGAATATTTTTACAAGATGGCTGCTGACCAATCATCTTTCGTTCCACGCGATATAACGTGATAGTGACGTCGGTAGTTTTGCTCACCTTTTACGTCATCATATATTGAGGACTCTTTGCATCGCTCCTTTCGTCGCTAACGCTGCGGTTCGCCGACGGTCAACTTGACGTTTCCAGAAGCATCGAAGGCTTTTTGCCGTGAAAGGAAGAGGGTGATTCGAGCAAAGTGAGTACAGTGGCATAATGTTCAGAAAAACCGCGCACCAGTTACTGAGACAGCTAATGAAATATCACACGGTGAAACATCTAGACAAAAATAGTGAAGAAGCGAACAAGTAATCAATACTTATTGTCATTTGCTAAAGGAGTGTTTCAGTATCAAACTACAAGAGAACAAACTAGATTGCTCACAAGTGCTATGTGCATAGAGTTAATGTAATAAAAGTAGACATATCCTCGGTGCACATAAAAATGCGTATGGCATGCAAGATTTGACCCTTGTGGAAGAACTGCTTTAATCTTTACCCGCATCTGACAAATTAAAGGTAAAGGATGCTTCCCCTTTCTGTATGATGAACTGCTGCGCTCTCTACTCTCGTCTACCAATGACTGGCATCACACACAGAAAAAGACTCACGATGAGCTGCGCAAGGCAATTACAGAAAAAGGCTAGACTCAAATTGCTATGGGCTCATCAAGCTAGCAAGCACTGATTACTCGTAGCGCACGAGATTGTGCGTGCGCTCCCATTGCGGGGGCATTAGCTATTTGCTTACTGCGATTTGCCACGAGTACTAAATGCGTCTAATACCACATTGCTTTCCTCGTCATTCGTATTCGGCTCAAGCAGTGAGTTACTGCTGTATATGCGCTGTCCACGCAAAAGCTCATTGTACAAGTTCTTGTGTTGTCCACCTGGCTGTTGTCTTATCACGTTATGCTAATGGATAAGATAATCTTTGTCGACAGCCACATTCCTTCAAAACAAGGGCAGATAATGTGCTTGTCCCAACATTACAGCGCCGGCAAGTTGCACCAGCTGATTCGAGGATAACAGTGTTGAAGATAAAAGTTTCAACACACCCGAAAAGGGACGCTCGATTTCACCGCGTCTGTGGCTGATAAAAAAATAAAATGCATATTAGTATTATAAAATAAAGCAGTTTTCGTCAACTAAAGACATATCTATCAGAACAAGCTTCACATATTTTGGCCAAGTCTGCGATTCTATGGCAGATGAGGTAGTGAGACATAAAGGCACTCGACTCGTGCATTGACTTAGCGCAGGGTATAGTCCTGTTCTATGCTCGACATTTTTTTTTCGTACTTTTTATGTCACTTATAGTAGTTACGAACTCCGAAGACTGTGGCAGATGACTACTACGGCATCAAAAACAAACCTCGTGATTTAATCATAGCGTTCACTCTGTCAAATGTACCATAGTTTTCTGGGTAAATTAACCCTATAAGAAAAAAAGAGGAAAAGAAAATGTAATTGAATTCTGTTCTCCCCCGCTTTCGGTGAAACTTTTTGTTGTTGAATGTCAACCTTACGCCCATAACAACCATCATCTCTTCTTGGAATTCTGCTTGCGGTTCATGGTTTTTTGGTAGAAAATAGATCTCTCCACAGATCTCTCAAGAAGTAAAACCAGTAAAATACAAAAATCGACCAGATGCGCGAGGACAAAAGAACTTTGGAGAGTGAAACTTCCTTTCAGCCGTGACGCCTCAGGTCTCCACTTACTGTCTGTTCTAGAGTGCTTTTCAGTTGTTTCGACCGGAAATGTCATCGGTCCTCTATCGGTGCTTTGCGTCTGGCGAAGCGGTTTCTTCGTTTCCGTTTCTGCGGTTGGCAACTGCTCACCGGCTACTCTCTTTAGATGTCAGCATTGAGTTTGTTGGGTGGGAAGTTACTGGCTGGTTTGTACGACATTGCATGAGCGATTTCAACATCAAAGACGCTTGTACTGTGAGAGATATCTGAAGGGAACAACACTTAAAGAAAACATTCTGACCGAAATCACGTCTTGCTTGAATTTTTTCGCATTGCTGTGATGGTAGACTTCTGCTGTGTTTTTTCCATGTCTTCCAGTGTTCTTTAAATCCATTTTTATTATAGAATTTAACTTGCTGTGTCTTGTACTATTTTGTAATATTCGTATTGCTCTCACCCGTTTCAGGCATTTGAAACCTAGGAGGTACTTGTGTGAATAGACCAAACATTACATTGTGTGAATCGGCGCAAGGAGAAGCTGTCACCATTGATATTGCAATGACATTATACGCCTGCAAAGGGGTCTTTTACCGATGTGGTTTAAAGACCTGGCGTGGCTCTGAAGTACATGAGAGCCATGCAGATCCTGGGTTCTGTTATGTGGAAAATAGTTTGGCGACATATGAAGTTGCATTGCAGCGTTATCCAGGACATGACCACCAAGTCAAATATTATGGCCTTTTTTACCCTCGAAAGACAACGTTGGTTTACAACAGGTTAACTTAGCCATTACGAAGGCACCCACATGTAGGCAGCCAGATAAAGAGATAGATAAACATGCCAAAGTGTCTTCGGTGATCAAATAAACACTTTTCAATGTGACTTGAGGAAGCGTTAATCAATAATAGTCAGATGGGCGTGATAGATAATGTTTGATACCGCGATGACAATGACAGGTATATTCAAGTGAATGGTGCTCACCTCAACTGTTTAGTACCACATGTTTCACGAGACCTTTTCGTATTGTATAATTCAGAGACCAAGCAGACGTGCCTATAGCCGCTACGACGCCTTCGGTGGCATTTTAACGTGTGAGCTCAAGCAATGCACAATACCTTCGCATCCATTGTCATATTAAAGCGCAATAGACAACAAACAGCTAAACTAGGAGTCCCTGAAAGTAACTCATAGATGATTCCAAATATCTTACTTTCAATTGTGTTGAGGTACCTTAGAAAAACTGAGCTGTTTCAGAGCTTAAGAAAGCAGTGAGACCACAAAAAACGATGCTTCGCTTTGGTAACTCTTTTCCAAAGCGAGACCAAAAGCGATATAAAAAAATGCTAGTCTATCAATGTCAAAACACTCACAAAGGTTCTTAGGCATTTTCGGAAAGTGACTGAAACGTGACAAAATCATCTTCTTTAACAAACGCGTTGTTCTACTCCACTTT
Organism: Rhipicephalus microplus; assembly: GCF_043290135.1. Lineage (NCBI taxonomy): Eukaryota > Metazoa > Arthropoda > Arachnida > Ixodida > Ixodidae > Rhipicephalus > Rhipicephalus microplus. The sequence goes on from NC_134703.1 coordinate 119,528,825, forward strand.
GGCAGGGTATTGCAGATGAAGAATTCTCAACATCATGATCCGGCACACGTTCTTTTTTTCGTTGTCCTCTCCGCTTCGCTTTCTGAGCTCACACGCCCATTTCTCCGACGTGGGCAGCAATAACCCTGATAAATGAGTGACCGACAGTAGAGAAACAAAGTGAGAGTTAAAGAGAGAGAAAGAAAACTCTTGTGGCTGTTTGTGGATACACATAAGACATCTTGTTAGGAAAAACCATTTTCTTTTGCATCTCAGTCAATGTACTGATGCAGGATCACCACCTTTCGAAAGCTTTCAGCGCCAGACATTATTTTTCACTGTCGCGGAGATCGCTGGCCTACCACTCGATTTTTTGTTGCCTTTGAGATATGAGTACTTTTGACCAAGGAACAATGGTATGCGTTTATGTCATCATGCAGCGTGACAAGACGTCATGATGCAGTCACAAATTTTGGCAATATGTTATGCCATTATAACGTCATATTGTGAAGTCTTCACGTCATGCTGGTGCCTCATATTTTTCTTTCCCAACATCGTGAGACCGACGCTCATGGTCAAAATGGGTGCTCGATTATTCATATAGGGCTGTCGCTTTACTGAGCGTAGAGACCAAAATTTTCGGCGAAGAGAAGGTCTAGGCGAAAGCAAGCGGGATCATGTATAGTACGTCATAGCAACGTGTGAAAAAGAGAGATGTGTAAGTGTTGCATCAGCAAGCCACGACCACCGTCAGCTCTGCTGCGTCAGCTCTGCTGCGTACAGCAAACTTTGCACAATTTAGTAAAAGCTGCGCAAACTTGCTTACTTTTTAAATGCGCCTATTGATTTCCCCTCCCAATACGTCCCGAGGCCTCGGCAATTCTTACCTTTATAACAGGAGGTCACACTGATGTAAGCCGCATTAGACAAGTCTACAATGCACCATCCATCCGTTATCATGATGCAAAAGGGCGTGATAGATTCTGGTGATCTGTGATGTTCATGAAGGCGCCCTATTACATCAAGGTCAAATTACTTTTCGTATTGCTACCACACACACTCACGCAATTATTACTACGTGAATTTTGGCAAAAATTTATCACAAAATGTCTTTTTTCATCATTTTTCATTCATCCGGTTATCTGATGTTTTGTCAGGTTTCGGGAATTTATGCTTTAGAAACAGGAGGTCCCTCCGTTAGACAGCCCTACCACGAATCATGTATCCGCGGGCATAATAACGGTGAGCTATTCTCCACCGCAGTGGTTCACATTTCTAACTTCATTCATCCATTCCTTGCATCATACGTGACTGCATGGCAGGAGACGTGGAGGGTGACACAGTTTAAAACAAAATCAAATATCTAAGAACGTTTGGTGTTGCATAGCGGGCACTTCAAGCGCGCAGCCCAAGTTCAAACACGTAAACATTTTGACAGCTTTAAGCTCCTGCTTGTCTTGTGTATATTTTTGCGTTCTTTTCGAGCATTCATATTTGTGCTTCGTCTACGGGATGCAGGTTTCGAGCTGCTCTGGCGTTCCGATTTCTTGCTATGGGATAACTTTCTTCGTCCGGGTGGTCATTCTTCAAGATAGTGGTTGAAGTGACAGGGCGCTACAGAGTCGGCGGGCATACGAAAACTGACGGCTTGCACGAGAATGCTCACTGAGCACGTAAAAACATTCGGTGACCCCACTGCGGTGGTCTAGCCACTAAAGTACTCGACTGCTGATCCTCAGGTCGCGGAATCCAATACCGACTGCCGTGCCTGCTTTTTCGATGCAGGTGAAAGTGCTGTAGGCCCGTGTGCTCATATTCGGGTGCACGTTAAACTACCCCACGTGGTTGAAATTTTCAGTGCCCTCCACTATGGCGTCTTTCACATTCATATGGTGGTTTTGGGACGGTAAAACCCACATATCGATCAATCAATAATGTTCAGTGAGGGCTCAACTTTGTTCGCGACAATGCACTTGAAACAGCAACGTCGTGAAGACAGCAGTGGCGAAGACAGTCGAAGCCGCAGCATCATAACAGCACGCGAGCGAAGACTCCCACGGCCATCGGATTGAGATCCATGCGCTCTTCCTGCGCAGAAAACTGGCCCGAACCGGGAACCAGCCGGTGACACTGTGCAACTGGCGGGCTCGCAGGGATTGGGAAGCGGCTGCTCCCGCTGCTGGCACCCTCCACAGTCTTCGGTATAGCGCCTTCTTCTCTGCTACTGGGTTCCGGAGCATGATTGATTCGGGAACCGGCCTGAACCGGACGCCCTAGGAGAACTGAAAAGGGGGTGCGGTGGCTGTCGGGAAAAGAAAACCTACTCTTCTTTCTCATTATTTTTCTCATTTTCGTGTTCCCGTGAATCTGAACCCACCTTTCGCCTCTCCTCTTCTAGTCAAGCTCTCAAACCGTCTGGCCGCAGAGCCCAAGCCCCCGTTTTACAGCAAGAGCGGTACATGACTAGGAAAAACGATAAAAAAGCCACTCAAGCACTCCGCAGAAATTGTTAACCAGCGAAAGCTGAAAAACGGGACTATGGTGATTAGCAATGGGTTGAATATGACGTGACACTAAAGCCTTTCACAATTATTGATTACGCATTTGTACCTCATGATGCGGTCACACAAGTGCTTGGCTTGGGTTGAACACAGCGCTTATTTCACGTGCCAAACATTGTGACTCTCATGATCACGGCCATAGAGAAGTGTATTGAGCGGTTAACTGCGTTTCGCAGTGCGTTAATCACAGTGATTGTTCTCAAACTACAGGCGATGGTGGACGTCGCAGCTGAACCCAATGTTGCATCGTTCTCGTTTTTTTGGTCAGTCATAATGTGACTTTTTGGGCATCACCATCGACACCGAAACCGACGCCAATACCGAATTGTTTTCGCAACGGGATGTAACGCTATCGCTGTAATAAATATGAATGACTTCAGCGCCACGTCGAATTGAACCCACTGCTAAACACCAGGGCAGCATGTTAATGCTTTTGGTGTTTTACCATTTGTATACAGTGATTGCGGGGGATATTTTTTTACTACGTCTTTGTCTCTACTTTTTTTACTGTGCATTACTTTTACTTTCAGCCTTTCTTACTGTATCTCTTGTGTGCACCTTTCTCTACTTTTTCCATTGGCCATCGGTTCTTCTTTAGGGACCGTGTGAGCTATTCGCTTTCCCGCCTTTCTCTTGTCTTGTCGATGCCGACACCTGTGTGACTGCGTTTGCAAAAACTCGAATTGGCTTGCTTGGTGTTTGGCTTTTCTTTTCCACACTGATACTTTATGGATACTATGCCCCCTCTTTCTACTTCAGCTTCTAACCTTTAGTAGAGTAGCTACAGGCGCTTTGTAAATGTCAATATCTTAAGGCTTTCTCTTCTGCTAGCCATGCGAGGACTGGATTGTTTTGTTTTTTCATTTTTGTTGAGGTTACTAGCTGAAAATAGTTAATAATCATGCCTCGTGTATTTGGGGACGTCAAGCGAGGCTTTTTTTTGTCTATGAGAATGCCATTGGCATTGTGTTTTTTAATTTTTTTGTCGGCTTACAGTTGAAAATGTCGAGAATATTGAGGCGGTCACTGGCCAAGTCAAGGTAAAAAAACACAGAGACGTTTAGGGAACGTTTTTGTTCACACTAAGAAGGAAGCACTAAGCAGGAAGAACCATACATGCTAATCTGGATAACTGACCAGACGAACTTCCCTTGAATTCTTGTCTGCATATCAGTTGAAAAAGGGTATCAATTTTTTTCCCAGTTTGCCCAACTTCCGGTTTTATTCCGTAATTCAGTTTACTTGAAATTTTATATATAAGATTTGATTTATTTCACCATAATTGATACATAATAATCTATACAAGTTAACAAAGGTCGAATAGATAAACAGAAAAAAAATATCATTCATGGTGAGGATAGCAGGGTAAAAGCTGCAATATATGAAGCTTGGCAAGCCCTGCCACCCCGACACAATGGCAGCAACGTGCGGTACTGAGAGAAGTTCACTTGAGGCAAACATTTGAACTCACACTGGAAAGATCAAGACAAACACTCGAGAAGCATTTTTCTTAAAGACCTAAAGATTCAAAGAAACCATACTTAAAATAGAATTTCAGGCATTACACGTAGAATATTGCTTGTTAATTTGAAATAACTAATACGGTGGGTAGGCAATATTGTAGTTGCTGTGACCCATAGGTTGTACGAGGCCGTGGATTGTGCCAGTAAACAGTGTGTCTCGTTGAACGTGTTGATGGATTTGCAGATAAATTGGCACATGTATCTACGTGGCGGTTCTTACGTATTTATTCCAATCTGGATGTTGTTAAAAGAGAGAATTCATTGTGAAATTCAAATTTTAAGATCTTCAATCTAGCGAAAGAATAAGACGTATGCGCATTGTAGGAAATACCTGAGGCGGCACGTGTTGAATTTTTTGTGATATTGTGACGGGGCAAGGTCTTGGCTTACAGGACAGCGTCCACCGAGAATCGGCAGCAGAACAAGATGGCTGAGTTGCCTCTCGTGCAAGCGCCTAACGTGCAGGCGTCTTCTTCATCTTCGCTAAGTGCCACGCTTGCTCCTGTCGATGATGCACCGTAACATCACTCCCCTGCGGCGGAAGCGCCGTCACGGCGCTTAGTACGGCGGCGGCGAACGAGGAGGGTGATACGGTTTCAGTCTGGAAACGTGTACAACGTCTGTCTGGAGTGAGGTGGTCGAAAAGGCATTGTTTAGTGGTGCGATCTCGTAGCTCACGTCACTAAGTTGTCGTAACACTTTGTAGGGGCCATGGTAGTGTGATAGTAGCTTCTCTGATAAGCCGACTTGGCGGTTTGGTGTCCAGAGAAGTACCAGAGACCCCGGCGAGAAGTGCACGCTTTGGTGGCGACTGTCATAGCGGTCTTTTTGCTGCGCTTGCGACAAGTGCAGCCGTTCACGGGCAAGCTGACGGGCTGCATGGGCTCGAGAAACGACATCGCTGGCGTACTCAGTAGACAAGGGGGCAGCCGAAGGAAGGAGCGTGTCAAATGGTAATGCTAGATGTCGGCCAAATAGCAAATAAAACGGCGAATAACTAGCTGTGTCGTGCCGTGAGGAATTGTACGCGAACGTGACAAAGGGGAGTGCTTTGTCCCAGTCACGGTGATCTGGCGAAACGTACATTGACAGCATCTGCGTCAGCGTTCGGTTCAGACGCTCGGTCAATCCATTTGTCTGTGGATGATAAGCGGTGGTAAGCTTGTGCTCAGTGGAGCAGGCGCGGAGAATGTCATCCACAACACGTGAAAGAAAGTACCTTCCTCGATCAGTAAGCAGCTGCCACGGAGCGCCGTGATGAAGAATGACTTCATACAAGAGAAAGTCAGCGACGTCAGTGGAACAGCTTGTCGGCAGTGCTTTAGTGGTGGCAAAGCGTGTGGCGTAGTCTGTGGCGACTGCAACCCATTTATTTCCGGAGGTGGACGTAGGAAACGGGCCCAACAGGTCAAGGCCAACACGGAAGAATGGTTCCGTCGGTATGTCAATGGGCTGTAGGAGGCCAGACGGTAGCACAGAGGGGCGCTTGCGGCGTTGGCAGCGGTCGCAAGCAGTGACGTAGCGAACCACAGAACGATGCAGTCCGGGCCAGAAAAAGCGACGTCACACACGATCGTAGCTACGAGAGACGCCTAGGTGACCGGCTGTAGGTACGTCATGTAGTTGTTCGAGAACGCTGGTACACAGGTGATGGGGAAGCACGAGTAGTAATTCCGGGCCATCAGCGTTGAAGCTGCGACGGTACAGAATGTTGTCGTGCAGTTCGAACAGGCGAACGGAAGGGTCTGTTGGAGCAGAGGTCAGACGCTCGATAATGGAGAGTAACGACGGGTCACGTCGTTGTTCGGTGGAGATATCACCCAAAGCGTGGATGGAGAGAACGCAGGGGTCTGAATCAAGGTCTGTCAAGTCGGGCGTTTCAACCGGATAACGTGACAAACAGTCTGCGTCTGTGTGGAGGCTTCCCGACTTGTAGTGGACCACGAAAGAGTATTCTTGGAGCCGGAGCGCCCAGCGACCAAGACGTCCAGATGGGTCCTTTAGCGATGACAGCCAGCAAAGAGCGTGATGGTCCGTAACAACGGAAAAAGTTCGGCCATACAGGTAAGGCCTGAATTTCGCCACGGCCCACACTAAAGCTAGGCATTCACGCTCAGTGATGGAGAACTTCCGTTCGGCAGGTGAAAAAAGACGACTGGCGTAAGCAATCACGCGGTCCTTCCCGTGCTGTCGTTGGCCAAGGACCGCTCCAATTCCATGGCCACTGGCATCGGTCCGAAGCTCTGTAGGTGATGCTGGGTCGAAATGGGCCAGTATTGGTGGCATAGTCAGCAGATGGATAAGAGCCGAAAAGGCGTCCGCTTGCTCTATACCCCATGCGAAGGGAACGTCCTTCTTTAAGAGATCAGTAAGCGGTCGAGCGATGTCGGCGAAGTTGCGGACAAATCGACGAAAATAGGAACATAGCCCTACAAAACTTCGGACGTCCTTGGTTGAGCGTGGTTCAGTAAATTGTTGTACTGCTCGCACCTTTTCGGGATCTGGTTGAACACCATCGGCACTGACAAGGTGGCCGAGTATGGTGATTTGGCGACGTCCGAAATGGCATTTTGCAGAATTGAGCTGGAGAGCAGCTCTTCGAAAAACATCCAGAACGGCTGACAGACGTGTTATATGGCTGTCAAAGGTGGGTGAAAAGACGATGACATCGTCTAAATAACATAAGCAGATGGACCACTTATATCCTCGGAGAAGGGAGTCCATCATGCGCTCGAAAGTTGCCGGCGCATTACACAGTCCAAACGGCATGACTTTGAACTGGTAGAGGCCGTCGGGCGTAACGAAAGCGGTTTTTTCACGATCCATGGGGTCGACGGAAATTTGCCAATAGCCGGATCGAAGGTCGATAGACGAAAAGTATTGGGCACCATGGAGGCAATCGAGGGCGTCATCAATCCGAGGCAAAGGGTAGACATCTTTGTGGGTCACTTTGTTTAAATGGCGATAGTCCACGCAAAAGCGCCAGCTGCCATCTTTCTTCTCAACGAGCACGACTGGGGAGGCCCAGGGGCTGAATGAGGGTTCTATTACGTCTTTAGTAATCATTTTATTCACTTCATTTTGAATTACTTGGCGTTCCTTGTGATATACGCGATATGGACGCCGCCGTATAGGACTGGCATTACCAGTGTTGATCCGGTGAGTCACTGCAGTTGTTTGGCTGAGAGGGCAGTGGTCAAAGTCGAAAACGTCTCTATATGATGTTAGCAGACTACGGAGGCTGGCAGCTTGCACTGCAGTGAGGTCGGGAGCAATCATCTTGTTAATGTCATCTGCAGGCAGAGTGTAATTGCGGCCAAGACAGGGGGATGTAGTGTCGGTGTCCAAACCAGTAACGTTGCAGCTGTCAAGTGGAGATAGGGTGGCCAAAGACATGTCTTGTGGAATAACTTGAGTCAAGAGACTCACGTTGAGTAGTGGTATAACCACTGTATTATTAGCGACGGCGACAACAGTGTGAGCAAGGGCGACGTCTCGGGCCATCAGTACGTCGACTATAGGAGTGACGAGGTAGTCACCGTCGGGCACATGACGTGAGCACGACAAAGTGACATATGTAGCAGCTTGTGGAGGCAAGCGAACGTGGTGACGAGAGCGTAAACGGGGAGAATAGACTGCTGGAAAATCGGCAAACTGCGGCAGTTCAAGCTGAAGAGCACCAGTGGCGCAATCAATGAGCGCAGAATGACGTGACAGGAAGTCCAAACCAAGTATTAGGTCATGAGGACACATTTCAATGACGGCAAACTGAACTAATGTAGGATGGCCGGCAATGGACACACGGGCCGTGCACATCCCTTGAACATCTGGGGTCCTCCCATCAGCGACACGAAGTTTGTGGGAAGCGGCAGGCGTGAGCACTTTATGTAGGCGTCGGGGAAGGTTCGCGCTCATTACAGAAATGTGCGCTCCAGTATCTATAAGGGCAGAAATAGGCACACCGTCAACGGCAACGTCTAACAAATTTTGTCTCGTCGGAAGCGTCAAGAGAGGATTTGTGGAGGGAGTCGAAGATGCAGCGTCACCTCCGGGCGCTGCACCGTTTAGTTTTCCGGGTAGGCAGGAGCGGGGTTGAATGGAGATGACGGCCTGCGAGTCTGCGGTGAGCGAGACGACTGGCGACGTCCTAGAGGCGAACGCGACTAATGACCATGCGGTGACGGAGATTGGCTGTTGAACCTTCTGTAGTTGTTTTGCGGAGAAGGCTGCACGGCAGACGCGAAGCGGGTGCTGTCCTGTCGGTAGTGAGGTTGAGATGAAGTCCGAGGTGACGACGACCAGCGGTAATTGCAGTAACGGACGACATGACCGATACGGTGGCAATGAAAACAAATTGGTCGATTGTCGACGGTTCTCCACGCCGCAGGGTTGCGAGATCGGACCGTGAACTGCTGCTCGCGATAGGACGAGGGTGGACGCCATGAAGCTCGCTGCGGGCTGGGCAAAGCGCACACCGAGGGAATACCTATGTTGGCGAGTTCTTGGCGGACGATAGCTTGAACCATGTTAGCAGTGAGTGGGGTGATGTCACTTGCAGCGGTGTGAGCCGGAGCAGAGGCAATGGCTTCAAGTTCGCGCCGAACAATTCGGGTCACCTGATCCGATGAATCTAGAGGTGGTGGCTGTGTTCTTGCACGGTCTTCGCAAGATGATGTTGCAGCCGTATTCGGAAGGCGGGTGAAGGGTGAACACGCTGTTAATCCGCCGGCTCTTCGCTTGCTCAAAGCGCCGACATTCTTTTATAATGGCGTCCACTGTAGAAAAATTTTTGCAGATGAGGAGGTTGAATGCGTCATCCACAATCCCCTTAAGAATATGCCCGACCTTGTCAGCCTCCAGCATATCGGCATTGACTTTGCGACACAACGACAACACATCTTCTATATAGGAGACGTAAGACTCGGTCGAGGTCTGCGCCCGAGACGCGAGCATTTTGTTCGCGGCCATTTTTCTTCCAATCGGCTTTCCGAACAGGTCTAGCATTTTCTCCCTGCACACTGCCCAACTCACAAGTTCTGTTTCATGGTTCTCATACCACGATTTGGCGGTTCCCCTAAGATAGAACAACAGGTTTGCCAGCATAAGAGTCGGGCCCCATCGGTATCGAGTACTCACACGTTCGTACTCTGCCAGCCAATCTTCAACGTCAACTTCATCTGGATCGCCGGAACCACTGAACGTGCCAGGATCCCGCGGGGGTTCGAGCACAAAGGTTGTGGTCGCAGAAGGAGATGTAGTTACCGCATCATCTCCGGCCGCAGGAACACCAGGAGCAGATGCAGACGCCGTACTCTCCGTCATCGTTGTTGAATGACCCTTCAAACGTCGGCCGCTGCGAAGTTCCGTTGCGAGGCGGTTACCCAGCACCTCCACCAAATGTGACGGGGCAAGGTCTTGGCTTACAGGACAGCGTCCACCGAGAATCGGCAGCAGAACAAGATGGCTGAGTTGCCTTTCGTGCAAGCGCCTAACGTACAGGCGTCTTCTTCATCTTCGCTAAGTGCCACGCTTGCTCCTGTCGATGATGCACCGTAACAATATATTCAAGTTATGTAATGAGTTTTTGTCCTGGTTTCGCAAACTAAATGATAATAGCGTAAATGTGGAGTAAATAGGACACTATATATCATAAATCTTCGCTGTCCTGGCTATAGGCATTGTCATGCTCTAAATTACCACTACTCTACAAAGTTCATTCCTTATGCAATCGGTGGGATGCTCCCACTACATTTTTTCGTGAAACAGAACTCCTAGCCTTTCTGCAGAGGGCAAGAATTCCATTTTCACATTTAATTACATTGAATTGTCGTGTTTGACGTAGCACACTTCCTCCGGCCTACCCGCATACAACACCTTTGGACAAGAAGAATGGCATAAAAGTGCTATGAAACTGCGCAACAGATGCTTCTCCACATCACTTCGTATGCGGACAAAATATGTACATGGCTAGAAAAACGAAAACAAAAATCACCGCCTATGCACTCCGTACAAATGGGGAAGCAGCAAAAGCTAAGCGTTCTGCCCGCTGTTTAGCAGTGAAATCAGTCTGACGTTGCACTGAAGCTCTTCGCAGTTCATAGTTACATGTTCGTGCTTCTTGATGAGGTTAGACGCACATTTGGCTTGGGCGTACCACACTGTTTACTTCACGTGCCACAGAATGTGCCTCGCATGATCACGGTCACTGAATAGTGTAATGAGTGGTTAATTGCCTTTCAGAAAGTGGCTGTTCTCGAACCACAGATGCCGCCACCAGAGTCAAAGTACCACTGGAGAAACTCCCGCCGAAAGCGGGCCAGGCGAATGCGCTCCACCAATCATCACATTGAAACCGTAACACCGTGTTGTAGCTAAGGTCTATAGATAAAACTCGTTTTATCTAGGGACGTTAGTTGTGGGAAGTGTTTGGCCTGGCGAACTAACTCCGCGGTATATCACATGTCGTGGGCTAACTGACAATGCAGCCAAGGCGCGCGTGCTTGGGTACGACGCTGCAAACAACGTAACTGAGAACAAAACCAATGGAGAGTGCTCACGGCATCGCTGCCGGACGGTTTTTGTTCCTCCTGGCCATATGCAACTTTAGCTCTAAAACATAAGTAACAGAATTTAGGGGTCAGGAAATCTCGTAATTACTGCATCCCCTGTGTCAGCAGCATCCCGTGCGGTGATGCTTGCCGAAGCACCAAGTGCCCCAGAGTTGCAGTGGCGGATTGGGTATACTGCGCCAGTGAGCTAGCCGTTAGGAACAGTCTGTTCTCCTTTGACGCTCCGGTGACCAGGGAGTTTACCAGCCATCTCGATTAGCCACAACAACTAATCGTACCGCTAGCGCGAGAAAGACGACGGAAAGCTCGCGTTCAAAGACACAAGAAGATTCATTGAAAAAAAAATAAACTCGGCAGATCCCACGTACCCGGGAATCGACGTTATGTGAAGCATGCGGAGAAAAGGTGACCATGCTGTAATTTTTTTATTGAGCGACACGTCATGACGCTAAATATATGTACAAATGTGGCACGCGCAGGCATATGTTGAAGAGTTGGAGATGTTTATATAACCAGTTTGCACTTGCAGAACGATGTCGATGGCAACACGCATATTAGCAACATCAGAAGCTGATATGAAGCACTCATGCTCACAAAAATTCTGGCCTTTACCACTGCTACATAAATGAACGCCACAATTGACGTTAACCTGGCTTGACGGCTATGTCACTGGAGTGCATATGTAATGTTTATAAAACTGGGCAGGCAGCACTGCAACCACTATCGACGTTTAACGAAGATTAGTATCTATTTGAAAAGCAGTTCCGAGACTTGGCGTAGCTCTGTGGTAGAATGCTTGACTGCCACGCAGAAGGCTTGAGTTCTATTCCTGCTGCAACCCTAAAATTTATTATTGGCATTCATCGAGGGGTCAACGCTATATATGTGAGGTTTTTTTTAACACTGGAATTTATTCTATGCCTTCATTGGATCATCGCTGCCGATGTCGGGTATTGCTTAACGCTCCCGCGTTAACATATTCAGCGTGCGTTGTCGTCGTTCCTGGGTAGATATTAGGTGTCAATCATCTATGGCACATACCAGCATACAAGTGGCACATACCCGCCCATGGGTATCTGTCACTGTCTGGCAGGAAGTGTTTGACGACGTACGCGACGGGATTGTGACAATACTTATGTATTGACCAGCGCGTCATATTCGTCAAACCATCTTACCCTCCCATGCTGATTTTAGTTCGCGCCAATTTAAGAGGGTGACCACGAGAGCACACAAACGTATGCGGTTAGATAGATAGATAGATAGATAGATAGATAGATAGATAGATAGATGTATAGATAGATAGATAGATAGATGTATAGATAGATAGGTAGATAGATAGATAGATAGATGGATAGATAGATAGATAGATAGATAGATAGATAGATAGATAGATAGATAGATAGATAGATAGATAGATAGATAGATAGATAGATAGATAGATAGATAGATAGGAATGCTGAAAGTCAGCCAAGTTCGCTAAAAATGCTTCGCATTTAATATGGGAGGAAAGTTGTGCCACTCATAATTGAACACAAACACTTATAAATACCGAGAACAGTGATGGAAATTTTGACTGATTTTTATGAAACCTAGTATAGCGCTATTTGTACAGTGAACTAGAACTAACATGTTGGTTCTAGTTCATTGTAGCTGTTCACCCTGGCGAAGGGACGCTCCAGCCGGGATTTGGGGGCAGAAGCTCGTCAGGCTGTGGATCGTTTCCTCCTATGTGTTTGTTGTTCTTGCTGTAGTAGCAGTAATAATAGTAGTAGTAGCAGCCACGCCTACTTTAAGAATTGGTGAATGAATGGCATTGTGTAAATGTTATAGAAAATAAAAAATGGCCCTGTATCTGCATGTTAATCTGCAAATGTCGTCGAAAGAAGATAGTCTTGCGTGCGGAGAGAGTGAACAAAACATTTATTTCATGTCTGCGCAAGAAAATTGGTGAATGGTATTCTGGAGATGCTGCGCTAGAGTGCCTCGAGCGTGCAGCAGAGGCGAACGACTGCATTAAGTCACGTCATACGTGAGAAATTAGTGCCATCTGGCAGTTTTCTTGGAAAACGGAGGCCGTGGCTCTGAGAAAAGTGTGCGTGCCCTTCTCCGAGGTGATAAGGTGTAGAACTCAAGGCGACGAGTAGGTGCCAAACCATCTCGTCTTAGCAAAGTGTTGGAAACACTCGCCTTTTCGATCAAGCTTTGCATCGCCAGAGCAGTGTTATAAGCGCCAGGGTCCTTAAAATTGCTTATGTATGCTTTTTCTTTAAAAAGACGCACATGCACACTATGCACGTGCTGTTAGGGTGCCCAAGACATGCGCAATAATCATTTTTTTTTAATTTACAATTACACAAGTAGGAACGCTAAAGCTTGAGCAACATTGTTGGGCGCTGCGGATAGGTTGGCCATTTCAAGTACTCGGTGCCATTTAAAGCGGACGAACAGACAGACAGACAGACAGACAGATATCAAAATTTTTCGTCGAAGGTCCCCGAAAAAGACTATGAAGTTTATTATACTTTATGCGTTATTGGTGTTCGTATAGTTGATGATTTCGTATTTTTGACAGGAAAATAGATGGATGGACCATTCGTCCTTCTCATCATCATTCACTCAGCAGATCTGCTGTGATTTATTTTAAGGGTGCTAGTGCTCACGTTCTCTGAACCCTCCCAGCCTTCCTCGTCGTTTTTACTCTCTCCTAATCTCCACCTTCTAGCGACGAAGCTCTTTCAGCCATGGGCCGTGCGTCCCCGATGTATGTAGTAGCAGTAGTAGTAGTTGTCGTAGTAGAGGTAGCCACTTCTCGTTCAGTCCTTCAAATGTCCGCTGGATGATGGTACTTGTATATGATAATTACATAATAAAAGCACGTGAGATGGCGGTAGTTTGAGTGTTCTCTAGATGGACGGATGCATGGACCGACAGACAGACAAGCAGACGTCTGGATGGATGGTCAGGTGGACGCATGGGTGGATGGACGAATGCACGAATGGATGGGCGGATGCATGTACAACCGTACGGATGGATGCACGGACGGACAGACAAACGGATGTACAGACAGGCGAACGGAAGGACGCATGAATGGACGCATGGGTGAATGGAAGCAAGAACTAACGATTGGATGGAAGCACGGACAGACTGATGGACGCTTAGCATCACCCATCATTATTCTCCCTGTCGATATGCAGTTATTTTTTGCTTCCACCGAGGCGGGCATTCATGTTGAGAAGCGGCTGCAGATGCGCTCTTCTTCCACGTTCAAAGTTGTATCCTACTTTCGTCACATTTTCTGGAGTGCAAACTCTGGCAGAGTCACTTGCCGCCTTGTAGCATATTCTATTTGGTGACCACACGCACACTGTCACTAGCCTTCAGGTAGCAGAGCAGCCTATTCCCCACCAGGTATGGCTTAACATGACTATATGGCAAGCATAACTGAATAGTCATAGCGTGGCTATCACGAAACGTACGTGAAAAATGTTATGATTTACAATGCATGGTCTTGCTGCTCTTGCAGTGGTTTCGTTCTCATAACATGTTGCAGAATTGGGTTTGCTGGATTTCGGGCCGACCGGTCGTGCGCTCGCGCGCTCCGCGCGCTTGCGATCTCCCGCCTCAGCGTGGCTCTGGCCGACTGGGCTCGCCCTACGTCATCTCCTGCCGCCGACGACCTTCCACCTCCGACAACAGTGCAGCTCTGACTTACTCGACTTGTTCTACGCCATCCACCGACGCCGAAAGGAGCTCTCGCAGGTGCGCCCCGTCCTCGGACTTCAGTGACCGTGCTCCATCTTTCCTATCTCTTCTATCCCCTCGGTTTGTCCTCGCTCGCTGTTGCTTACCACCACACGTCTCTTCTTCTCTTCTCCTTCTTCGGCTTTCCCACATCTTTACTCCTATCCTTTTTATCCCTCCTCACCCCCATCCCTTGTGAGCTACTGTGGCGATGTCGCTCATTGAAGCAGACAATAACGGGGCTCACTTTTCTCTTCTTTTCTCTCTTTTAATAGCCACTTCGCCGGGGGGGGGGGTATGATATGGCGTGGCTGCATGGTAAACACAAGTGACAGACCCTAACGTGGAAATCATAACATGCGTGTCATGTAAGTCATGAGTCATGACTACATGCCATGCTTAAGTGTGCTCGCAGTCGTTTCGCTAGCTTAACATATACAAAATTTTGTGTTACGGAACGTGAATGCATGACGAAGGTATATGACTGGTGTAAACATGATAGTCATAAAATGCGTGTCAGAAAACAGCAAGACTACATACCACGCTCATGATGCGCTCGCGACCGTTTCGCTAGCTTCACATATACCAAGTTGTGTATGACATGACGTGAGTGGACGACGAAAGTGAGTGACACGTCCAAACGTGATAATCAGGGCATGCGTATCATGTGAAACATGACTACTTGCTACGCTGATGGTGTGTTTGTGGCCGTTTACCTGGCTCCACATATATGAAATTTGGTATCACGTGATGTGAATAGACGATGAAGGTGAATGACACTTCCAAACATGATAATCATGCCAAAATGTCATGTATGGCTTAATTTACGACCACTTCGAAACGTCGCGCTGATTTTCAAGTAACATATCAACCTTCTGCATCCGTGCTTTGCATGTCATCGAGTCTCGCTGTACGTCTGATCTCCCAATTTTTTGGGGGCGAAGCTGTTTATAGCGGCACCTGTTCGTGCCTCGTAGCAGTTGTAGTATGTAAGAAGTATAACATTTTGACCTCCAAGGTGATGCCGGAGAGAGATTTCTTCTGAACGTTGTTGAACAATAAAAAATAGTGCTTAATGTACATGCGAATGGCTGCTAATAGAGAATGAGAGACAGAAGCATTCGGCTTTTAGTTAACGCGCATGCTGCGATCCTCATTAGCAGCCATTGGCATGTACCTTAAGCACTATCTGACAAGAAAGGTTTGGTACGTTATACTCGCTGGGTGTAACCAAGGAGGATTGAAAATGAATTGCTGGAGTTGAAGCTCCCGCAATGCCTTGCCAGCAGAAGTGAAGCCACCTTCTGCCACTGCCAAGACGACGGAAACATGCTCTTTTCTGATGGTGCCCACTGAAAGATCGAGTGGCTTTGCTATGTTACGTAAATGCTACGTTAGTTCTATATTAAAAGATTGTTGGTCCCGACGAAATGACACACGGAAACGAGTATGCATGGCTGAGTCTTCAAAGAACTTTGCCTCCAATTAGAGGCTCACTAAGGAAAACTAATAATTGTAAGACGCACTTAGAGCACTATGTGAACCGAAAGAGCTCCCACATTATACTCGTTGGGCGTTGTAGAGAAACGCTTCGTTTTTAATCGCTGAACTGTGATAATTTATCCAGCCCCTAGTAAGATGGCCGCCACTTTGCCAGAGGAACGGCTTCACTCTTTGACAATAATTTCCACTCCAGCAATTTTTTATTCCCCCTTGGGTGTACCCTGCTTAGTTTTAGAAAGGTTTAGCGAGCGTTGAGCCACAGTGCCACGAATACAATGAAGTATTATATACCATGAATGAACAAGAGGTGGTGAAAGGTGGGAAGTAGATACGAAGCGCAAGCCGTAAGAAAGTAAAAGCCGAATTCTCCGGTCTCTCATTTGCCATTAGCTGCCATCGGCATGTACATTGAGCAATATCTGACAGGAAAAGGTTGCTACGTTATACTCGCTGGGCGTAACCTCCTTGGTTTTAGAAAGGTGTAGCGAGCGTTGGGCCGTAGTGCCATGAATACAGTGAACTAGTATATAACATGAACTCGAGGTGGTTAAAGGTGGGAAGTAGACACGAAGTGCAAGCGGTAAGAAAGTGTGCGTGTGCCACCTCTCGTTTAGTCCTTGGTATGTCCGCTGGATGGTGGTGCTTCTATATGGGGAATATATGATGAAAAGGTGCGAGATGGTGGTACTTGGAGTGTTGAATAGATGGACGAACGGACATACAGACAAATGCATAGATGGACGCATGAACGGACGCAGGGGCGGATGCATGGATGAACGCAGGGACAGACGCACAAACAGACGCACGAACGCACGGGCGGATGGACGCATGGACGGTCTTATAGACGGACGCATGGACGGACGGAAGCAAGAACAAATGGACGGACGAATGCTTCACCGCACTCTCCATAATTCACCCCGTGGATATGCTGCCAATTTTTTTTTGCATTTAGCAACAGCTGCATTCCAAATATGCTGCCTGCTAGAGAGCGTCGTTACTGATTGAACACACGACTCGCAATTTCACCTAACAGCTGGACCTCGAATAAAATACGGGGCCACTTCTCTGCTGTTGAAAAAATTGGCAGATCCCTCGTACAGTGGGAGTCAATGATATGCTAAGAACGAATGAGAAATGTTGATATTTCACTTTAGGATCATCAGATCATTAGGAGGTTAAAGTAAATGATGTCGTACACGGCTTCCATGTCATGAATATTATGTTTGGATGTGTCGCTTACCTTCGACATTTTTTCACGTCACGTGATACCAAATTTAGTATTTCTTGAGCCAGCGAAACAGCCGCGACCACCCTATGAGCGTGGTATGTTGTCATGTTCTTGCGTGACACGCGTGTCAAGGCTATCATGTTTGCACCAGTGTAATATATCGTCATTGATTGACATCGCCTAACATTAAATTTGGTATACGTTGAGCTAGCGAAATTGCCGCGAGCGCATCATGAAAGACCCATTATACTCCATTGTAGCATTGAACCTTGCGCACTCTGGGCACAGAGACGCTACGTTGGCAAAGCGGAGCACTCTGTGGTCTCACGCCAGGCGTGACCGGCGCGACCAGCGTCCGTCGGCGCGGCCAGACGGCAACCGGCGCGAAATTCGCACCGATGCGTTACCCAGACAACAGTGCGTCTACCTCTTTTCGTGAAGGAGGGATGCCGGACGGGCTGAAAAGCGCATGCGACAAAGCAACGCAGCGCCGCGAAGGCCTGAGAGAATATGGCATAACCGGTGCCTGGCGTCGCAACGCGGGCGTGACGCGACGAAACGAACACCGGCGAGCACGTGCACCGTCTCACGTCGAAATGTAATGGCGCCTTGTCTGTTGCATGTAGTCATGTTCTCACATGACACGCATCTCATGATTATCATTTTTGCACTAGTCACATACCTTTGTCATCCATTGACATCACGTAATACCGAATTCGGCATATGTGAAGCTAGCGAAACGGCCACGACCGCGTCCCGAGTGTGGCATGTAGTCATGTTGATACATGACAGGCATGCCGTGATTATCAGCGTCATTTACCTATGTCATCCATTCGCGTCGCCTGATACTGATTTTGTACATAAGAAGCTAACGAAACGGCAGCGAGCGCATCATGAGCGTTGCATGTAGTCTTGTTGTTACATGATACGCAATTCATGTTTATTATGTTTGCACCAGTGTCATACCTTCGGCAAGTTTGTCCCCGTTTTAGGAGTTAACAAGATTTTCCTATCAATCCTGCGTTGGCAAGGCTAGGCTTATCTCCTAGGCCAAGCATGGGCCGCGACGCCGAGCGTCCGGCTTGCGCCTAGTGACCGTGGGCCGTGTTAGGCTGAAGATGGAATAGTACGTCAAAAGGAAGACTATAAAGCCCGAACATTTTGAAGTGGGAGAGCGGGCTCTAGTGCTCAAGGCACAGGGCCGATTCAAGAAGACCTGACATGGCGACTACGTCAAGAGAAAGGCTTGCGGCAGCGACGGGCGCAAGGCGCACGGAGCGCAGGAAGTCAAGTTGGGGAAAGCGCCGGTGTGGAAGAAACGCGAACCGTTTCTCGAGATGCCAGCTAAGGATTTCAAGGTTGTGTACAGGCCCCAGAACTGGGACTTGAGTGTCGTGACAGTGAGAGAACTCGAATGCGCACTGAGAGCAACAGTGCGATTGCCGCGGAAGAAGACATTGTGTGAGTTAATGGCACGAACAAAACGTTGACGGTGAGCAACCCGTGTATGACTCGCAGTGGGGCATATGTGTAACGAGCTGTATAGAGAGACAAAGCTCTAGACGAGACGCTCGTGTGTCTGTACGGAAACCTGCGATGACTCAATCGTCATCGGGCAGTAACGAGGCCGTTTATGCAGTCACACAAAAAAATGTATTTACAAAAGACATGAAAGGTCTAATAATAAATGAAGTAAGGGCAAAAATATAACGTGCTTGGAATGCTGGTGTGACAGTCACAAGGGCATAAAAACAGAAAGAGTTCACCGGAGAGGAAGGCGGTGGTCAAGTCCCGGCGGCAAACTCAACGCTGAGAAGGGACGGCCGACGCTTGGGTAGCCTGGTAAGTCCAATGACAGCCGCGGCCAAGAACGCGGCTCACTGCGGAGCTCCTTAACCTGGAGCACGCATGGCGTTTGCCATGCCTATCTCGAACGCTGGCTGGCGCTCGCTGCCGTAGGTGCCGGACTCGCCAGGACGAAACGTCCTGGCGACGTTTTGCCCACGCCAGGCCCGAACTGCAAGGACGGCTGGTATGGCCCCAGGTGGGAGCCTGCTGAGACCTCGAGTCCGCAACCCGACGGGTCACTGCTCCCCCGCCCTGGTTCTTCAACCTTGCTTCTCCCTTCCAGCCACGTCTGCCTCACTCCTTCTTCTTCACAGCACCCCCTCCCCTGATTTTTTCCTGCGTCGTCTTCTTCGACTGTCTCTGTGGCACGCACTTCAAACACAATTCTATCTTCACGATCACGCAGGGCCACTTCACTCATCACAATATGCGACTGTGAAGACGCTCAAGCTGGGTTACCGTGACCTGCTGGTTTCGGAGTTAATGGCGCCGTTGAAGAACTCTGTGCGGGGACTGATTTACAATGCTTATGATGGATGCCCATTGGAAGAAGTTCAGGCGGGATTCCTGAAGAAGAATGAAGGCATAGATATTCTGGACGCGAGACCTCTGTGAAAGTCGAAGGCGATTCAGATTACGTGCGGGGGAAAACGCATACCCTGGCAAGTTACTTACTTGAACTGTTCGTACGCTGTGATCCCGTATAGAGCTCTAGTCAATACCTGCTACAGCTGCAGACGAGTTGGACATCGAGCGGACGTTTGTTATCATCCGAAGAGTACCCTATGTCACCGTTGCGGGAAGGACCATCCTGCCCTGCCAGAACGAGAGCCACTGACGTGCACGCCGGACTGTATCGCGTGCCATGGTGCGCGTCACACAGGGAGCGGGAACTGCAAGTTTTGCCTGGCTCGCAAGCCAACGACTGGCCGGCAGCAGAGTATCGAAAAAGAGGTCGAAGCTGCAACGATGAGCGGTTTTAGATGCGGAGCATCTAATACTCGAGGCTTGTAGAGCGGCGCTGTCCGCAAGCTTCCTCCTCCTTCTTCCTCCATCTGTGCATCCCTTCCTCCTCTACACACCGCGCGCGCTTCACTCCTCCACCATCTGTGCAACCTTCCTCCTCTACACACCGCGTGCGCTTCTCCTCTTCACGAACATTCGCTAGCTGTATAACGTAGCGCGCATGCGCCGTCACGCTTCGAGAACATCGGCAGCTGACGCGCGCGCATGCGCCGTCGCGCTTCGAGAACATCGGCAGCTGACGCGCGCGCATGCGCCGTTGCGCTTCTCCCCCTTCTCGAACATTCGACAGCTGACGCGCGCATGCACCATCACCTACCATCTGTGCCGCGCGCGCTTCTCCCCTTCGAGAACATTCTACAATTCTCCTGATTCTCCAGTGGACGCGCATGCGCCGTCGCGCTTCGAGAACATTCAACAGCTGACAGTGCATGCGCCGTCGCGCTGTATATATACTCAAGGTCGGCGCTCGCTCGCTCAGTTGCCGCTCGTCGGTTGGTTTGTACGGCGCCTCGACGTCCAAGGTCGCGGTGAAATGAATTCGAACGAATCCACAAACACAATGATCGACGTCCCTTCGACCAGCGCCGCCCTTTCGCATACGCGTGTACGTGTTCACTCATTTAACACCCCCTCCTACAACCACGTTAACCAATTTAGCCATCGACCCAAGTAAGTCGCAATTTAACACCCCATTTCACAAACACGTTAACCAATTTAGCCATCGACCCAAGTAAGTCGCACTTTAACACCCCGTTAACCAATTATATGCTCCGCATCCTCCTCAGTGTTCCCCCGAGGGAAGCTGCGGGCAATCTTTTTTTGAGGGCCACAGAGCGGTCATCGAGGGGTAAAAAAATTGGCAGATCCCACGTACAGTGGGAATCGATGATATGCGAAGCATCAATGAGAAACGTTTATTTGTAAAATAAAATCAGCACAACGTTACGAGGTGGAGTTTAATGATGCCGTACATGACATCCGCGTCATGATTATCATGCTTGGATGTGTCGTTTACCTTCGTCATCTATTCACGTCATGTGACACTAAATTTAGTATATGTGCAGCTAGCAA
The DNA here is from genome assembly GCF_043290135.1 of Rhipicephalus microplus. Classification (NCBI taxonomy): domain Eukaryota; kingdom Metazoa; phylum Arthropoda; class Arachnida; order Ixodida; family Ixodidae; genus Rhipicephalus; species Rhipicephalus microplus. The sequence continues at coordinate 119,549,874 of NC_134703.1, forward strand.
AACGGCTGCACGCACACTATGAGCGTGGTACGTTGTCATGTAATTACATGACACGCGTGTTGCGATTATCATGTCTGCACCAGTCATACATTTCGTCATCCATTTACTTCACGTACGCCAAATTTGGTATATGTGGAGCTAGCGAAATGGTGGCGAGCACATCATGAAGGGCCCAATATACTCCAATGTAGCGTTACGCGCGCACACACTGGACACAGCGACGTAACGTTAGCAAAACGCGAGCACTATATAGTCTGACGCCAGGTGCGACCAGCGTCCATCGGCGCAGAACGACGGCAACCAGCGCGAAATGCGACATGCTGCATTTCGCGCCGATGCGTTACCTAGACAAAACTGCGACTCCCTTGTTTTGTGACAGAGGGAAGCCAGACTTGCTGAAACGCGCATGCGTCCAAGCGACGCCACTCGGCGCGCGCCTGTGAGTATATGGCGAGACTAGCACCTGGTGTGGCAACGCTTGCGTGACACGACGAAATGAACGCCAGCGAGCACGCACACCGCGTGATGTCGAAAGTGTAGGCACCTTGAGTATGGCATGTAGTCATGTTCTCACATGACGTGCATCTTATGATTAATACGTTTGCACCAGTCACATACCTTCGTCACCCATTGGCGTCACGTAATACCAAATTTGGCATATGTGAAGCTAGCGAAACGGCCGCGAGCGCATCATTACTGTGGCATGTAGTCACGATGTTACAAGACACGCATCTCACGATTATCAAGTTTGCACTTTTCACATAGCTTCGTCATCCATTCACGTACCGTAATACCAAACATGGTATGTGTGCAGCTAGCGAAACGGCCGCGAGTGCGTCGTTAGTGTAGCATGTAGTCATGTTGTTACATGACACTCATGTCGTCATTGCCATGTTTGCACCAGTATCATACCTTCTTCATTCATTTACGTACCGTAATACCAAATTTGGTATATGTGAAGCAAGCGAAACGGCCGTGAGCGCATGATGAGCGTGACATGCAAGTCATGTTGTTACATGACTTGCATGTCCTGATTTTCATGTTAGGGTCTGTCACTTGTGTTCACCATAAAGTCATGTCATACCATACCAGTTTTGCAACATGCCATGTGAACGAAATCACCGCAAGAGCTGCAGGACCATGAAATGTAAATCATGACATTCATAATATACATATCATGATTATCATATATCACTAGTCGAATATGCTGTTCGTACAGTCATGTTATGCCATACCAAGTTTGGTATCGATACTATTATCGAAACGGCCAGGAGAGCTAAAAGTCATAGGCGGCTAGATAGATAGATAGATAGATAGATAGATAGATAGATAGATACGCTCAATGTCGCCGAAGTTCGCTAAGAAATGCTTCGCATTTGAAAGGCACAAGCAAATGCACGAGTTTATTCCCGTCATTGCCAGGGCGCAGAGGCGGACGAGATGGCGAACGAGTGTCTAGTCCCAACAATTACGCACGCGACACCAACAAAAGGGTGAGCTTGTCAGGAACGAATTCCCCACAAAACTGCTCGAGAGAAGGAGTTAGCAGCGCTTCTTCATTGACAGGGAGATTTGAATAAAAAATGGAAAATAAAATTGCAGAAATAGAACGCGCCCTTAAAAATGGCCAACGACCAGCGTCACAGGCACCAGTAGTGCAAGGCCTACAGAAAGCGACGCAAGAGGCGTCTGACCGCGTACAGAAGAGTACAGCTATGGAAGTTGAGAATTAGGGGACAATGAAGAGACCACTGCCAGTGGACGAGGAAGCTAACGCAAAACGATTTGCCGAAACGTCACCAGTACATATGCCACAACCTTTTTTGAAGGTACCTAGTATTAGGTCGAATGTGACTACACTTGAGGATAAATTAGGCAAACAAGGGGAAAGACAAGATAGGTTGGAGGCTCGAGTCGAAAAAATCGAAGCCAGATTAGGCACAATAGAGGAGCGTCTCGGCATGCTCTCCACTGAATTTAGGGATTCCCAAACCTAGGTCATGGGCATGTTTCAGCAGCTTCATACTCTATTGGAGGCAAGACTGCCTCCCGTGGGTGGCCAAGTGCCATTACTCAACCTGGTGCCTCATCATGGCGCCTCGCCAGCAAATTGAGGTTTGGCAGTGGAACTGCAGGGGCTTTCGTCAAAAGCGGGGTAACCTGCAGTTGCACGTAAAAAATCTGGACATTAAACCAGACATAATAGCCTTACAGGAGGCTAGTGGTTCCGTAAATTACCGTAAAATTACCTGGATTTAAGGCATTTACAGCGCCAGGAATTGATTCAAGGGGTGTATCACGCGTCTTCACAGCCACGCTAGTCCATCGCAACATCACTGCCATTCAGCATTCCGTAGATAGCAGCAGGGAAGACTATGTCTTGCTTGAGATTTTGCCTAAACGACAGTATGAGAAGAGTCTTTTTTACTTATTGTGTATAGTTCTCCAAAAGATAAAAGATTGGGCTTGCCACAACTCCTGATTCAATCTCAACGATTAGCAGCTCGTGCTCAGCCTATAGTGGTAGGAGATTTCAATGCGCCTCACCCGGAGTGGGGTTATATTCGAGCCAGCCCAAAGGGCAATCGGTTTTCGCAAGTTGCCCGGGATCTGCAATGAACGCTGTTAAACAATTTGCAAGATCATACGAGGACAGACAACAGTATAAGCATGGATACCTATCCAGACCTTACGTTTTTAAAGGCATCAGTAATGCAAAGCGGATTAACACAAGACAAGCCCTAGGAAGTGATCACTATATCCTTTCCACGACGTTTAGCGCTGCGAAGCATAAAGACAAAGTGAAGGGGCATAGAATTACGGATTGGGACAGATTTAGGAAAAACAGAGCAGACACTGTGAACGGGAAAATTAATGACTTGGACGCATGGGTGGAGGCGCTCAAGGAGGATGTAAATAATACCACGGTATAAGTGTCAGTCGAGCAGGAGGAGTTTGCGGCGTACTCTAGACTAATACACATGTGGGAGGCGCACGCGAGTCTCTTGAGAAGGTGGAAGAAGCAAAAACATAATGGCGTCCTTCGCAGAAGGACTGCCAAGTTATAACGTAAAATCGAAAATTATACAATTGCAAGCCAAGCAGTGGGGCCAGATTTGTGATCGCATGTATGGGCAGTTTGGATGCAAAAACACATGGCAGCTGTTGAGGCATCTTTTGGTCCCGGCAGCAACCAAATCGGCGCAACGGGGACAAATGACTCGAATAATGCATCAACATGAAGGCACAATTCGAGAGTTTATACAGAAACTCCGGAATCGGTACCTAACTGATAGAGTAGACGTTTGCTTAGTACACTAGTCGGGGGTAGAAAACTTGGCACTAGATGAAGAGTTTACATACAATTGCGGAGGTGGAGTTTGCCATGGGGCAGCTGCGTACTACGTCCGCCGCAGTTTCGGGTGGGGTTATTGTTGAAATGCTGAAAACCTAGCTTTCAAATTGGTTTGGGCGATCACTGACTTGATAAATGAATATTGGGTGGCCGGGGAGACCCCAACACAATGGAAGCATGCTAGCATTATATTTATTCCTAAGCTACCCAAGAAACTCTACTTGGATAACCTGCGTACTATATTGCTGACATCATGCGTGGGGAAATAGATGGAGCACGTGGTTCTCAACAGGCTTCAGGGTTATGCAGAGGACAAGGCGATCTTTCCCCCAACTAAGATAGGTTTCAGGGTCAATTAGTCCACGCAGGATGTCATGATACAGTTGAAACATGATGTAGTTGATCCGGCCATGGTATGGGCACTAAAGCTGTATCGGGGCTTGACCTCAATAAAGCTTTCGACAATCTTTCGCATGAGGCAACATTGAATAACCTATCGAAAATTAGCCCAGGGGCCAGGACATTCTGCTACATCAGATTATTCTTGGAGGGCCGTACCGCAGAAATTTCATTAGAAAATATCAAATAAGATTCCTTTGCGTTAGAAGGCAAAGGGACACCACAGGGTTCAGTTTTGTCACCTTTCCTGTTTAACCTCGCCTTAATTAAAACACCTCCGAGACTTGAAGAGATACCGGGACTCAAACACACAATTTATGCGGATGTTATTACTCTGTGGGTAACTAGGCGTAGTGACGCACATCGCCATTCAAGAAACACTACAAAAGGCAGTGAATATTGTCGAAGAGTTGGCAGGGGAGGCGGGACTTTCATGCCCTCAGCCCGAGTCCGAGCTATTTGTAGTTCGGGACAAACCCTGAGGGCTACATGCAAGACATTATATTCCACCACCGCCATTGGAGGTAAAAGTAGAGGGCGGGGCGATAGCTGAAGCTCAAACGATTAGAATTCTCGGCCTATATCTGCAAACTAACAGGAAGAATAGGGTGGCCCTTGAAAAATTAAAGACTACGGTCAATGTTGCTGTCAGGCTAATCATGAGAATCGCTAACCGTAAGAGCGGGGTTAAAGAAAAAGAACTCTGTAAGCTGGTAGAGGCGTTTATGCTCTGCAGGAATACTTAACGACATCTTATATAAAGTTGGAGGCTGCAGAAGAAGGCAAGGTTGAGGCTATGATCCGGCAAGCTTACAAGGCAGAGCTTGGGTTGCCTAACAAGGAGCCTACAGAAAGGCTGTTAAAATTAGGGGTGCATAACACCCTCGACGAATTATGGAAGGCGCATCTGGTGATGCATTACGCTCGGCTTTCAAAAACCAAAGCGGGCAGGATCATATTGGAAAGGATTGGCATTAGAGCTGACGCTCCCACTGGGGACACTGAAATTCAGGTGCGGCGAGTGTAACATATTGCCCTGTACATAAAATCTTTGCCCAAAAATATGCATCCGATTCACCATAAGCAGCGCAGGCAGGCAAGAGCCAGAGCTTTACACGTTGAGTACGGTGAGTACAAAGCGGCAGTCTATACTGAGCTCGCGGACTATAAGGACAAGGCCGCTTTTGTGATTGTGGTGGTGGACAGGCGGGGACGCTTGGTCACCTCTGAATCGGTCAAAACCCGCTCCTCGGAAACTTCAGAGGAAGCGGCAATAGCGCTTGCTATACCTCATTCGCAGTCAGACTTGACTCTCAGTGATTCAAAGGCAACCATACGAAATCTGGCGAGGGGCAGAATATCGGTGACTGCCGCGCAATTTCTGCACGGTGCCACGGGACAACAAATTCGAGAAATAGAAATTGTCTGGGTACCAGCACACTCTGGGAACCCTGGGAACAAGGCGGCTCGCCTGAATGCTCGAGGTTTCGGGTAGGTGAGTCGCCCGTTCCGCAGACGTCCGCGAGAGATGGGCTGGTGTCCTTTCACGACATAACGAATCATTATAAACTAAAGTGGAGGTTTTATCCGCCCCTGCACGAGCGGTTGACTAAAGCGCAGGAATGCATCTGGAGAAAACTGCAGACGCGATCTTTTTTCCACCCTTACGTTTTGAACCAAATGTACTCGGAGGAGATAAAGTCACAATGCAAACAGTGCCAGGCTGTGGCAACATATGATCACATACTTCAGTAATGCAGCATAGCGTCGCCGCCGGTGGATAGTACGCGTGATTCCTCTCTTGAGCACTGGGAGGCCATGTTGACCAGCTCAGACCCAGTCGTCCAGTTTAGGGTCGTGGAATGGGCCACACAGGTCACCGCCAACCTTGGGCTTATGGCCATCTAACACGGAATCGTCCGCAGTTTCTTTCTGACGAAATAGAATTTTACCATCCATTCATCCATACCTCCGTCATCGATTTCCGTCGCGTAATACCAAATTTGGTATAAGTGAAGCTAGTGAAGCGGCCGCCAGGGCATCAGAGCGTGGCATGTAGTCAAGTTGCTACATGACACGCTTCTAATCATTATCATGTTTGCACCAGTCACATACCTTTGTCATTCATTCACGTACCGTAATACGAAATTTGGTATATGTGACGCTAGCAAAACGGCCGCGAGCGCATCATGAGCGTGGCATGTAGTCATGTTGTTACATGACACGCATCACATTACTTTTATGTTAAGGTCTGTCGCTTGTGTTCGCCATGCAATCACCCCATACCATACCACTTTTGTAACATGCCATGTGAACGAAACCACTGCAAGAGCTGCAGCACTATTAAATGTAAATCATGACATCCTTGACATACATTTCATGCTATTCATGTCACAAGTCAAATATGTTCCTCATGGAGTCATGTAACACCATACTAAGTTTGCTATCGATACTATTATCGAAACAGCCAGGAGAGCTAAAAGTCGTAGGCGGCTGGATGGATAGACAGATAGATAGATAGATAGATAGATAGATAGATAGATAGATAGATAGATAGATAGATAGATAGATAGATAGATAGATAGATACGCTGAAAGTTGCCGAAGTTCCCTAAGGAATGCTTCGCATTTAATATGATTGGATCATTTGTTTTGCACAGCACTTTTACACACCGACGCATTACAGAATTCGAATATTTTGATGCTCTATATTACGCCATATTACATACATACATATAGTGTTTTGTTTTGTTTTTTTCAGTCCAGTTTAATGAATTAGGGTGGTTCTGTTGTAGAACACCTACTTGCCGAACAGACGACCTGGGTACGATCTTCATTCAAACTAAATGATTATTCTGCACCTTTCTTCTTTTTATTTTCTGTCACAGACAGGGGGATGATTTCTCTTCAGCCCACGGACGCAGACTGTGGAATTTCTAGGAAAGAAGCCGTTAATAAAGGAACGCTTTCTTGGCGCTTCCAGTGGTGCATTCCTGTTTTCTAATTAAAACACGAGGAACCTGGATCCTTGCAGGAAGCGTGGACAGAATTGTAAATTTGCGTATTTGGGTCTCCAACAATAATGAAAAATTGCCTTGGCAGCTTTGAAAAACCTTAGGGTGAAGGAAGTGAAGGACGCACAACTATAGAGAAAAAGTAGGAACGTGTGCAAAAAAAATTAATGACATGAAGAATGACACCACCGGGGATTGAACTGAAGCTAGCAACATGCAGGCATTCGGGGCAGAGTCTGAAAACGCGGGAAACGAAAAATATTGCGCTCAACGAAAAAAATATTGGGATACTTACGAGGAAAGTGAACCGAAGAAAATGGAGGTTGGGGCACGCAACGCTCAAGTCACCCGGAAATAAATGTGCCCCACGGGGGCAATGCCTGGCTTCTTGTCGTATATTTTATGTACAGCCGCCTTCATCACCCAGCAGGGGTGCCTAACGTTTCCAATTAAAGTGTGTAGCTCGCTTTCTTCCCCATGTGTGATATGAACGAACTCGGGAGTGATGGCTTGGCAAGTGGCATGTCGAGATAATCGTCATAATCTGGCGTTGTGTGTAGCTTTGCCTTTGCGTTATGTCGACGACCCACTTCTTACCAATAGTTCCGTGCAGCACTCTTCACGCCGCTTTTCGAAGATCGAGAACGTATGGAGGGCTGACCCTATAAATCCCACGTCCAGCCTGCCGTAATAAGAAAACAAATGTCATCGAAGTGGTAATGCGCCTAGGGAATTACCAGCCCTGCATCGCGGCTATTAATTTCAGTTTTGCCACTTACAACCACAGCAAATGAACACCGAGAAGATACGATTCTTGGTAGGTGATGCACCGATATCTATATGTAGTAAAAATTCAATTTTGTGGAATTATCGCAACAGGTCACGTTATTTTGTTCCTTCTCGGCCTCAGTGCCTTTGTCGTATTCACCCGTAGTTAGCCAAAGGAATGAAAAGTGGATAAACTCAACATTATTGTATTCGGTAATGGTCCTCAGCTGCTGTTCATAAGAAGACTGGTTTAATAATTTTAGCGGTTACCGGATTCACAAACGCCAGACAAGTGAAAAAAAAAATGATGGCCTGCAGTTCCGCTACTGTGAATACTAAGTAGGTGCATCGCCCGGGCACCCAGCTATTCCAGTTGGCAGAGTCGTCACTGCTTCGTTTACCGAAGCACCAATACCGCCAATCTTTGTGGTAAGCGTGCAGGGTTTCGCCGATACCAGAAGAATCTTATTAGGCAAATTCTTAAACTTGGTGTGTGACACTGGTGCTGCTTATTGTTGGGCTTTATGTACTTCCTGCTTGTTACGGCAGCTGGGATACGCGTCGTACACACTGAGTTCCTTCAGGTTGTTTCGCGCGCATGATGTGGGCGTGTATCGACGCAATTCAGGCGCTGGGAAAGGGACATATACTGGCTTAGTGAAGGGGTGGCTCCCTCTCTTGGGGCAGGCCAGAGCCACTTTTACGTTGCCGACACGTCTTAGCGATCTCAAGTTTATCTACAGTGTTTGCTTCTTGGTTATTTCTGTTATATTACTCGATGGTTTGTGATGCTGGTTTTTCGTTTCAGCAACAAAAAACATGCTAACGCAAAACTTCGCAACAAGATTTTGTGAGCTGCAGTGAAAGTGCAGGCTTGGGGCATTTTAACGAAATACGTCTAAAATGAAATACGCCCCGCCGCGGTGGTCTAGTGGCTAAGGTACTCGGCTGCTGACCCGCAGGGCGCGGGTTCGAATCCCGGCTGCGGCGGCTGCATTTCCGATGGAAGCGGAAATGTTGTAAGCCCGTGTGCTCAGATTTGGGTGCACGTTAAAGAACCCCAGGAGGTCCAAATTTCCGGAGCCCTCCACTACGGCGTCTCTCATAATCATAGAGTAGTTTTGGGACGTTAAACCCCACATATCAATCAATCAATCTAAAATGAAATACAACTAAATAACCTTCCGCATTGTTACGTACCAATACTACAAGTTTTATACGAGGCATGCCATAGCGCAAAGCTCCAGGCATTTTTGACCAACTAGGGTTCTTTAGCATGCATTGTCATTGCACAGTACGAGAGCCTCCAGCGTTATGCCTCCGTATATATGCGTTCGCTGAGGCCAAAATCCACCTCATTTCTCTTGGGTAAAAAGCCGAGACAAGGTGGCGGCTAATAGAGTGTCCACCGATTTTGTTATCAATGCCCTCAGAATCTTTACCGCTATTAGAGGCGCTGAATTTCGAAGCGAAGTAATACGTCACTGAACAGAAATAAAGATACTTCAGAAGGGCTTACTGTACAAGAAAACAAAAGAAGTATATCGTAAAACCTTTACGCAGTATGAGGTGAAGTATTAATGAAGAGATACGCCATCAAGCCTATGAAAACCCAACTAATATTGCGATAGACATAATAAAGCCTAATAATTAGTTCACGGATAAGTACTAGCTAAAGGAATGGAAATGAATGTATTCATCGTAACAATCACAGTCATCTTCACTACCACACCCTCGTCAATCCTCATGCTTGAGCTTCCGTATCTAATCTGATGCCATTACCAGAAAAGAGTTTCGATGTAACTGCTGTGTACCGGTAGTAACACGATTTGTGGACAGGCATAGAACAGACCTTCTAGCGCCAGCCCCGTAATGTATTTTCCTTGTCAGTGCCGTCTCTCCGAAAGCAAAGTAAAAATTACCGTGTACATATAGCTTTACTGCTCACGCGAGAGGAACCAGTGATTCATCGGTGTCCTATTGCAGGATATAAAAGGTGCGCGAGTTAACACTGCTGGGATATGCTTGCCATTAATAAACGCATGCGCCTGTCTTCTTCTGACAAGCATAGTATTGTATTTAAAAGCTCTTCGTTTTTTTTGTGCTTCCCTACCGATTGATGAGTAATGCAGTGCAATTTAAAACGCTGCAAAAACGCCACACATGATGTCGCCCTATTTTAGAGATAGTATGGTTTATTGGACTGTGGTACAAGCAAGTTTTTGCATGCCACACTCGTCACTTAGCACAGACTTTTTTTCAATGCAATACGCAAAGTGCTTTAGAATGATAAGAATCATAAGAACCAGCGCAACACAGAAGCTAACCATGTTTCACAAAAAGATGTTATTGTGCGTCGAATTATTAGAGGTTGCTCGAAGTACGTTCATATTTCATCGCTATAGAATCGTTTTGCTTGAACGCGCATACTTTGACGCCTGGTGGCATATCTCTATCTTTAGAGTTAACGCCCACAATCATGACTGAACCTTCGTGGTAGAAGTAGCTAACGTACTCACGTAAAAAGCATATGGCGTATCCCGATCAAATATGGCAACTACGGACTCTCAAGAAGCACTTGTACACCATACGCTCTCATTTAAAGCGTCGTATTTGAGAATAAAACACGAAAACGTGTGCTCTGCAATGATAGGCAACCTACGGCTGTTCTTAAGCTAATACCACACAGCTCTTCGGGAACGCACGCGATACAGTTTCTAGCTTGAGCCGTAAATGCGGGAGGGTGTTACGAGAAGGTGTCAGAAATCAAAGTCATATTAATGAACGCTCGTGCAAGTTCGCCTGTACTGCAATGGGTTGAATGCCATACACCTATTGCCACAGATGAAGAAGTCCTGAATTAGACCCCCAGGTTACCCAAATCAATGTAGCCAGTTTATTATTTTTTTGCCATTTTTTCGTGCGCATTTTGCCGAACTCATTTGCATGACGTAAATGACCTCAGTGAAGTTTGGTAGACGCCGTCGTAGAATACTCTCATATTATAAAGTGTCCTACATCAAAAATTATCTGTTATAATCATAGTGAATGTGCCAATGAATGAATGAAATAATCCAATGTTGAAACTATCATTCCGTTGAATGATTAGATGAAGGATGCAGGTAGGTGCTGCTAACTATGCGGAAAGATACTGCATCGATGGTAAGTTAGAGCAGGCCAGATAAGGATGTACAGTAAGAAGAAAACCGTGTGTTCAAATCTGAGGCTTATCTTTGCTCCCGCATTATCTCGAAGACATTGCACTGTAATATCAGTGTAATAGGGTAGGAATAAACGTTAACGTGGCGCTTAGTTGGACAGTCAGTGAGCTGAGGATTCTAACTCTGAGTCTTTTGTTTTCATCTGTCTAATAGCTAGTAACCAAGAAGGAATATACTAATGCTGTCCATAGAGAAGTATTCAGGACCTCAGCTTCACCCTGAAGACCGTAAGAAGTCTTGAAGAGCTGAATTTATGCTTAGCACAATGGCACTTGTCGGATTCTTGCATTGCTGAGCTTTAAAAAGAAACATTTTGGTGTTTCTAGGCCATGTCACTTTTTTCGAAATGTTGAATCTAAAGGGATCAATGCCTTTACTTCATGCCGTAGCAATGTATATTGCCAATGCTCGAAAATTTTACAAAATGTACTATAGTTATTCGAAGACGCTGCTCTTTTACATTGTTATATGAAAGGAAAACTAAATGCTTTAGAAGGTGCGATGACAATGAACAATATATGTAAATGCACTTGACCAGAGGAGGCAGTGTGCCTGCGATTGGTGCGTAATGGCGATAACTAGAAAGGCTAACAGAGGTGTGCACAGTTTTTGCCATAGAGTTTACTCAACGTTACCAGCTGCAGCGTGCGACATCGGCTGATAATCTCATTTATAGCCATAGTGGTTGCCGTTAATTTGCAAGGCAAATGCTCCACTATAGCCGGCCAAATGCCTCTATATGCATAAAATCCCGGTGAAGCACGAAAAAAATGTGAACGAGGTTAGTTCGTAGTTCTCGCCAGAAAGACACGTGAGCACCGTCCACAAGGGTTAATTGGTCGAAAAACAGGGTATGCGAGGAAATTGCGCGCTGATGGCAGTAATTATGCAGCAGGCAGATTGAGTGGGCTTGTTCTGCGGTAGAAACGTATGTAGGGGGTTGGACCGTTTCGCGTCGTAAGACACTTATGAACTTTCGACGCGACATGTCAGGGATGTCGCGCGTGCCGACATGCAGTTATATGATTAGGTAACGGTAATACACGTAGATTCCTCTCTCATTTTTCTAGATTGCAATAGTGCATCGGTGGAAAAGCACTACTATCTTGTACGTTTTCTATCTCTGTCTGGATTAGAGATATTATACCACTGATTGGAGCTTTTCTATGACGGCAGGTGCGTGAAAACGAAGTTGCACATGGTTACAGCGTTGAAATAAATAGTATGGAAAGCGAGCCACAATTCCTGGAAGCAAATCCTTCCCTAATCATGCTCAGAGCAAGATGAAGAGAATAAAAACAATGAACATCATGCAGAAACACCATAAAAAATGCTGCGCCGCGTTTAGATGGCAGTGTTGTCGAAATCGATGCCTAAATTATCATTACCTTTGCTAACACTGCAATGCCAAAAGATGCTGAAGCGTTTTGTGGAGGCATTACGAGTGTAAGTTGTGTAATTTAGTGCATGAGGAAAGCAACTTTTGAAGGCGTCGTCGTCTTGGAATCTATGAAATGAAGTTGATTGCAAATGAGGAGGTTATGAAATAAGTATAAAGACAGTGAATGTACACAGCTAGTCCACACGCCATTCAAAGCAAAGCAATGTTAAGCTCAGTTAGTCACTTTAAAGCCCCTGTGCCACACAGAGCAATACGAGTAGGTCTGTCCATTTGACATTTTACAGAAAGGTCTGTTATGGGATCACAACTCAGGTCCCGCGCAGTTGTCCGCCGCTGTCGCTGCCGCCACCGGTGTCCATAACCACATCACGTGAAATTAGAAGATAAGCTCTAATGACACAGTGGGGCTTGAACCCGGGTCCGCTGGTGCCAGCTCAGTATTCTACCATTGAGCAACGCTGGTGGTGACTTGTTGGCGAACTTTCCTTAGAAAAGCTGAATGTCGGAGAAGCGGTCGCGGTATTATGACTTTTAACACTTTTTAAAACAGTGAAAGAACAACCAGTCGTCGCACAATGCGAATAGCGTAATAAGTAGGCCATTCAATGCTCCAACTTATTAGAAAAGCTTGTTGTTGTTCCGCTAATAACTATAGCGCATACTCACTTCAGCATTCATTCCCCACCGTCGTCAGCCACTGCATGAACAATTGGTACAAAATTCCTTGCAAGTGTTTAGTGGATACCACGCTTCTCAAAAGAATGACGGAAAATAGCGTAGCGAATCAACGCCGACTAAGTTTCAAGGCCGAAAGGCTGCCGCAGTGACGTCAGAGGTTGGGGGCCCAGTTGCCTAACTGAGCATGAGCCCAGTTGAGCCCAGAGATAAGCCCAGTTGGTTGTCCTAAAACGTGAACGAAACACAGGCTTTCCGCCGCATTCGCGGCGTAACTGGGCCCCCACCCTCTGACGTCACTTTGGCAGCCTTTCGGCCTTGAAATTTAGTCGGCGTTGAGCGAATACCAGCCTGCTACCAAAAAAAAATTGGCAGCATATCCACTGAGTCAATGATGGAGAGTGGGGCGAAGCATTCGTCCGTCTATTTCAGTTTATTGAGCATCTGTTTCTGTTTTTATTGAGCATTTTTTTCACAGAGTTGCGAAAAAGAAAATGGAAGGATAAGAGCAAAAAGTTGCTATGTTAGCAGCTTGACGAGGCTTCTGATTGATTTGTGGGGTTTAACGTCCCAAAACCACTATTAGATTATGAGAGACGCCGTAGTGGAGGGTTCCGGAAATTTTGACCACCTGCGGTTCTTTAACGTGCAACCAACTCTGAGTACATGGGCCTACAACATTTCCGCCTCCATCGGAAAGGCAGCCACCACAGCCGGGATTTTATCCCGCGACCTGCGGGTCAGCAGCCGAGTACCTTAGCCACTAGACCACCGTGGTGGGGCTTGACGAGGCTTCTTCCACCCCTTTTCACTTGGCATTACAAATCTGCAGAGCACAAACATGAAAAAAACAATTTGCCGTCGATTTTCCAAACTTCAGGAAATTAGGAAATAAAAAGAAAATGCATCAAAATTACACCAGTTTCAGGTTTACATAAAGTAAGCAAACCACAAAGAGAGAAAAACAACAAATAAAACAAGAAGACAGCGTACGGTCAATCATGAAACAATGCACACGTTACTAAACGGGTAACAAAGTATTACAAAATGATTATACGACGTTTACAACACTGGGTATGTAAAAAAGCACAAGTTTTGATGCACAAGGAAAACACTGACAAGTGAAATGTTGCATGTTTTACTCGTAAAAAAAGCAACGAAAGAATGGCAAAGAAAGCAAACATCATAGGATGCCATGTTACACACGAGCACTATTATAGGGTGTTTCTTTAACAGATAGTATTTTAGCCGGACAATTAGAAGAAGCTAAACCACACGCTGTCATTTTGGATGAGAAGGTTCTTAAGTTGTTCTTTGTGTACATTAAAGATGACGATGTTTTTAATTTCAAACATGTTAAAACAAGCAGGAATACAGTGTTCAAGTCTTCTCAAACCATGATTAGTTCGTGAATAAGGAACGAACCAGGAAGGCCTTTTCCGAATGTCATAACGAGATTGTGTATTTTTTCTGAGGTTACACAGTTTAAGAAATGAAGCGTTGTTTGATAGCAAGCTTTGTTTGTATTTCATAATAAGGTTGAAACTGTGTATGTGATCGATCGCTAAAATGCTATATTCTCTGAATAAATCACTTGTATGTTCGTCGTATGGTACGTTTGCAATGTGACGAATCGCTTTTTTTGCAGTAAAAATATTTTGTTTCGATTTGCTTTAGATGTATCTGCCAACACTAGACTACGATAGTTTGTGTGAAATGAAAACAACGTAATATAGAGTAAATGTTTAATGTTTGCTGGAAGCATCTCCATTCGTTCTTGCTTCCATCCGTCCATGCGTCCGTCTGTGTGACCGTCCATGCGTCCATCCACCCGTCCGTGCGTGCATCTGTTCGTGCGTCCGTCCCTGCGTTCGTCCATGCATCCAACCCTGCGTCTGTTCATGCGTCCAACCATGCATCTGTCTGTGTGTCCGTTCGTCCATCTATTCAACACTCCGAGTAACAACCTCTCGCATCTTTTTACGATATATTCCCCATATAGAAGCACCGCCATCCAGCGGACATTCCAAGGACTAAACGAGAGATGGCACACACACACTTTCTTGCGGCTTGCGCTTCGTGTCTACTTCCCACCTTTAACCACTTCGAGTTCATTGTATATGTATACTAGCTCACTGTATTCATGGCACTTCAGCAGCTTCACGTCGTCACTTAAGCAGATCTCTCGTAATACGCACTCAGGCATTAGTTGTGCTTCATCACTGTACACCAATCATCATCATGGGAAGCCCGCGCACATCTAACTTCAGCTCCACACACCAAACACAGAGGAGCCGACGCTCACACACCTTCCTTCAAATACATTCTTTCTCAGATTAACTTGTCCCGACAATGGCCTAGGCATGCCACGAACACCTATTTGAACCATCTACGCAACTTCATTCTTAACAAAGGCTTAGCGCTGAAAATTTGTTTAAATCAAAAGTTCGATAGCTCATAACTGAGTTCAGTTCTTCACATTCATTGGAATGACAAAATATATTGGAACAAATGAGTGGGGCCAATATGAATATGAATCGAGAGTGCTTATGTCGTGGTGAGACTCTTGAAACAACAGTAGCAACAAAATCTAAAAAGTCAGGACCAACTAACCCCTTCTCACCTATAGTAATTGAAGGAAACTCGCACGCCTAGAAAGGGTGAATAGATCTGCCCTGTTTATGAGCCACGGGGACCAAATGCGTAAACGGATCAGCCTCTGTTCATGAGTCACAGGAACAACTCATGTTTTTTTTTGTTGCTCCGGCAAAACTATTAGCATTAACAGATCATGCACACCTGTTTTCATCAACACTCTCTTGTATCATTTAACTACACATTAAATTATTGAACTACTATATAGAATCGTTAGGCGCTAATGAGCTTCGTTTTAAGCACTGCTGTTCTACATTGAGAGAATGCGCCAATTGGCACAGGGGGTAGGGGGGTCGCTTAGTCTTCTCGAATCTCCCTCTCTACACACGCAGACATTTATGCACATGCAAAAACACACAAACACATGATTCACCCCATTGTAATACTTAGTAACCAGACCAGCATTTAAAGACAACTGCGCATTGTTTATCCCACCTCTGTTTTATAGTATATGATACTTTACTTTATATAGCCTGGCCTGAATAGCCTGATTTTTCTAAACTTGACCTCACTGTACAGTTTTCCCAGAGTAAATTACGAAGTGATCAGAATACTTTGAACAAACAAATACTGGAGTGTTCTTCGTTCAAGCGAAAGAACTAAGTGAAACATAATACATTGAATTGCAGCTAAGAAGTGCCCACCTCTGACATTTAAAAAGTCGTTGATCCAGATTGAAATTGCTTCTTTATAGGCATATTGCATCGCGTCCGAACGCGCAGTGACTATAGACAACTCACAAGCACTTGCAGAAAAGTGAGTCAGCCAACTACTGCGTGTGATTTCAGTTTGCCAACGTTGTCACTAGTCCAAACGTGCTATTTCTGACCATCAGAAAGGAAGCCTACTGACGTGAAAATGCCCAGAAAGAAAACATGTTTTGGATAGTCTTTTAGCTCACGAGTCGTGAAAAAGAATGAACTCGTTGCCGCGTTGCTCTGCGGATGTTGCTTTTTTTTAGACTAATCTTAGTAGCTGTGAAAATAGGTATTACGCGCAAAGGGCTGTGCCGATTATAGGAGCACACGTTAATCAGCATATGCACTCCTTTCATTATTAACGTGTAATGAACACGCCAAGAAACTCCTATACTCATAGGAACGGTTAGTACGAACAACACTGATCAGAATTCAGGTTTTATATGAATATAATTTACCATGAACGTTCGCGATTTTTTTCTATTCATTTCTTCATAAAACTTACAGCACAATATCACCACCGAGCTGACAAGGCACGTTGTCTTAGCTGTGAAATGGATTGATGAATGTAAATGCAGCCGGGAACAATTTTCGAAATGTTGTGATGGGGATTGTGAATGTTTAAATGTGAGTGTTTTGAGAAGGAGAAGAAAAGAACTTTTTTCAGAGTCCGGCGAGTAGGTGGGGTGGGCAAATGGCCCAGCCTAGGTTACGGCCAGGAGTCCTTGAATCCTGGCGGCTTCCTTGGCCCACTGGAAGGGCCCACATCTGATCTTCAAGAACGGGGCTGAGCATTGCGGCTTCCCAGCGTGCGCGAAGGCTGTCACCAGAGGCCGCATACTCGTTATGTGCACTAATCTTTCTACATTCCCATAACATTAGCTCCATAGTGGCTGTGGAGTCGCAACACTTGCACCTGTCCGTTTTGTATATATCAGGATATATAATGTGCGAGATCGGAGGATTCGGATACGTCCTGGTTGGTAACTGCTGCCATTCGACAGACTGTCTTTTTGTTAATGTTGGGCGAGGGGACGGGAATATGCCCCTGTGTAATCTATAATGTTTTGTAATGTCACTGTATCTGGTCTTTCTGTCTTCCCACTCCCACTCGTCTGCCGTGCCTTAATCACCGGAGGATGCTGGGGCCGCACTTGAGCGGGCAGCTCGGTCGGTGAGCCCTCGAGTTGCGTCATGTACAGCCCGTTGCTGTCCCTCACGATGGCGTGAGCAGGTGTCCATATAATGTATGTACTTCTGGGGCTTGTTAGACACCCCCCATGTAGAATACGTAGAGCCTCCAGGGAGATACGGCTGTTGGCAAAGTTTCTCACTGCCGTTTGAGAGTCACTGACTATCACGGTTGCGTTTGTCTGCGCTACTGCGAGCGCTATGGCTACCTCTTCTGCTGTCTCGGTGCTTGTGGTGCTGTGGTTGCTCTCCTTCCCACTTGAACATGCTGCCAGAAGCCGCCGGAGCGTGAAGGCCAGGTGCTCCCGTGTTCCCTTTCATAAAAATTGACACCGTACATAGCTTTCACTGCATATTCCGAGCTGATTCGTAGCACAAGCTTTGTACCGAGGTCGCGGCTGCCTTGACTACATGCACGCCATAGTTTAATGGTCATGACCTTTCGCCATCCACTTTCACTGCACATATTTCATGTCATTGTCATGAATTTATTGCTCATGTTTTTACCTGCTTTAGCGCGAGGAACTTCAAGTCTCCTATACAGCCATGCACCATGTCATTGCTCACAACTCTTGTCTACTGAAATGGCGCTCTTTGGCCATCAATGGGCGCATGCGCCATAAAATACCCCACATCATCATCAAAAACATTCAGATCCCGTAAGTAATGTTCATGCTACAGCATCTTTCTAATCTAATGATGAACTAACTGAGTGGTCAATTTCTGATTTCATACATGCAGATCTTTAGAACGATTGAACTTACCTCGTTGCTGGTGGCGCTGAACAACAAAACAGATACTGGTATTTACAGTAACGTTGTACGTTGTCTTAGTTAGGGATAAATAATGTTTGCTTTTAAAGCAGCACTCGGGGACAAGACAGAAAAGGTCACTGTCCTTTCCGTTCAATTTTTATTCCTATCTTGGTGGGCTGTTTCACAAATAAATTTCTTTTCACACGAGAGCTGTGCACCGACGCGCCGTACCACCACCGCTGCCCGCTTTTTCTCACGCTGTTTGCGCCTCAGCCCAATTTCCGAAGGAGATCACGCCGCCACCACGATCACCGCGCAATAATTGCGGTGCGACGCCGTTTCTCTTGTTTTTAACCGAGCGTAGAATCTCACTTCGCTCTCATTTCTGCAGCTTTAATTTTTTTGAGAGCGGAATTTGCGGTGTCTCGACTGCTCTCTAGTTTTCGAGTATGCATCCCCTGTCTATATAAAGGCCCTAATACAGCTTCTGAAGCTACTTAGTCGAGTGTTGCACTCCCTCTTGGCATTTCTCATTCTTTTGGTGCTCTTCGTGACGCCAGAATGGCGATTGACGTGGCATAAATAGTGCACACACTCTCAAACGGTCTATATACGAGGAATATTATTTGGAAATTGCTTTCTGTCCTGATTTAGCACGCATTGCCTCCCCCTTCCCTTCATTTTCCTCGCGTCTTGCATGAATGTCACGTGGGACAAACTTGTGATATCAATTCATTTTGATTGATTGATATGTGGGGCTTAACGTTGAAAACCAACATATGATTACGAGAGACGCCGTAGTGGAAGACTCCGGAAATTTCGACCACCTGGTGTTCTTTAAAGTGGACATAAATCAGAGCACACGGGCACACAACAATCACTACATTTTGAGACCTTCTGATTGCGCAACAGGAAATAACAGTGTAGGCCACAAGAATGAACTCATATAGGCTCACATACAGCACACATGCTTTGTGAATACATTCATCTCGAAGAGAGATAGCCAGTATGAATTATAGTGAAGGGAAAAGAGGGGAGTGAGTCACAGAACGAGCGCTAAAAATGGGCGCGCCGCCAAATTCTTGCGATAACGCGCGAAAGAGACGCCGCGAGGTCAAAGGAAAAAAAAGAAAACAAACATCCAAGGCTCCCCGGGGCGCGCGCTCTATCCTCGGAAGCGTGGCTTCGTTGACAAACCTCCTCACCCCACGACGGCGGCCGAGCCAGCGCTGGAAAGTTCCAGAAGGAAATAGGCGTGGTCAGACCGAGTTGAGTCATCCGACGCGGAGGGCATTCGAACAGTCTCGCGCCTCTCCCCAGCCTTCGCTGCGTATAGCGCCGACGAAATGACGAGAACCTTCTGGAATGTCGCGCGGAGGGTATTTATCCGAGCAGCGGAGATAAGAGAGCAGGAGAAGACGGAAGTTAGCGCCAGAGCGCGTAGGGATTCCGCCGTGTAGTCGGCGAAGGTTTTGTGCGTAGCGACAAAGCAGGAGAAGAAGAGGATTTCCACTTGAGGGTGAAGGCTCGAGCTACAGGCAAGAGCGTGTGTTTACCGCTATCGAGCGAAGACGCGTGGCAACAGCTGCGTGTGTGAAGCCGACGTGTTTCCGGTGAAGAAGTTGAAGCTTGAAGAGTGGCCAATTGAAGACGCGAGGTTTCCTGGAAGAGAAACTTCGGGGACTGCGGAACGACAACAACGCTGGACTTTGTGTGAGTGATTCTCGGAAGAGTATCATTCAGACTTTTGTTCCAAAAACTTTGGACTGAATAGGTTTTCTGTCTCTTTAGTCTTTAAGTGTCTTGGTTGTTAAATGCATGCGACTGCATTGTAGCGTGTATTGTTGTCTGTGTCTGCTGTTTTGAGTGTGGCTGATTGTACTGTGTAGTACGTTGGTTGATTGGTGACATATTGTGCTCAACTATTGTGGAGTGTGCATACTCGTGTATTGTTTTCGATCTGCCATTATGGAGAATATAATTTTGTTTGTTTATCAACTCTCGGCTCTGACTTTTTCTTTGGGCCACAGCCGGCGTCTGCTGGCGCGCCAATAAGGACCAATTCTAAATTGTCCACGCTTTCGTGGTGCGGTTCGGGGGGCCGATACTTCGGCCCTTGGAATTAGCCCGGCGATCGCCTCCCTAAATAACGGGACCTGTGTGTGACAATTAATCTGGCGTCTGCGACAGGACCTTTTGGGGCACAGTGTGTCCAAAGTAGTGAGTAAGAGCCTCGAGTTGTTGATAGTGCTATCGGAACGATTTTGTGTGTTGTTCAGTGTTCTCGTTAACGAGTGCAGGAGAGTGTTCCAATAGACTGATTTAGGCAGATACTTTTTGCACGCGGCAAGGTTTTATTTTGGAGTGGCGAGACACAATGGATCTCGAAAAGTTAGTCGCTCTTGGTGAGAAGATGGGCCTTTCTGGCGCCGAACTACGGAAGTGGGTCACCCAGAAGGAAAAAGAAGAAAAAGAGAGGGCCAAAGAAGAAAAGGCAGCTGAGCTGGAAAAAGAAAGGCTGGCGGTCAAAAGAGCCAAAGCGGAAAAAGAAGCTGAGTTGGAACGAGAGAGGTTGGCAGCTGAGAGAGCCAAGGAAGAAAAAGCAGCTGAGTTGGAACGAGAGAGGTTGGCAGCTGAGAGAGCCAAAGAAGAAAAAGCAGCTGAGTTGGAACGAGAGAGGTTGGCAGCTGAAAGGGCAAGAGAAGAAAGAGAAGCAAAGGAGCGACAGCTGAAAGAAGAAAGAGAGGAAAGGGAACGGCAGCGACCGCACGAGATAGAACTCGAGCGGCTCATTTGCAACAGTGAAGTGAAACTCCTGTCCAAGCTAGAGTTGAAAGCAGCGAACGAGAAGATCATGGCTTCCGCTTGAACCCAAGCAAGCTGCTCGTGGCGTTTGATGAAAGGAAGGACGACCTTGACGCGTACCTTCACCGATTTGAGACGATTGCGAGGAGCCAGAATTGGCCGGAACATCAATGGGCAACTGCTTTGAGTACTTGCTTGAGTGGTGAAGCACTCAGTGTGTATGGTAGGCTGACGCCGACCGATGCAGCCAACTATGCAAAGGTGAAAGCTGCTTTGCTGAAGCGATTTAGATTTACTGTGGAAGGATTCCGGGACAGATTTCGGACAGGAAAACCAGCTGATGGTGAGACGGCTACACAGTACGCCACCAGACTTTGCCATTATTTCGACAGATGGATTGAACTTTCAGGGACCGCGCAGGAGCACGATGAACTTAGAGAGCTCCTAATTAGAGAACAATTTCTTACTAGTTGCCACCCAAGCCTGTCGCTGTACTTGAAAGAGAGGAAGGCTGAGTCACTTGAAGGAATGCTTGAATTGGCTGATCAATTCTTGGAAGCGCAAGGTGGAACTAATTTGGCCAAGGTCAAGAAGGATTGTCCCGATGATTCGAAGAAATTGGCTCCCGAAGAAAAGAAGCGTGCACCAGAGAGCATTCCGCGATGTTTTCTGTGCAACCGAGTGGGTCATCGCGCGAAAAACTGTCGAACGATCTTTACGAGCCCTACGGCAGTAAAATGTTTTAAGTGTGGTCAGACTGGGCACAAAGCAGACGCATGTCGAAACGGAGCGAGTCAAACTCACCAGGTATCCTGTGTGCAAGCGGCACCAAAATCCGATAATAATGCCGTCATAGATGGATTCGTAGAGTTAAAAAATGGGGAGAAAATTCCTATTGTGGGTGCTGTAATGTCAAAACAGCCAACCGGTGTTACGAAGGGAATGCCAACGCTGCCTGGAAAAGTTGCAGACAAAAAGATTACGGTGTTAAGAGATACCGGAAGCTCTACTGTTATCGTGCGGAGAAATCTGGTACGGGAAAGTGAGTTAACAGGCAAAATGAAACCGGTTTGCCTAATTGACCGTACAGTTCGGATGCTTCCGGAAGCAGAAATCGTGGTTGAATCCCCGTACTTCAGCGGGAAGGTGACTGCTTTATGTATGACGACCCCCCTTTACGACCTTGTCATCGGAAACATCGACGGGGCGCGAGGACCGAATGATCCGGAATGTTTGGGAGAAGACCCTAAGACAGAGCCCTCGCCAACCCAGCGACGTCGAGATACAGTGGAAGAGCAGCCCGTGACGGATCTCACTAGAGCCCAAGGTGAAGCCGCGGCCCAAGAGACAGCGAATGAGAAGATGATCGTGTTGAATGACTTCACGGGCCGAGCAACTGGAGTTACGTCGGCACGACCTCAACCGACCCACTGTGTAAAGGAGACGGAGTTGGCCAGCTGGGCAAAATGTAGAGACATGATCAAGCTGGTAAATAAACAGACAGGACCCGTCGAATGTTATGACCCGTTAACGGTGTCGGAAGTGACAACGATGGCTGAGACGACGCCTCAGATATCGTCGTTGAAAAAGGCTCGCCGAAAAGGAACAAGGAAAAACAAGAAGAGATCGAGCGAGCACCGCAAGAAAGGACGCAAGCGCAGCTCGAAATACACAGGATAAGTGCTGAGGTCGAATCAGAATGTGTTGGGCAGTGCTGAGTGCCATATGTTGTGTTAATGTTGTGTTATCCTGTGTCACAAGTGTCGAAGTGTTTGTGCTGTGATGTGATGTATAGTATTGTACAATTGTTGTAATGAGAGAACTTTGTACATTTGTATTATTGGGAATGTGTGGTGGAGTGTTGTACTCATGTGCTTGTGGTCATATTTCATGTGTTGTGTAATTGAATTATAATGTACAATTGTATTAAGTGATCTATTGCGAATGTGAAGTATCATGAGCGACGGACTATGTTACAGTCTTTCAGAGTCTGTGGTGACTGTTCGCACTCGTTTGTGTGGTTTTGAATATTATGATATAATATTCTTAAAGTGGGGGGCAGTGTCACAGAACGAGCGCTAAAAATGGGCGCGCCGCCAAATTCTTGCGATAACGCGCGAAAGAGACGCCGCGAGGTCAAAAGAAAAAAAAAAGAGAAAACAAACATCCAAGGCTCCCCGGGGCGCGCGCTCTCCCTTCGGAAGCGTGGCTTCGCCGACGAACCTCTTCACCCCACAACGGCGGCCGAGCCAGCGCTGGAAAGTTCCAGAGGGAAATAGGCGTGGTCAGATCGAGTTGAGTCATCCGACGCGGAGGGCATTCGAACAGTCTCGCGCCTCTCCCCAGCCTTCGCTGCGTATCGCGCCGACGAAATGACGAGAACCTTCTGGAATGTCGCGCGGAAGGTATTTAACCGAGCAGCGCAGATGAAGGAGCAGGAGAAGACGGAACTTAGCGCCAGAGCGCGTAGGGATTCCGCCGTGTAGTTGGCGAAGGTTTTGTTCGTAGCGACAAAGTAGGAGAAGAAGAGGATTTCCACCTGAGGGGTGAAGGCTCGAGCTACAGGCAAGAGCGTGTGTTTACCGCTATCGAGCGAAGACACGTGGTAACAGCTGCGTGTGTGAAGCCGACGTGTTTTCGGCGAAGAAGTTGAAGCTTGAAGAGTGGCCAATTGAAGACGCGAGGTTTCCTGGAAGAGAAACTTCGGGGACTGCGGAACGACAACAACGCTGGACTTTGAGTGAGTGATTCTCGGAAGAATATCATTCAGACTTTTGTTCCAAGAACTTTGGACTGAATAGGTTTTCTATCTCTTTAGTCTTTAAGTGTCTTGGTTGTTAAATGCATGCGACTGCATTGTATTGTGTTTTTGTCTGTGTCCGTTGTTTTGAGTGTGGCTGATTGTACTGTGTAGTACGTTGGTTGACTGGTGACATATTGTACTCAACTATTGTGGAGTGTGCATACTCGTGTATTGTTTTCGATCTGCCAATATTGAGAATATAATTTTGTTTGTTTATCAACTCTCGGCTCTGACTTGTTCTTTGGGCCACAGCTGGCGTCTGCTGGCGCGCCAATAAGGACCAATTCTAAATTGTCCACGCTTTCGTGGTGCGGTTCGGGGGGCCGATACTTCGGCCCTAGGAATTAGCCCGGCGATCGCCTCCCTAATTAATGGGATCTGTGTGTGACAGAGTGTAAAAGAGAATAAATCTTGGGAAAAGGCTTCGGATTATTTCATTTTCTGAACGAACAAATTTTCTACAGCGAAAATGACGTAGGTCTTCCTAATAAAGGCCATTCCGCTTCAAATGTTTTTGTATATAATTTATTGAACGAAAAACTATATATACGCTCTCTACAGGCTTTCATTATCACTGCTAAGTTTCATATGAAGGATTATTCTTTTTGTATGCACACTCAATGTTGTTCCCGCAAATTACATCCTGCTAGCTCTAGTGAGGAACACTGCGGAAGCATAGATGAAACAAGCTGTCCATCTTCATCGCACGAACAGCGCATCCGATAACATCACTCCACGGGCGATGCCTGCCGTCGATTGCTTCTCGACCAGAAAGCAAGCCCTGACAGCCTCTGAACAAAGTAGTATGTAGAGATAGTCTTACGGTCATTCATTGGCGAGTTTGGAGTGACTCACGAACTTTTCGCCGGAGCCCTGCACTCTGGTGCAGGGCAACAGAAGGGAATCTACCAATGGAACACACGCGCTCCTTCTGGAGCAAATCATTGAGTTTAATAATATACACTTGAGGGAACTCTGGCGCTAGTGTCTATGGGAGCTGCCAAGCACGGCGCTTCAGTGAGCATGAGAAGGATGGGTAGTACACAAATTTGCCTAACCTTCGTACTTCTGGACTGCTTCTGGCTCTGTGTGTGTTCGCGTGGCTTGGAGCTGCTTTCTCACGTAACGAAAAGCAACAAATGTTGAACGTTTGCACTTTCCCCCTTTTTGTATTGGGCTTAAGATTTCGAATCGGGTCACAAAGCTCAAAATAGTTCGTTTTTTCTTTTAAAACAAAACCGTAACCAGAGATAAACGAAGCCGAAAGTATGATTTCCCGAACAAGTACGAAGATTAGGCAAATGTGTGTACTACCCATAATTCCCATGGTCACTGAACGATCGCAGTGCCACAGTCCCCTCTAGTTAATTTTGGGAAACTGTGGAGCAAATGGCAGCTTCAGAATGGAAGGTGATGCGTGCGTCTCTCTTCTTGCTTGAGTGGGCACGCTGGGCACAGTGATGTTACGCGAGCAAAACGTGAGCTCCGACGCGGTGCGCAACTGAGGCGACCGGCGTATACCACCGTCCGTTGGCGCACCCAAAGTTGGCACCAGTTAAAGGTAGGGGGCGCTTGCAACTTCCGATTGAATCCACCCCATTTCACGGAGTAATAAAAGTTACATCGTGGAGCGCATTTCGCGACGGAGCTGCTCCCGATCTGCCAATGAGGCATACAAGCACTCTGAATCCGCCAATGTAGTAGACTTGCTCCGCATGGAGCAAAAGAAAGTATTGCTGGAAGTGCTACCAGAAGTGTTTAAGTATTACAGCAAGTGCTAAAGTATTACCGGAATAGATGACGCCATTGAGTAGTACGCTGCGTGGCTTGATTCTCAAATGTGAAATTTGACTATAAGGGTGCGATCGTGACTGCTAGGGTGCGCTATTTAAGCAGGTATCAGCGAACGGCTCATGTACCATGCATGCTATGATACCACTGCACAAACACTGCAGTTTTCTCGGAAGCGGCCCTATTCCCACACACCAGCGTTTTGCTATTTGGCGAGATAAAATAAAAATAGTTAGCTCCAGCCTAAGTTCTTCAGGACTACGTGCTTCTATCGCACGGTGTAAAATGTGCAGTCGTCGTAGGGTTTTTCGACCATAAAACCGTTCATTTCGCCTCAAACTCAGCATGCTCTCCTCAAAGACCTGATATACAAAGTGTTTTAACATTTCTTAAACTTGATCTCTTGAAGCCTCATATTTTGAGGAATTTTATGTAGCAATGAATTTCGTGGTATAGGTCACTCCTTAAGTTTCAATGACACTGGGCGTAAAATCTCTTTAAAATATGTGCCTCAATATATAATTGGAACCCCAAGACACCCATAGTATTATTAAATTATACTTGATTTCACTCGTCGCGTAAAGCGCTTACGTATAGAATCGCCATTACAAGTTTGATTACAATGATTCTTAGTGTAATACATTGAAAAGTAAATTAGAAGCTAAAATGAAAGAGACCAAGAACTATAGTACTTAGTCGTTTATAAAAACAATTATGAAAAACATCAGTACAGGTTCGGGGGGTATATTAGTCCTGAATTGTCTATTTTCTCATGGTTTATTTCAGGTGGCTAATCTTACTCAAAACCTGAAGCTCTAGAAAATTTCTTCAATAATTGCTTCCAATACGTTTTTCTACCAATAATTGTATCAATCCTTCATTTTATGCATTCAGTAAGGTACCTGCTCTTTCTAATGTCAGATTGAGCACCTCTTGAGTACCTAAACTTATACTGAATATTTGTGGTAAGAAACGCTCTCTTAGACAGTATTCCGAACATTTTTCTGAAGCGGTGCTCAGAATAATGTGCTTACTATCGTACTGTTATAATTAAAAAATCTTTATTCTCTGCAGTAGTTCCTCAGTTGCGAAAATTAGCAAACGTGATGCCCGCACTTAAGTCCGGAAACATGCAACATTACGAGGTCAACATTTTCGCTTTCTACCAACTCAAACGTTCTGGAGCATATTATTAAGAAATACATTGTCGAATGCCTAAATGCTCAGATATACTTTCACAATTAAAACACGGCTTCCCGGCTGGCTAATATTATGTTACACAGTTGCTTTAAATTTGCGCTCGACATTCCTTCTTCCGTTAAGGACTGAAGACAGGTTTATGTCACAATTATTGACTATTCAAAGACATTTGAAATGATTGGCCATGCTGACCTTTGATCTTTTTCACAATTTTTTGGCGACTACGTGATAGATTATGGAATGTCAGATTACTTGCTGTCGTGCTGAAATCGTTAGGTTTAGCTACCCGTAGTCATCTCACGTACATAACACATTAGGAAGCGGTGTCGCGGCTCGTTGCTTGATCCGCTTTTGCTAATTATTCATATAAATGACGGAGAAAAATATTCGGTCATAATTAAATCAACATGGTATGTATGCAGACGACTGCTGTAGAACCATCTCTACTAGTCAACATCAAGATGCACTGATTATTGTGCCGCTTTTCGTCGTTTTGTAACGGGAGTGAAACATGGCACACTTCAAGAAGACTGCAGTCGCAGCCTTTTCAATTGATAAACAGCCTTTTATTTTTACATATGCTGTAGGCCCGTGTGCTCAGATTTTGGTGCACGTTAAAGAACCCCGGGCGGTGCGAATTTCCAGAGTGCTCCACAACGGCGTCTCACGCAATCACATTGTAGTTTTGGGACAATAAACCCCACATATCAATTATCGACATTCGGACGAGAACTGGTGCATTCTGCATGGTATGGCTGATGTCGAATTATCAATAATAATATTAATAATACATATACTAATGACGTTGTATGTCTAGCGGGTGTTCTGTAGCTTAAATACATTGGTGTAACTCTCACAGCTAGATTTTAATGGCACACGCACGTCGAAACACTCTTCAATAAGCTCGTTGAATTTTCTGGTGTATCCAACACTCGTTAAGCAAGTCGAGTAAACATTCGTGAGTGACAGCGCATATTACTTTTAGTAGGCTCAATTTTGCATTGGTTGTTTGCTCACCTCACCACAAACATGACATAGCTATGTTAGAATGTCTTTAGAAAAAAATGCTGTACCACGTATACTTCGTCGCTATGACCAGCTGTTTTCGCCCACTTCGTATGCACATGATTTGATGATGTAGCACCTCTCGATTATCGGCGCACTCGCGATTGTGTCATCCACTTGAATAAATAGGATAGTGCACACTGGTAAGACTGTTCCATCATCCATATCCTCCGTTGCATTTTCTGCACACCGTACGTGGTTGCTTGACTCTCTACATATTGTGCACATTGGATCAATTCTGAATCGCTGTCGTTTTCTTTCATTTATTTCTTGCTTTTCTGTAGAACGTGCTTTTTTTTCTTTGGAATGAGGTTGGTCGGTATCTGCGCACACTCAGTACTGAGCTATTAGAAAAAAAAGAATTTTGCATACATGTATATCTTCAAATTGTATCTTTTCAAGGCACTCAACATTTGCATTTGTTTCGAAAACGGACAGAGCAGTATCTGCAAATAAATAACATGCTGCTATGACGTCCACTGTCTTGGACTTTCTTCTGGGAAACAGTTTTTTTTTATCAAATAAAGGAAAATGTCTCTATTTCAACCAACTCTTAAATCTTAATACTGCCCCTCCCCGCCATCATGCCGCGACGCTGTTGATCCAATGTGGACCCCGCACCATCGACGCATCACCGCCGAAGGAGAAAACACCGGTGCGCCGTCACCGGGCAATTTCGGTAGCGGCGCGCAGGTCTATCTTACACTGCACAAAATGTTTCACAAGACAGCTATGCTTAATATGCCAGAACGCCACTTTTATATTTATCCTAATATTAAAGTAAAGAAACATGCGGGATGAAAGACCTCGATATGAAGCTTGGTGTGAGAGAGAAACGAGAAAAAAAAGGAAGGCAGGGAGGTTAACCAGATGCTAGTATCTGGTATGCTACCCTACACTGGGGTTGGAAAGTAGGTGGTTGAAAGAGAGGGAGGTGTAAAAATTGATTGCATCATGTGGTAAGCATGCTCCAGTTCACTTTAATAACACTACCGAGCGACGCCCACTTCCGGAATCGAGGATCGCATACAATCTGCATACATATTGAATTTAGTGGTGACAAGGTTTACTTTGCTGTGGGTGACATGGCGCATATATTCGACTTTTTCTTTAACGGAGTTACTTGCAAATCACCTTGCGAAGTGCATGAACCTACTTATACTCAGAACACACAGGAATAGAAGTCTGCGTAGGATTTGACTCTAAATTTTATTTTGAGGCTTCTGGTGTTTTCTGAGATCAATAGACTGCATTTCTATTTTTCTTGTGCAGTAGTGCTTTCAGTTTGCTTGCCCGAGCCTATATTGGTAGTTGCACGTACATTACAAAAATAAAAACTTTCAAGTAACACCTCAAATTGAAAGTTTAACGTGCCTAATTATAATATACGATAAATGCACACTTTTGCGCTTTATGTTTGCTCAAGTAGAGTATTGTATAAGTGTCCACGAACCAACAATGTGCACGAAATAAAATGGGTGTTTTTGTGTAATTGTTTGGTCATATAAAGCATGTTCTTACAGTATCGTTTCAGAAAAACAAAACGAGCAGCGCAGAACGTTTAGTTCCTTCATGAATTCATTTGAACGTCTACGGAAAGGTTTAATGACCTACCATTATTTCAGCCACTGAAAACGTTTCTGATACACGTGTCATCTGGTTCACCTTGGGTTATAGTAGAACACCTGCTTGTACCAGTTTGTTGAAAACTGCACAAACATAAAGCAATATCGGTCTACAAAACGAAAGAAGAAAGGTGATAGTGAGACTGACGGCAATGCCGTTCAGTTTTTTTTACATGGTTTTATATAGAATGCCTCCAAGAATTCACTAGGTACGGTGCTCTTTATTTTGCTGAGATTTTTACTCTGATTCGCAAATGACTCGGGAACTAAGTCAGTCTAAAAACTTGCCCCATCTTTACATATTAGCAAAAAAGCAGTTGTTTTGCTGTACACGTTTATTCACGCACCTTTCTTTTCACCGACCACCCCGGCGCGGTGGTCTGATAGCTAAAGTATTCGGCTGCTGATCCATAAGTCGCGGGTTTGAATCCCAGCTGCGGCAGCTGCATTTTCGATTCAGGCGGAAATGCTGTAGGCCTGCGTGTTCATATTTGGATGCATGTTTAAGCGCCCCAGGTGGTCGAAGTTGTAGGGACGAAGCACCTTGAGGCTGTTGCGAACGCTGCCTCCGAAATCCCACCGCTGACCTCCACTGTTGCGAAAGACGGCGACGCCAACACGGTCCCGAAGGCGCCACTGCTTTCAACTCCGCCGGGAAGGTCACCAGCCGTTTGGTAGCGTATGTTTCTCAGCTCGCGACTGCTTCTGCGCAGAGCTGATAAGACGAGCGGACGAGACGACGGTGAGTTAAACAAGGTTTATGTACAGCATATATACAGAGGCGTTACAATTTCGGCACTGGGGCCGACAGAGACTCGAAGAGCCGAGCTCTCCTCTCTAACACATAGGTTAGCTTTTCGCCTAAGACCGCCGACTCACACACATGTCGGCTCTCCGACACGGGGACTCCTCTCCATAGGACCGCCGATCCCGACGCGTCGCAGGGTTTCTTTTATTTGCACTGGGTCCAACCAAAATGTCCAATCAGAGCGCCGCTGGTCGTCAGGGCAGATTCCTCCAATGAGGTCGCCGCTGGGCCACGTCAGACCCCCAGACACGAAGACGCCGGCTCGCTGTCACGTGCGCTGCTGACTCACTGCACGTGGGCCAGAGATGCGACGCGCGTGTTTACGCCGTTGAGTTGTTCGCGTCAGGCGGACTGCGGGCTGGCCTTGACCCAGATTGCCTTTTTCAGAGGCACGGACGTTTGACGAGGACTCGCTGGCATAACAGCACCCCCGCCGCCAGACAATGCACCGGAAAGACGAGCTGCTTCCACGGGGCTCGGATGTCAGGTGCGCTCGTTCGCCAGGTCCCTCCAGGTTCGCCTCCAGGGCCATGGGGAGAATACAGCTCCAGACTGTTCTGGAAACACATCCCATTTTTGACGACGGATCCCAGCTCCACTGGCTTGTCGCCACAACTTGCTGGCCAACTTCGCTCGTCTCTTCTGACCATCTTCGGTTTCAGCATTTGACGATGGTTCAGCAACTTGCTAAGAACGGATCGACAACAGACAACACACGACACAAGCAAGCGCCCTCGGTCACCCGACAGAACACCAGACAAAGTATAGTACAATATATACCTCTCTACGTGTCTATCGGAATTTTGTTCCCTCTACATCAAGAGGCACATGTGGGACACAAAACTCTTAAAGTAAGAACTTGAATTTTTCACACTTACAACAACGCAACAAATTAGAATACCACATAAAGTTGGCCCCTTGAGATCACTCTGAACGAGAACGCTCAGCCCAGGTCGTGATGAGGTCAAAATTTTGCCCCGAATCGCCAGCGAGAAACCGAAAGGTTGAGAAGGTTCTAGCTAGAACGCACTGCTCAATGCACCTGCATTAGCGTTTAGCTTCCCTCTCTTTTTTTTGATAGCGAACGTCAAAGTTGCGCTGTGAAGCAACATGCTCCATCTCAGTAACCGGCCACTTTTAGACGACGATACCTATGCGGCACCAAGAGCGGCTCACACTTGCGACGTTGCACAAGGGAACAACGATACGGCTTGCTACGGATTGACTCCTCACCGCTTTGCTCGATATCGTGTTCGAACACCTTCGTGTTTCCGGGACGGTCCAAAAACACGTCTTCAAACACCAAAACAATCTTTCTCAGGTCCTCCTTCCGGACTTCACTTAACCTAGGCTCTAGGTTTATTTGCTCCCGGATTACTTTCGATCCCCCTTCGATTACCTCACTAGAACTCAAATTTTCTGCTTCCTCTTCCTCTGAAGCATTCAACAGCTGATTTACTACCGCTTGATGTTGAACATTGGGTTTCATCAAGTTGTAAATTTTGTTCTGCCGCCTTCCTACTTGCACCTCATAATTTGTATCGCAAGGCTTCGATAATACTTTGGCGGGCCCTTCCCAATCAACCTCAAGCTTGTTCCTTTTGGACGGCTGCAGCAGCATTAGCTGATTATCAACTTCAAAAGCGCGCTTCTTCCCCGATTTCTCGTAGTGCTCCTTCGACAGCACTTGTGCCGCGTTTTTGTGGCTTTCCACTAGCGCTTCAATCGAGAGATCCTCACACTGCTCTCGAATGAGCGTCTCTCGATCAACTCTCGGCATCTCGCTCCAACTTTCCGCTACAGGCGAGAGCGATGCAGCCCTCTCGCTCTGACTCAATGGCGCCATGTCGTCTCCCTTTCCTACGGAAACCGCGCCGGTCGGTTCGGCGACGCGCCGCTCGCGTGACTGCTCCCATGACTCCCGCGGAAAATTTTCTTTCTGGGGTTCCGTCGACCCGCCGACAAGGTCACTTGAGAGTTCACCGCATGGAACAAGGTCAAGCTTCCGCGCTTGCGATCGCGTGGGGGCCATGCACGCTAAGTTGGGGAAGAACGATTTGCCCTGCTCTTTGAGAAGCTGCTCTGGGTTGTTGGAGAATAGATAAGGAAAACGATCATTTAGCGCGGCAGACACAGCCGCTTCGGTGCGAAGCTCACCGAACGGGCCTTCAATGACAACCGTGGCGATTGGTAAGCGAACACTCTGCTCCTCGGCGACTTGCCTGATCCACGCGCATTCTCCTGTAAAGTCATCCGGAGACACCAATGAAGGATGGACAACGTCCATGGTTGCCGCTGAGTCTCTAAGTGCTCGGCACGTTTTCTCATTCACCCTAATTTCTTGGAGATACGGCTCCAGCAACCGCATGTTTTTTTCTGATTCTCGGATTGTTGCGAAGGCAAACTTTTCCTGACAGTTTCTCGCGATGTGCCCTTCCTTTTTGCAGTTGTAGCAGATTAGCGACTTCCGTTTGTTTTCCGATTCAAATGCCTGTGTGGTAGAAACCTCACTCGATTTCTCCGCTTCTGTTTGCCCTTCCCTTACACTGTCCTTCGTAAGAGACGGGTCCTTCTTGAAATTACGGTGCGGAACGGGTTTCCGTTGATCAGGTTTCCTTGAAAAGCCCTCTTTCCTTTCATCCTTTTCAACGCGCACTGCCCTGCTATGCAACTTTCGGCGAGTATAATACTCCTCAGCTAACTCTGCTGCCTTGTTTAGCTGTACTTCACCAAGTCTGTCCTGCAGCCAAAGCCTGACATTATCCTCGATGCAGCGGTAGAATTGCTCCAATGCAACGCATTCCACCACTCTATCGCGGTCGTCATAAACACCTTCGCCCTTGAGCCATTCAATTAAATCGGCCTTAAGACGAAACGCGAAGTCAATGTGTGACTCATTCCCCTTTTCAGCATACCGTAACCTTTGCCTGAAAGCCTCGGGTGACAACTTATAACGTCTTAAGAGCACTTCTTTAACCTCGTCATAGCTCTCAAACGCTTCTCTCGACAAGCAAGTTATCGCGTCGGACACTTCGCCGGGCAGAAGAGCTAATAGGTTCCGCGCCCAAAGAGACCGCTCCAAAGCGTTTCGCTCACAGACGTGTTCAAACTTGACGAGATACTTCGCCATGTCCTCGCCTACTACGAACGGTGGCAGTTGGTCCCGAATTCTAAAACCGCTGACCTGAACTGTTGGAGAAGCTACGCTAGGCGCCTGCGAACACTGTAGGATTTCCAATTCTAGTCGTTTCAACTCGAGACGCTCCTGTCTCTCGGCCTCCTCGCGACGTTCGCGCCTTTCAGCTTCTTCGCGAGCTTCGCGCCTTTCAGCTTCTTCGCGAGCTTCGCGCCTTTCAGCCTCCTCACGTTCGCGAGCTTCTACTTCTCGCCTTTCAGCCTCCTCACGGCGTGCTTTAATATCCACCCAGGCCTCATCGACTTCCTCAGCCGACACTCCCCCATCCTTCATGATCTCAAGGATCGCTTGCTTTCGTTTCGCACGGCCCAAAGTAATGCCGAGTTCCTCACAAATTTCGATGAGTTCCTTCACTTTAAAGTTCTCCATCGTTCACACTAGCCTCTTGCTGTTTGCCCCTGTTAAGAATCTACTTGCCGTACCCACTATAAGTCAACTAGCAAGACGCGCAAGCAATTTTTCACACTCCCGTGTTTACTCCCTCCGCATTAACTTTGGTTTCAAAGCGCTTCAACTTCGAAACGATCAAAGCTCACTCTAATGCTTCACACAGCCCTTCTCTAAACTACTACAACCTGAGCTAGAGTAGTCTGGTGAACTGAGGGAAAACATCAGGCACTCACCGCATCGATGTCGCTGACGCCGGGCGATCCCACCGCTGACCTCCACTGTTGCGAAAGACGGCGACGCCAACACGGTCCCGAAGGCGCCACTGCTTTCAACTCCGCCGGGAAGGTCACCAGCCGTTTGGTAGCGTATGTTTCTCAGCTCGCGACTGCTTCTGCGCAGAGCTGATAAGACGAGCGGACGAGACGACGGTGAGTTAAACAAGGTTTATGTACAGCATATATACAGAGGCGTTACAATTTCGGCACTGGAGCCGACAGAGACTCGAAGAGCCGAGCTCTCCTCTCTAACACATAGGTCAGCTTTTCGCCTAAGACCGCCGACTCACACACATGTCGGCTCTCCGACACGGGGACTCCTCTCCATAGGACCGCCGATCCCGACGCGCCGCAGGGTTTCTTTTATTTGCACTGGGTCCAACCAAAATGTCCAATCAGAAGCGCCGCTGGTCGTCAGGGCAGATTCCTCCAATGGGGTCACCGCTGGGCCACGTCAGACCCCCAGACACGAAGACGCCGGCTCGCTGTCACGTGCGCTGCTGACTCACTGCACGTGGGCCAGAGATGCGACGCGCGTGTTTACGCCGTTGAGTTGTTCGCGTCAGGCGGACTGCGGGCTGGCCTTGACCCAGATTGCCTTTTTCAGAGGCACGGACGTTTGATGAGGACTCGATGGCATAACAAGGCGTGGGTCTGTCCATTCCTTGCACGCATGTAGTAGTACGTAACCACCAGTGGCACATACCCACTCTAGAGCGGGTATGTGTTACAGGGCATGCGAGGTGGGAGATTGCCGTACATAGAGCGTTCCGTAGATGAATGCATGGACGAACGGACAGACAGTCTAGCAGACGGATGGGCGGATCCATAGACGCGCGGAAGTATGGACGGATGGTCGCACAGACAGACAGATGGATTTACGGACTCATGGACAGACGCGCGGACAGAAGAACGGACGCATGGGTGGACGCACGGATGGTCGCACGGATGGACGGAAGCATAGACGGGCTGACGGATGGCTGACGAATGCCACTCATCAGCATTCACTCCATGAATATGGCGTGATTTTTGTAGGCCTCCAGTATGGCGTCTCACATAATAATGGGAGTGCCTGCAGTGTCTGTAAATAAAACGTATGGTGGTTTTGACATGGTAAACCTGCAAATCAATCAGTCCTTCTGACCACATACTCGTACGCCATGCCAGAGGAAAGCAGAAGTTCAATAATACCACCAGTGGCATATGTTGTGCACAATGAGGTGTGCTTTTTGCCGGAACCACTTTATTGCTTTCGTGAGATAATGTAAAAGGGCAAAGCTGAGACAGCCTCCGTGGCCAAAAAAGTACAGTTGAAATGCTGTGTCTATTTACAATGTTTTTCGTATTGACGCCCGTTGCGTATAGGACACAACCTCGGGGCTTACCATCCTCTGCAATACTTCAATGTCCCTGTTTTTCTTTATTTTTACAACTAACCTGCTATTCTTCAACCAGCCATTGAGCGCGCCTAGATAACTTGAAGTGATAGATAATTTAAAGGGAATCCTCTGAGAATACGACCGCAGATATAAACTGAACTAAGCACCAGCGGCGCTGAAATAGACTGCGAAAACGGCCACACAGCTTCAGCTGTAGAAAAGTGTACTGATTTCAAACCTGTTTGTCCTCTAAAGCTGTGAAATTCTTCCGCCAGGGTTCTGATGTGGGAACAGATTAGGCGCATCTATTCTCGAGCTACGAGGCGAAAGCAAGGATGATGAGAATGCCTAATCGTAGCTCCCGAGACAAGTCGTCCGCCCCCCCCTTCCCCGATCCCCGTTTGGTCTGTCGTCTGCACGCACAATTAGTGAGACTCACGATCTGCATTCGTCATGTCTACCTTTACTCTGGTGTATAATCAGAAGCTCACTTTCAGCTCACAGAGTAATGCCTTTCCAACTGCCCATCCTCCACACAGGATTCTGGAGTTCATCGCTGAAGAACAGCCGAGTCACTGGTCCGCAAATCCTACAGATTTAACCTCGAGTGCAGGTGCGATCACAATATTCATCAATTAAATTTGCCATTGACAAAATAGGACAAGAGAAGCAATGTGTGTGTGTGCATTTTCTTCCTTTCTGTTGAGTACTCTAGGTGAGAATACCAGAAGCATCAAATGAAGCAGAGGAGACCGAGACAAGAAAAGAAAGCTATGGACATTCCTGTCTAAGTATTGGACTTGTTTCTTTCATAGAATGCTTGTACGTGTGTCTCAATTTTTCGATTTGCTTTACTGGACATTCTGGGATCTAACGCTCATTCTTTACGAGAATGAATGATTGCGGTGGACACCCGCAACTTCCGGCAGCGGCTAGGAAGCGTGGGACCACCTCAAACAGCACAGACAGCGAGGCAAAGAGTTCTCCTGAGCCGGCTTCGAGTCATCGGATGACGACTACACAGTTGTCATGAGCCGCAATGCAAAAAGGAGATTGCTACGAACATCGTCGATGGTGAGTTTATCCACCATGCACAGCGTTGGCCGCATACTTTAATCTTTATGGCTGTGGACCCTTCCGCCAACCTACGGTGGCTATATATATATCGAAGGACACGCTCCAAACGAGAATTAAGACGCAAGGATGAACTCACGGAAGAATGTTCTTGCAGTAGATGTTCTACACTGTAGTGTGCAGCAAAGCTTACAGAACAACACGGAAATCAACAGAGGCACAGTTAAATCAGTGATCCCCACAGACTGTAAGGGCAGCGTTGGCGTCATTTATGACGTGGACACTTCCATTCCCGCTGAAGATTTTCCTATCTTCATAAAGCCATTTACAGACGACATTCTCATCAAGCACATCACAAAGCTCGGTCAGTCACGTTGTGTGAAGACTGTTTTTGAGGGACACAGTCTTCCACCACATCTAAAAGCTGGCCAGAATCGCCACCAGGTTCCTCCATACATATCGAAGCCCCTACAACACTACAGATGTTTCAAGATGGGATATGTAAAAAGTGTATGTGCCAGCATTGTTGTGCGCCCACGGTGTGCTGAACCTCATTAAGTAGACACCTGCCACGCAACTGCGTACAAATGCTCCAACTGCCACGGCGCACATAAAGCGTCGCCTAAAGATTGCCCGCGAGTGTGGAATGAGCGCGCAGTGCTGAAACGCATGGTGCTGACCATTCGAGGCACAGAAAAGCTGCTGCTACCTTCAGGTGAATTCGGCATCACCACAAACAATCATCACGAAATATGACATCTGCCGATAGAGACACACCATCTCCCGCAAAAAACAACTTGCCACAAATCGTCAAACTCTGCGAAGACAGATACACCGAAAAAAGCAGGGCCAACACTCTCGCCTTCTCATCCACGAACACAGACTGATTCAGAGATGCATCGAATCCCGCCAACCCCGATGTCCTTACGAACGACTGATGCAAAGACAACTCAGGATACCGGGTCAATAACATGTTGCAGACCCTTATGAGCGCAATGCGCATGTTCCTGCAGGTGCTGGACACTTTGAGTCCGGTGCTTGCTGCTCTAGGGTAAAGCTATGGCCCATGACCTGTTATCCTTTTGAGAGGAGTTCAAGAACGCATCTGTCCTTCAGTGGAATGCCAGAGGGCTTAGGGCGCGTATGTCTGAGTTTCGGCACTATGTATTCACGAACCAGTTGTCCATATTTGTGATTTGTGTACCGCACCTGTCCGCTCACATCAGACTGTCTGGATATGAGTGCTTTATGTCTTCTACCCATGGAGAGCGCAGCAAGGTTGTTGTGTTTATACAGCGCGACTTAACATGTTCATCACCCTGTACCCCTTGATGAAGAAAACCAGTACGTTCGCCTAACAGTAAAGAACAAGAAGACCACATTCACAGTCATCGGAGCCTACTTACCTCCATGAAGTCGTCTAGACCACGAGAATTTCCTTGGAATTTTGAATTCAACTGGTCAGGTGATCACTGGTGACTTCAATGCCCATCACTACTTATAGGGAAGCTCTAGAGTCAATACTAGAGGTAGACAGTTGATGTCTTTCACTTCTGAATGTGAACTTATTCTCGTGAATGACGGCAGCCCAACTTATCTGCGTGGATCGGCAAAAATAGTTTCCTGGACCTTACTTTTCTGTCACGCTCGTTCGCCAGAAGAGGGCACTGGTTTTTAGACTTGGAAACAAAGGGTAGTGAACACATTTCAACATACTTGATGATATACGGCTTTTCAAGTCTCAAGTACTGTACTCCAGAGCCACCGAATGCACCGATCGGCAAAAATACAAGTTAATCATGGAGGACTATGTTGGCCGCTTACCCTTCAACCTAGAGGACGCAATGAACAGTGCCTTACAGTCCACCACGCGTTCGCTTCCGGTGAGCTCATCTCGCAGTGATATGGACATTGATCTTTAGAAACTCCAAGCGATTTGTCGTCGTGCAGGGCAACGTTATAGGCGCACGAAGTCTTTTGATGATCTGAGAGTGGCCAGACGCACGCAGAAGAAAATACAGCGTCACATGAACAAGTTTGATAAGCAACGATGGGTACCTTTTTGCGAGTCTTTGGATCCCAGAAAGCCTCTGTCACTAATCTGGAGAACTGTTCGGGGTCTTTGTAGAACCATTACTCAGCGATACCCATTTAAATTTGTGGCACTTCATTTACGTTGCAAAGAGATTGACGTCGCAAAATCTTTCTGTCCGACTGTTCTGTTACGCCCGACTGTTCTGTATTCTTCCGAAATCCTCGAATGAAGTGTTCGTTTTCAATAGAAGAACTAAAGGGTGTGCTTGCTTTTTGTAGACGTTCTTCAGCGCCAGGACTTGACGGCATCACCTACCGCTCTCTGTGTCACCTAGGAGATCAAGCTCAAAAGGCACTTTTGCTGCTATACAACGGCTCCTGGCAAACTGGCAAACTGGATCGCCCTCACGATCGGTGTGGGAAAAGCTATGAAAAGAATTATTTATCGCGCCTGGAATGGTACTTGTACGAAATATATCCAGATGTCATGTCCAGGATCAGACAAGGTCACTCATCAAATGACAATGCAGTTGACTTGGTCCCATATGTAGAGCACCAGAATCCCTGCAAACAGTTATCTGCTGCTTTGTTTCTTGACATTAAAAGGGCTAACGACAATGTCACCCACGAAGACATTCTCACCGCCATAGAAGGAGTAGGACTCGGTGGCAAGATATATATGTGGGTTCAGAGCTACCTACGGAATAGGTCACTTCACGTACAGACAGAGAATGACACGCCACCCGAGTTTTACTGTAGCGGAGGAGTCTCAAAAGGCGTAGTGCTAAGCCCGACATTGTTCAACATAACATTCATTGGACTAGATGGGAACCAACCAAGCAGCGTACGACTTTTCATTTATGCTGAAGACATATGTGTGTGGACATTAGTTGTGACTCGATTTCAACTTCGCACTCGACTTCAGAAGGCAGCATTAGTGACATTGCACCACCTGCGTAAACGAGGACTCGAAATTGCAAGTGGAACGTGTGCAGTCGTGGCTTTCACAAGGAAGCCAATGTCCGCTTACGGCATATCAATAAAGGACAATCGGTGTCATGAAGCCGGCGTCACTGGTTCTTGGGAGTCATAATCGACCGAAACCTGTCTTCGACCCCATACGTAAAATACGCGAGAAAGCGGCCGCCCGCCATTTGTCACTTGTTCAGGTTCCTTGCCGGAAATAGTTGGGGAGGGTCCGTAGCGTCTAAGTTACAGCTCGTCAAGGTATTATTTATTGAATTCCTGCGGTACAGCCTACCTGTTATATCTAACGTGTGCAAAACTAACCTGAGCTTACTTCAAAATATTCAAGCCCAGGCCCTTAGGTTATGTCTTGGTTTACCCCGCTGTGCATCCACGGCTGAAACCATTGCAATTGCACAGGACTACTCAATCATGACGCTCATCACCATTGAAAAGATGCGTACAAACCTTCGACAACAAGACAAGAATCCTTCCCACCACTTGCCAATCCTCGCTACTGAGAGGCCGCACACGAAATTTCGTGCACTTGTCTGTGAGCATCATGCATCGTTTAGGTCAGCTTTTACGTTTGCGGCGAAATTGATGTATCCTTTGTGACGCCTGACACTTCCACAAGTACGTCTTTCAAATACAGGAACACAGAAAAACAATTAAAAACAAATTTGCCTTCGTCAGCCCTAAAACAATTGAGCTTGCACCTCTTGCGCGAAATGTACAATAATCACGCGCATGTATACACCGATGGTTCAACCACAGCGTCTGGTTCAGGTGGTGTGGTAGTTATTCCAGCTAGAAGAATCACTCTGCGAATCAAGCTGTCGCACATCACTACATCTACGATGCCAGAACTTGCGGCTTTGCATGGCGCCCTAGAGTACATCAAATCCCAGAAACCGAGTAAATGGTCGGCCTTTTCCGACTCTAAACCAGCCTTACAGAGCATTCAGTCAGTCCTTCGACGAGGTTGCCACGAACAGTTAAAATACGAGTTGGTCAAGCTTCTTCACCACGTCACAGATACTGGCCACGAAGTCAATTTTCAGTGGCTACTTGGTCATTGTAGGATCAGTGGCAATGATTCCGCAGATAACGGAGCTTACACATTCCACCAAGAAGAGCACACCCTTCCGATTCCTTTGTCAAGGATAGACGCTGAAAAGCGTCTTCGTCACCTGGCACATTGTCTGTGTCTCTTGAAG
This sequence comes from Rhipicephalus microplus, assembly GCF_043290135.1. Classification (NCBI taxonomy): domain Eukaryota; kingdom Metazoa; phylum Arthropoda; class Arachnida; order Ixodida; family Ixodidae; genus Rhipicephalus; species Rhipicephalus microplus. The sequence goes on from NC_134703.1 coordinate 119,590,637, forward strand.
TGGAACACCCTTAGCATAAGACATACGACACTACCAAATGAACCTCCGACTGGATCGTTGACCTGCATCCGGACTTCGTCGACGTGAAGCTTGGCTTCTTTGTCGCCTTTGGTTGGGAGTTGCCTTCACAAAAGCATATAGAAACCTCATTGGTTTGACTGGCAATGCGGAATGCGACGTCTGCGGAACCAAAGAAGACATCGACGATCTGCTATATCATTGGTCTCGATTTGCCCCTGAAAGACAGAAGCTTTCTGGCGCATTGCGACAATCGGAAGATCGGCCACTCTGTATGCAGATGCTACTGGAGCACCGTCCTTGTCTTTAGTTGGCTCAAAAGGCAGTCAAAGCCGTCTTTTGCTGTTTTGAGGACTTCAGGTCTATGTGAACACCTTTAACTTTCGTGTGGTGCCACCGCTGCTGACGCTTCAGCGCATTGACTGACAATCCTTTTTTTGTCTCTTTCTTTTCTCTGTGCTCTCTCTTTCATATTTACACTTCCTCTTTTAATTTCCTAGCGTAGGGTAGCAAACTGTGCATGTGCCTGAATAACCTTCCTACTTTCTCGCTTGTTGTTCTTGTCCTTGTGCCCAGAAAGCGACCCTGATAATCTCTTCATTACATTTTATGAAATACGCCAGTATAAGAGGTGTGGGGGTCCGAGGCTAATGCTATCCTATAGCCTCCTTTATTTTCTGTGCCTGCGCTTTGCCGCCGGGATCAAAGAGAGCCGACCGTCAGGCTGACTTCCCGCAATCACCACCAGGCGGCGCTGCCTTCCCAGAACCGGCAGAGCCTGTTCACTGACTTCAGTGCTACCGCCGGCACTGACGGGTGGGTCCTTCGTTGCGCGTTCTTAAGCGCGGCAAGCTTAAAAAACAAAAGTGTGATACCACTCCCGTGTGCCACCTAAATATTTAGGAGAGAACATATGCAAGAGAGAAAGAATAAGTACGCAAGATAGCACATTCAACAGAACACCATACCTTCAAGGAAACGGTAGAGAAACTTGTTTATTGCGTATTAATTCATTCGCAACCTGCGGAAACGAACAAGAGGTCGTCGATCGAAACGTTCCTCACACGCACACAGTCTTACGAGCTTTAGTACCCTCGCTGACACTGTTCACAAGCAGCAATCACAATTTTTTTTGGCGCAACTCCTCGTCGCTTGGAATTTCGTGGAATGAAATTCCTACTTCCTTCTTTTTGCTTGAAGGCTTGCAACCGGGCACGCAACAGTACGCCATCGCACCTGACGCGGGTCATCACAGCCGAATGAACCACGGAGACTTGTGTGCGTAGGCCGCTGCACGAGACAGAAACGAGAGAAACTGTAAACTAACATTCCTGATTACTTAGCGAAATTCGCTGATAGGTGCACGGAAAAGCCTCACGAGAAAGAAGCGCGAAAAATGATAGCAAAGCATGAAACCGGCCCTGCAAACACGAGGTGCAAACGACGTTGTTTGTTTACACGCACTCACTTATTGCCGCTTGTCATCTGTTCATCCAACACAATGAAGCAACAGTTAAATATCATACTTGCTGAAAGTACTACGCTGCGAAGATAGGTGCGCGGAAAAGTATTGCCAGAAAGAAGCGCGAAAAATGATAGCCGCGCTTGACAACGGCCGTGCAAACGCGGGGTACAAACGACGTTGTTTGTTTACACGCACTCAGTTAATGCCGCGTGTCATCTGCTCACGCAACACAATGAAGCAACAGTTACAATTATACTTGCTGAATGTACTACGTACCGTTTTGGTCGTAAATAATTGGTGTTGCAAACGTATGCGACACGCACAAATGTTTCCTGGAGATGCGTCGCCGCAGCTGAATGCGCCGACACGATTCTGGGATGCGAGCGCCCCTGGCGGACAGCAGACGCAAAAAGAGAGGAGGATGCGGGAGGCGGCCGAACGGGCCCGGTGGACTGACTGCGCGGGCACAGAAAAGAAAGGAGGCTATGGCTATCCCGAGAACCCTTCGCGAAGACGTGGAGACCGACAAAAACTATGTTTCCTTCAAGAAGGATTTAAAAAATTGCTGGAGTGGAAGTGATTGCGCAGAAGTGAAGCCGTTCCTCTGGCGAGATGGCGGCTGTGGCGGTCATCTTACTAAGGGCATGACAACTTATCACCGTTCAGCGATTAAAAAAAAGTGTTACCCTCGCTTGCCCAACGACTTTAATGTAGAAACTTTTTCAGGTCACATAGTGGTCCACATTCTTCTTACAATTATTAGTGAGCCTCTAATGAGCCTTAGTGAACCTCTAATGGGACGCAAAGTTCTTTGAAGATTCAGTCATTCATACTCGTTTCTGTGTGTTATTTCGTCGGGAACAACTATCTTTTATTATAGAACTAACGAAGCATGTACATAACATATCGAAGCCACTTGACCTTTAAGTGGGCACTTTCGGAAAAGAGATTTTTTTCCGCCATCTTGGCAGTGGCAAAAGCTGGTTTCACTTCTGCTGGCAAGGCACTGCGGGAGCTTCCACTCCAGCGATTTTCCTTTAATCTGCCTTGGTTTCCATATCGGAACCCGGGACGCAACTGCCACTGTCAGCGACTGCCGCGTGCACCGGTGATCGTCGTCTTCCTCTTCTACCTTCCTTCCGAATGCTCGCGGCCACTGCTCTCATACAACCCCCTCCCCTCTGGAAATGTGGAGGCGAGATGCTGCAAAGAAGGAGGGGCTATCCTTGACCACAGCGCACCACACGTGACGCACAAGGCCAAATGCCGGTGCACTCAATTCACGCAGGGAGGCCAACGCCACCACCATCGCCAGAAGTCAGAGGAGCATCCGACTCACAACTAATTCCCAAAACTCCGATGCTTGTCGTGCAGCATCAGTCCCGGTGAATCGGAAGCCATTATGGATCATTGCCGTCGCAGCTGTGTGGGCCTTCTGTGCGCGGGTGGCGGCCACCACTCCATGTAGGCGTCGTTGTGAAGTCCGGCTACCTCAGCAGCCACGGGTGCGTGACGTCCAGACAGAAGGCTTGCCTTTCTGTATTTTCGGCGGCCACTATTCGGCTCTGCTCACGTAGAAACCACACCGACTTTGAGAGATGTGCTCCTGGACGTCATTGTGGTCCCCCTCTGCGCTCATTGCTGAACGAACTGGCGTACTACGGGCTCAGCTCAGCTTTAGTCAACAGCGTTGTCTCAAACGGAGACAGTTTTCTGCATAATCACACACTCTAAGGCAAAATGGTGTTAAAAGGATGTGTGGTTTATCCTTTTCGGGACTAATGGGGCTGCCACAACCACTAATCCTTTGAAGGATTAACGGCACCGGGTCTAACAGTTAGTCCCCTGAAAGACTAACATTTAGTCCACACATTTACACCTCAGTGAGTAACCGTTAGTCCCACAGTTCACCCCAAAGGACTAACATTTACTCCTCACATTGCGACCTTACAGAGCAACTGTTAATTCCCACAATTACACCTTACCGGGCAACCGTTAGTCCTCACAGTAGTACCTTGCCGGACTAACGGTTGATTCACTCAAACACTCCAATCGGATGAACTTTCTGTCCCCAGTTCAAACATTGTTTTTTGTTCATTTTCTACCAGGCCTAATACTTTTTCGCCTGTTTTTCTGCGCAGTGAGCAACGAATTCCACAGAAAAGAACATGCGAAAAAGTAGTTAGCCACCTACGTGTAACAGCTTTCACAGTCACGGCAACAACGAAAGACAAAAGTGTGACATCGAAATCTTTTATTTTTTTACATACACATGAAGTTTCCCCATTCTTTTAAGTGAATTCATGGTGAATTGTACAAGTCCCGTCTCGTTGTCAAATCTTGTTCACTCCTTGGGGAGCTCGTCCGACGGAAGCGATAGATGACAGGCATTACATACGCCAGCGAACGCAGCCTCCTGCCTGTTGTGTTCCCGCGCCTGCACGTACAATAATATAGTAAAAATAGTTAGGCACACGTCACAGAAGATGAAGATGCACGCATATGACAAGTACGTACACGCTAGTATAAAAACAAGCGTTAAAATTTGACACACAAATAACTTTACCTTCACATCTCGCACATTGCTTCTGAAGCTGCTCTGACGAAAGAGATGGATGACGGGCATCGCAGACGCCAGCGCAGTCTTCAGCACAGTGTCTGCCCACGGCTGCACAATAAGTATGTAAAATAGTGAGTCACACGTGAGAGAGGATGAATACAAATGCATATGAGAAATACGTGCAAGGTTAAATGAAAACATATGTGAGATATGACATGCTAATAATTTCACCGTGATGTCACACATCGTCAAAGACTCATTTCGATCCCCGTAGCGCAACAGCTTAGAAGCGGCGCCCGCAGTCACAACTCCGCGAACCACCGTGCTGCTAACAAGTCGGCGAGTCCTAAGCGAGCGACGTCGTTCAGCTCGAGCAAGCGAACGTGAGACCAAACGCGGCACTGAACGCGGAGTGTCTGGCGCCAGCGAACTTCGAACAGCAGAGCGAGCGTATGCTTGGCCACCGCCACGAACAGCGCCGAGCTGGTTTGAAGCTAGCGCCGAAGAAATTGACGGTAATGCGGCCCTTTTCCACAAACTTGAGTGAGTTCAGCGCGCAAACGCGAGTCCGCCGCGGCTGCCAGCGGACAGCTTCGAGCTGCTTGCAACCGACTGGCGGGAAAGCCACCTGTAATGGCGACCTATTTTCAGGGAGTTCCGATGCTAGCGAAAGCCCCGCCAGCCCGTGCTGGTGCACTTACCGCGCGCGACATACTACAACCAAGCTCTTTACGAGAACACGCAAAGTGTTTTCAATGACTCCCAACACAGCGATGAGGTCTCAGCCCAATATGGTCAGCATGGAGATCATCGCAGCGGCGTAGACTGGCGAGCACTCGATGAGCGAGCGTACGGCAGGCCGACAGCAATGGCGGCCAATTTCCAGGCTGTTGCTGAGCACAGGCGAACTGAAGACGCCGAAGCTGACCTTCGCGATGCATTTTGTGCGCGTGATATACAACACGACCGAGCCCGTTGCCGGCAAGCATGATCCGTATCGCACACGTAACAAGTACAGTAAAAAATTGCCCGCAGCTTCCCTCGGGGGAACACTGAGGAGGATGCGGAGCATATAATTGGTTAACGGGGTGTTAAAGTGCGACTTACTTGGGTCGATGGCTAAATTGGTTAACGTGGTTGTGAAATGGGGTGTTAAATTGCGACTTACTTGGGTCGATGGCTAAATTGGTTAACGTGGTTGTAGGAGGGGGTGTTAAATGAGTGAACACGTACACACGTATGCGAAAGGGCGGCGCTGGTCGAAGGGACGTCGATCATTGTGTTTGTGGATTCGTTGGAATTCATTTCACCGCGACCTTGGACGTCGACGCGCCGTACAAACCAACCGACGAGCGGCAACTGAGCGAGCGAGCGCCGACCTTGAGTATATATACAGCACGACGGCGCATGCACTGTCAGCTGTTGAATGTTCTCGAAGCGCGACGCCACATGCGCGTCCACTGGAGAATCAGGAGAATTGTAGATGTCGAACGCGGTGTGTAGAGGAGGAAGGGATGCACAGATGGTGGAAGAGTGGGCGACGGCGCGACGGCGCATGCGCGCGCGTCAGCTGTCGAATGTTCGAGAAGCGGTGTGGACGGCGCGGACGGCGCGGACGGCGCACTACAAGGCGCGAGTATAAGATGCTCCGCATCTAATAAAGAATGGTAACATACTTGCCTTAGAATCGAGCACTGTTTTTTGCCCCGAGTCGGACTGAAGTACATATTCGATAGGCCTGTTCTTATCGGCCGCCACATTGGCCTTCCCAACTGTTGTTGTTGTGTGTTGGTCGTGACTATCTTGAAGCCAGAGATATACAGCGCGGCGTGGTCACCTGTCGAGGATTGATCCAGACTTCACGGCTGCAGCGAAACGCAAAAGCAGCAGCCCACGCTCATCCAGGCGTAAACACAAGCACCACGTCGTAATTTTTAGATCATCGAATCTAGGCGGCCGTGGTCGAGCACTCCGAGGGGGACGCTACGCAACCGCCGCCGGCAAAATACGGAGAAAGACTGAGCCAGCAGAGGAGGAGAAGAATTTGTGTTCTGTGAATGAGGGTTGGTCACCTTGGCAACACTTTTCGCGCTGCCTGCAATGCCCGGGTGGTTCATCCCAGTGGAGACTAAGTGGTTTCGCGCCGCACGCTTCCCTCTGTGGTTGCTCCTCAACGGTCTATCCGTTCGTCACGCGCGCCTATTGGGCTCCGTTATTTCTTTTTCATGTAATTTTACCTTAGAATGTAGGTGGCTTCCTAAGCTTTTTAGGGGCGAACCTTCTTATAGCGGCAACCGTTCGTCCCTCGTAGCCGTCGTAATGTGTAACAAGTATAACATTTTCACCTCCAAGATAGTGCCGGTGAGAGATTTCTTCTGTGCGTTGTTGAACAATAAAAGATAGTGTTCAACGTACATGCCAATGGCTGCTAAAAGGGGAATGAGAAACAGGAGAATTCGGCTTTTAGTTAATGCGCACGCTGCGAATTTTTAATGTTCAACAACGCACAGAAGACAAGAAAGGGTTGCTAAGTTATACTCGCTGGGCGTAACTTCCTAGGTTTTAGAAAGGTTTAGCGAGCGTTGGGCCGCAGTAGCATGAATACAGTGAACTAGTACATACCATGAACTCGAGGTGGTTAAAGGTGGGAAGTAGACACGAAGCGCATGCCGTAAGAAAGTGTGCGTATGCCTCCTTTCGTTCAGTACTTGGAATGTCCGCTGAATAGCGGTGCTTCTATATGAGTAATATATGATCAAAAGATGCGAGATGGTGGTACTTGGAGTGTTAAATAGGTGGACGAACGGACACATAGACAGATGCATGGACGGACGCACGGATGACTTCATGAACGGATGGACGCTTGGACGGACGCAGGAGCGGATGCATGGACGAAAGCAGGTACGGACCCACAGATGATCGTGCGGACGCACGAACAGACGCATGCACGGACGGGCGGCCCCACAGACACACGCATGGATGGACGGAAGCAAGAACGAATGGACGGACGGATGCTTCACCCCACCATCCATTATTGACTCCGTGGATATGCTGCCATTTTTTACTTCACTCCTCTCAGCCTGTTCGAACTTTTCAGTGTCTTTGTCTGAAACTTCTGTGGCTCTCTTGTCCTCAGCACTCGCGGTACTGTCCACGTCATCCACAATTTTTTGCATGCTCGACGCTTACAAACCACATTTCGTCCCATTTGCCATCTCGGGTGGTGCCTTCAACCTCGTAGTATTCGACGTCGTTCACGCCCTCCGTGACTTCACTGTCTGCGCTGTCATTGCTCCTTCCCAGGCATCTGTGCAATCGTCACCTCCTGTGTCCTCCTCGGCTTCTCTTCGTCAAAGGCCGCCATTTCAACATCCAGGAACACCACCGCCACTTTTTTACAGTCGTGGCGGTCAATGTCCGCGTCATTAACACTCCCTTCATCCACTTCCGCGTGCATTCTATCACTGACCCGCTCCGTGACATCCAAATCAGTGCATCGCCCTTTGTGACCACTCTTTTTCTTCTGTTTTCTTCTTTTCTTCTTAGCTTTATGAGCCTCCCCGTTTGCGTCATCGGCTGCTCCTTCTGAATCTGCAACGTCGTACGTCGTCCTGTTTTGCAGCGCCTGCACACATAGCGCCCGCCACTACACCAATGACGGCGGCATCCTGCTCAGTGGTCCGGCACTCACCAATGTCCTTCTTGCCGCCTCGGAGGTCATCGGGTTCATTCCCTGATAGCTCCTCTACTGTCACTGCGAACTGCGTGGCATTCACGTTTTGTGGGCTCGCGGCAGCTCATGCATCATCGCTCTTTTAGGGGCGCAGCTCCTTATAGCGGCACCCGTTCGTCCCACGTAGTCTGTAACAAGTATAACATTTAGACCTCCAAGGTGGTGCCAGTGAGAGACTTCTTCTGTGCGTTGTTGAACAATAAAAAATAGTGCTCAATGTACATGTCAATGGCTTCTAATGGGGAATGAGAGACAGGAGCATTCGGCTTTTAGTTAACGCGCAAGCTGCGATCACCATTAGCAGCCATTGGCATGTACATTGAGCACTATCTGACAAGAAAGGGTTGCTACGTTATACTCGCTGGGTGTAGCCTCCTTAGCTTTAGAAAGGTTTAGCGAGCGTTGAGCCGGAGTGCCATGAATACAATGAAGTTGTATATACCATGAATGAACTCGAGGTGGTTAAAAATGGGAAGTAGATACAAAGCGCAAGCCGTAAGAAAGTAAAAGCCGAATTCTCCGCCTCTCATTTCCCATTAGCAGCCATTGGGATGTACATTGAGCACTATCTGACTGAAAAAGTTTGCTACGTCATACTCGCTGAGCGTAACCTCCTTGGCTTTCGAAAGGTTTAGCGAGCGTTCGGCCGCAGTGCCATGAATACAGTAAACTAGTATATACCATGAACTCGAGGTTGTTAAAGGTGGGAAGTGGACCCGAAGCGCAAGCCGTAAGAAAGTGTGCGTGTGCCACCTCTCGTTTAGTCCTTGGAATGTCCGCTGGATGGCGGTGCTTTTATATGGGGAATATATGATGAAAAGATGCGAGATGGTGGTACTTGGAGTGTTGAATAGATGGACGAATGCACATATGGACAGATGCATGGATGGACGCATGAACGGACGCAGGGGCGACTGCATGGACGAATGCAGGAACGGACGCACGAACAGACGCACGCACAGACGGGCTGATGGACGCATGGACGGTCCCACTGACGGACGCATGGACGGACGGAAGCAAGAACGAATGGACGGACGAATTCTTCGCCCCACTCTCCATCATTCACTCCGTGAATATGCTGTCATTTTTTGTTGTCTTGTGGTGCTGGCACGGCGCAAAAGCTCACTATGTCGTGTGCGCCACGGGCGCTCCCCTCTGTTTCATTCTCAGTCTCGGCAAGTTTGGAGTTCTCCTTCTCGGCCGCCCCGTAGGAAGCGAAAGCAACGCACGATGGCGCTGCGACTCTAGACAGACAGCGCCATCTTTGGTAGAAAAGTAGAAATCGGGGATGTATATTGCACGTTTTCACTACCGGCCAATGCGCTGCCGTTCTGTTATGTGCTCGTGCCGAGAGCACGCGCTGCCTTTGAGTCACCTCACAATGTACCGCCTGCAGTGCGGCTTCCTGAAGATCTCTGAGCTGAACAAGCACTTCCGAGAAGTGAATCGAACAAAAGGAGTAAAACTCGATAGTAGAATGTATGATGTGAAGCAGCAGACGGAAAACGAGCACGCCCGAGTCACTGCAAAATGCATTCCTCAGGTCCTCCGTGATAATAACGTGTACGACGTATGCCTCGAGGTAAGTCTCATTCTGGCGACATAAAGCCGCGTACTCCATCGATGTGTTGTATGGACGTTTATAAAAAGCATACAGTTGTTGTTTTGATGTGGTATTAAGCAATAGCAGCCGTGTACTGTCATGTTCAAACGTTTGCAGCGCGCTAAAAATGAGTAAGCACTAAAGCTATATGGTCTTGGCATTAAAATCTCCGTAAATGTTTAGCGTCATGTCCTTCGTGCAGTGGGAGCACGACCCACTGACATCGCTGCGAAACAGCAAGCTGAACACGGCTGTGTTCACCCGCTTTTACTCACTGGGAAACTGATACAGCTTTACACGTGGAGAGTGACCTTCGTCTTGCCTACATTGTTGAGGTAGCCCACAACACAACAATACTTCGTGCCTTGCAGACGCTTCCACGGGGCCGCTTCTTTGATCACGAAAAGGCAACTTCGCACTGCGAGCGTTTCGTTCTAGTGTTCCAAGCTGACGTCACGGCGCCTAAGCTTCCCCCACTGCCTACTGAACGCGTTGCGAGCGTGTGGCACGTGCTCCCGTTTCAGTAAAACATACTAACGCTCTTGCGATCTCTCCTGCGTCTCTCCTCAAGTTTTCCAGAGCTCGCCGCCAGGGCAAGGCGTGGCGTTGTCGTTGCTCCGCAAATTTTACCTTCAGTTCCCTGTAGAGGTGCGCCAGCCTCGCTGTTTCGGCCAGTTCCAGCAGCCTTGTTGGTGGACAATGCGTCCTCACCTGGCCTTCTCGAGAGGCCGCCTGGATGGACGAGCTCGGCACGTTCTTCAAGGCCTGCACGGGTGGCTGGATGCTGATAAAAAGAGCCATGTAGCGACATGCGAGAAAGATGCGCCGCATCTCGTCGGACCTCACTGCCCCGGAGCAATTAAGAGTGTGGAGGAGCTGAACCGGCTGGTAGAGCCGACATTTGTCGCAAGTTCTCAAGTGGGATATGTCCAGGCAGGCCCGCTCGAGCTGCCAGAGCTGCGCGTAGCCGATATCACCTTCGAAGAGTTCGAAATTGGGAGCCCGTAGGAACCGCCGGACGGGTGTGTGCGAGCACATCTTGGGCTCCATTACCGTGGCCCAGGTTTTTTCTTGAAAACCTTTCTTTAAAAAAATTGGCAGATTTCACGTTAAGTGGGAATTAATGATATGCGAAGCAAGAATGAGAGAGGTTAGTATGTCTAGTTAAAATAAGCACAACGTTACGAGGTGGAGGTAAATGACGCTGTACATGACTTCCGTGTCATAATTATCATGTTTAGATGTGTCAATTACCTTCGTAATCTATTCCCGTCACGTGATACCAAATTTAATTTGTGTTGAGCTGTCGAAACGGCCGCGACCATGGTAAGAGCGTGTTATGTAGTCCTGTTCTTACACGACACGTGTGTCACGATTATCTTGTTTGCACCAGTCATATATTTCGTCCTTCATTGACCTCACGTAATGCCACATTTAGTATATGCGGAGCTGGAAAAATTGCCAAGAGCGATTCATGAAGGGCCAAATGTACTCAAATGTAGCGTGCAGAGAGATTAGTGTGTTTAAAGAAAGTAGTTACCGCTTTAGAGCACTAGGTGTTCTACTATGGGAGAGAGCGCTTTTCTGGCACGCCTATACCGTCGGTTGCTGTTTAGAAAACATTTTTTGCCACAAACGTCAATAACACTCAACAGAACATTTCATTCTTAGACATACTCTAACGATGATGACAAAACAGACGTCCTTTACATGAACATAAATAAGAGATGACGTTGAAAGACGCCGGTGATTCGTCGACGTTGAGACGTCGAAGATGACGTCGATGGTTGCTTCGCCATACTGAACAGCACCTGTGCCTGGAGCCAAAAGTACGGTTGAATTGCACCCATGTCTGACTATCAAAAACTTACGTCCCTGCTCAAGTGACATAGAATATTACGACTTCGTACATTGTTCTGACATTTCAGCACCCTTTACATATGCTACTCTGCACATTGCTGTTCACACTTCCTTTGTGACCTTTAGCTGCCCTGAAAAACATATCCTTTGCGTCAGTGCTTTTTTGTGCACGGGGTGTTACCAGAGGAGATAATCTTCCTCTGTCACCACTTCTATTCAGATGACGTGATGATAAACAGCTTGTCAACGCACCTAACACAATTCAACGTATCAGATGATAGCTTGGTGATTGCAACAGACTAGATGATGAATGAATTAACACATTTTTGCGAGAAATGTAGATCAAGATAGAAGTGGGCGGGACCCTATTTCGGGACCCCGTTGGATTGTTCTGCGATTCGCGTCCGCTCTACGAGTCTCCGCTGATCCTCGAGAGCTGGGACGACTAAGCCTCCTCCCACATCTCTCCTGTTGGTTGCGTAATTTTGCGTGATGCTTCTATTAGACTTTCAACCCAAACCATGTGAAACAGGTCAGCGCGGCTACCATAAAATTTACACAATGCAGACAAATTGTTCTGGGTATATTTTCGTCATTATGACCGCGCTGCTGTACGACACGGTCTGCAGCCTGCAGAGACAGCTTTCCTTATATTTAGTGAGTGCCTTTGCGGGATGAGCCAGTTTGCCTTCACTAGCGATATGGATGCACTATTTGTGCATATGTTGTAGCCAGTATAGGTGGTTGAATGCCGAGGTCTGAGAGGCCGGTAGGCAGAGCCCGGAGAAGAAATGCTCGGACCGAGTAGTGAGCTAACTCTTTTTCGGCTACCCCCTGGTTACCTCGCACCCATATGAGTTGCTTTTTCGTGGCTCGCGTTCGTGGCTGCCATAGGATGGCGGAGCTTGAGGTGAAATATGGCCACTCGTATAGTTGCAGTAGGCTACCTTCGAATCTGTGAGTATGTAGCCCCGCCGCGGTGGTCTAATGGCTAAGGTACTTGGCTGCTGACCCGCAGGTCGCGGGATTGAATCCCAGCTGTGGCGGCTGCGTTTCCGGTGGAGGCGAAAATGTTGTAGGGTCATGTGCTCAGATTTGGGTGCACGTTAAAGAACTCCAGGTGGTTGAAATATCTGGAGGCCTTCACTACGGCGTCTCTCATAATCATATGGTGGTTTTGGGACGCTAAACCTTACATATCCATCGAATCTGTGAGTATGTATTCGGCAGAGGAGTGCGTTGCTGCTAGGTCTATTGCAGGTTCCTCTGCAATAGATCCATCGGAGAATCTCAGGGATAGGTCATCAACTATCTTACTTTGGCGAATAACTGCTACTATTGTAGTAATTCCTCTAATGGGTCCCACAGCGTCTACGAAGTAGGGCTGCCTCTGTGTTATTATAACATTCAATCAATGCTCGAATCGCTCTTCTTCCGTGGTGGTAATCTGGGTGCATATTCTGGGGCAAGGGCTTAGTCAGAAAACGGTCCCACCATTCACTGGGTATATCTTGCCTGTCGGACGCTGTAGGGAGAGCAGAATTGTGAAGATCGTCGAGGACCTTCTTGCCTGTTTTGGTAATAGCCAGGCGCATAATTTGGTTTGTAAGCTAAGCCACGATTAGCTCTTCGGCTGTGTTGTGGACGCCTAATTTCAGAAGCCGCGAGGTGGATATCTTCTGGGGCAAATGTTGTGACATCCTGTGGGCGTTACGAATTAGGACATCTAATTTATGTACGTTAGATTTGCGTAAGTGAATATACAGAGTGCCGTAAGTTATTCTGCATATTATGAAAGCCTGTATTAGCCATAGCATGGCATGTTTTTTCAAGCCTCGGTTCCTATTGGCAATTCTAGAGAGCATGCATGTGATTTCTTCGCAGGTGCATTGCAACTTATTCAGCATGGCCCTATTGGTCCCGGTGTTACTAAATGTAACTCCAAGAATTCGAATGCTGTCTCGCTCTGGAATGAGTGTGTCATCTGCCTGAACGTGAACTACGGCGTTGTCTCCTCTTCTCCGGAACACTAGCAGTTCAGACATTTTTGGTGCGCATCGGAGACAGCATGCTTCTGCTTGATGTTGTACCTCAATGGCTGCCATTCGGAGAGCTTTTTCTGTTTGTCCTAGCTTTCCATATGTAGTCCATATTGTAACGTCATCCGCGTACAGTGCATGTTAAATATATGTTATGACGTTGAGTTTCCCGGGGAGCTGCAGGAGTGCTATGTTAAGAAGCAGAGGGGCGATGACGAGGCCCCCTGGGGTGTGCTCCTGGTGCCCATGCTCATTAGTGTGGATTTGATGTCTCCACTTTTGATGATTGCATGTCGGCCAGCTAAGATGTTCTTGATGTAGTTGAATGTTCGTCTTCCACAGCCCGTGCCTTGTAAATTATGCAATATTTGTGAAAACTTGACATGGTCACGTGCCCCCTTAAAATCTAATGCAAGAATGGCTTTATAGTTGTACTTGCTGTTAGGATTGATAACTTCTTTCTTAAGTTGCAGCAGGACATCTCCCGTTGACAGATGTACCCTGAACCCAAACATGCTGTCTGAGATGAGACCACGGTCCTTGAGGTGAGAGATGGCCTTTGGTTCACTGCTTTCTCCTTGAGCTTCCCCACACAAGACCTGAGAGATATCGGGAGAAGATTATTGATATAACCTCTTTTGCCTGATTGAGAAAGGAACGTAAACTCCGCCATTTTCCAGGCCATGGGCAAAATGCCGCTTCACCAACACTCATTATTATAATTTGTGAGGCCTTCAAGCATCTTATTACAGAGATTCACGAGAATATTGATGGTAACTTTGTCGCCAACGGAGGTCGTGCTTCGGCTTATGGCACTGAGTGCTTCCTAGATTTCGTTGGTGTCGAATTCGTGGTCTAATTCCTCATTTTTAGCTCCAGTATATTCCTGTTCAGGTTCATTATCTTTTGTCGTGCATAGATATCTGTCTTGAAGTGCCTGAATGAGGTCCTTATAAGTGCCCGAGAATTCGCGAATCGCCCGTTTCAGGCTTCGCTCTTCCTTACCCTAGTTTTACTTTGTTTATTAGGGCATCTCAGGAGGTTCCGTGCTGTCTTAGCATGTTGAGTTCCATTAAGGTAGTCGCACTTAGCAAGCCAGTTATCCTGCGCCAGTGTCCATGCATATTTCTATGACTTAAGAGTGAGCCTGGCTATACGAAGTTTGAGCCACCTGTTAATTTTCTGGCGTTTCCACTGCTGCGTTAAGGCTCTTCGCGCGTATCATAGATGAAGCTGATGAATAATAATTGCGGGAGTATCCGCAATAGTTTGAAGATTGCACGTATACTGGTATCACCTGTCAATTAGTATGCGGGCCCATTCTTCGTATCGGTGTATGGGTTGTGTAGGTGGGTTATCTTCTTTCTATCAGTGATTCTATCACTGATCCTATCAGTGATCCTAGCTTGTGCTCTGCGTTTACGACACTATTCTTGTGGTAGCACCAGTTCGAGGATACCGTGGTCGCTCCCAAGCCTTCTTTGAGTGTTATTGCATTCGCAGTCATACACATTTTTCGCTAGTAGAACGCCAAGGCCCTTAAAATGCCTTTCATTTTGTATGCCATCTCTAATGTAAAGAGGCACACCAAAGAATATTGACGTGTTATTATTGTGCCTCAGATATGCACTTACTTGCTTTTTATTGACAAAGGCAAAAGTATGAACGCTGAAACTTGAGCAACATTGGTGGGCGCTGCGGCTGGGGTTGGTTTTTTGTCGTTTTGTGTATCGTTTCGGCGGACATACAGACAGCCTGAAATTTTTGCGTCAAAGTACCCTAAGAAAAACTATCGTCTTTAAAGCATTAAGTCACTTCAGGCATGACCCATATCGTCTAGCGGTAGGCTGGAATCTCTGGGGAGACGGTAGCTGCCAGGGCTTGAAAAATCTAGAAGAAAAGTCATGCGTTGCGCTTCTGACTGTTCCACACCTCCAAAAAATCAGCTTAGATTTATTCCTCACGGTGGTTATATGCTTTGGTGCAACTGAAAAATGTTTCAGCCAGAGGAACGTTTGCGAAGCTGTGTGGATTTTTTCATGCAACACAAAACAAATTTTATGCAAAATTTCACTGTTTCTATCAATTGTCTTCTTATATTTATTTATTTATTTATTTATTCGTATTGTGATAGAGTTTTTGAAAGGCTTAACTGCGCCAGGGAATTTCTTTTTAAACCACCTATTTCTATATTTATTCGAGTAGTAAAGCAATGTTATCTCTAAGAAAAGCTGAAGTCTGTTTCATGGCCGCTTCTGCCGTGAAACGCGCGCTAACACGAGCGATTACCGCGCGAATAAACATACATGCGCGGTGAAACACGTGATTATCGTATGGAGTACTTCTTGCGTTAACAAAATACCGTCGTTTTACGTACGTCTACGTACGCAGATATACAAATCAGATTACACCGATATCGCTGTAATATGGTGTCTATACCTCACACCCCTACACCACAAGAAATGGGTGTAACAATCAGGACTACAAGTATACAATGGGCGTAGTTCAGAATTTCCACACTAGAGTATGAATATTTTTTGGGCGTAACAGCAAGAGTACACCCAAATGGCCGAAGTGTGTGAGGTTGCAATAGCAAGGTTAAATCAAAACGACAAAAATGATGAAGGGGTGTAAAACACCAAAACTACAAAACAAAACAATCACAGCATATCCACGTAGTGAATTATGATGAGTGGGGCAGAGCATTCGTCAGCCCGTCCGTGCTTCCGTTCGTCTGTACGTTCTTCCTTCCGTCCGTCCGCGTGACCATGTTTGCGTCCATGCATGCGTCCGTCCATCTGTACATGCGTCCGTCTGCGAGTCTGTTTATCCATCTGTCTGTCTGTCTGTCCGTGCATCCAGCCGTCCGTACGTCAGGGCGTCTATTCATCCGTCCGTCCGTCTGCTAGTCTGTCTGTCCGTCTGTCCGTGTGTCCATCTTGTGAACACTCCAAGATTTGCCATCTCTCATCTCGCATACCCTGTGACACATACCCATTCTAGAGCGGGTACGTGCCACTGGTGGCTACGTACTACATACATACATACATACATACATACATACATACATACATACATACATACATACATACATACATACATACATACATACATACATATAAGGAATGGAAAGAGCCACGCCTTAAGGAGCTTCACCCATAAAACAGAAAAGGATGTGGGGAAGTGAGCTCAAACTTACTTCCCAACACCCATGCTAAAAATCCATGATTCGAGCGTTACCACCTTCTCAGTGAAGCTCTCAGTGAAGCACAAAAATGCTTACCCTTCAGCTAGACCTTTCAGGTGCCGACATCTTACTGGCTCCTGCCAGTAAATCTTGGCCCGAGCACTGCTCTTATGGTGCATATGAAGTACGGCATACATGGCTCTCACATATAAAATGTAATCGTAGCTGAATACGAAGGCATCACTCAAAATGAGTTGTCACATATAACACGCCGTTCACGCATTTCTATAGTTCGAAATGAAATTGAGTTTAAGTTTGTTAAACGCAGAGCTCGTACAGGCTACAGAGACAAATTTTAGCCTATTCAAAGACCTTTTTTGAGTGTGTGGAGCAGAATCCCAATTGCTGCCGAAGAAGGCATAAAATCCGATGTGAATAGCATTGCGTAGAGCACTTATGACCAAGGCTTATGTACGCAAGTACAGTAAACGAGCCTTTATTTGCGCTTTAATATGAATAACACACAAGTGAAGTGCAGTGAAACATACAAACAGCAAGAAAAGCAGTGCAACAATGCATGTCGTATTGATCTATATACTGAAATAGTATGTCAAAGCACATTAAAATTTCTGCATTGCTACGCCATATTTTGCATGTGTAAAGGCACGCCTGATGTTTGATAATCAAGGTTATGAATATTCAAATGAATAAAATGGCTACACAGTCTAGAAATGGAATTTTCATTTCGCAATATTTTTTGTGTGTTCAGACATACAGTATACAGGAGCAACAATAATACAGGAGTGAAAACTATAGGCTCCCGTGAAATGAGTTAACAGTTTCACCATTCACAAACAGTGAAAAATTGCCATGTGTTTCGTTTGCGTCTGATGATGTGTGATATGTATATTCACGCTTCAAGAATATATATATGATAGGTGTAACATTCGAGGAAAGTCGGCTGGTTGAGATTTGTTACCACATGTCTATAGTACTTCCAAAAATAAAAAAAATAGTCTACAAAACGTGGATTTGTGTAGACTTACACACCTTCGGATAATCTTGGCAGAAAAAATAGGTGTAATTTAGGTGATTTATCAAAAACCCATCTTAAGAGTATGAAATCGTTTTCAGTGTGCAATCCATGAACCCATCATTTTTGCATAATAACTCCTTAAACTGTAGATTTCATAGAAGGGTAAAAATAAACGCAAGAAACTTTTATCAACTGTATTGAAACAATGATAAAGCTCAAACTAAAGTAAATTATAATTAGTGTGAGCCCTGACTGTGTCATTTATCATCTTCACCCGAGCATATAAATCATCGTACTTATTGTCGTCATTTGTTTCCCCCAATATTTATTCTGTGGATTGTTTCCTGGTGTAAATATGTCAATTGTACCATGATGGGGACGTTGTCTCATAAATGGTCAATAATTCTATGCTTGACGTTGTCTAAACATACTTATCAATATTTTAGTAGGTATGAGTGCATTTCCATCCAGTAAATACTTGCGATACTCATTATTTAAGGACACAACTGTTGTTTTAGAATTAAAACACATTTTACAAAATATCAGAATGCCCTTTGAAGTCGTGAAAAATGCTTGTAGTGAATTTGCAAGGAAAACGATTCAACTTTTCCCTTCCCATTTTAAATTACTGAGTTGCGAGATAGTAACGTTATATTACTTGCAAATGTGCTGCAACAAGCATGATTTGCAGGGGCAAGCATCGAGCTGTTGGGCCACTATGAATAGTAAATTTTTTTTACAATCACTTGGTATACAAATAGAAGTATGCTATGCGCGACCTCATATAAGAAGGATAACGGTAAGTACAAGCCTAATCTACTCCTGCAACTTTCGTTTGCTTGCATTTGTATACGACAACTGAAAATGACTACTTGGCCTACTTTACGTAAGCGGTACTATGCATAACAGCCTCAATAAGTATTGCAAAGTGTATTTCTCACTTCGCAAAAATTTGCTGGTTGTATACACCACTGGGCTGGTCGAACTGGTGCGCACAGGCATTCTATCACGTGGCCAAATACGTAGACTAAGGATTATCGAATTTCTGCTATCGCATCATGCCTATTCGATGACCAGCGCTTAACGTAATAGTGGCGTGAAATGAGGAAAATGAATCAAGCGTAAAATCTGGCATTTTTTAAATCTTGGCCGTCCAGGAGGTCTGAGCGAGGGTAATCAGATTTAACCTGACCGGCCACAAGAGGGCCTAGCCTTGTCACATTGAGTTAACTGGTGACTATTTTGGACTTAACAAAGTTGTTTCACTCACTAACGATGCGACTTTCGTTAAAGACGTGAGGGGGGGTGAGGAAGCCATTCCTAAACCTTGATTCTGAACACAATGTCGATAATTTCAGTCCCACTGACACTTAGGGTTACGCAGATAGTTAGATATGAAGGCTCTAGTTATCTTTCCCCATTTACATTTTGATGTGAAACGACTTACTGTAAAATAATTCTGTAAAAGCTTTCCAGCATGTAAAGGGCAAATGAGATTCTAGAATGTTCTTCTTAGCAAGTGTGCAAGATCTTCATAGTTCTGAAACAATGTACAGGGGAAGGCAGTAGCCGCTTCCGCTACTACGATTTCAAACAACTGAATCATGTCACCCCTCTCAAACGGGCACTTATGTTAGTTTTTCGGTCGAAGCTCCTGAGTGTGTGGGTCTTGTGCCCCGTAGTAGTATGTTGTAGTAGTAGCCACTTCTAGTTAGTATTGAAAATTGCTCACTACACAGTGTTCTGCGTATATGTCTTCAAAAAAATGTCATTAGATGGCATTACTTGGCTTCGTAGAGTTGACTATTTCGGATAGTTGATAGAAATACAGACAAACAAACAGACAGCCGACCGACCGACCGACCGACGAACCGACCGACTGACCGACGAACCGACCGACCGACCGACCGACCGACCGACCGACCGACCGACCGACCGACCGACCGACCGACCGACCGACCGACCGACCGACGGACAGACAGACTGACAGAAAAACCGACAAACGGACACGCAAGCAGAGATGGACGGACAAACGGACACACAGGCAGAGATGGACGGACAAACGGACGAATTAATGCTTGGCCTCAGTCACCATCATGCACTGCGAAAATATCCTGTAATTTTTTTGTCACGCCCACAATTGTATCCAACTTATCATAGTCGAAATGAAATAAAAACAACATCAGTGAACTTGAGATTTTCCACTCGCACGCTCTATTGAACTCACACCACTTCCATGCGCTGTACGAATATCAGATTGGCGCTTTGTCGAATAGGAATTCGTTTATACCTTCTTTTAAGATGGAAGCCTACAAAAGATGTTCAAGTTTGCAATTACCTACTGCACGGCCACATGAGTGAACAGAGCAGACAATTGATTGCCGAAGCCCAGCAAAATTCATGGCAAGCACATATTTCAAATAATTTTTTTCAAGTTGTCGCGGAAGAAAACAACTGAGTACCAACGTTTAAAAACAATTATTTCAACAGAAAAAGCCTCCAAATGTAGATTTCTAAATGCATCGGCACTTACGTAGAGCATTTAAACAGACTTTTTTTTGAAAGACGTGCCCTGAATGGCAAGATTGACCAGAGAAAACAAAGAAGCTACTGAGAATAGTTGCACTCAAAAATTTGTTGCTCCCCACGCATGCGTAACTTTCTTTTTGTATATTTTACACGAGTATTTCACTCCAAGGAGTGAATTGTGTATATCAATCTGGGCTTTTCTATTACAGCCAAAGCTGTTTTGAGACCACTTTTCGGGTCACGCGCAGTTCTGCCGCCGCCACCGGTGTTCGTAACCACAAACAGTGGGGCTTGAACCCGGGTCCGCTGCGTGTCATGCCAATATTTTACCCCTGAATCGCACCGGTGCTTATAAATTGTTGTTTAAGTTGCCCTAGGCAGGCACAACCTAGCACCAATGGCACAGGGGGCTTGAACCCAGGTCGGCTGGGTGCCAGCCCAGTATTGTACCACTGAGCTACACTTGCGCTTGTGACTTGTCAAATTTGCCTTAGGCAGGCTTGATGTCGGGAAAGCAATCGCGTTAATAGGACTTTTAAAGCAATTTACAACAGCGAAAGAACAACCAGTTTTCGCACAATGCGAATAGTGTAACGAGTGAACCGCCCAATGCTCTAAACCATCACAAAAGCTTGTTCTTGTTTCCCTATTAGCTGTGGCGCATACCCACTTCAGCCATAATTCCTCATCGTCGTCAGCCGCTGCATGCACAATTGGCACAAAATTTCTCACAAGTGTTTATCGGATAGCACGCTTCTCAGAAGAATGACAAAAAATAGCATAGCAAATGCCGGCCTACTACCCTAAAATTTTCTTAATAATGCCGTAGTCGGTATCAAGCAAGTATGCTGGCAGTAGTTACCCAATGATTGTTTTGAAAAGGCTCTGAAAAGCCGCTCTTCTAGCTTTTGCTGTGACTGTGCTGCGCCTACCGTGCAGGCCTGGCGTTTTTTTATGGTGTTAATATGCAAATGGTCATCCCGTATATAGTGCCTTTCTTCGGGTCTTCTGGCACTTAGTAGTATTCTGTAGATTTTTTTCCATACATTGAAAAGGTTTCACACACTTTTCATAACAGTGCTATAGGAGCTCCACATTCGGGTTACTGATAGGAAGATTGTGGAGTACGTTTGAGAAAGCACACAAGATAGTTTTTTTTTTCACATATTCCGATGGTGGCTGTGTGCGTGTAAAACTGGCTTCATATTTGTATCAAAAATTTTACAGAGTGTAAGAAAATATACCTGTATTAGGCACATAGGTAATTTGCACATCAATTCGTGCGAGGTAAAAGCGAATAAAAGAGACTGAAACAAAAAGCCCAAATGTGACAGCACATACTTATATCCATCGCTATAGCAATGGAGTTAAGTTCAGAGACAGACCACCGGTGGTAGCTGTTACGCTTTGCTCCCACCCAGCTGCTACTTAGCCATCTGTAAGCAGCTACTCTATGCTCGCTGTCATGGCTTTGGGGGCTTGATGGCGGTGTGCGTCCTTTATATATTACAGTGACGTTGTACCCAGATGCCAGCGAGAGCCCGATGAATGAAAGAGCGAGTGTTTCTCACGCTTCGATAAAACGACATGGCACTGTCAACTATAGAAAACTTCAGTTTCTTGGCATTACTGACAGATGGCGTTCATATGTCGCGTAGTGGTTTCAGACAAAAGACTGTCGTCTTTCAGCGTCCTTTGCAGTGAAGCGCGCAGAAATGACGCCATTCTTTTGCCTGTTGAAGCATTGGCTGTAGTCACGTACATTACGTGATCTTCATACGAGCTGGCAGCTGACCAGTCATGCCTTGCATACCACTATACAGCATTAGGTCTGCCTTAACAAGACTCCCACTATGATTGAAGGAAAGAAGTGTAATCTAAAAAGTTTGTTTTGTTTGGTAGATGCGCTATAAATTAGAGCGAACAGACAGTAAGGCCAAGGAAAGTACAGGGAATGTTATTAGATGCTATTGTAATGTAATTTTTAAGAAAGTAAATTACGCGAAAATATAACTTGTCGTAAACAGGGACCA
This sequence comes from Rhipicephalus microplus, assembly GCF_043290135.1. NCBI lineage: Eukaryota > Metazoa > Arthropoda > Arachnida > Ixodida > Ixodidae > Rhipicephalus > Rhipicephalus microplus. Next base: position 119,612,700 of record NC_134703.1, read on the forward strand.
AACCTGCGACCGTCGAATAATGCGTCCGATGGTCTACAACTTTGATGCACATTGCATTGTGAGCAACCCCCCCTATGATTTAGAGTTTGCCCCAACGTTATTTCATCCCCTCTCAATTTTACCCCTTAATCTGTTGTATTACTCTCCTCGGCAGCACTTTCTATCTATTGGCAAACGTATGTTTGCTCCAATTACTTCGAGTTGTATTCATAATTAGTAGTCGAACAAATTTCTCGCTGAATGTCCGCAATAATTTTGGAGGTCATCGCCAACATAGCTAAAGCACAATGTCATCTGCAAGTCATAGGCTGCTGAGATATTCTTTATTAATATTCGTTCCTTTATTTTTTCTAATTAAAATGTTTGCATATCTCTATAGGGTTTAGTAAACAACATTTACAAATAGTATGTGGTTGTCTGACCCCTCTTTGTATAATGCTTCGTTCTGTTTCTAGTGGAGAAAAATGTTGCGCAAAAATGAGCTTATCGCTTACGTTTCCAAAGGTATCATTGTTGCAAAGCTTTATAAGCATCTCATTTACCCTTTACATGTATGGAAGCTTTACGTAGTGCCACGAAACGGCTATAAAACACCTCCGATTGAGTATTCATTTGTTTACGTCCTTATGGTTTCTCACAAACTTGTGTACATTCATTAAGCGAGCGATTCTTTTCAAATTTATAAACTGGTCTCATCAATTTTCGAACGTCGTTCAACATTTGTTTAGCGTATTGAATCAAATAAGACTAAGCGTTGGCGTTTATGCAAACACCACTATGCTTTCTCGAGCACTGTGGCTGTTTTCAAAGATACGGAAAGAAAAACAATACAAATTAATGCTCTTGCGCCGGCACGTGCCCTGCATGATATACAGCTCCGTATGTTAGGCGCACGATATGTAGTGTAATGTTCGTGGTTAGGCTACTGTTTTCATAGAAAGTTTCCTGATCAGGATATAGGCGCGTTTCTCGGAAATCTTCCGCAGAAAACACAGGCACAAGAAGCTATAGCTATGAAGGTGTTTGGTGCGTAAATGACTGCGGCAAGCTTATGGTTGAACTACGGTGCTTTGAACTGTGAAAATCAAACCAAAACTTGAAGACAAGAACCTGTTAACTTCGGCGATAGGGGCACTTCGCTGTGTATGAATGAAAGCTCTATAGCAGCGCGACCTCTTTCATTTGCCTCTGCCTTGATCTTCTGCTTGCTCAAAAGGTCTTGTAATGCCATACTTTAATCCGCACGCTGGTTTTTATGAAACCAGCCTGGTCTTCATTATCAGACCAATAGATAACGTGTACGCTTATTTCTAATTATCAAACTTTGCCACTTTTTTTCTCCGTGGTTCATGCATTCAGCAAAAATAGCACCAAATACAGGTTCAAAAAGCAATCTGTCAAGATCGATATTTTTTCTTTAATTCTGTCGTTTAGCACTGATCTTCTTAAAGCCTAATAAGAGTTTCGGCTAGTGTTCGAATATACGGCTGCAGGTCATATTATTTCGTGGGAAATGCGATGTCTCCAAATTTTAGAAATATTCAGTCCTCGTACCTTCCGTAGTCTGTGCGACCGCAATAAACATAATAGAAGTGTCGAGACTATACGATTGATGATGATGCAGTACAAGTACTTTGGCGTATCTGGTGCTCGGGATACCATTCTTGATAGTCAGGATATCAAACCTATTTGTTTGTGGCGGCCAGAATACACAACATATTGCGGTGCTTGGTTGAGTGCCAGATTAGGTATACCTCGCCAACACAGAAGAATGAGGATTGTTTAAATTGTGGCCAGTATATGTTTATATAATAGTACAAAGCTAAATTCATTTTGAGCAACTTGAAGGTGCCGCTTCTGTGACGTCATTGATTCATATAATGAAGAAATCTCCAGTGTTACCTGCTCACCACATTTGCCTGCTAAATTCGACTGCCCCATAATTATACCGAAGCCTAAAATCAAGGTGTTTATATGCGAAAAGAACGAAAGCCGTTTTCCTTGTGATGACCGGCGGCTTGAGCTTGACTCTAATGAGCTGGCTCAGTAGATCTATCGTTTTTGAAAGCAAGTCTTCTCAAAGTGTTGCAAATATGTGGTCCCTTCACTGATGCAAAGCTATTCAGAACACAACGTGCCACTGACATGTCTGCTACGTAAGCATCTTGGACGCTGGTGAAAGTTATTCAGGTGCTGCAGAAGAATGCGACCTCGTTAATTAGTTTTCGCTTTAGAAAATTAAGTGAATGTTCAGGAACAGTATTCACATGTTCATTTTGTTTTCTTTAGAACAATTTCTGTGCATAGTGACACAAAGTAACAAAACAGCCACAACAGGATAATGGTGATAATTATGTATCAGTTTTTTGTTTTGTCACAATTTACTATTTTGTTGTTGTTAGAAGATTATGCGTCAGTATGTTTGCGACTGTCGTTTGTTATCTATTCAGGCACACGCATCAAGTGATACTACAAAAAGATATAGAGAAATAACAGTGTGGTTTTATGACCAACACATAATAAATGGGGGATGGATCTAAAAGTGCGACTAAAGCTGCAAAAAAAAACAAGAAAGGTTAATAACAAGTACACAGGGAGGAGTGCCACTTCGTCCTCCTTTTTGATGCTGGCGAGCAAGGTCTCTGCTCCTTATTATTTTGGCGCCGGAATCTGAGGCGTGTTATTTTCACTTGTCTTAATCTACATTCTGACGCAATGTGAGGAAGTGTTGCCTGTCATCGACCGCACGGGCAAAAACCGGCGTATTTTTGTAGGTGGATGGGACGGTTTGGACGCAGGTTCGTATACGTATTTGTCAGCACACAAATACATATCCAAATACAAATGAATGCAAGCTTATGAACTTTGCAAAAAAAATAACGAATAAGCTTTGTTAACTTTCTGAAAAAATACGTATATTTATGGGTGATTTTATTACGCGCTTCTGCTATGGTGGCTTCCGCATATGTTGCAAACATGTCGAACATGAGAGTCATTTACTCAAACCGCCTATTGATTCTGTCGGATTCTTTTCGTGAAAGTGTGATAAGTCTGACACCATCTCTCGTTTATGTTCTGAATAGATGTTCTCTTTAACCCATGTTTTGTGAACAGTGCACTGCCGCTCTCTCCCTCTTATCTACGCCTGCGTATATTTCTCGTGTCCATTTACCACTTGCCGTAGTGTGAGGCGGCACTTTTGCACATCTGTTGATCAGTGGAGCGTAAATAAAATAATCTTCGAGAGGCAGCCCGCATACTTTATTACTCGATACGAAACCTTGCCTTCAAGGTTTATACACAAATGGCAAAATTGCTAACCACAAGATCATGTGCCGTCGTTCATGACCGCACGTGTCCATGAATAGAGAAGATTGGTGCGCAGCATTCTTCTCCCGCCTGCCACGGCTCGCGAGCTACTTCGAGGCTGAAAGCAGACGCAAAAAAGTGGGAATTAGGAATGTGTGTTTCGTAGCAATGCTGATCAAGTAACGTCAGAAAACATTTTCAAGAACTGTCTTAAGATCGCGCCGTTTATTGGTTTTTGAATTCTCTTTCTCAGGGCCTCTGTAAATTACTGCCGTGAGGGATTTTTTTTGCTGGCTGCATATTCAAAGCCTCATGTCTAACATACAGAAATGAACAGCCCGGAAAAAAAATAGGCAGATTCCACGTACAGTGTAAATCGATTAAATGCGAAGCACGAATAAGAAAAGTTTATATGCCACTTCAAAATCAGCACAACGTTACGAGGTGGAGGTAAATGATACCGTAGATGACTTCCGTGTCATGATTATTATGAATGGATGTGTCGTTTCCTTTCGTGATCTATTCACGTCGCGTGATACCAAGTTTATATATGAGGAGCAAGCGAAACGCCCGAGAGCATGCAATGAGCGTGGTATGTTGTCATGTTGTTACATGACACGCGTGTCAGGTTTATCATGTTTGCACCAGTCATATACTTTCGTTATCCATTGGGGTTACGTAACGCCAAAATTGGTATATCTGTAGCTAGCGAAACGGCCGTGAGCGCATCATGAAGGGCCCAATATACTCCAATGTAGCGTAGACGCGCGCGAACGCTGGGCACAGCTAGGCGACGTTAGCAGAACACGAGTACTCTAAAGTATGACGCCAGGCGCGACGAGCGCCCGCAATTGTGGCCTGACGGCAACCAGCGCGAAATACGACATGCTGCATTTCGCGCTCATGCGTTACCCAGACAACACTGCGTCTCTCTCTTTTCGTCACGGAGGGACGCCGGACGCGCTGAAACACGCGCGCGTCAAAGCAACGCAGCGCGGCGCGCACCTGCGAGTATATGGCATGACCGGTGCCTGGCATGGCAACGCCGGCATGGCCCGACGAAATGAACACCGGTAAGCACGTGCACCGCGTCACGTCGAAACGTATTGGTGCCTTAACTGTGGCATGTAGTCATGTTCCCACATGACACGTATCGCATGAGTATAATGTTTGCACCAGTCGCACACAATCGTCATCCACTGACGTCACAAATGCGAAATTTTGCATATGTAAAGCCTGCAAAACGGCCACGAGCGCATGATGCGTGTGGCATATAGTCACGTTGTTACATGAGACGCATGTCGTTATTATCGTGTTTGTATGTGTAATTTACCTATATCGTCCGTTGGCGTCGGGTAACACCGAGTTGCGTACATGCGAAGTTATCGAAACGGCCGCGAGCACATCATGAGCGTAGGTAGCATGTAGTCACGTTGTTACATTACACGCATCTCATGTTTATCATGTCTGCACCAGTATCATACCTTCGTCATCCATTCATGTCCCATAATACCAAATTTGGTACAAGTGAAGCTAGGGAAACCGCTGCAAGCGCATCATAAGCGTGGCGTGTAGTCATGCTGTTACATGACACGCATGTCATGATTTTCATGTTAGGCTTTGTCGCTTGTGTTCGCCGTGCAATCATGTCATACCGTATCAGTTTTGCAACATGCCATGGGAACTAAACCACCGCAAGAGCTGCAGGACCATTAAATATAAATGATGGCATTCATGACATCCATGTAATGATTTTCATGTTGTGACTTGTCAAACATGTTCTTCATGCCGTCATGCTATGCCATACCAAGAGGAGTATCAATATCATTATCGAAACGGCCAGGAGAGCTAAATGTCATAGGTGGATAGATAGATAGATAGATAGATAGATAGATAGATAGATAGATAGATAGATAGATAGATAGATAGATAGATAGATAGATAGATAGATAGATAGATAGATAGATAGATAGATAGATAGATAGATAGATACGCACAAAGTCGCCGAAGTTCGCTAAGAAATGCTTCGCATTTAAGTCCCGCCGCGGTGGTCGAGTGGCTAAGGTACTCGGCTGCTGACCCGCAGGGCGCGGGTTCAAATCCCGGCTGCGGCGGCTGCATTTCCGATGGAGGCGGAAATGTTGTAGGCCCGTGTGCTCAGATTTGGGTGCACGTTAAAGAACCTCAGGTGGTCAAAATTTCCGGAGCCCTCCACTACGGCGTCTCTCATAATCATATGGTGGTTTTGGGACGTTAAACCCCACATGTCAATCAATCAGCTTCGCATTTAAAAATTGAGCCGTGGGATCCTCGTTATCAAAAAAAAGTCACTGCTTTGCTGCAAAGGCGAAGAATGAACGTGAAAGCAACAAATTGGAAAGTAATGCGCAGAATGGCAAGCCGATCGAAACGTGCCCTATGTTTCTCACGCACAAATGACGCAAAAAACGTACTCATATGTACAGATGAACGTGAACAAGCGTCTCAGTTGTTACTTCGCCCTGCCTGAAAAGGATGTCCTTCTCCCAAACGGAGGATGTGCAACGATTGCGGTGACTTTTGTGTGCCCCGTAACTACAACAGAATACGTACGAGACGTACGATTCTCCCCACAGCAAGATAAAGGCGCGCGTCCAAGCGTACACCCCCTTATTATCTACGCGGGCCAAAGTATTCGTGAGAAATGAGAGCCGCCGCGCACTCACTGCTCCATCTTGCTGATAATGCTGAAAGCACAATATCCCCCCCCCCTCCGAGATGAATATCAATATCATTATCGAAACGGCCAGGAGAGCTAAATGTGGTAGGTGGATAGATAGATAGATAGATAAATAAATAAAAAAAAATGCACGCCAACAACGGCAAGTGGTAGTTTTAAATAGCTTGCCGTTTGAACTTCCAAGGAGGAACGATAAATAAAAAAAAACTCAATGGTGGCTCAGTGATTAACGCTTCGTATACACGACGCGATGGTCCCACGTTCGATTTGGCGCACCGGAGCCTTCTCACGGGATTTTTTTTCTTGTGTTCCTATATATAGGCACGTATGCATATTCGGTGCATGATATCGACGTCCACGTCGACGCCCACGCCAGCGGCGAAATCTAGCCGAGAGTGTCCATATTATTGCTATCGCAATAAAAGACCCAATAACTTGCGGTAAGGCGTGCAAACATGACAGTAAGGAACGCCTCTCGGTGCTTCAATCTTGTGTACTGTGCTTCCTACGTACGCTTGACAGGCAGTGACCTCATGGTCAGGAATGCCTTGTGGTCCTTAGTGGGATATAACCCTTTCATCTGAACTAAGCGGACGCCCCGTTCTCAATATTTAAAATGCAAGTGAGCCAGAAGACGAATGGTGTGTGGCCAAAATCTACATTTGGGTGAAATATGATAGGTGTTCGGGCAATGTGCAAAACATTCCCGATGGAGAGCTCTATCTTGGCTTACACAACCATTTAGTGTTGACTGAAATTTAGTTCAGGAAAAAGCACACGCCAGCATATTGTGTACGTTATTGTTATAAAGAGAGAGCTAGGTGCATCGTGAAGGTTCATTTCTTATGACCAGGCGGATTCCGACATAAATTGCACCAAAAAGTGCTTTATCTGAAAGCATATGTTGTCATGGTTGGCATTTTTTTAGGCCATCAGAGTCGTAATTATCGAAAACATATTTTCCGCTATATCTTGCCATTTAAAGCTTAAAGCGTATTTTGTTATCCCAGGATGCAAACAAATACTTCTTAATAGACTCTCTCAACCAGCAGGTTGCACCCTCGATGGTCATGCATCAAAGCAAAAAATGAAACATTATTCAGCTGCGGTTCAGGTCTACAAGTCTGCGAACACAAAATTCCTAAGGAAGTTGTTTAACCTCATTAGCGAACAGCCATAGTCTAAAAATAACATTGCATTCTTTGGGACGAGATGACCACTTATGCGCTGAGTATATAAATGCACCTGTGTACCGCGCTTGCCTTCCAGCGCATTGTCAGCTCCTTTCATAGTAGCCTCCTCATGCACTGTGCCCACCGATAAACGCACGCCCCATATTATAGGAGCGAACAAGCGGGGTTCCACAATTCCTTCATAATGAATGAGAACCCTCATCAGGTGTCCATGAAGTAGTGCTTAATATAAAAACTTGATTTTAAATAGGCCGCATGACAGAAACTGAAGAAATTGGGGCGGAGAAAGGGTACGCCCTACAGGATATCCACGCTGTAGTGCACCGCGCCACGATCGACATAGTCTTCCCCTTCCTGAGAAATCTCAGCCAATGGGGTGCTTCCAACAGTGGAACAGCTCCGGCAAAAAATTGTAGCTGAACGATGGTGAAGGTTTCTCGGCCGTTCCTCGACCCATAACAAAGTGTCCTTAGGGGCATGAAAAGAGGCCGCCAAGCGCACCGCCATTATTGAGCCTCAGCTGAGCACAATGCCCGCACCCACTTTGGGGTCTTTGGACGTACACGCCCCACTTTTTCCACCACTCTCCTCTGTCATCCGCTTTGCGCAAAAGAAGCCCGTCTGCCTGGAGAGAAAGAGGGAGGAGCCGGGGACCGAGAACCAGGACTGCACTCATGAAGTTGAATGAAAGAAGGAAACGCTACATTTAATCCAACTCATCTGCTGAGACCAATAGAGTATGAGTGCTGGTTTGCTCGCTTTCGAAAGCAAAAACGTGGGCTGTCTTGCCTTTTTTGGCACACTAGCGAATCTGATTACCCATGGCTCGCGTTCTGTGGAGACAAACCGACGCGCATCAGTTTGGCCACATGGCAGGCGCGTGAGAGATCTCTACCAGTGGATGTATGTGCGGAATCGCTGTCATCGAGTGCGTTTGTTCAGTGAACAAAGTTAGTGCTGTCTAAAAAGTAGCGCTGTAGTCAATAAACTGCGCCTTGTCTTCGAGATGACTTTTAGAGACATCTCTGAGTTTTTCTTCTGAGTATTTAGAAAAGCAACTTGTGAGGCTCCAACTCGAACTCATACGCGGACCTGATAGCTGTGGGAAGAAAAATATCAATAAAATGTGCCGCAGTTCCCCAGAACAATACTTCTGATTCGACAACAAAAAACTGAGACACTTTCCTGGGGGATTTAACTGTTTTGCGGGCAAAATAAGTTAACTTTAAGCTTTATTTCAGGTCACGCTTTAGTTTGAGAGGAAGCCAGTTACAAATTTGTATCTAATACCGAGAACTGTATTCAAATGAATTACTCGTCCCCTCACGTTGCTCTTTTAGCCTATCCACATCAAGGATATTCAGCATAGTAGCCACATTGAACATGCGTCATACGTTTTCGAGAGGCTGACACCAGCTGCCCATGTCCGGCACCGACTACGCTGTAGTGTTCTTCGTGAAATGCAATGATCTTACCATGCACATTGAATTTATTTCTGAGTTGATTGTAGAGAAATGTGTCATTTGCGTAATATATTTGTGATGTTTACATTGCATATGATTTATTGGCACAGTATATTCACTCGTAGTGTCACTCAAATGGCGCCCCTGAAAAAAGGCTCTCAGAGATTTGTTAGCAAGTGGTTGCGCTCACTGTTTATTTTTGTGTGCTATTATTATTTTGGTACCAGACATTTGCTGAAGAGTTTTTTATGAGCAACGTGTCAATGTAATACAGTCTGATACCATTTCGACGTTTTCACAATGTAAAAAGTGTGGCATTTTTCGTGGTGTGTAATTGTTGGGTGTAATTTCGTAGGAAGCAAAGACTAAAGAATATTCTTTAATTATGACAAAATCAGGTATTGTGGACACATGTTTTAAAAAATAAATTTTTGCACATCATATCAACGCAGCATGGCCGGGAAACACTGAGTAAAATGCTTATTATTATGGGTCGGCTTTCTTCTTGATATTTCCTACATCACCATATCTTTTGTAAAGACCTGGTATACCATCAAAACGATGGTCGATGTTGATTCGTCTTATCGGGAGAAGTAATAAAAGAAATCAGAAACCGCCCACCGAATGTTAAATGGTTTCAAAACTGATAGGCGTGTTGCTATCAGTGAAGGTCTCGCTCACATAAATCTGGCACAGTGAGGCGAGTCTATACGTTCATTTTCTTGCCTTACCAAGGAACCCGACATATTAATGGTGATAATACATTTGATACTCTTTTCTCGAAGCCTCTGTAGAAAACAATTACAGGCACTGAAGGGAACACCAGTTCCTCTTCATCGCGAATAGGCCTGACTAGGCCAATCATCCTCATGTTTAGAAGTCGCCACGTGTTCCGATAGTGTGTTGCAGACAAGGTTAATATTCATAATGCCATTCATGTCATCTTGCAGGAAATATTTTAAGTGAAAAAAGCGAAGGCAAGGCCTTCTTGTATTGCCTGTGTGGGAATTCTTGATTCTTGATAGAATCCCGCTTCGTGCCGTTCCTTTCTTTCAATCACGATTTCGATGCTAGCTCCCCTTCGAATTCTGCCACAAATTACGAAAGGCTCAGATTCCTTCGAATACTGCCAGTCAACGTCCGTCATCAGTATACTAGTACTCGGTCACCTTTCCCCCTGGCGCGGAAAGCATTAACGTTGTTTTGTTTTCCTTGAAAGCCATCTAAAAAGACCCGTACTTCACTCATAATGGCTTCGCGGTGGTAGCATTGAAAAGTTTTAAAGGAACTGCGCAACACTGACCTGTTCACACGCCACGGAACACTAGCCTGGCGAAGATGTGGGCATTGCGTACAAACTTGTGTACCTTGGTAATGAGGAAATCAACGCAGTATATACCTTCGTGAAAACAAGTCAAACATAGTTTGCTGATGCCCGAACCGTGACTGTCATTGCCTCTGGGGTCTACTTGCTTTGGCATGTAGCTAAAAATACCTAAGAACCTCCATTACGCTGGAGACGGAAATGCACTTTGACTGAGACGAAAAATTTTGGAACGACCGATCAAAGAGCAGTCCACTCACTTATAACTCCTTTCATACACCAATGTTCTTACGTTGTATATTCTTAATATTTTTTTTTCGTTGAGTCCAAATGCCCCGGGCCTCTACTTAAGTCTCGACCCAGATACCAGTTCAGGGAGTCTCACCGGTGATTCCGTCGAATGTTGTGGAGGATATGAAGAGCGATTCAACTTCGTGGAGTCGATATATATGCGCATTGCTTTCGATGTGAGCTCGTAAAATACACTGAGATACTTCAGACGAAGTAAAAGATGATGGTCTTAAGACAGGGAAATGTTAGAAGTACAAAACATAGCGGGATAAGTCCACTAACGTGCGTGCAGCTTTATAGGACGTTTATTTTATTGTATAAATCACTTTTCTTCCAACTTTTTTGTCTTCTTTTTATCTAGAACAAATTTAGTGCTACGCCAATGACGTGCATTATGTTTCTATATCCCTGCGTTAAGGCCGCTTAAAGATGGTGAAACAAAAATGCGTATACCCGGAATACATTTAGACTGAAGCTCACGAGTATGAATAATGGTCTTTCGTAGCGGAGGTCTTTTTCAAGGAAGAGGCAACATAGAGGATAAATAGGGAGATAAATGCGGAAGAAAGCAAAGGATCATACGAAAACAAAATGTGAGTGCTATCCTTGGATAAAAGTTGTTTGTGAATAATCATTTTTATTGTTTTTTCAGAAAAAATTGGCAGATCTCACGTACAGTGGAAATCGATGATATGCGAAGCACAAATGAGAGAGGTTGATATGTCACTTTAAAATCAGCACAAAGTTACGAGGTGGAGATAAATTATGTCGTACATGACTTACGTGTCATGTCTATCATGTTTGGAGGTCTGGTTTACTCTCGTAATCTATTCAAGTGACGTGATACCAAATTCAGTATATGTGGAGCTATAGTGAAAGGGCCGTGAGCACGCTATCATATTTGACTAGTCATAACATGAAAATCATGAAATGTGTGTCTTGAATGTCATGATTTACATTTCATAGTTTTGCTGCAGTTGTGGTGGTTTCGTTCACATGACATGTTGCAAAACTGGTACGGCATAACATTATTGCATGGCAAACACAAGCGACAGACCCTAACATGAAAATCATGACATGCGTGTTTTGCAACATTACTACATGCCACGCTCATGATGCACTCGCCACCATTTCGCTAGCGTCACTTATACCAAATGTGGTACTACGATACGCGAATGGATGACGAAGGTATGCGAATGGTGTGTATCTCGGTTCAGCGCTGCCGCGTTAAAGTGATTGTTAGTTTGCTGAGGACCGTTCCGCAAGTTTTTGGCAAGTAGGAAGGCACGTTTTTTTGTGTTTTTCGTGGTGGTTACACACGTGTTGATTATCAATATGAATAGGCTTGTCTCATACCTTGTTTGCTTTGATGCGCAGACAACTTTGGTTGTCCACGTGACCGGGTCGAATGCTTAATATATGCGGGTGTATCTTTCAATAAAGTTTAGTTGCGAGTTCAGCACGGTGTCGTCTCTTCCTCTGTCCTTGTCTATATTTTTGTGCTGTTTTTACTTACCGAGTATGAACCACCAACTAGCCTAACTTTCGATATTATTGCTACATTGGAGTATATTGGGCCCTTCATGATGCGCTCGCGGCCGTTTTGCTAGCTCTACGTATACCAAAGGTGGTGTTACGTGACGTCAATAGATGAGAAAATATATGACTGGTGCATATATGATATCACGCGTGCCATGTAGGAACATGACAACATACCACGCACATAGCGTGCATGCTCGCGGCCGTTGTGCTAGCTCCACATAGACTAAGTTTGGTATCACTTGACTAGAATACATGACGAAGGTAAAGGAGACATCCGAACATAATAATCATGGCACGGAAGTCATGTACGGCATCATTTACCTCCACATCGTAACGTTGCGCTGATTTCAAAGTGACATATCAACATTTCTCATTCGTGCTTCGCATATCATTGATTCCCCGTGTACTTGAGGTCCGCCATTCTTAGGGGCGAAGCTCCTTAAAGCGGCACCCGTTCGTCCCTCATAGTACGTAACATGTCTTACGCCTTGACGTCCAAGGGGGTGCCGGTGGGAGATTTCTTGTGCGCGTTGTTGAACAATAAAAAAAACGCAGCGTTTGCGTTAACTAAAAGCCAAATTCTTCTGTCTCTCATTCCCCATTATCAGCCATTGGCATGTTCCAGTAGGAAACGTTAGTAGAAGTAGAAGTGTAAGAGTTAGCTAAAAGCCGACTTCTGCTGTCACCCATTCCCAGTAGCAGCCATTGTTTACCTCCGTGAATAATGTTCAAAACGCCGTTGATTGATAAAAAAACCAACAAAAGACGCCAGATGTTTTCTAAAAGCAAAACGAAAAGACGCCAGATGTTTCTAAAGCAAAACGAAAAGACGCCAGCTGCTTAACGAAAGACGCCAGGTGTTTTCTAAAGCAATGGTTTTATAATCAAAGCCATATCGCGATACAGGTTTGCAGTTGACGATGCTCATTGCCTTCGGTGTGTGCACGTTTGGATAAGAATGCCGAAAGTAGAATAAACTTTTTCTTAACACATATACCATGAACTCGAGGTGGTTAAAGGTGGGAATAGACCCGAAGCGCAAGCCGTAATAAAGTGTGCGTGTGCCACCTCTCGTTTAGTCCTTGAAATCTCCGCTGGATGGCGGTGCTTCTATATGGGGAATATGTGATGAAAAGATCTGAGATGGTGGTACTTGGAGCGTTCAATAGATGGACGAACGAACAAACAGACAGATGCATGGATGGACGCATGAACGGACGCTGGGGTGGATGCATGGAAGAACCCAGAGCGGACGCACGAACAGACGCACGCACGGACGGGCGGATGGACGCGTGGACGGTCACACAGACGGACGCGTGGTCGGACGGAAGAAAGAACGAAGGGACGGACGAATGCTTCGCCCCACTCTCCATCATTCACTCCGTGGATGTGCTGCCAATTTTTTCCCTTACTCATGCATTGCGATTTTTGCCACATGAGTTTTGTCACATAATTTACTGTTTTCTCTATATGTTTCCGCGCTCTACGCAACAGCTCAGTTGGACGTTAGCGCTCGTGTCCTTCGCGTCCATCTTGTCTCTTTGTTGCCGTTCTGTTCTCGCACTAGAACTATCGTCAAGACTACAAAGATCTAATCTGGAGCATGCCTAATTGCTAAGTGTGTACCGTATCGTAAGAAGTGCTTTTCTGCGTTGTGTGAGGGCTCAAGGCAAAAAATCATTCTTTGGACATAAAGTGAGGTCTAACAAAACAGCAATGAACACCTATAGTATGCACACCTAAAACCCGGATTTCGCAGGAAGTATCGAAAAATCTTAACAGAAAGTAAAACTGTTTTTTTGTTATATATTTGTCTCACCAATGTCCCGTTTTCTGTTTAAACACCTGCATTCTTTTGAAGGCACATTAGTGAGTTCTCCAAGCCACATAACAATAAAATATTGCAATGAAGTATACGCCATCGCTCACCCTGCCGCTTCTGTGCAGGATAGACTGGCAGTATTTGGCACCGCGGATTCTTTGAATCGAAATTCGTAATCTCTGTTTATACTCTTTCTGCTCAATTCATTTCAAGTTTTCTTCTCAATTCAAGTGAGCACGCGCATTCCGCACTTCTAGTCTGGCTGTGGAGGTGGCGACGCACAACAACTACTACTACTACGACGACGACTAGTACTTACTACTACATAAATCGCGGACGCACGACCCGTGGCTTAAAGAGCTTTGCCCCTAAAATCCTTATTCAAGCATTTTCACGCGCCCATCACTACTGATCACCTCTGGGTGTAACGGCCAAGTTTTACAAGCAGCAATTTTACGTTCCTTTTTTCAGGCCAGCACGCATATAATCAACTTGCGAAGGACTTCACGCTCACACAGGCTTCTTCTTGCTCACCTGCGACTAGTGACAGTGGAAAAAGTGAGAGAAGTAGGTGAGATAGCTTTTTTTGTTTCGGCTTCCATGGGTTCCGGGTATACTTACCACCCTCTCTGGTTTAGCTCAGCTTAAACCACTCTAGCTCGTTATGTCAGGTATATGAAAGCTCATAAAACAGGATCGTAAATGCGTGAGCTTGCTCCGACTTTTTCTATTGTTTCGTGCCATCAGGGTTCTTCGAGGACCAACACACAGCACTGCCAGCAGCAGTATATGGCTGAACCAGGAAGGGTAAAGAAACGGGCCTCTCGGCAGGTTCAGTTTACCACCGCAACCGAAGCCGTGCGCAACTGAGCTTCAATTAATCGAAACGACCATGGTGGGTCATCCAAATGGTATAGACAAAAAAAGCAAGCTGAAAGAAAGATTAAATCCAAACAGACAGTATACCCTATAACTGAAAGCCTCGTCTATGCCAAGCCATCGCAGAGAACTAAACGTGGAAAAAGCGGGTATAACCTGTGGCGCGCCATGGCTACCACTCTGGCCACCACTTCCCGCAAGTAGCGCGAATCCATTTTACGAGGCCGGGCGCTGTTTTCTCTTGTTCTGCTTTAGCTTCGATCCGTAGCTGCGCACAACCCGAGTGCATTTCTGTGCTTTTGGTTCAACCATAAACTCCTTTTCTATTTGTGGCTTTTTGATGTGCCCTCTAGTTGAGTTAACATCACCGTAGGCGTTTTTTACGTTCACTCCCAAGAGAACCCGGACGTTGTGAATATATCGCTGGTGTCGACAACTCACGCTCCTCGACGAGTTCCGCAGAACAAGTGGTAATGCTCAGCAACCTTCACAATTTAAACCTTAGTTTGTTTTTATTCTCCCTTGATTTATTCATTTAGACGCACACATACATATCTCTTACATTGGCTGCTAAAGTGAAAATCCGGAAGCTTTATTCTCGCGAGTAGAAGCTCTCATGCGATTGTCACCTTACGGGATTATATGTAGTTGGATGCATTTCTCTAGGCCTGATGACTGAGCGGAGCTTGAGAGTATACGCATGATCAAGTCTGTTATTGAGTCGCGTAAGTAGGCTTAAGAGCCTGATACAAAAAAAAGATGGTGAGGCAGGTGCATAGGTATGGTTGTGTGGCAAAACAGCTAGCGAGATGTGACTGTCACATGCCATCGCTGCGCGATTTAAATTTAAACGGTACAACAAGGCGTGACATGCATAACAGGTGGTACTTGCACAGTCATGCGCGGGAGCCATGGTAGTTGCTGAATCGATTAAGAGACACTACCTTTCGTGTGCTCTTCTTGCCCCGCAATTTGGTGTGTTCTTTCACGACAATGTAAATATAATACGATACACGTTTCCTGTCATACGGTCTTGCTTGTAGTGGGAATCATACGGAAATGCGTATCGCGATAGCGACCTTTCAACCTTCTCATCAAGTCTCAAAAGTGGACTAGTTACGTGTAAACAATAAATAGAGTATGCAGTGTGAATACGTTTTTTTTTTTGGCTAAAACCTATCATTACCTTTTTTACGTTTTATCTATTTTGTATTGGTGAGATAGTCATTTCTAATTATGTAATGAAAGAAATGTGTATAAATCTTGGACAAAGAGATCTGAAAATGAAATTCGTGCCTTGTCTATAATATTGTGGCAAGAATCATGGAATCTGTGAGTGCCGAATGTCCCCAGGTCTATATACAAGTAGATATCAAATCAATAGCAAACTGGCTTCTTAAAAGACAAGCTTAACGGCAATATTTCTCGTAATTGTCTACCCTCCTCGCCCTCCCCTTACCTCCATTTATTCAGCATATCAATTTTGACTACTGCTAAACTATTCGCAAACAATGCACGAACAAGGAGTAATGTACTGCAACGCACTGTTGTTAACCTAGAGAGAGAGAGAAAGAGAAAAAAGTTGTTATTTATTATCTCGTGGAAAAAAATACCAGCTCCGGGAGGGTCCTCGCATTGCGGTCTCACACTCAAAGAGCGCGCGGAACTATGGAAAAGCAGAAAATGACAGAGAGTTTAGCAATAGCTATTTTATAACCAACATTTTCCCCTTTTCTCTCTGACGTGACCAATAAATTGGGAAAATAATCAATGAACGTTCCACGGATGCACCTGAGCGACTGATTGATTTAGACTCGGATGCCCGTATTCACTGACTATATGCTTCTGACCCTTTATCAGACGGAGTAAATGCTTACGCTAAACGTGTTGAACAGAGCGGAAAATTATTTTCGCAAAAGCAAATGACAAAAAGCTCGCGCTCTAAATTTCATAATAAGCCATTAAAGAGCCTTAAGTAATTGCGACAGTGTTGAGACTGATGAAGGAGAAGTCATACTACAATAGAGGAAGCCTATTTACGAGGTCACGTGTATGCGCGCGAAAAATTTCGAGGTTGTCGTTATGGGGCGTTCATCTTAAATTTCCTAAAGTCCTGTAAACTAAAATCTTGAAATAAAGAGACGTTTCCGCAGAAAAAGCGCGTCAAGAATGAAAAGCAAAAGCAAGGATGCGAACAGAACAGCAGGGCAGGGGGGAGGTTTTTGTTCGATTATAACCAGCGTCTTGTGTGGCAGCATCTTTGAAGAGATATGTGAAAGCCATTATTGTGACCTGCTATTTGGTGACAAATTATTTGCGTGTCTTTTTGACCAGAATCCGTCGCTAGCACTAGTAAGACCTCACACATTCCAGGTGCTTTCAAAAAATGGCCGCATATCTAGGGAGTGAATGATAGATAGTGGGGCGCAGCATCCGTCCTTCCACTGGTTCTTGCTTCCATCCATCCTTGCGTGCGTCTTTGTGGCCGCCCATGCGTCCATCCACCCGTCCGGGCGTGTGTCTGTTTGTGCGTCCGCACGTTCATCTGTGCATCCGTCCCTGCTTTTGTCCATGCATCCGCTCCTGCGTCCATCCATGCATCTGTCTGTGTGTCCGTTTGTCCACCTATTCAACACTCCAAGTACCATCGTCGCGCATCTTTTCATCATATATTCCTCATACAGAAGCACCGCCATCCAGCGGACATTCCAAGGACTGAACGAGAGGAGCCACACGTACACTTTCTTACGGCTTGCGCTTGGTGTCTACTTCCCAGCTTTAACCACCTCGTGTTCATGGTATATACTTGTTCACTGTATTCATGGCACTGCGGCCCAACGCTCGCTAAACCTTTTTAGATGCGGAGCATCTAATACTCGAGGCTTGTAGGGCGGCGCCGTCCGCAAGCTTCCTCCTCCTTCTTCCACCATCTGTGCATCCCTTCCTCCTCTACACACCGCGCGCGCTTCACTCCTCCACCATCTGTGCACCCTTCCTCCTCTACACACCGCGTGCGCTTCTCCTCTTCACGAACATTCGCTAGCTGTATAATGTAGCGCGCATGCGCCGTCACGCTTCGAGAACATCGGCAGCTGACGCGCGCGCATGCGCCGTCGCGCTTCGAGAACATCGGCAGCTGACGCGCGCGCATGCGCCGTTGCGCTTCTCCCCCTTCTCGAACAATCGACAGCTGACGCGCGCATGCACCGTCAACCACCATCTGTGCCGCGCGCGCTTCTCCCCTTCGAGAACATTCTACAATTCTCCTGATTCTCCAGTGGACGCGCATGTGCCGTCGCGCTTCGAGAACCTTCAACAGCTGACAGTGCATGCACCGTCGCGCTGTATATATACTCAAGGTCGGCGCTCGCTCGCTCAGTTGCCGCTCGTCGGTTGGTTTGTACGGCGCGTCGGCGTCCAAGGTCGCGGTGAAATGAATTCCAACGAATCCACAAACACAATGATCGATGTCCCTTCGACCAGCGCCGCCCTTTCGCATACGTGTGTACGTGTTCACTCATTTAACACCCCCTCCTACAACCACGTTAACCAATTTAGCCATCGACCCAAGTAAGTCGCAATTTAACCCCCCGTTTCACAACCACGTTAACCAATTTAGCCATCGACTCAAGTAAGTCGCACTTTAACACCCCGTTAACCAATTATATGCTCCGCATCCTCCTCAGTGTTCCCACGAGGGAAGCTGCGGGCAATTTTTTTTAAAACCTAGGAAGTTACGCTTAGCGAGTATAACGTAGCAACGCTTTCTTGTCTTCTGTGCGTTGTTGAACAATAAAAATTCGCAGCGTGCGCGTTAACTAAAAGCCAAATTCTCCTGTCCCTCTTACCCCTTGGTAGCCATTGCCATGTACATTGAGCACTGTCTTTTATTGTTCAACAACGCACAGAAGAAACCTCTCACCGGCACCACCTTGGAGGTCAAAAGGTTATACTTGTTACATACTACTACTACTACTGCTACCGACAGACAAACGAGTGCCGCTATAAAAAGCTTCGCCCCTAAAGCAGCCATAGACAGTTTCTTTTGTGCTCTCGCAAACAATACCGTTTCACAGCTATATAATGAAAACACCAGAGTGTAAATTATTGTAGTGTGACGCATTGTGACAAACTCTCGACAGTAGAGAGAACAATTGAATGAAAAAGTCGAAGCTAAATCTGGCGTTATTTCTAAAGAATGTTTGCGACCGGCTTATGTCATTCATTTTTTTTCTTGTACATTGCGTTTCTTCCCGTTAGATTTCAGGTTAACTTGCTTGACCTTAGGGATGTAGTACGGCATGAACTGGGTGGAATAATGAATTAAAACCTTGACAGCCAACTTTATTATAGAGAAAAAAATTAGGTAACTCCCATTCATTTCAAGTGCAATCTATCACCACAAACCATATTGTCGCTCCCATCTTATACCCGCCTTCCTATTTTTTTCTCACGTAAAAAGCAATGAAAACTGCGAACATCAACAAAAATGCTGGCAATAAACTTGAGAAAAGAAACTATGTTAATAAATTATTTTGTTTTAACTAAAGGCGCAACATTGAGTTACTTCACAAAGACAGAGAAATCGTGTTTATCAAAAAGCGTTAACTATAGCCACCGTTTGTTTGTCATGCTGAGCTCTCACACGTTCCTACTTGTTAACAAATGAAATATCCAATATTTAAATGCCATTTTATTTTTCGTAGGCATCGTTGTTCTCGATTCAGTCGTAACGTTTGTTTCTGATAACCTCAATTATTTTGTTCCTCTACTCTCTACTGTTCTTAGGCCTCTTATATTCATAAAGCCCATCTTGTTTCCATCGGCATCTTGTTTCAATCGGCATGTTTTGTCTGCTGACAAAACAACACCATCGGCTTTGCGAGCGTTGACCTGACTCGTAAAGAGCTTGGCTTTGGGCTCATCAGCCACTGCAGTAAAAATAAGTACTTCTGAAGAGAAGAAACAAGAGATGGCAACCTGATTACGCGCCAGCTTCAGCTAAGTAAGTACGCACTGGGGTCTGGCTTGCGAGGTATAAGCCACTAGGTTGTTAGAACAGTGTTGTTGGATCGTGCTAGAGCTCTAAGCTTATTATGATTAGTCAGTATAACTGCAAGGCGGGTGCTGCTGGGCTCACAGGCCATTCAAAGCTGGTTCGAATTTTATTCCGTCTGCCACAGCATAGCGCCAATTTTTCTTGCTGGAATTTGAAGGAGAACATGAAGAACGTTTCTACACGTAGGCACAAAGCTAGGGTTAAGAGTTGGTGGAGAGAGGAAGACCAACGAAACTGCATCAAGCGAAGCGCGTGCCGAACCGAAAGGCTATTTTTAGTACAGGAGGATTATCACTGACGTCCGCTCAGCTATCAATTTCTTCCCTTACCCCAGTATTTTTTTTCACTATTCAGAGTGAAATATACAGTCAGTGAATAAAGTGTAGTGTAGTTTGTTTTCTTGTCTATGCTAGCAGTTTTTCTATTTATTCCCTGCCACTACTGTTTCAGGAACTTTATCATTCCTCACCAGAATATAGTAAATCCCGCAGTCACCAAACTAAGCGCAGGCACGGCCATTTCCTAAAGAATGCGTTCCACCACTCAAGCCCTCACATGTTGGGATTACGCCTTCACTGCACTTGTTGGATTACAGACGCGAGTCAGTGATATTGCTGCTTTTGCCCATAAACAAGAATGGGAAGGAGAGAAAGTGTGACAAAAAAGAACATATATAGACTCGTGGCATGTATAAAAATTACCTTAAAATATGTATGAAATAGTTTCTTGCGTTGTGAAGTTGATAGCATTACAATATTTTCCCCGCATGTGGGTGGTTCATACGGTCACCTAATTCACCTGGGCATGTGGTATGCATTACTAATATTTTGATTAAAATACTTGGTTCATTTTTATGCATTATGGAATAATGTTGATAAGTTCTAGCCAATGGGTCATCCATGGCGGAAGTACGAAAGGCAGACAAGAAAGATGGCACGGTTCTCATTTACGCACAGGAAGTCTGAGCGCCCATCGCAAAATAACCAGGCATCAACTTATCATGGCTTGCTACAGTAATTAGCGTGGTTCTGAATATGGGCGCTCGTTAAAGAACCTCAAGTGGTCGAAAATTCTGGAGTCTTCTACTATACGGCGTTTCTCATAGTCATATGGTGGTTTTGGTGTGTTGAACCTGACACATCAGTCTTGGTTCTGAATATGAGGTGTAATTATTGTTTCGTTCTATGGTGGGATCGGGAAGGCATAATCGCTATCTGGCACATAAAACTCGTGAGGGCAGAAACATACTCACCGAGTAGCCACTTCTGTAGATAGGAAATAGAGATCATAGCAATGTAGTAGCTGTGCTAATTTAAAACTCAGGTGTTCTTTTTGCGAGTGGAACACAAGGACTCACCATGTGAGGCTTACGTGCGTTGTTTTTATATAACATCTAGAAGTGAACCGGCACAAGCATGAAATCCCAGTGGGTTGACCTCGATTGCTTCGACATCAAGCGTTATCTCACCTCTGCATTGTTTGTCCTCAATTCAATAGACATTCGCTGTCATCCTCAGCTAGTTCTCGTGACTTACAGAACGTTGTCTTTATTATCTAAACTGGTCTGTACAAACACCGATCATTGTTCCCAGCTGCCCGTGGTACGCTGAACAGTAAAAAATTAAAAGACTAATGGCTGATTAGGCTAGTTGGTTAAATTCTACTGTAATAAGAATTGAGGCGCAAGCACGAAAGTGCTGCAAGAAAGGCTAACAGAAGGCGAGGATTGGAAGGCAAGGAAGACAACACGAGCGCTGCGTGTATTCTTCTTTGCCTTCATTTCTTCGCCTTCTGTTTGCCTCTCTTTCAGCACTTTCGCGCTTGCGCTGCAACCCTTATTACAAGTAATACAATACTGGCACTAAACACGCATCTCGGCCACTAGCAAGCAGGTGTCTGCGCACGTCGCTTGAACAGGAGAACAAATTTGGTGACCGTGTCATATGAAAAAAAGCAGAAAAAAGTCATTGCATATCCACGAAGTTAGGGATGATGAGTGGGCCGAAGCGGCCTTCAGCCTGTTCTTCCGTTCTTTCTTCCTTCCATCCATCCAAGCATCCCTCCGTTCTTCCGTTCTTTCTTCCTTCCATCCATCCAAGCATCCCTCCGTCTTTTCATGCGTGCGTGCGTTCGTCCGTCGGTTTGTTCGTACATCCGTCTGTGAGTCCGTTCTTTCGTGCATCCACCCTACCATCCATCTGTGCCTCCGTCCATCCGTCTGTGCGTCTGCTAGTCTGTCTGGCCGTTCGTCCCTGCGTCCGTCTGTGCGTCCATCTAGTGAAGTACCATTATCTCGCATCTACTGTGGCACATATCCACTCTAGAGCAGATATGTGCCAAACGTGTCACGCCGACGTACAGGTGACATTACCCGACACTAAGGAGCATCGCCCCTTAAAAAGTCGTAGAGAGTTGGGCTATCTATTCTTGGGCTTTATAACCTCTCAGCACCACCGTAAGATTATGATAGCCAATGAAGTGGAAGGGTGCAGAAATTCCCACCACTTGTCGTTTTTTAACGTGCACCTAATCTAGCGCATGGGTCTCAAGCATTTCCGCTGGCCTACGCACAATAGCTATTCGTGCAATGCTGTTCAGACTCAATTTGTTTATCTCATCCTGTATAACAAAGCTAAAATAGAATCTAACTCCTACCTTTTCTACAAAAGTTCCAGAAAAACCCGTCATAAGCAAAACCTCACACTTCGCACCTACGTTGCGTTTAGCTTCTCGTTCTTTCTGCGACCTGTTTCTGACGGAACGCTTTATCTGAAACTGTTGACACACAACCCACTGTTGAAAAATTTGTTGAACTTGCTGGTCAAGCTGTCCTATTAGCTGCACGTTAGCGACACTATCACTACTGCATTTGTCATTGTTTTTCTTAGCTGTTTGTTTGATACTTGTGATGTGACTTGGTACAGTTATCATTATTAGATCACAAGTCTGCATTTCTCTGTTTTTGAGTTACGTTCTTTTGCTGTGCTTTGTATGTAAATGAGACAGCGTACGTGCATTACCGTTTGGGATTGCTTAGGATCAGGTCGATAATGACTACAAAAACCTCTTGTTATTTTTGTAACAACACAGAAGTAATGAATTATTTTGTGAGTGTGTATGACAATTCTTGTATTTTTTTGTAAATCCACTCCAGTAAAAGAATGGCTTGAGCGACGAAGGTACAGTGTACCACCACAGCTTTACCCGGCCGGAATTCTTATGACTGGCGCCGAATACAAACTAACACATATCCAAATCTTTCGTTGAAGCATGCCATTCACCCTGCGATGTACAGCGATAGTTGTCCGTGGTGCGGAGGCAGGCCCACTCTTGCCCACATAACGTGGGATTGTCGGAAAAGACCAACCGAAATTGACTCGCCGCAAACAGCCGGCAAAATTTCCGCAAGAGAGCAGTGGGAGACTTTGCTCGCCAGCGAGGATCCGGGGGTGCAACTAGCGCTCCTCGACCAGGTGCAGCGGGCCGCTAAAGCCAGTGGAGCCCTGCAATAGGGGCCCCACCCACATGCTCCCCGTATATTTTTTCCTTGTTTTTTTTTCAAATATACGATTTGATATATATATGATGAGGTTGACAGTACTATAAATAACAAATAAGAATGAATAAGTAGACCGAATTCCGGCTGTTGCGGCTGTATCTTCACTGGAGGTTAAAAAAAGTTTGAGGCCTGTGTACATGATTAAAGTGGATGTTAAAAACCCCAGGTAGCCGAAATTTCTGGAGTCCTCCACTACGACTTTTCTCATAGCCCTGATCCTATCACGGTTTTGCGAACGTAAACCACAGGTAATACTGGTCTCTCACAACTGCGTGAAACAAAATAAATGTCGCATGCGCCTAAAGAAATTCTTTGGAAATTGACTAACAGAAGGGTAGAGAACGCCTGTAGGATTGCTGCAGCGCAGGGCACGCTTGACGAGGGAGGACGGCGTGTACTGAGGTAATCGGATGCGAAGACTCACGCTGACTAATCATGCAGGGGAAGGCTTTTAGAAAAAGCGACCTTAATGAGCCCGCGTTTTCCCTTCATCGGCAACGCTTGCCTGATTTCGGCCGCAATTAGTCAAGTTTGACACTCTGCACGCGTCCCCCTTGTCGCAAAATACCGGTTGAGTTATAACCTAAAAACAGGGCAGTTTGAACTTACCAATCCGTGAAAAGGTCGCGTCGCAAGTCCGTAGCTGAGAAAACTTTGAGGATATAGTACGAGGGCGGCTTGACTAAATAAAGAGCTTGTTTAACGCGGTAATAATTGGAAGTCTTCTAACCACTGTTGCTCACTTTATTTTTCATCATGCAACTATGGCGTCGTCGATTTACTGCTATTATTCCTCATGCGAAGTTATACAGGCTTGTGTGCCTATTCGCGAATTTCTTTGCTGGAGTGAACATCTAGGCGAGAAGACAGACCTGAAAACGTGTCTCACAGACACTATCTCATTATTTGGTTTATTTTTGCAATTAAATTCAGACTACATATGAACATCAATATACGGAAACACGTAGTTTCAAGGCTTTAGCAAACAAGCGGCCTTCGGTGTTGTCATCCAGAGGTGCTAGGACTCTGAGATAGCTTAGTGTTGCTCGCAAGTTTGCGAAGAATCAGGCATTCATTAGTAGTGTAACGAAGGAACAAAGGAACATAATACCTCAAGTAGCAAACCGAAGTCTTGAAGTCACCAGCCTAACACAGACGCTTTAGTAAGTGAGCCTGCTCATGTTCAGCAATGCTCTTTTGACAGGCCCTTGTGGGTAATAAATATCGCATCGAAAAGTATCCGCAACTCTTACGAGGTGTAATTGAAACAGTGCTGCAATAGTAATGCACATTTCTTTGATTCACCTTTGACCGTATTAAAGAAATAGCTGTTTTTGTTCCTGCTAAAGAGTGGTAGGTGATAAAAAAAGTATCCCGATGCAGGCTCCCCTGTAAGATTCTCTGATCTGATTCATTCTTGCATACTACAGAGCGGCTAGCATGTATGAATAAGAATGGGCAGTGTTATTATACAAAACGAAAGTGCATATTCCTGCGACCTTTACCCTTCTGAAAATATACTGCGCAGACAGCAACACCACGCGCTGCCATCATGAAAACCTTAAAATGTTACAATGCTACCTTGGTTTCGTAAAGCGGCTCGCTTTAGTCAAGTGAGATTGAGAAGCCCAAATTATAACTTTCCAGCGCGTTCTCCATTTGCAGACTCCAAAATTCTCGAGGTCTCTCATGCAGACCTGTGTGAATTTAGACTGAAGATACTTGTCTCGGCAACAAACTTCTTGAGCCTATCGCAGTCAGAGTAGCGCTCACTACCTGCGCGCCTTTTCGACTCGGTCGAAAAGACACCCTCAAGCACGGAGGTAGGTTGAAGTTTAGGCAATTACAGCAGCTTCCCGTGCTCCGTCCTTTCTCTCCTCTTGGTGCTCTTTGTAGCTTAAGAAGTTGAGGCTTAGATGAGGCTCACTCGCTTTTCGCTTGTAATGCGACTCTTTCCGGCCGGCGATGCCGCTTCCCAGAAGCAGTGAGGCAGCCGGAACCGAGGAATTTTTTAGTGGTGCGAAATTCGTCTTGTGCGGCTTACGTTTTCCTCGCTGCTTCGTACATCTGAAACTCCGCCGTGACATTTTGGCTATAAGAGCGCACGAAACACTTTTGTTGCTTGCACTTTCTGAGTCAGCAATTTGAAACTGGTGACCGAGACGATTTTCTAGCGGTCCTAATTTCTTTCGCACTCTGTGGAATCCACACTCCTCACTCTCTAGCAGGCAAGTCAACTACATATTTCCTCGTCTGTTGTAGCTTAAGACTTTTGTACTTTGTGCTTTGTATTAATATTATTCACCATCGGAAGAAGAAAACCGATTAAGAGAAGACGCGCTGACCACGGCATTTTTTTGCTACAAACAATGCATTCGGAGAGCACCTTTTGTCGAATACGACAGAGTTTTTTATGTTATTACGTGCCATGCCTACTTTATATGTGCAGCGCTCATTGAGTTGCTGGAATGAACATAGGCGCATGTTTCAAAAGCCACTCATATATGGTCGGTTGTGCAGTCAAATGATGTGTTATACTGACGTGTGGGTGTAGAGAGAGAGAGAAGAAGAGAGAGAGAGAAATAAAGATGCAAGGAAAGGCAGGGAGGTCAACCAGACGGACATCCGGTTTGCTACCCTGCACTGGGGAAGGGATAAAGGGGAGAAAAGAGGTTGCAGAAAGATGAGAAGGTACACACAATCATGAGCACACTCGGGGAGCACAGACAGTCTACAGGCGGTCGCTCAGGTTTGTTGACTTGAGGTAAAGTAGCAGTGCTTTTGTTGCTTTCTGCGCAACTGAGGCAGATGCCCAAGGTCCTAGTATCTTATGCACACAAAATGGTCCGGGGTCAAGTCGATTCAAAACCATCCGGAGCTGGCATCGCTGTGTGTCGTAGCAAGCGCAACTGCACAGGACGTGTTCGATGGTCTCTTCAGCTCCGCAGTAGTCGCATGTAGGAGTGTCTGCCATACTAATGCGAAAGGAGTACACCTTTGTAAATGCAACACCCAACCAAAGGCGGCATAACAGTGTCGCATCGGAGCGGGAAAGTTGTGATGGTAGCTTTAGCTTGAGCGAAGGATCCAGTTCATAAAATTGACACCTTTGGAAGCTGGTAGACGACCAGAACGTGCGTGTGAGATCTCGAGCCAGCAGGTAAAGTTGTCTTGCTGCATCATTCCTTGATAGAGGAATCGGGACTACACGGGTTTCTTCATGGACTGAGCGGGCTGCATCATCGGCTAATTGATTTCCGGTAATACCGATATGTCCAGGCAGCCATTGATATATATTATCATGCCCTCGCGCAAGAGCTTCATGACAGCAATGTCTTATTTCTTGTACCAGTTGGTCATGACTCCTCCTACGCATGGCAGACTGCAAACTCTGAAGCGCTGCCTTCGAATCACAGAATATGACCGATTTTCCTGGACGTTCTTGAACGAGATATTGTAAAGCAGCCCTTATAGCAGCAAGCTCAGATGCCGTAGATGTAGTCATATGTGACAACTTCAACTTGATTGTCATTTCTGCAGCCGGAATTACAGCGGCACCTGATGAGCTGCTGGATGAGACGGACCCATCAGTGTATATCTGCGTTCGGTCTAAGTACAACTCATGTAATAATAGCAGTGTTGCTTGCTTCAATGCTACTCTGGAGTGACTGCTTTTCTTTTTGATTCCCGGAATTTCTAGACGTACTTGCGGCTGGTCGAGGCACCAAAAAGGACAAGCCGTTCTGGCAACTGGCGTATATCTTGATGGAATGCTGTTTAGGTGCTTGGCTATGACGTCTGAAAACGTAGCACGTGGTCTTCCGGAAAGTAGAAGGGCCAAGTGGTGGTCGGGGCACGGCTAGCATGTCGAATGTGCGCTCTGAGGCTATCCACAACTATATATGTCCTGACCGGATGGTCTTTGGCAAGCATGATTGTGGCATAAGTAGAAGTGCATCGGGGCAATCCTAGGCAGATACGCAGTGCCTGACCCTGCAAACTCTCCAATGAATGAGTATTCGATTTGCAAGTGTTAGTCAGTACCGGCAAGCTGTAGCCCAAAAGACCCAGAAATAGGGCCCTGTACAGCTGTAGCATGGAGGCCACAGAAGTTCCCCATGCTTTACCGCACAAGAATTTCATGATATGCACAATAGATAGCAGTCTCTTCTTCAAGTACGCACAATATGGGCTCCACGGAAGACTTCTGCCGATTATTATGCCCAGGAAACGATGCGTCCGTGCATATTTGACACTCTGCCCATTGATGTAAACAGGGTATGGCGTCATTGGTTTGCGTGTAAACGCCATCAACGCGCACTTCACCGTTGATATATTCAGGCCTTGTTTCTGAAGGTAGGCTGTTGTGAGGGGAGAGAGAAAAAATATATAAGAAAGGTAGGGAGGTTAACTAGATTAAGTCCGGTTTGCTACCCTACACGGGGGAGAGATAATGCGGGAGAAAAGCAGAATGAGAGTAGGAGCACATACACATTGCACATAACACACAACCCGCATACACAGTTCAGGTTTCATAGGCGGTCGCATAGTGATATTGCCCTCATCAATTGTAGAAGAGCTCGTGTGCATTTTTGGGCTGAAATACTTGAAGGCCATACTCGCAAGATCTTCTCCAGAGTAAAAAATAGGGTCTATCATCCAGTCTCGTTAAGACACACTGGAGAGTCTGGCGATCTTGTTCCAAGTCTGGACAATGGCACAGGACATGGGCAAGAGTTTTTACACTATGGCAGTCATCACAGTTGGGGGAGTCAGCCATACCAATTTGGTGACTTAATGAAATGGTGAAAGGAACGCCTACCGACAACCGATACAGCATTGTAGTATTCCGTCGCGAAGTCTTTGATTACAGCTGTAATTCGAGTGTAATGAAGCGAGGTTCTGTAGGCGTCGAGTGGAGTTCAGTGTAAGACTCCAATGCATACGTGTGGTATTATGCGCGATGAGGCGAAGTTCTTTTGCGTCATCAACCCTTGACAGTGGTATGAGCAGTGTGGGCGCTTCGTCGTGGGCCCATCGGGCAGTGTTGTCCGTGAGGTGGTTACCACTACTCCCACACTGACCAGGCAGCCATTGAAGGATTGTGTCGTGTTCTTTGTTAGTGGCGCGACGACAGATTTCATTGATTTGAGATACCATTTGATGGTAGTTCCCACGTCGTAGACTTCACATACATTAAATGGCCACCACGGAGTCACAGAAGATAGCCCACTTAGCAGGAGATTCTCGCATAACAATAATTGTGGCTAGAACGGCGGTGAGCTCGGAGCCCGTAGATGCTGTGACGTGTGAAGTCTTGAAATTGAATCACAAAAGCGCCCATCGAACTATGTCGGACTGAACCATCCGTATAATTATGAGTTTGATAGGCATATCATCTATTGAAAAGGTCCAATGATATCTGCTTGAGGGCTGCAGATGACAGGGTAGCCTTTCTGTATATCCCTGCACTTCAAGGTGGAAAGGGGTTCTTTGCAGACACCAATCCGGGCATAGAGGTATGGTTGCGGGTGAGAACCTCCAGGAGATGAAATTCTGGTAAGCCGACACCACTCTGATGTGTGTCAATATTTGAAATCAGAGTATTGCGTGCTGGCACAGGCTTAGGAAGAGGGAACCTGTCAACAAAAGTGTTCACGCGTTCTCCTTTTCTGCGTCCATGTCGGCATTCCCTACTGTCTTTCATGAAGAATCCCCAACCACTATTGTCTTTCTTGCTTTGCCTTCTCACTTTGTAAAGTGCGCCTCCTACATGAGCGAACATTTCATGTACGAAAGTAGTTTCATTTACTGTTGTATTCTTTCTTCTTTTATGGTGTCATTGATGTTCCAAAAGTGCCACAATGTTCCAGTGCCCAGCTTTTGAGAAAAACTAATGATAAATACAATTTCGCTCCGTAATAAACCTACCGAGAATTCTCATTGTATGTTATGAGAACGTAGTACACCATCCTGAGATACATACATTACATTTTAATTTGAATAGTTACAACAATATTCACTATAGCTTAGTTAATTGTGATTGAAGTGTATGATATCTGCAGTCTTGTTTTTGTGGCCGCTAATGAAATCGGTCTACTTTCATTCGTATGCTGAGACACTTCTCGTCTTTTTCTAGGGAAACCTTAGCTGCAACAGCTTTTTTCCCCTTAGGCTTGTTATAAGTGATGATTTTATACAAGAAATAACAGCGTCGGAAACTTCCGGGTATCGGGAAGCTGTGACCTATGGTTGGAAGACGAGGGCGATGGTGAGGAACGGAGCTGAAACTCCTTACCGTGTCGTGCCGTGATAGGGCCTAATTATTCGCTGCCTGAAGCGTGGGTCTTCAAATCTGGGTAAGGTGCGCCAGCGTCGTCGTGTTCATTGTACGCGCCACTGCAAGCACCATGGCACTTACTGCTGGTTTACTGCGTTCTCTTTGCGCATTTTTCACGCCCATAAGTTATCATTCGCGCATAAAAGAACGAAGCGGATGTCTCGAAAGATAGATAGATAGATAGATAGGTAGATAGATAGATAGATATAGATAGATAGATAGATAGATAGATAGATAGAT
This sequence comes from Rhipicephalus microplus, assembly GCF_043290135.1. Classification (NCBI taxonomy): domain Eukaryota; kingdom Metazoa; phylum Arthropoda; class Arachnida; order Ixodida; family Ixodidae; genus Rhipicephalus; species Rhipicephalus microplus. The sequence goes on from NC_134703.1 coordinate 119,642,440, forward strand.
AGATAGATAGATAGATAGATAGATAGATAGATAGATAGATAGATAGATAGATAGATATGCTCAAAAACTCCGATGTCCACCAACAAATGCTTCGCATTTAAAATAAAAGAAGAGCGGTATGTAAGTTATACCTTTAGGCCAAGCTTGTTTTGCTCCCACTTCTCAAAAAAAAGAGATTAAAATCAAGAATTTTTAGATGCGAAGAACCTGAAGGATGAGCCTTATCCTGCCGCGGTATTCGATTGTGATAATTTGTGGATGTGAAACAAAATAGGTTTATTATTAGATAAATGTCAATTTGTTTGGACAGATCAATATAAAAAACATCTAGAAGCACAAACTCTTTATACTAATCAGCCACTTTATGGTTTGGTTATGGACCTTAAAGCCTAGCTTCGTTGTCAGCGCTCACTGCCCGCTGTCAAGTAGTTGACAAGACTATTGCAATATGAGAGCATATGGTGTATTTGAATATAAAAAAAGTTTACAAAAGAAGAACAATCAGAATTTCCACGGACAGCATATATCACCTATGAGCACAAACCCATTACACTAGTCGGCGAGTTCAACGTACATATTATAAACCGTAGAACATAGGGTTGCCCACTTGTTATGATTCACTTCGTGGAGATGTTTAATAATTAGGATGCCACTACAATACCTCACACTGTAACCTGATACAAGGGTACATTTAAATTCTCAAAGCTCAGTATAAAGCTCAGGAATTCAAAGCTCATTTACGTATAGTTTAGATGAGTGAAGCGAGATGCTAGCGAACCAATGAATTCCACTTCGCGCATACCACTGAATAATAGCAGATAAATGGACTCTCTTTTCGAATAAATTAGCCATTCTTTTCCTAGGAAGCTCTACCAAGAGTCGTTCCAGCACGTTGAGGACCAGAACTGCTGACTTCGTGCCCGGTGTTTCCAGTCCGCAAAGAATTGAGCGAGTGAACTTCAGCACAATCTTCAATGTACTCTGAATCGCTTCAAATATTTGCTTATCTTTATGAGCCGTCTTTGGAGTTGCAGCATTCGATGTGGTCTTCTCTATTTCTCCTGACGGTAAAGAAGTCCACTCAGCATCAGACACATCGGCTTGCATCACTTGTTCTGATACACGTTCTGAATCCCTTGGATGTAGTGCACTTGAGTTGGTCATTGCGAACTTTTGTTGCCTAAACATGAGTACATCTTGTGCTGTAGACAATCTCACCGTCTTATAGCCACTGAGGTTCCGTTAGCACCTGCATTTGGATTGGCGTTCATGATGACAAATAGATGAGACAGCTTCTTTGCATATCAAGTGGTCCTATTCACCTTTCGCACGAAACGAATTTCCTGTGAACGGCAATCCTTCAGTGTCACCTCACGTGCACCAGGGCAGTTTGGGTATTTCAATGAAGTAGCGACATTCTAGTTGTCAACTTATGAGGCCCGCCGCATCACTGGCAAATTATCTAAAGTTTGCACGCCGTGCTTGCTTGCACGGCGCCGTGTCCCAGCTTGCAGAATTTTTGACATTACAAAGGTCACGACACGTAAGCGCGCACATAATATCTGGCGTTTCCAATTTTTACAAGGTTGGGCAGAGTTTTAGAATAAACTCTTGTTTGATGCAGCAAGACTACCCAAAACTATGGACATTCATTGTTTTGACGGTCAACGTTAGAAGTCGAAGAAGATAAGCTTCAATAATTTCTATGTCCACGCCGTTTGTAACGCCAGGCATTGTAGCTTTCCTGTGAGCAAAAAACGAGCGCATGAGGTGCTTGCCAGAATGGTGACAGCCTTTAGTTTCTCAAGAAAAGTTTTGTTTGCCGCATCTATATACAATATATCTTTCCTGTCATTTGTGCAAATTTGCTTTACTTGCTCAGAAGTGGCTCACTCAAAATATTTAGTCAATGACTGCCATTTAAGCAAGTTCCAATTGTCCGCTGACGAAGTACGTGCATTTGATATTGTGGACCTGTGCTTGTCGTTATGTAGTGCTGGTTGTGAGTTCCTTGAAAAGGACGTCTTTCTAAGCTTTTGCTTCAACCAGCTGGAGGTGAGCGTTAGAAGTAAGCTTCAGATTCTATATCTCTTCCGTAGATGAGACGAATGAATAAATAAATAATTAATGAATGAATGAATTGATGAAAGGAGATGAATAGATGCTAGCTTAAAGAATATAAAGAAACACTAAAGGACTGTTTTCTTAGCTATTTGTGTTAACGTCAACACAAATATTGAAAATATATAATCACTTGATCATCCTTCTAACCTGAGTAATGATTGAATCCTTTAAGGAATGCACATCTTAGCGGTAGCAACTAAGCTTTGGTTCTCTTTGCAGTCCACTATCAAATCAAAAGCAGCCTTCGATATAACTAAGGCATCTATTCCACTTCGTTTATGTGCCCAAGGGACGGCTTTAAGCTCTCCCATAGTAGAGTACCCTGTACTCTAAATCGTTACCCACTTTTTCTAACCCCCCCCTCGATATTGTCGTCCCTGAGGGGGCAAGTCCTGGAGACGTAGTTAACGCGACGTCTTCAATAGAAGGAATCGAAGAACTATACTGTGTCCAGCACAATGAAGGCCAGAATCAACAAGTTACCATAAACAGCGAAGCCGCCCTGGCTCAAATCATGGACGCGTCACACCTGACCTTCCGAGGAGTGCACGTCGCCATCATACGCCTAGTACCCCAAGTCACCCAGGTAACTGTCCTGTTCCTGTTGGGCCATGTCCCCAGCAAAGTACTCGCACAAGCACTGTCCCCCTACGGTAAGTTATTGCACATCACCAGAGGACTCATTGGATCGCATCCAACCGTGACCATTGTGACTTGACCCACGAAACAATGAACATCTTTGGTAGTAGAAGGCAGAAGAAAGTTCTTGACAGCGCTAATCTTGTCAGGGTCTAGTTGGACGCCAGCAGCACTTACACGATGGCCAAGGACCATGATTTCTCGTTGGCCGAAATTGCATTTTGTCGAGTTCATCTGGAGTGGCGCTTAACGAAAAACGGCTAGAATGGTCCACAAACGAGTTCTGTGGCTTTCAAACGTTGGGGAAAAAACAATCACATCGTCGAGGCAGCAGAAGCAGATGGACCATTTATAACCACGGAGGGGAGAGTCCATCATGCGTCCGAACGCTGCCGGACCGTTGCACAGCCCAAAAGGCATAAACTTGAACTGATAAAGCCCATCCGGTTTGACAAAGGCAGTTTTTTCGTGGTCTAAGTCGTCGACAGAATTTTGTCAATAGCCCGAACGCACATTTATAGATGAGAAGTATCGCGCGCCATGAAGGCAGTCAACGGCGTCGTCGATTCGTGGCAGCGGATATAGGCCTTTGCGGGTTATCTTGTTCAAGGCACGGTAGTCAACGCAAAATCTCCAACTGCCATTCTTCTTTTAGATGCGGAGCATCTAATACTCGAGGCTTGTAGTGCGGCGCCGTCCGCAAGCTTCCTGCTCCTTCTTCCACCATCTGTGCATTCCTTCCTCCTCTACACACCGCGCGCGCTTCACTCCTCCACCATCTGTGCACCCTTCCTCCTCTACACACCGCGTGCGCTTCTCCTCTTCACGATCATTCGCTAGCTGTATAATGTAGCGCGCATGCGCCGTCACGCTTCGAGCACATCGGCAGCTGACGCACGCGCATGCGCCGTCGCGCTTCGAGAACATCGGCAGCTGACGCGCGCGCATGCGCCGTTGCGCTTCTCCCCCTTCTCGAACATTCGACAGCTGACGCGCGCATGCACCGTCACCCACCATCTGTGCCGCGCGCGCTTCTCCCCTTCGAGAACATTCTACAATTCTCCTGATTCTCCAGTGGACGCGCATGCGCCGTCGCGCTTCGAGAACATTCAACAGCTGACAGTGCATGTGCCGTCGCGCTGTATATATACTCAAGGTCGGCGCTCGCTCGCTCAGTTGCCGCTCGTTGGTTGGTTTGTATGGCGCGTCGACGTCCAAGGTCGCGGTGAAATGAATTCCAACGAATCCACAAACACAATGATTGACGTCCCTTCGACCAGCGCCGCCCTTTCGCATACGTGTGTACGTGTTCACTCATTTAACACCCCCTCCTACAACCAGGTTAACCAATTTAGCCATCGACCCAAGTAAGTCGCAATTTAGCACCCCATTTCACAACCACGTTAACCAATTTAGCCATCGACCCAAGTAAGTCGCACTTTAACACCCCGTTAACCAATTATATGCTCCGCATCCTCCTCAGTGTTCCCCCGAGGGAAGCTGCGGGCAATTTTTTTTACTAAAACAACAGGTGACGCCCATTGACTCGAAGAGGCCTGTATGACTCCTTTGGAGAGCATCTTCTCGACTTCTCGTTGTATGACCTGGCGTTCGGACTGGGAAACACGATATGGTCGCCGTCTAACAGGACTAGAATCACCGGTATGTATTTGATGACGCACGATGGACGTTTGACCTAAAGGGCGTTCATCAATGCCGAAATATCTCGGTTGGTATTCAAAACGTGGTGAGTTGCGCAGCCTGAAAGGGCAGAAGATCAGGGGCAATCATCATCGTGATTTCATCGGTAGGTGTGTTTGCTCGGCAGGCTGCACTAGAAAGTGAGCAGTCTTCAGGGCCCAATGCCACGATGTTACATGCATCGAGTGGGGAAACATGGTCTTACGAAATGCCTTGCGGAGAACTTGGGTCTAACTATTAAAGTTGAGAAGCGGAAGCTGAACGTAGTTGTTCAAGATAGTCACGATGGTATGCGGCCCAGCAACACTTCGCGCCAAGATTGATTGATATGTGGGGTTTAACGTCCCAAAACCACTATATGATTATGAGAGACGCCGTAGTGGAGGGCTCCGGAAATTTAGACCACCTGGGGTTCTTTAACGTGCACCCAAATCTGAGCACATGGGCCTACAACATTTCCGCCTCCATCGGAAATGCAGCCGCCACAGCCGGGATTCGAACCCGCGCCCTGCGGGTCAGCAGCCGAGTACCATAGCCACTAGACCACCGCGGCGGTGCACTTCGTGCCAAGAGCACATTCACTAATGAAGACACTATGTAGTCACCGCCAGGAAGATCTGATGATAACGTTAAGGCCACAAACGTGGTGGCTTTTGGTAACAGCATAACATGATCAACAGCGGACAAGTGGTGTGATGGTGAGGACAACACAGCCCCAAGTTGAGGCAGTTCAAGTTCGAGAACGCCGGTCGCACAACCGATGAGAGCAGCATGAGCGGACAAGACACCCAATCTAAGAATCAGGTCATTGGGGCACTACTCAATAACTGCAAGGAGAACAGATGTGGGGTTATCGGCGATTGTGATGCGTGCTGTGGACATTCCTGTGATGGCAAGACTTCTTCTGTTGGCGACGCGAATAATGCCAGAAGCAGCCGGTGTGAGAAATTTCTTCAGGCGGCGGCGAAGTCGGGCACTCATCACAGAAATATGCGCCCCGGTGTCAATAAGTGCACAAACAGTCAGGCCGTCAACGTCTACGTCGAACGAATTTCGTCGTGTCGGCAGTACAAGGAGAGGATTTTAGATCGGTATCGAGGATGCAGTTTCACCACTAAGAGCTGCACCACTTAGTTTCCCTCATAAGAATTGAGCGGGGAGGTCGAGCGTCGTCATAGAGGAGCAGGGGACGATGGGCGACGTGCAGGGGGCGAACGAGACTGATGACGTCGAGGCGAAGGTGAGCAGCTGTGCTGCGTATGAGGGGCATCGAAGGGTGGAAGGCGGCGGTAGCTGTCGGCGACCGGCGCAGGAGGCTGGAAAAGGTGGTAGCCGTCGGCGCGACGAGCATTTTTATATTGTGTTCGGGACGAAGACCAATGATTGCGGCAATACCGTTTGACGTGCCCTATGCGGCGGCCGTTAAAGCAGATCGGCCGATCATGCGCCGTTCGCCATTCGGCCGTATGACGAGAGCGTGGAAAAGGCCGTTCCTGGGGCGGTGACCTTGGGCGAGGCGGCAACCTTGAACGGAAGCCAATTGGTCGAGACTACATGCAGCAACGGCACAGACGACGAAGCCCAAATTGCTGAGTTCTTCCCGCACAAACGACTGTACCAGGCAAACCTGAGGTCCTTGCGAATCGACGTGGCCATTGGTGGGAAGAGCAGGTGTACTTGCTTCGATTTCCCGCCGGACGATTCGCGTAATTTCAGACGCCGGTGAAGACTCCCCATAAGAGGTCAGTCCATTATCGCAGGAAGACGTCCCAGCAGTGTTCGGCAGTCGAGTGAATGACCGTGAAATACGCCTGCTTTTGGCCTGTTCAAAACGCCGGCATTCCTGAATAATTTCTTCGACGGTCGCGCAGTTCCGGCACATTAGCAGGTTGAACGCATCGTCCGCTATCTCCTTGAGGACGTGGCCAACCTTATCTGACTCCGACATGCCGTTGTCGAATTTGCGACACAGAGCCAACACGTCCTGTATATACGAGATATACGGATCTGTGGACGTCTGAGCACGTATAGACAACTCCTTCTTTGCAGCTGCCTTTCGACCGACGGGCTCCCTAAATAAGGCGCGAAGCTTCTCCTTGAATGTGTCCCAACTACCGATCTCCTCCTCATGGTTATCGTACCAGACTTTAGCCGTGCCTTTCAGGTAAAACAGTGCGTTGGCCAGCATGATAGTCGGGTCATGCCGGTTCAGCGCACTGGTACATTCGTAGTCAGCTGTCCAGTCGTCAACATCAACTTCGTCCGTACCGCAGAACGTTCCTGGATGTTTTGGATGCATCAGCACGTACGTGGGGGGGGGGGGGGGGGCGGTGGAGGCGTTGCCGTGGATGGTGCAGGCTTCGCCGAGGCCGATGGAGAGGTGGCTGTGGGATCAGTCCCGTGTTCCATCACAGAAACTCCGCTTTGACGACCACTGTGGAGCTCCGTTGTATGGCGCTTCGTTACCCAGCACGTCCACCAATTTGTCTCAGGGATTACAAATACACGGAAGAGAAAAACGAGAATATTTGCAATATTTACAGGTAGGTGTGACACCCCAGGACTGCTGGGATCTCACGCCCGAATCAGCTTCTTCTTCATCGATGCTTCTACGACGGCGGAGCCATGCCCACTGCCTCGTAACCATATGCTTTCTGGCTTATTAGCGGGGGAGTCAATCAGAAAAGCTCACTCTAGTGACTCGGACACACCACGACTGCTCGAAAAATCTGACCGTTATATACCACATCGTGCGTTACTGGGGCCCCAGTGACTTCAGCGCACCTCGAAAGCTGGCAAAACACTCACGATCGCGAAGCGGCAGGTCGCAGATTGCGGGCGCCCCAGCGACTGGAGCACAGCACAGAAACTGGGAAAATGCTCACTGACTTCATTGCATTTACATCTTTCTCAATCCTTTGGTTATGGACAAGATGGTATTTTTCGCTCACAACCATTCAATACGACCCCTACGCCAGAATTTCGGCGAAAGAAGCTATTTACCAATATCGCGTTGCGATGAATGAGTCCACCATTTTTATTCTCAAAAGAACAGCGGATGGAGCGAATAATCTCGTTACTCACGGTCTATTGATGTACTGTAAGAATGAGTGCCGTGTTCTTATGAATGAACGCATTCAACAACGTGAGTAGAGCTTGGCGTAGTGATGTTTAGGTTAGGGGCTGTTTTTTTTATCACGCTTTGAATATAGGTATACCTAAAATAGGAAAAATATGATGTTTCTGTGTTAAGCATGTTGCTGTTATACCCCTGTCACACGGGCACTTAAATGTCTTTTAAGTAAGCGGTCTTTTTCCGAAAAAAAGTTTCTGACAGCAGGCAGACACACGGCACAGAGTGAACTCCTTTTTACAAGCGGTCTTTTTCGTAAGCGTAGTTCGTCCATCTCTTTTACGGCTCCGAATGAGTAGCCTTGAAACCAGTGGGCGCCAGCAATTTTCGAGTGGTGGCAAAAAAAGAGCGAACGCTTATTTTTCTGTCACCAAAACTGTTTGTAAAAACAAATTTAATATCCTGCAGAAGGTGTAATGAACTCTTTTAATGGTTATTTCCTTTTATACTCTCGTAAGCAGCTACAACGCGTCGGCAATATCACGTGGTGACGCTTGGTCTCGCGCCACGCCATTTTGCACAAGCGAGGAAAGCGTGGCAGTCGTGTGTTTGCCCGTCATTCATGTGGTCCGAGTCCGAGCGTCTATGGCCAACTCCGCAGATCAAGCAGCCGGCGCCCCACGGAAAAGGCAGCGTCTGCAATGGTCAGAAGCAGACACGTTATCCTCTTCTTGGCTGCTTTTGCAGCGTCTGCCTCGCTTTCCAGAGCGAGAAGGCAGGCCGTGAGTCTTGCGATCCTCGCTTTTTCTCCCGTACGGTCGCCCATAACGTGTCGAGAGCACTCGAGAGCAGCGAAAAACAAATATGGTAAATAAAAGCCCAGTGGTGCCAGACGGACTTGTGCACGTCGCTAGTTATGGGAATGCTTCCTTAACTAGTGCAACAAACTTTCACATTGGTGTTTCTTCATCTCTTATTCCTAAATTTATTCGAAGAAACCAGAAGTGCAACAAGTCTTTAATTTGTACATCCTGATACATCGTTTAATTTTCATTGCTTCTCTTTTAACTGCTAGCGTCACGCTTTCGCTAGCGTCTTCGAACGAAAACACTAAAAGGAGATCGTTGCTGCCGTGTGTCTGCGCCGCAAACACTTCTTTCAACTTCGTAGAAGACCGCTTACTTAAAAGACTTTTTGCGCTCCCGTGTGACACAGGTATTACTGAACTTTAACGTGAACTGAAAATGAGTTACGCAAAGAGTTTTTTTCTACAGCCTGTCATTTCATAGTGACAGGGTTAAAGTAAAGAGCCCGGCTCCGCTTCAATTTCGGCATCGGCGTTGTGATTCCAGCGTTAGTTTTTCCGACATATCTCTTGAAGAAGTGGCCTTGGATCTGCTTTTTTAAAGGTAATAGTGTTTCTTGGGGACCTTCGACGAAAAAAATTTTGTCTGTCTGTCTGTCGGTACGTTCGTCTATTTGTCCACACTTAACGGTACCCTGAACGGCACGAAATTGACCAAACGATACTCCAAACGGCCGCCCCCACCCGCAGTGCCCACCAATACTGTTCAAGATTCAGCGTTCATAATTGTGCGATTGTCAATTAAAAAGCTATTATAGCGCATATCTGAGGCACCATAACAACACGTCATTATTATGTATTTGTATCTTTTACTATAAAAGGCATACGTAAGGAAATTGAAGGATGGTAGCCTTTAAAACGCAGCACTGGCTATGCAACGCTTGCACGAAACGTAAAGTGTTTCGAACGCTTTGCTAAGACGAAACGGTGGTGGCACCTACCCGTCGCCTTGCATTCTACGCCTTATCACATCAGAGACGGGCGCGCACGGCACACGCCCCATTTTCCAGGATAACTGCCAGATAGCGCTCATGTCTCACGTGTGACGCGACTTGATGCGCTCGTTTGCCTCCGCTGCACGCTCGAGGCACTCTAACGCAGCGCCTCCAGAATACCATTCACCGACTTTCTTGCGCAGAACATCAAATAAACGTTTTGTTCATTCTCTCCAGACGCAATACTATCGTCTTTCGACGACACTTGCAGTGTAACATGCTGATACGGGGCCAATTTTTTTTTCTCAAGGGACTTCACAGCATGTGCACAACGCAAGTGCAAGACCATAATGCAGAACCAACTGCTGTCAGGCGTCTGTAAAAAAATACAAAATAAGTGTCCCTGCTTGCAAATCCAGTGAAAATAGATGATTGATGATTGATTGATTGATATGTGGGGTTTAACGTCCCAAAACCACTATATATGATTATGAGAGACGCCGTAGTGGAGGACTCCGGAAATTTAGACCACCTGGGGTTCTTTAACGTGCACCCAAATCTGAGCACACGGGCCTACAACATTTCCGCCTCCATCGGAAATGCAGCCGCCGCAGCCGGGATTCGAACCCGCGCCCTGCGGGTCAGCAGCCGAGTACCTTAGCCACTAGACCACCGCGGCGGGGCCAGTGAAAATAGGGTTCATGCTTTACAAGCACAAATATTTCGCAGTACATCATGTAATATCACAGTAATATTGCGTAGTACAAGCGTACATTGCCATCGTATGCCAGAGAATGAGATTATCCCAACGGCTTCATGGTTCAAAGTTCGCCACCTACTACAAACGGCTCTCACGTTACTGCACGTATTCTCTTGAGACAACTTAGTTGATGCTTAGCAATATTGAAATTTTTCGCGCACATCGTTGCTTGTGCTTTGAAGCACGCTACGCAATACAGAGAAGGCAGCCCCAGACGAAAGCTTCACTGACACAAGCACCTTTCCACTTGGCATGTGCTATGCACTGTACCTTACAAAGACTAATATACATTGTGCAAGCTCTTTTATGTCAATGTTCCGTAAACATTTAACCGTATGTTCGGGCACATGTTTTAAATTCGTGTTATACCGATTTCAATTACATGGTGTTCAATAATGCTCTTTTGGCAATTTGCACTAGTTTAGCAGGACTGAACAGTACCTTGTACATTTTTCGTCCTGAATTATTCTATATGTATTGTGATCATAAGTTTGGAGTCTTTGGAACTTGCTGTCATGATAACATGTTTCGTAAGTTGTCTTCTTTTAATATTTTCATATACTGCAACAGACTTCTTCATGCAGCCTATGCTGCAAAAATGTTGTACAGATGAACTATTTTTTTTCTATTCTTACCTCCGGTTGAAACTACAGAGTTCTAGCTACTGTTTCGCTAGTATTAGGAGCTTATGAAAACTTGAAGCGTCAGGTACATGCAGAGGTGATGACGAATCCACCTCAGCACCAGATTGACGAATCAAAAAATAGGACTACCTTCATTGAAATTAGGATATTCTGATTCGAGCATTTGCCCCGCCACGGTGGTCTATGGGATAAGGTACTCGGATGCTGACCCGCAGGTCACGGGATCGAAGACCGTCGGCGCCGGCTGCATTTTCAATGACGCCGGAAATGTTGTAGGCCCTTGTGCTCAGACTTGGGTGGACGTTAAAGAACCCAAGGTGGTCGAAATTTCCCGAGCCCTCCACTGCGGCGTCTCTCACAATCTAATGGTGGTTTCGGGACGTTAAACCCTACATATGCCCGCCGTGCCGCGTACGACCCGCTGACGTCACCATGAAGCAGCAAGCTACCTTTAATCACAGCGAGCCAAGTTGAAGTGCTCGCTTTTTTTTCGACTCTCGTGTTATGCTTGCTCTATCTTTCGCGAACGCGGCTGTGTTCGCCGGCTATGACTTGCTGAATAACTGATACAGCTTTACACGTGGAGATCTGCCTTGTTGTGGCGGCCCACAACAGAATACTTCAGACATCGGCGACGCTTCCGTGGGATTACTTGTTCTATCGCGGTAAGGCAACTTTGCACAGCGAGCGTCTCGTTTTAGCGCGCCAAGCTGACAGCACGGCGCCCAAGTTCTCCACACCGACTGCAGAACCCGTTGCGCGCGTGTCGCACGTGCTCCCATTTCGGCGAAACGCACTCACTCACATGCGACCTCTCCCGCGTCTCTTCTCAAGTGTTCCGGAGCTCACCGCCAGGGCCGGGTGTGGCGTTGTCATCGCTATGCAAAATTGAGAGCAGCAAAAGCAGCAGTACGTGTTGCTCCCCAAGAAACTTCCTGTTACTACAAATATCACTCTCTAATGCTCAAGCGGAAAGCTTTTTTTAGTTGTGTCAGAGTTAGGAAAAACTCTTTATTTTCTTTTTGCTAAAAGAAAAGCTCTTAAAGTTAACGACTAACCCCTGTGAAGTGGTGTGTAGCTTTGAAGAAATTCTATTTGAATTATATGGCCAGACAAATGGGAGAAAAGTGTTGAAAATGAGCGGGATACTCGCTAAGGCATTCGCTATCCGCTGATGCGCCAGGTTACCCTGGTGCATGAAACCAGAAGCCGTCCAGCACGTCAGTTTGAAACAGCGTCGCCTTTTTCTAACTGAGGTGCTGGCCGGCTTCCGCTTTTGTGCACCAGCGCTAGGAGCATTTCGGGAGAACGAATACCTTCGCGCAGTAGCCCGTTCATTGTCATTACTGCACTTCCCATGGCCTGGCCTAATATTTGAAATACAATTTCTTCTAAGCTGCACAAATCTTTATATAACTTTAAGCACTTTCATTCTATTGGAAAGTGGAAAAGGAGTTTTTCTTACTCTGGATAACTAAAAAATGGCAGCATATCCATGGGGTGAATGATGGAGAGTGAGGCGAAGCATCCGTCCGTCCATTCGTTCTTGCTTCCTTCCGTCCATGCGTATGTCTGTGTGACCATCCGTGCGTCCATCCGCCCGTACATCCGTGCGTCCGTCCCTGCGTTCATCCATGCATTCGTCCATGCGTCCATCCGTCCGTGCAGTCATCCGTGCATCCGTCCATGCATCTGTCTGTGTGTCCGTTCGTCCATTTAGTCAACACTCCAAGTACCAGCATCTCGCATCTTTTCATCATATATGCGTTCGTCTGTGTGACCGTCCGTGCGTCCATCTGCCCGTCCGTGCGTGTGCATGTTCATGCGTCTGCACGTCCAGCCGTGCGTCCATCCCTGCGTTCGTCCATGCATCTGCCACTGCGTCCGTCCATGCATCCATCTGTCCGTGCAGCCATCCATGCGTCCGTCCATGCATTTGTCTGTGTGTCCATTCGTCTATCTTGTCAACACTCGAAGTACCACCATCTCGCATATTTTCATCATACATTCCGCATATGCACCGCCATCCAGCGGACAGTCCAAGGACTAAACGAGAGGTGGCACACGCACACTTTCTTAAGGCTTGCGCTTCGTGTCTACTTCCCATCTTTAACAACCTCGAGTTCATGGTATATACTAGTTCACTGTATTCATGACACTGCGGCCCAACGCTCGCTAAACGTTTTCAAAACCAAATAGGTTGCGCCCAGCGAGTATAACCTAGCAACTCTTTCTTCTTAGGTAGTGTGCAATGTACATGCCAATGGTTGCTGATCGGGAATGATTGACAGGAGAATTCGGCTTTCATTTAATGCGCACGCTGCGATTTTTTTGTTGTTCAACAACGCACAGGAGAAATCTCCCACCGGCACCACCTTGCAGGTCAAAGCGTCAAAAGTGGTCAAAAGTTGTATACTGCTCCTCAGCACTTTCGGTGCGCGTGTTGACAGATGGACTACATAACAAAGCAAAGAGGAAGACGAAGAGGAAGTGATCCTGTTGACGTCCCTGCATGTTCCACGTCAGGGACGTCCTCCTCATCTAGCCATGGCGCCATCGACGTCGTGGACGCCTTCGACGGCACAGGCCTTCGACGTTGCCGTCCCTGCGGGGACTAGTCCGGAGACCGTCGTCGACGCGACGGCCTCAATAGTTGGCCTCTCAGAGGTACACTGCGTTAAGCACATGGGAGGCATTAACTTCCAAGTAACTGTCAAGAGCATGGCTTCGATGACTCTCATCGTCGACGCTGGCTACCTGACCATTGGTGGCGAGCGTATCCCTGTCGTTCCCGTCGGCCCGCAGGTAACTAACGTCGCCTGCCTGTTTTTACCAGCCTTCGTCTCCAACGAGGTACTCGTCCAGGCTTTGTCCCCATACGGCAAGGTATTGACTGTGACCGCTGGCGTCATGAGCGCAAGACGTGGAGTTCTCACAGGCACACGCTATGTCCGGATGGAAATGAGTCCCACAAATCGCGTCCCCAACTATCTTCGCGTTTCTGGTCATCGAGTCACCTTCGACTACCGTGGTCTGCAACGTGTTTGTCGTCGGTGTGGCTCTAGTGGTCATTATCGAGCATAAGGTCCCTAGATGAAACAAGTTTCCAAGGTAGCGACACCTTTCTCTTTCCTCTTCGCCTATGTTCCTGAAGCGCCCCCTAGAAGGTTTAAAACTTTCATCCAAAAGCGAATGTTTGGGTTCCGTTGCTACGGTGAATACATGTAAATGAAACAAAATGGAACGAAATAAGACGTAGAATAAACAGTTACCTTTATGAACATAAACCGCACAACACAAGAGCAAGCGGGATGTGCGTTACTCAACCGGCAACGTTGTGCAGTTCTATACTTTACACCACTAGCCATGGCGTCTCGCGTAGTACATTTTAGTTCCAAGGCCGCGGTATTTCGTCCAGTTCTAACTAGTCGTCTTCTCCGCTTGTGTTTTGTTCGTGCTGTGACACAGTGAACGTGCTTCTTGCTGGATCCTGTAAGTGGCCACAGGGCGTGACGTTGTGACGATTGATTACAACCGGCTTGTGCACACGCAAGAAAAAAAAAACTACGACCAGACTGGTACGAACACTCGTCCAGCAGCACTGCGATGACGTTTTTTTAATGTGCCCATTTGGACAATCGTGATGCCAAGTGATTCTGATGCGGTGCTGGGAACTTCCTGAAAAGTGAGAGTTCTACTGGTGAGGTGTCTCGAAGCAGCGCGTTTCGGCTCAAGCGGAAACTCGTCAAGAGTGAAATGTTTCTGAAGGTGCGTTGATTACAACCTACAGCTGCTCTGTATACGTGCATCCCCACATGTATTTGTACCAACTGGCATGCACTAGACACGCATTAGACGCGCGCCTGGCGTTTCAATAAAAACCGACAAGTGAACTCGCTTCGCAGATCCGCGTCGACATACGTTGACGGAGTTGCACGAAAGCATTCGCGTGAAACTGTTCATAGTTGCACTTAATGGTGCGCTTCATCTCGGAAAGCACAAGGTAAGTTGAAGAGAGCGAAACCATTTTCTGTTGTTTATGGCAACGCAGCATTGCTGAAAAACGCAGATGTTGCATTGAACGAGCATGGCGAAACAATCTTGGTCGACTTAGCGCACACCGAAACGCTCCTCCTCTTCAGTTTATGTTCTGGCTACGATCATGTCTTTGGTCACGGCGAGAATCTGGCTGGAGCCATATGCGCATGCGTACTCGTTTTGAACCTTTTGAATAATAATAAATAACACCACCAGCCATTTGCAAGATCACGTGCAAGTAATGCACCAATTACAGACGCGGATGGCAGAGAAAAAAAGGAGTGTTGAGAGAGTGAGGAGGATGGCTCGAGAACAATGAGTGACGCTACCTTGTTTCACCTAGGGACCTTAATCGAGCACAGTGCATAACACCATTCTGTGGTCGCTGTGGTGTGCACGGACACGAAAGCAAAGGTTGCGACCGCCCCTGCCGACGTTGTGGAGATAACCACCCTACCACCGTCTGCCCTGTGCGTCGTTCATATTCTGATGCTACTGCGGGGACCTTTCCTGCCCTACCGTCCGTGTCACCAACGGCAACAGATGAACGAGAACCCGGAGTTGTATTAGGAGAACGCCAGAATCCGATTCTGAGAGCTCCATTAAAAATGAGGAAGTGTGCAGCTTGGCCAACCCGAGCGCGCCACGTCTGCAAATCTCAGCGATGGAAACAGCCACCGCGATTGACCTCGCGTCTGTCCCAGACAAACATGTCGTGCCATGTTCGACGTCGGCGCAAGCCGACAAAAAAACGCTGGTAGGCACCGAGGCACCGGACTCATCGTTAAACCTAGCAGCTGAGTGCCCAGAAGACGCTGACGTTGCGAGATCTACGGGCGTTGGTGTCTCGCCTGGAACAGAATTGAAACCGAATGAGCAAAGCCCTTTGGATCATTCCGAAAGCCAGGCTCGTGACTTCTTTGAACAAGTAGCAAGACGCCATGGGAGTTCTTTACTGACGCGTCTCGACAAGCAATCCGTGATCAAGGTCGTTGGAGGCGGCGACAACGTTAACGCTGCAGCCCTACCACCATCTGATTCGTCAGACAGCAGCTTCAGCCTCGAAGTCGACAGTAGCATCAGACTCCCTTCTAGCCCAGGCAGTTGTGACGAGGAAATGCAAGCCCTGCGAGAGGTCCAGCGTGCTCACAAGTCTGACACCAACTCGGACGGCACCCACGACAGCCGCTCCGAATTCCAGCAACCGAAGAAACCTCGACCCTCTTCTAGAGGGTCGAATTGTGCTGTGTAGTGTACGTACTCCAGTTCCCCCGGACAGATCCCCGGGGTATACCGAATCGAAAAACACGACCAGGTCAGTCACCCATCTTTTTTCAATATGGCTGACACCCTGAAAATTCTTTAAATGTTCAAGGGTTCCGTAACCCAGTAAAGCAAGCCGAGGTTATCAGCATAGCCCACGCAGAACATTGTGATATTCTGTGTTTACCAGAAACAAATTTTTTCACCATTGGCCACGTTCGTGCATTCAAACGCGCATTTAATTTAGACTGTTATTTTTCTTTCGCGACATTTCGCTTCTCTGGAGTTGGAATTATTATTTTTAACCGCGCTCTTCTGCGAAATCATTATGTTTTCTATGACGCGTTCGGACGGGTATTGGCTTTTGACTGCGTCCTATCATTTTTCAAGCTGCGTGTTTTGCGTATTTATGGGCCAGCTCAAGCAGCGATGTCTAACGATTTTTTCCGTGACCTGGACGTGTATTTTCTAGACGGTCGTCATGTAATACTCACTGGAGACTTTAATTGTGTATTAGACACGCGAGCTGACGTGCAAGGTCCAGGATGGGGTCGCTCTGATTGGAACGCCCGAGAGCTGCGTCGCCTAGTGCACCATTTCTCTTTGACAGATACGTACAGACTAGTGCATGGACCACAGTAGGCCTGGATTTGGCGGCGTAGCACGTCGTCTAGTCGTTTGGATCGTTTCTATGTGCCGAGCGCGCTAGCTTCTTACGTATCGCACTCTGATGTAGTAACATTACCATCATCGCCTGTTTATATATCAGACCACCGACAAGTGACGCTCGAAACTCACTTTCCCTTTTCATCTTCAGTGAAACCTTGGCGTCTTGACATCCGCATTCTGCACGATGCGCGTACACGCTCCAGTTTATCTAGAAGCTTGCGGGCCTCTCTCTTAGGATGCGGTCCGGAGGTGTGGGGCGCGCTCAAGACACAGTGGCGTTTACACTGCTCAGTAGCAGGGCGGGCCCTTAGACGCCGTACGTCCGAAGAACTAGCGGACACTGCCACAGAGCTGCGTATTGCTCTTCGGGTTGATCGACTAACTCCCTTGATGCGCGCATGGCAGCGAGAGTTAAGGGGTCGTTTTCAACGCCTCATATCAGCTTCGTCATTGACGGCGGCTGCTTGGCGTTGCAGACGTAATCTATGTGCTCACCCTGAGGTTCTACGCTTTGCAAAAAGCTCGCTTCTCAACCTGTCGAGTCGACTAGGAACTCCGGCGGCCAGATTCTTACACACTGCGTTGCCGCCGACACGTGATCAATCAGTTTTTCTAGATCACTTTGCAAACATGCCTCGCACGACAATGTCATCACATCGCGTTACCACCGAGACAGCCACAATGTTAAGTAGGCTACCTCAAATTTTATCTGAAGTAGCTGAACAACTGTGCACAAGTCCGTCAGCTGACGAAGTGAAAGAGGCACTGTCTTCCATGAAGCGTGGTTCGGCTCCCGGGCCCGATGGGTTGCCTGTTGAGTTTTATTTAACGTTTTGGGACGACATTGGTGCTCTTTTCACCTCTGTTATTTGCCGCTGTTTCGAGAACTTTGATTTTCCTGTTAGCTTTCGCGATAACAGAATTGTTTTAATACCTAAACATGACCCATCGTCAGTTCGCCCAGAGGAGTGGCGACCAATAACGCTCCTCAACGTTGATTATCAAACTTTCGCGGCAGTTATCACTCGGCGTTTGAGAAGCTTGATGCCCTCTTTAATAGGTCATCATCAGGCGTGCTCTATTCCTGGAAGAGAAATCCACAGTCTTTCCTTTGTTACGCGCGATATAGTTGCGTACACGTTAACAAGATCAGCTCAAGGACTCTTGGTTTCACTTGACCAGGAAAAGGCATTCGATCGCCTCGAACATAGCTTTATATTTAGCGTAATGGCCGCAATTGGCTTCTCACAAAACTTCGTTGAGCTTCTCAGAAACGCATACCGAAATATACGCAGCACGTTATTTCTTGATGGTTTAGAGAGTGCGCCATTTCCGGTTACCCGTGGTGTTCGCCAGGGGTGTCCTTTATCCCCTGCACTTTTTGTACTCAGCTTCGAACCATTCCTTCAATCGCTAATCGCTGACCCTTACGTTAGAGGCCTTCCTCTTCCAGGTAGTGGTACCGTGACAGTGACAGCATTTGCTGATGACATCACGTTGTATTTGAAGAATGATGACAGTTTATCCCGTAGCCTACGACTTTGTAGCGAGAGAGGAAGACGGGATGGCGGCCAACGTAGTCGTGTCGTTTCCTCTCGCCACTTTATTCCACGCCTGAAGCGGAGCCGCGGCGGCTGCCAGCGTCCGCCACACCAAGTGTGCTAGCTTGTTCTAATCCTCACGCAGCTCGAGCTAGCATCAGCTGCACGAGAGGCGCGGCGCGGTGATCAAGAAATGCTGATGGTGATGATGGCACCACAGGGCTTCCCCCCTAGCGCTTTGCGCGATTTGAAGGCATATGAAATAAAAAAGATAGTGACAAAAGCTATATACATGAACGACAATCCATAAAGTGTTCAATTGGAAAGTCCAGGTTGTCAACGTTGATGGGCCATCAATAAGCAGCGGGTCTCTGGCGGGCGACACTGGGAATGGCGCAGCGGACGAGGGTGGCTACGCAGGCACGCTGTTGGAAGGAGCAGTCGAGGGTCGTGATGAAGGGACACTTTTGTCGATAGCGAGTACCAACGACAAGGCGAAAAATGGTCAAGGGCCGAGAACACACACAGGCCGTTGCGGTGCGGTCGATTGTCGCGCGCACTCGGACACTGATGCTTAAAAGATGGACTGTAGCATGAGCGTAGTACGGCCAGTCCAGAGGGTCTAGTGTTACTTCCATGTTGGAGCTGGTGGGAACGACGACAGGGAGTGCGGTCAACCCTGGTAGTGTGTTTACCGTGCTGGTACCGCCGCTTGCGGTGGCACATTACCGGCTGCGGCGGCCGCCTGGTTGGCCGAGTAGTGTGCAGATAAGTTGGAAACGGTGCGCTTTGGACCGATGAAGTGCGACGTGGTTTACAGTGATAACGAGCCGGCTCAGAGGGCACTGATAGATTGCTTTTTCCGACCTTTGACGACGTGTGACGCGTAGGCGTACGCCGATGAGTCGTCGCGTTGTTCGAGTTAAACCCGACGTTTGGTGATGCGAGATCGAGCGGCGGGTATGTGGGGTCACAGTTGTCATGGGCCGTCGACGGCGTTGAAATGCTCAAGCACGCGCACGTAGTGGTGGGCGGATGGTTTAACTGAGCATCTGTTGGGGCATGCACGGTGTGCTCCACCTGTGGTGAGCCAGGCGTGCGGGCCTCGGGATTTTCTGACATGGTCACAGCATCATGCACGTTCAGCCGTGCATGCTCAGGGGCTTGAACTTCTGTAGGACACATCGAGGAGGATGTTAGTAGGTGCTGGCAGTCCACGAGGTTTTGAGCAGCAGGCACCGGTGTGCAGGGGAAACTGATGGCGTGCAGTGTCACAGCGGGCTCTGGGTCCATAATGTGAGTGGTGTCGCGGGCCTCCACAGGTGCCGGGACGGCGGGGAGTCTGCAGGAAGGTCAGCTGACCCAGCCGAGGTCGCCGAATCGCCCGGGACAGACAGTTCAGCCGACCAAGTCTCTGCAGCGAATGCGACGGTGCACGGGGCAGCGGCCGGTGTCGAATCTATCTGGCCAGTTTCCGGCAGGGGAATGGTCTGGACTGGCTGTGGGGCCAGAGGCGTCCTGGAAGGTGATGAGCCAGGTGCAGTTGTGTCATTTTTGGGCGGAGGAGTATGTTTAAGGCCGTAAAACTTGAGCACGGCATCTTGCAAGTGATCGTACGGGCGAGGGCTCCAGGAGAAGTATGTGAGGTGGTGTTTGAGGTCAGGTGGAAGATGGTATTCCAATACCTCGTACATGAGCTCTTGGATCCAGATGCCGTTGTAATACAAGGCCACCGCAAACTCCTGGAACCACTACTCTAGGCGAGAGGTCCGGAACGGGGGCAATGGCGGGTCGAATTGAGGCTGCCAGGCTTGTGCTGACTGGAGCATGGCCGCGTAGCTCGGTGAAGGGCGTGTTCTTCGGGTCACCAATGTAGCGAGAGAAGAAGACGGGACGGCGGCTAACGTAGTCGTGTCGCTTTCTCTCGCCACTTTCTTCCACGCCTGAAGTGGAGCCGCGGTGGCTGCTAGCGTCCGACACACCAAGTGTGCTAGCTTGTTCTAATCCTCGCGCAGCTCGAGCTAGCATCAGCTGCACGAGAGGCGCGGCGCGGTGATCAAGAAATGCTGATGGTGATGATGGCACCACAACTTTTTACAACGTATGGCACGATTTCAGGTGCTGCTTAAAATTTTTCGAGATGTCAATATTTTTTCATTGGTTCCCCAGACGCATGTCTAAGTTCCTTTTTCGGTCTTCAGAAAAGTGACTCTATTCGCATTCTGGGGCTTGATTATACTTGCTACGGCATATCAGCCTCCTTCTGGACTTCAGTAGTCAAAGATGTAAAACGACACGTCCGGGAAGCACAAGAGTATAATTTACCGATGCTCGAAAGAAGGTATTTAGCACAGACGGTGTTTTGCGGCCGTGCATGGTACATATCTCATGTCTTACAGCCCCCATTACGAATCACCAGGTCATTGCAATCCCTCATTGGCTCTTTTTTCTGGTCGGCTGGAACAGAGCTGGTTCGCCGAGCAGCTCTTGGGCAACCGAGAAACTGCGGTGGATTCGCATTCTTATCCGTCTCTGTTCGCTGCCGGCTGCTTGCCCTACGATTCTTACTTCGGTTGTTGCATGGTGATCAGTGCCCCGCGCGTGATCTTCCCTGTTATTTCTTAGGCACCAAACTACGCTATTTACTACCTGATGCACGGCTTAATTCTGCACCACAAACACTTAACGTGTCTGCATTTTACTCAACGGCAGTAGCATTTTATCGACACGCGCAGCAGGTTTGTACCGATGTGGACATTCTTGAAAGCCGCATTGTAGATACAACGGCGGCTCTTCTGCTTCCTCTGGTTCCTCCAGCCCGTCTAGAACGATCGAGATATGTCTCGTGGAGTGCGATAACGGCATCGTTTTTGCCTGTTCACCTTTGTGACTTTATGTGGCGTCTTGGATGGAGAGTACTCCGAACACGGGATAGACTGGAGAGGTGGGGCATGGTCCCATCTTCCACTTGCCCTAACTGCCCGTTACAGGAGTCTAACCAGCATATGCTGAAGCAATGTGTCATCGCAAAGGTGTTTTGGAAGTCAGTTAACGCTAGTTTTCGTGGCCTAGGTGTTAATCGCTTTGTAACATCTGGTCGCTGCTCGCGTATTCGCTTTGCACGCCTTCTAATAGCTGCGGGAGCCTTTTGTTTATGGCGTAATAGGTGCGAAGCTGTTGCGGCAGGTCATCGTCGTCGTGCTCTTTTTTCGATTCTGGAACGCCTCTACTGTGAACTCTTATCGTTTCTGTCGGAGGAATTGTTCTTCCTTGGGGAGGAAGAATTTCTGCGACAATGGTCGTGCCGCTTTCCGTAGTTGACAGACGCGTTCGATTAGTCTTCCACCTGGCCTGGTTCCTATAGCCAGGTCACCTGTCAATGTCTGATTGGTGCATGTAATCAGTATGTGTTTACTATTTTATGTGTTTGTGTATGTCCCATATTAGTGTGAGCTCTTCTATATATGCACTTCATTCTAACGCTGTAAGTTATGTAACTTTTATGAATATTGATACCTGTTGTACATATTTTCTAACATCTTCACCAAGTGTTGTAAATTCTGTACATATATCATCAAGTACATTGTCTATATTGTAATTAGTGCATTTATGTAGTGTATGTATAGTTATTAAAACTATGAACGATAGACATCCTACGGACTTGGACACTTGTTTAAATGTGTAATGTATGTTGTGCTTTGTCTTTTGTTTGTTATTGTGCCTGTTATACAGACGCTTGTCCCTTAGCTTTGTTGCGTCCCATGAGAGAATAAACTTTTTCTAAACACACATAACATACAAAATTTTTAAACGCCCTTTTGAAAGTCACGCGCGAGATTCTAATGCGACGCCACCCGGGTGACCGTAACGGGAAGTAGACGCAATAAAAGGCAGTTCTTAGTCTTGGCATATTCATTCGGCAACTTGAAATACTAACCGCTTAACTTGGACCCTGCTGAGTGTCCATATACTTGACCTCCCGAACCAATCGAGAAAACGCAGCAACAAGGACGACGGTAAGAATGACAGATGATAGGAGACAATCACTAAGAAATTTAGCTAGTTTCGGAGGCCTGTTTATCATCCATTAAAGAGAACGAGTGGGTCTCAAAATTTAGGGTCAGTTTTTTTTATAATAATAAAACGACAGAATAAACTTGGCAGGAGAGTTTGTTTATTTTCAGGAAAGCAAAGTGCGCTCTAGTAAACATGCGCCATTTCAATAACACGTAAACACAGGAAAACATTCTGCTATGTCAATGAATCAGCTGTCTTATGCAGAATTTCATCAATGTACATGAAGAATGCTTGTCTCAAGAAGTAAATTCTTGAGCATGTCGCGGAGAGACCAGTACTATGCAGGCCGACTCTTCACACAAGTGCGGCTTTTTGGCTCGATCAGTAACACACGCTAAAACTTTGAGCTCCATGGCAGTTCATGTAATTACCGCTACATAGAATGTTTTATTAATTTTTTTCTGGCGATGTTTTTCAGCGCTTGAAAAACCGAGGCCTTAGGATGCTACATTCTCGCTCTTGGCTTGCAATGACGATTTTTTTGGGTGACAATGTCACTTCTGCGAAGCAGCAAGATCGCCGAAATCACTACTATTTTAGAGCAACGAAATTGAAATCCTGCGGCTTCCCGTTCGGCTCGCTACTCTGTGCACCCAAATATCGGTCATGCACCTTGGCCACTAAAAAGGTACGCAACATTTGCGGTTTATTTCAAACTTCCGAATCTGCAGCTCCGAAACATAAGCGACAACGAAAGTTGAATACCTGTTTCGGCTCTTCTACATTTCTTCACCCTCTAAAAAATTCTTCACGATCACTCTTGCAAGCCGAGTATGTGTTTGTATTTTCAGTTTATGTCCCATTTTTTGTCATGCGTCCGGACCAGCCAAGTGAACTACGCATTATCTTGTCTCTTGCATGTCGTGCTCCTGTCACTTGTGTTAGTTTTGATGTTGTATGTTTCAGAAAAAAATTTGAGAAGGCGTGTGGATATGGGTATCTTTCTTGATTTACAATAACGAGATTGGCGAGCAGCCCTTCACGAGATGTCTTGTGAGTTTTTATGCCTTTACCTCTGATTTTGTTTCATTTACCTACGCTACCAAATGTACAGGTATGAATAGAGAAACATTCTTCTAAACGCGCTCAGACAAAGCTCGATCTGTCTTTGAACTACAAGAAGTGGTGTTGATGGTGAAAAGCGTTAAATAACAAAAGTGAGATGTACGACTTTGATCGAGGTCTGCCTGTGCGTACAGTACAGGCCAGTCAGTCACTGTGAAAGCTGCAAAAATAGGCTTTTCTAGAAGCAGTTGTAAACTCTTTTGTAGCTACTATTACAAAAACGCTACAAAGGTACCGATTACGTCATAAATCATTATTTCGTATGAAGTTGGAAAGCAACCACTCCGCATTTCTTCTTCTTTCGGTGAAGAGAGGTACCCGTTGCGCATTCACCGGGCATCACGGGCACTTTATGCGTTCGGTGTCTGATGACGATGAAGAAATATGGTTGAGCAACCTGTGATAGATTGCAAGCCTTGATTGACCCACCACTTACGTAATTCGTACTGTGCAACGTACGGTCATTGTCGTACTCCCCATCAAGCAGTACTACATACGTTTACGTTAGAGGTATAGAGCAATAGAAGAGCATTTATAAGCTCCCGCATAAACGGATCATGGGGGCATTATGTGCTTCCTTGGCAACAAATGCGTGTACAATATCCAAGTACCCACTAGACTTAAAGTCGTTCATTTTGTGAAGTTGGAAGGCATTCTATTTCCCATTGCCGTCATTTTGCGGGAGAGTGTGGTACATGCGAACACAATTAAGGACCAATGGGACTTTTATTTTGTGGCTTATGATAATGAAAAAATACACATGAGCCTTTTGTGACGAGCTCAAGAATTCCATGACCCACTGGTTAAGCAATCCGCATCGTGTAACACCTGGTTTTCAAGCCCTCATTCTGGGACACCTCATTGTTAATTCTGTCTTCTCCCTCACTATATTGAATGTGTTAGCTCTGTACATGCACATCATATTGAAGCCCGTATTGCGTCTTATTGCGAAGGCTCTTTAGGAACTGTCATACCTCTGATAAAAAACACTGGGTTTCTTTCTATGTAAAGGGCCGAGTATCGAACTTTGTTCCACTCTTAGTAGTTTTCCTTATTTAGATCCTTTTTATTTCGCAAGATACTAGTTATGACACAGGTGGTGGTGGTGGGGGCAGACAACCATATACAACTACGGTGCCAGAAACAGCCGCAGTTGTAATATCAAAACAGCATTTGTTGTAAAAGTTATCACGTTTAAGGTCGTGTGGGCCATTTCAAAAAGGTGAAGGTGATACTTTCTGAAACATTCACAGGAAATAGGAAGCAGACAAAGCAAACACCGCCATGTTCTTCTTTTCTGCGTGTGTATCTGGATGCCTTTCTTTCTTTCATAATAAATCTCAAGCAAAAAACTCGCCTAACTTGCCGCTTATGCAGTTCTTGCTCTGGCGTCACGCATAAAAAAACGTGCCGAATTCGGGAGTGAATATTTCGTGGACGAACGCGATGGTAGTAAGCATTCCTATGTTATTTCTTGATCGTCCCATTATTTTTTATGAGCTTGATCAGCACCTCCTCTATTTTTAGAAAAGGCGCTGGCTTGATAATGTTAAAAAGTGAGATCGGCAGTCAGGAGAATTCATACCAATATAAAGTCACAGCTTTGCCGGAAAGGCGAAGCAATGAAAGCAATTATAACAAATTGAAAAGTCACGCGTAGAATAGAAAGCAGATCGGAACATGCCCCGCGTTCCTCACTAACAAACGACGCACAAAACGTACTCACAGGTACGGATGCACGCGAATAAGCATCTCATTTGTTACTTTGCTGTGTCTGAAAAGCTCGGGCTTTTTGCTAATCGAGACTGCGATGATTGGAGTGACTTTGTGCACCCAGTAACTACAGCAGAATAGTTACAGGTAAAGCCCGAGGCCAGGCAAGGCGTACGACCTTCCCTTACTCACAGCCGCGAGATGAGGGTGCGTGAGGGAGAGTCGCTCTCCTTCTCTAAGCCGGGCAAAGTACGCTAGGAAATTAGAGCGGATGACACCGCGCGATGTGGTGACGCGCGTTCATTGAACCATCTTGCTGGCAATTCTTAAAGCCCCGTTCCCCCCGAGATGCTCGTGAGCAGCGGTAAGTGGTAGATATAAATAGCTTGCTGCTTGCACGGTGAATAATGTGCTCTAGGGTGGCTGAGTGGTTAACGCCTCGCTTTCACAACGCAGATGTCTCACAATCGATGTCGCGCGCCGGAGTGTTGTTAAAGACGATAGTCTATCTTGGGGACCTTCGACACAAAAGTTTTGATCTGTCTGTCTGTGCGTTTGTTTGTTTGTCCTCTCTTAACGGCACCGGGTACTTGAAATGGCCGACCCCATCCGCAGAGCCTACTAATGTTGCTCAAGGTTTAGCGTTCATTGTAGTGCAATAGTCAATGAAAAAGCAATTATTGCGCATGTCTGCGGCAACATAACAACACGTTTATAATCTGCATGTGCGTCCTTTACTAAAAAAGGCATACATAAGTAACTTTAAGGACAGTAGCGCTTATCACGCTGGGCTTACCATGCAACGCTTGCACGAAAAGGGGAGTGTTTCCAACGCTTTGCTAAAACGAGATGGTGATGGCGCCTTCCCTTCGCCTTGCGTTCTACACCTTATCACCTCTGAGACGGGCGTGTAACCCGTCTCAGAGCCATGGACTTTGATTTACAAGAAAACTGCCAGATAGCGCTCATGTCTCACGTGTGACATGACTTGATGCGCTCGTTCTCCTCGGCTGCACGCTCGAGGCACTCTAACGCAGCGCCTCTAGAATACCATTCACCGATTTTCTTTCACAGAACATCAAATAAATGTTTTTTTCACTCTCTTTTCACGCAAGACTGTCGTCTTGCGATGAAATTAGCGGATTTTTTTTCTTTCTTGCATTTTCATATATATGGATACGTGTACATATACGGTGCATGACATCAACGCCGACTCCTCCGTCGACGCCGACGCCGGCGGCAATACTGAGCCGAGAGTGTCCATATAATTGCTATAGCAATAAAAGTGTATATTTTATTGCAATTTGCAAGCACTATTCGACGCACATGCATCTGTGCATTCATAATGACATGCTATGAAAACGCAACAAACTTTGAAAAATTATGATGACATGTCTTAATTTAAGTAGTTACAAAGCTGGTCACTGTAGCTACGTTAAACATAAAGAAAACGTAGTGCTCTTAAGGCTTCATTCCACCGATGAGTTATCATTTTTATTCGTATAATATATAGACTTCCATTTTTATCGAAGCACTTTAGCTGGACTTTTAGAGTGTACATACTGATTCATTTTCATATAAAACGAATGACAGCTGTTATCAGCTTCGGAGCATAAGTAAGTAGCAACAGGCCGGTTTCGGACGAGTGGTAGGGCGAGGAAACGACGCGGAGGCATTCCCTTATCACGCGTGTGTCTGCACTCGTGGTTATGAAACTAGGTGTAATCAGCCGTTGCCAGAACAGCTGGTCTTTTAATCTGGACGATTAGCGCTAGCGTCGTAAGCTTCTTTCTACATGCCACCGTAAGCCCTCTCGCATATCCTTCGACTCTTCTGGGTTCTCTTTTTCTCACCCTTTAAGCCTAATACTGCTCCTTGATTTATGAAGATCCTGACGCCTGTGAAAGGGAAACGCTGACAGTTCAAGTTCTGGGAGGCATTAGTTGTACGTTCACTTTGGTGAGATTTCTTCGTTCGGCTCTCTGAACCTTCGGGTAGCTTCATTCCGTGGTTTGATTCGCTTGGCGCCAGTAGCTCGTTCACCTTGGACGAGTGTCCTCTGTTTCACTTGTATTTAGGTTCCAAAAAGGGGCCTTTACGAGGGATAGAAAAGATGCCATGAACACTCGTGTTTTTGCTATCGGCAGCACCGGAGGTTTGGCATTGAAAGGATGGCACCATTGCTGTTACATGGGTAATGAAATATTTACAGCTGTTGTGCGTACATGAAGCACGTTTCGCACAAGACTGTAGCGCTATTTATTTATTGGTTTATTTATATAATAATACTGTCAACACTCGCTTGAGGGTCATAACAGAGAGGGAGTACAATAGTAAGTACAAACAGAAAACCAAAACAACTGGCAACTATGATTTATGCGAGGATTTTGCGAGAGAGTTGGGAAATGGATTGTTCACCTTGTTGGGTTCCTACCCGATGATTGAGATTAATCTGCACTACCGTTGGGATGAAATGCACTTTAACTGATTGCGTGAGCTGATATGTAATTTTTTGGTGGATTGACCAAAACAGCCTATATTGCGGCGGCAGTTGTTCTACTTTAATGAAAAAAAAATCACACAAAGACGCATACGCGTGCTTGTTCTTGTGAAGGATCAAGCACTAATTAGATAAGAGCGTTGGTTTGTGAAGTGAAACAAGGCCATCGCATGCAAAGTTCCTGGGCAGCGTTACGTAGCATAACAGCTTGATCTCCTGTGCACTGGAAAGACGTGACATTGTCTTGTGAGAAGTTATGCTTAAAATACCCTAAAAGTATCTACCTTTCCTCTAGGACGAATATAGTAGTACATTTTTTGTTATTTACCGTGTAGAGAATGAAGGACGTCTTTAAATACCAGCTTTGTTTTTTTTTCTCTACGTGATATATATTAGCATCGTGTTGTATAGGTGTCATAATCGGTAACAGTAGATCTCATCGGCAACTCATGAATGTAATGCAAAACTACAGTCATCTCATTTAGAGGACTATTTGTCAATTTCATTTTCTACGAGAGGCAGCTGGAACATTTGCATTGAATTTCCATATTGCTGCCAAGAACCGTTATGCTTGCTTTGACGGCGCTCTATATTGAAAGTAGTTACAAATCGCCGTGCCCCACCCTACAGAAATATGCCCGAATAGAACGACATTTTACATTTAGTTTTTCGGTCTTGAATGAACCTCGTAATAAAAGCTTTATCATTTTATGCACGCTGAAGAAAGAACCTGATAATATGCTTCGCGCATGTGTGTTTTAAGGAACTAGCACGTTCACATCCTTAATGATCGAACTAGATAAAATAGCCATGTATATTCTAAAACAGGTTACTTTCACCATTTTGATCATTGTACGGTGTCGTATACCTGAATCAATTTCTTGTACGTGATTTTCGAATAGTTTCTTCAGGTTTACATGGTTAGTTTACATGCACATACCGCCATACCTGTGTTTCTTTATCTGATCTGTGAGCTTCAACGTGACGAAGCACTTCACAATGTCCTTTTTTTTCGAAATCATTCCTCGGCATCACAAAGAAGCATGAATGTCAGTATCTGCAATATTGTCATTTTTCAATATATTAAAGGTTCCCTTGAACTCATAATAATGGAGAACTGCTACGATCAATCATTTCTGATATTGCAATCTGATGTTTTCACAGGGTCGCCAGTACTTTCACGTTGCTACATAAGTCTGTTTCGTTTCATTATTAAATTTTCTTGCTTTTCATGCATGACTGTGTGTATAGCCTGTGGTAAGACAAATTTAACTGTACATAGCACTAGGATGCATGTACGCATACTGCATAGAGGAGAAAAAATTAGATGGAACCATTGAGCGGTGCAACTAGAGAAGTGTAAAACAAAATGAAAAAAAAGGAAGGTAAAAAGAAAATTATTGGCTCAAGCAAGATTGGCCTGCCCCAATTTTTCGATATGGGAAAGAATCATATTTTTGTTCATTAATTTATTTGATAATGGCAAAAAAGTAGATTATCTCATTAGCCATGCGGGTCAGCATTACTGGCAAGAACGTTCGGCACTGACTCACTTTTTTGTTACCGTCTGCAATTTCAAATCATTCGTCGCGAAGTCTCGGGCCTAAAAGAACGGGTGAGCCACAGGCCGGCACTCGAGTATACGCTAGGCTAAGAAATAGTGGTGGACGTGTGCGAGAATTTCCCCGGAGGCTTGATGTTCTATGGGAAAACAGATAAGAGTAGAATAGAGGGGTGCTGAAGACCATGGTCATAGGTGAGAACTCTTCGCTTCATCAATGACATGGCTAGTAGGAATCGTTTTTGAAATTCCAAACGGCTGCACTGCATCGGCCTAAGCGCCGTCATCCCCGGTGTGCAAGCTTGTTTCTGTGCCATTTTCAATCAGACAGGGACGTCGTTACCGATTGCAAAAGTTGAGAAGTCAATTTACAAGAAAAGAAGTTAAATCACGAGCTCTATGCGCTGGAAAAGATAATGCCAGGGTTACGTTGGGGTCATGAGGTCAACTTGCTGGAGACACCTTAATGAAAATGTGACTATCTTCATAGAAAAATGACGCGCCTGTTGTGCCACTCTGCCCAAGGAGAAGAAAATTTGTTTTCAAGTGACATGGGTCAACTAAAAACTCTTCACTAAACTGATGCGAAACCCCCCAAAACCATCCAGGAATTCCTGTCAGAAGCAACATTAATCGAGAAGACGCTGGCAATGCGAATCGGCTAATACAATTGGTGGCCGATGCAAGGCAGTTTAGTTTTCAAACTCTCGGCTCTTACCCACATCACAGCCGCAAGTGGACCCGACCACCAAATTTGTTCGCGAACACATCCAGAGTCTATCTTCATGCCCGAGTATCCAGTGCCGAAGAGCCATCAGCTAAACAGCTGCAGCCCGACGCTACGTACGGTCACCCATCATGCCCACGTCATAAGGCCGCACCTTCGCACTTTCGCCGCCACATACCGCAACCACCGCAATACAGTCCATCCGCCGGCCAGCGCAACACTCCGAGAAAAACCGACGTGTGGTGTGCCTCCGACCAGCAGGCTCTCTTCTACCATTGCGGAGTGGCTGGTGACATCTACCACCGCGGTCTGTATCGCTAGATGAGACGGCGTGGTTTTGATATCGACGCATCGGCTCCGCAGTGAAGTGAAAGACAATGCGACGCGGCCGGCTATCTCGACGTAGCGCAACCAACAACGCTATGATCACCTCGTTCACCCTCACCTGGCGGCTAGATGTCACCGCACTGCAGGCAGTACACCGGCCCTGCTAGAGGCTGATATCCGGAAAACCAAGGAGAACTAAGGGCAAACTAAGGGCAGCAAGGAAAACTAAGGGCAGAAAGAGATGGAGGTGTGGTTGCTATACTATAAAGCATTGAAGATCCTCCGCCGACGTCGACAACGACGCCTCGACGAAATAAGAAGGACAAACCGCAAGAAGGATGGAAACCTGAGGTCGAAGTTTCGCGGCCGGAAGACCAGATGACGCCACATAGGAACAGAGAAGTAAACCGAAGTAGCCGTGACCCGACGCCACGACCTAGCTGCAACACAAGGCGACGAACTAACATTCTCGACGTCATCATCGAAGGCCACAACTGCAGCTGACTATTCAGTCATCAGTGGGTCGTTCACCACGAAGTTGAAGGAAGTTTGAACTGCTGTAGAAGGGGCTGAAACTGCACAGCTGGTCAGCTAGTAACGCAGACAAAACTCTGCTCAGCCAGAGTCACCATTCACAGCGGATATGACCCTCAAGCTGAGGGCAAGGCTCAATGGATCACACTAGTTGTGGATGGTGGTTGATCCCAGATGAGACATGGCCACAGGTACTCTGCCAACTCCGGTCTGCCTGTCATTGTTGACAAGCGCAAGCAAAAGCTGCTTGATTCGGGCGTGAGAGATAAGCTGTGTGGCACTTGCGTATTGTATTTCAAGAAAGGCCAGACGAAAGAGCGCACGTGATACATAAACAGGAATTAAAGCTCTAGAACCATTGAGGCCAATATTCTTAAAAAAGAGTTCCAAAGAAGTTCTGAAAGGCATGGTGTACAGTATCGCACTTTGAATGACAATCGTGATTCGTCATTGTGCTAGCAACTTCAGACTGAAGTAAAAGATGGCCGTTTCACGAACAAAAACGAGTGTTCCAATCATGTCATCGAGGGCTATACTTCTCGCTTTCACAGCATTAAGAAAGAAAGCAGTGACACTCGCTCATCACTATCAGCTCCTATAATCAAGGGAACCAACAATGCAGCTAGAAAGGCTCGTGTACTGCATGAAAATTGTGCGTGACTCTAATGTCTCCTCATCATATCACAAGAAAATAAAACAGAAGTTATTCAACAGCTAGTTTCAGACCTAAATAATGGGCCGCTACATGTTTTGGGAAGTCACGATGGCTGCAAAACCCGTTTTTGCGCTGAAACCAATGCACTTAACGTGTATCAAGCACTTTCTAAAATGAAACAAGAAGAAGGTCTGTCTGCAGCTTACAGTATTGCGGCAAAGCAGACCGCCTTATGATAGATGATACGATCAAGTATGCTGAAGCCATTGTGTCTCCTGTGCCTGAATATTCTGTAGTAAAGAAGATAAACCACCGCCAGAAAAGCTTCTATGAGCATTGCAGTCAAGGGGAGGGGCTTCACTTTTATTTGGTGCCTGAATGATACGTTAAGGCAAGCAAGGTTTTCCTTTGTTTAAGCCCAGCTAAAACCCTAAAAAATACACGGAGAAGAGACTCGAAAAGACAAGGCAGAAAATGTCACGTAAAAAGCGGCTGTTTGAAGGTAGTGGCCGCCGTAGGCAAAGGTAAAGCAATCATGGAGCAAGGCACTCAGCGCCACAAGGAGGAGGAGGATTGAAAGAAGAAGGACAGTGAGGTTAGCCAGTTCTCAATATAGATGAACTTGTCAGAAGCCTGACATGTCAGCGGCCGTATTCTCTTCGAACAGAGAGAGCCAGCAGCAGGACCTGCAAGTGAATGAAAGCAAGCGAGCAAGCATCGAAAAATATACGACTTGCAAGAGGGAGACAAGAGGGAAGAAGACGACGAAGCTGTTGCTGCTTGGCTAAGTAGCTCTGTCTGCATTTATCGTTTATTTTTGTTTATATTACGGCTCAGCACTGCTCAAGACGTCGGACGACTCGAAAAGGTACCTGCCGTATCGGCGACCGACGGGTACTGCGCAGCCCGCCGCGTCGAAATGTGCTAGAAGAAACGAAACAAGCATCGGGGAGAGCGCCGCCATGACCTCCCAAGGTGTGACACCAGGTCAGAAGCACCAGCTGGTTGGTGCAAGCATACCTGACGGCAAGCGACAACACAGTTGCAAAAGACAGGACGGTGGGCATTGCTGAGTTAATTGCTCCAACATCCGAAGGAGCTAACTTGAGGCAAGTGAATCCCATTCACCTATACTCGGAAATTGAAACGATTCTCGGTGGATCCCCAGTTAAGAGCCGTTTCACAGCACAGGGAGCCCTGCTCTTGGATATAGAGACAGAACACCAAGCTAATATGCTTCTAGAGACCAATACTATCTGCGGTCTTGCCATATCTGCCCGTGTACCACACAGCTACATGAAAAATACATGCATTATAAAAGGGGTCCCAAGATGGTACTCGGACGAAGAGCTGTTAACCTACCTGAGACCTCAGGGAGTATACCACGCAAGAAGAATCATATGACGAGTCCAAACCTCATCCACCGAATGGAAATCAAGGCGCACTGACTCTGTAGTTCTCACATTCGCTCCAAATTCGGAACGCCCAGAGAAGATCAACCTTGGCTTCACCAGACACGAGTTGGTAGACTACGTGGAGACGCCACCACGCTGTTTTAAATATCAGCGTTTTGGACATGTTGCTAAGCACTGTCGTGGGGAACAAAGGTGTAAGCGCTGTGGGGGGCCTCATGACTTTAAGACGTGTACAAGTAAAGAAAAACTTGTGTGTGCAAACTGTGGCGGCGACCACCCAGCTAGTTACGGCCGATGTCCAGCACGAACAGCTGCGCAGCGAAGAAATAAAACGTTTGTCCTCGGCCCGAAGACTGTGAACGAACCATCGCTCACAAAGAAGACGTCCGGCGCGCCACAGCATGGCGGTTCGGATAACGAGTACGCAGGAAATTTTCCGCGCCTACAGCCGACAAGAGCTGGTACTGAGTCAACGCAAGTGCTCAACGCAGGTGAGAAATGTATCACGAAAGAGTCCGCCAAGCGCACCTACGCTGATGCACTGAGCCCACCTCAAGTACCATCTGGAAGCCAACAGCAAGAAAACCTCGAGCACGTTATTCGCGCTCTGTTCACCGCACTACGTTCACACGTCGCTAAGATGCCTGCGAGTTCAACGAAGGATATGTTGGAAGCAGTCCTGGCTCTAGAGTCAGTGCTACTTTGCTCTGCTTCCACAAACACACAGTAGAATAATGGCAATGTCTCGCCCACCTGGTCTATTTTGTCCTTCAAAAGTGCCCTTAATAATGCAATGGAACTGCGCCGGTCTTCTAAAACGCCTGTGCGAACTCAACCTTTTCCTGCGCGACATTCCAATACCGATTCTAGCCCTCTCCGAAGCCGGTCTACCGAATGCAAGGACGCTCCCAGGGTAAACCCGACACGGCAACCCGAGCATAACGTCGTTTGCAAATGGAAGCGCAATGATATACATAAGGCGGGAAATCCCTCACGTCGCCTTACCAGTGCAAGACCTCTGTTCTAACTCACTGGAAGTCACTGCTGTGCAAGTGTGCCTGGGAAACCGAAAACTGAGTGTGGTATCGGTGTACATAAGCCCACGAAAAAAGGTCTCTATGGAGACTTTCCTAAAGGACCTTTGCACTCGATGTCCCGCACCTCGAATAAACTGTGGTGATTTTAACGCGCACCATCCACTCTGGGGAGATAAGAGTGTCGATTTTCGAGGCAAGGAACTTCTAGCAGCTGCGGATGCTGCCGACTTAGGTGTGGCGAACGATGGTAAACCTACATTTTTCAGGCCACCAGATTCATGGAGTGCAATAGACCTTGTACTTCCCTCCACGGACCTTCTGGTATCATCGACCACGGCTCCAGACAAGATGGGCAGCTACCATTTCCCCATCTTCACCAATATCCTGGGATTTCGAACTGCTGGTCGACAATTCTGCAATGTAACACGCTGGGACACCTACAGAGAAGTGTTGGACAAATCCACTGGTGAGCTGTTCGCAGATATGTTGCAAGGCAAGCGATCAGCAACTTCATTGCTGAAACTGCCCGACCATTTTCCTGCTCCTGACTTGAAATTGAAGAACCTCTGCGCAGCACGTAGACGGGTGGAGCGGAAATTAATGAGAACAAAAGAAAATCCGTCTGCGAAAACCGAATATAACAGGATAAACGCTGCGACTCGTCGCCATACAAAAAAATTAAGACGAAATCAATGGGCCGCTTTCCTTGAGAGTTTATCAACGTTTACGCCCTTGACAAAGATATGAGCAGTAATAAATAGTCTTTCTGTGAAGATCCGAACACACAGGCCATTCGAAGCACTCGCTTTGAAACAAGGGATAGATTTGCAAACCCTTGCAGAGGATTTCGCAGACGTGTACATATCCGGTAGATCAGCAGGAGCGGCGATTCCTCTGTCACCCCAGTTTTTTCACACGATGGATACGCCATTCACCTTCCGAGAGCTGGATATGACACTTAGCAAATTAAGAAGACGCTGTGCCGTGGGTCCCGATTTGATCAGCAATCAAATGCTGACAAATCTACCATATGAGCGAAAAAGGGCCCTTTTGGACGTATTTAATCATGTCTGGAGCACGGGAGAGATCCCATTTGTTTGGAAGACAGCTTGGGTGGTGCCAGTCTTAAAGTCCGGAAAGGATCCTGCGAGCCTCGCGTCATATCGACCAGTATCTCTTACATCATGCGTATCTAAGCTGATGGAAACATTAATATGTACAAGATTAACTTGGTACCTTGAACAAGGAAGACGATGGCCATCGTGTATGACCGGATTTCGCCCACGACTGAGTGCCCAGGACAGTGTTTTGGACCTATTAAGCCACATGGAGCACCACCGTGTCAGCGGACTCTCGACACTCACCGTCTTCATGGACGTTGCCAAGGCATATGATTGTGTGCTTCAGGCAGGCATCGTGAACGGGCTCCAAGCCATGGGTGTGTCGGGAAATGCTCTTCGGTTCATACATGAATTTCTCAGAGACCGTTGTGTCCGTGTTAAGCTTGGAAATGTAATGAGCGAAGAGAGACGCGTTTCCCTCTGCGTCCCAGAAGGAAGTGTTCTATCTCCCTTGCTTTTTAACGCTGCCATGGCCAGCCTTCCCGACACTCTGCACTTAGCTCTGAAAGCAGTTAAAATATCCATCTACGCCG
This sequence comes from Rhipicephalus microplus, assembly GCF_043290135.1. Classification (NCBI taxonomy): domain Eukaryota; kingdom Metazoa; phylum Arthropoda; class Arachnida; order Ixodida; family Ixodidae; genus Rhipicephalus; species Rhipicephalus microplus. The sequence continues at coordinate 119,677,957 of NC_134703.1, forward strand.
ATGACATCTGCATTTGGATCTCAGGGTACCAGCACAAACGTTTGGCCCGGATAGCACAGAGCGCTATTTCAATCATTGAGCGTCACTTGTCGACACTCGGCCTATCTTTATCAGCGGAAAAATCGGCCTTCATGCTCTTACCGGGAGCGCGACGGAAGTCAACACGTCTGTCGCTGAATATTCGAGGCCACTCAATTCGTTGTGCAACAAGTGTCCGTTTCCTGGGCATCACCATCGACAACAAGCTATTATGGCGACGTGCGGTTGATGGTATAGTCCCAGCATCAGTGCAAAGGATCAACGCTCTTCGTCGCATGGCAGGGGTCCGTTGGGGCAACAATCCTATGTCCATGCTTAAATTAAATGATGCGCTTATAACAAGCCGCATGATTTATCAGCTGCCCCTGATATCACCATCACCAAGCCAGTTCGAACGCCTAGAGGCAGTGCACAGAAAGGGTCTTCGCTTGGCGATGGGAGTCCCTCAGGCGGCTTCAAACACGAAGGTCACCAATGAAGCCGAGTCTCTGCCGCTCCGCCTTTTGGCATCTCAGGCCTTATTGACGCAGCTGTCAAGACTGGGCGAGTCCTTCGCAGGCACGGCGCTTCTCCGGCGGCTAAGAGCAAGAACTGGCTCACATTTCAACGCGGCACTAAACACATTTCATTATTTAGGCTTGAAACTGCCTAAACGGCGCCCTATGGACCCGCCATGGTCTTTTGTGATGTTGCGTGCAGCTTTAGCGTACCCAAGCTACCAGCGACGCGCACCATTCCAGCCGCGGAAGCAAAATTTCTCGCGGTTAACCACTTGAGCACCATGTACCGCGGCCACCTACAAGTGTACACCGACGGATCAGTGTGCACACAGACGGATACCTGCGCAGCGGCTTTCTGCATACCCTGCCTGGGCGTGTCATGGTCGGGCCGCCTGGATCGCGTGGTTTCGTCCACAACGGTAGAAAGCGCTGCAATTACGGCGGCTTTGCGAAAACTGTGATCCTTTTCTGCACGAGATGTTGTAGTGCTGACGGACTCCAAATCGGCACTACAAAGACTGCATCGTAGCCTACCTCAAGAAAAGTTCACCAGACAATCTCTGGCACTAATCAAACACCTAAATGGCAAGAGTTTTAATATAAAGTTCCAGTGGATCCCATCCCACGTTGGCATTGAGGGCAATGAAAAGGCTGATGCCCTTGCTTGCGAAGCACGTACATCGTTTCCAAAAGTAAGAATTCCCAAGACTTACCAGAACAACAAAGATTTGATACGCAATCATTTCAAGGCGATCTACAAGTTTCCACACCAAGCATGTGTAATTCATGGACTTTCTCGTGAAGAAGCGACGCTGTTGTACCGCATTAGAACCGGCTCCACATACACCCCGGCCTGGTCATTCAAGACTGGGAGATACGCTTCCCCGTTCTGTGCCTTCTGTGGTGACATTGAGGATATTGAACATTTCATTTGGCTTTGCCCACAGTTTGATGTGCAAAGAGCAGCGATGATCCGCACCTTGCGAAAAGGCTGTCATAGACACAAGACAGTTGATGACATCATCTTTCCTGAAGGACCCGCGGCAACTAGGAGGAACGTGCAACGAATTTTGTTAGTCTTCCTGCGAGACACTGGGCTGTCTGACACGTGGTGACATTTTCCAAATTCAGGAGATGCTCAGGCGGAACAATTGTCGGCCATGCAGGCCAGGCTAACCCCGCCTGCTACAACACCACCACCACCACCCACCACCACCACCACCCACCACCACCACCATTGAATGGCGCGTACACAGATGACCCCACCTCACCGCTTTCAGTTTTCATGCTGCCTGCAAAGGAAGGACATCACTCCTTGTAATATGCTCGTGAAGCAGCTCCTTCGTCCCAAAGGTTTCACAACAGCCGCAACAAAGCATGAAAGCAACACGAAAGTATTGCACTCGAACTGTACGCAACAGAAAAACAAATTTTTGTTAAGATGTGTGGGCTTTTTACTGGTCTGAATTACGGGTTTTTCGCAGCTTCGCTCAATGGGCTGCTTGAAACAGAACGAATTGGGGAAACGAAACGTCCTTTAAAGGACAAAAAACACGGATCACTAAAACCAGAAAGAAGCCACTCGGAGAAAAAAACGAAGTGAGGGCACTTTGGTTCTCTCTACACTGCAGACCTATTTTTATCAAGTGCACGACAGCTTCACATGACCGAGTGGATTGGCTCTGACCTTCCACTATACACCACGAAAGATATATACGTGCAAGAAATACGCTGATTTCTGAACAGCAAAAAGACACGAGGCCTGCGTGGAAGGCGCAGCACAGTCACAGCGAAAGCTAGAAGACTGGCTTTTCAGAGCTTTTTTTTTCAAGCACTAAATGGGTAACTACTGCAAGCACACTTGCTTGATACCACTAGGGCGTTAATAAAGTTTTGGGTACCAGGCTGGCATTCGCTATGCTATTTTTTGTCATTCTTCTGAGAAGCGTGGTATCCGCTGAGCACTTGCAAGGAATTTCGCGCGTATTGTTCATGCAGTCGTTCACGATAATGAGGAATTATAACTGAAGTGGTTATACGCCACAGTAATAGGGGAACAAAAACAAGCTTTTGTAATGGGTTGGAGCATTCTACGGCCCACTCGTTGCGCTATTCGCATTGTGCGATAACTGGTCGTTCTCTCGCTGTTTTAAAAAGCTTTATAAGTTCTAATAACGTGATTGCTTTCCCGGCACCAAGCGCGCCTAAAGCAAGTTTGCCAAAAGTCACAAGCACCAGCGTAACTAGGTGGTAGAATAGTGGGCTGGCACCCAGCGCACCCGGGTTCAAGCCCCACTGCGTCTTTGGTGCTAGTTTTTTTTTTTAATTTCGCGCGATGTTGGTACGGACACGGGCGGCGGTGGCGGTGGCGGAAAACTGCACGTTACCCAAGTTGTGATCTGATAACAGCTCTCGCTGTAAAATGGAACAGTTTCTTTTGCGATTCTATAATAAGTGCATCCTTTGAGATATTGTTGACTGCAGGCTTGCTCGGCTCAAGGACGTACGTCGACTGGAGTGGAACAGATGTGCCATAGCAAGTAAGGGTAAAACTAAGAATTCAGAAACACCGAAGGCAGAGGCGTAGCAAAAATGTTTTTTTTTTTGGGGGGTGGGGGAGGTGTTCGCATTAACTCGACTGGGGCTGGGGGACACAGACATCAGCGTTTTTCTGTGACATTACTTTCAGTTGTAGTTTAGGTAGATTGTGTACCTGTATATCAAAGTCAGGAGACTCCCGACCCCTCCCCATGGGTATGCGTGCGAAATGAGTAAGTAAAAGTAAAGCAATCCAAGTAAAATACGGTGAACGACAGGTACAGTGGCCGTTTTGGGTAACGGTGTCTCGTCACACCATTCAATGAACTAGTCTTCGAAAACGCATCTTTGCAGCGGCCCGCCCGATCGGAGAAGACATCGTTCATCTTTGATCTTTGTTGAACGCGATGGCTAAGTTCTCGTCGTGGCGAAGTGCGTTTCACAAGCCAAAAGTGGCTCCGCTTACAACGTGAAATGAGATTTATACGCAGCATGTTTTTGTACATAAATATTTACATTTCGGTTTTGCTTACTTTGCTGAGTAAGTTTCTTACTGTCGATGTTTGTGACTACATGCCTATAGCATGTAGTCACATGCCATAAGCATGTGACTATAATGTGGCATGTAGTCACATGCCACATTATAGAAAAAATTTGACAATTTCGAGTACTTCATACTGAACTATCATAGAGCAGTGAGCCGTCCTCATATATGACGCGTCCCACGCGTTGGATTTGCGTGTTTACTAAAAGCGGTAAGCGATTTAGAGTACTCTACTATCAGAGAGCTGAAAGCCGTCACTTGGGCCTCATACTTGATGAGGCCGCATCGACAAAAATTACGCCCGGGCCGGGACACCATCGACGCAGCTTTCCGCCAAATGCAGCCACGGAGACTAGAAAAAGTGGCTAACAGAAGGCTTCGTACTCTACTGTGGGAGGGCTGAAGGCCGTACTATTGTACAGCAAAGGAATCGAACTATTGCATTCTAAACACAAAAGACATAATATCAAGCTAGAACCTTAGAGCAAGGACGCCACTGGAACAGCACCCGTCTTCCTATGTTTCTGTGGAAACTCTTCCAAAATTTTCTTCTGGTTAAGTTGCCTGACCTTTCGTAGATATTTTTGTTCTTTCACCGCCTTACACTTCCAGCTTTGTGTTTTAATTTCTTTACTTCACATATCTTTATGGTATTTTCTTAACTTGAATGTAAAAAAAACATTTTTTTTATCTTAACCATGTGTGTCGCTTATATCGTGACATTTGTACGCTTTTCCGCATTCCGACTGCTTCTAGCGACCTTCGTTTAAGAGGCATGTCACCGAGCAGTTACACCTCGCTTTCGCAGGTGACATGCAGAACATACCGAGCCGTTGAAAAAGAAAGCGGAATGGCTCTTTTGTACGTTTTAAGGTACTGACTAACGAACGAAAAAAAAATCAGAGCATATCCACGGAGTGAATGAAGATGAGTGGGGTGAATCTTCTGTCAGTCCATCCGTTATTTCATCCGTCCGTCCGTTCTTGCGTCCGTGTGTCCATCCGCGCGTCCATCCGTCCATCCGTTTGTACGTATGTGCGTCCCTGTATTCGTCTGTGTGGCCTTCCGTCCATGCATCCGTCCTTGCGTACGTTCATAGGTATGTCCGTCCGTTTATACCCCCGTGCATCTAATCGACTGTCCGTCTATATATCGATCCATCCGTGCGTACATGCATTCATTTGTCTATCCATGCATCTGCCTTTCCATACAACCGTCCGTCCATCCTCGCGTCTGTCCATCAGTCTGCTTGTCTATCTGTTCGTACCTTCCATACGTCCGTCCGTTCGTCCATCCATCCATGTAGTACCACCATCCCGCATCTTTCCAGTATGAATTCATTATATTATGCAAGTACCGCCATCCAGCGGACATTCCAAGGAATCAGCTTGAGGTGGCTACCTACTACTACTATTACTACTACTACTACTACTACTACTACTACTACTACTACTACTACATACATCGGAGACGCATAACCCATGGTTTAAGGAGCATTGCCCCTAAAATTGAAGGCCACCCTACAGAATGACGAAAGGTCAACAATGACTGCAACAGTAACCAAAAGCAGTGGTGAATATAGGATAGTACTTAAAGATAATCCACACTGAGAGATATTTGATTACGCATCACTACTTACTAGAAATCAGCTACTTACGAAACTCTTCCGATATCCGGTTGTCTATTCTCCCTTTCTTGAAGCAACAACTACCGAATCACCAATGTTCCGAAGTACTTCCAGTAAAAAATAATGCGAAACGCGCAGATGCCGCTAGTCATTCGGTATATGTGAAAGCTTTATCTTTAGGTGACTGAAGCTTATACAATCTGAGTATACCACCTCTGCGTCCGCTATTCAGGTACACTTATGCTTTAATATAAACTACTTGCAATTTTTTTCTACAGTATTGAAAAAGAAACAGTGGCCTACAGTTGAAAACAATCCAAGGACTTCAAAATTTTTTTTAGAAAAAAAAACTATTACTTCCAATGGCGCTTACTAACATTACGATTTTATCAATTCAATATGCGCAATTGTTGCTCTCACTTATTAAGACAGTAAAAATTTGCCAAATAAGTAGCGCGAAAGTGCTACATGCAAAGTCAGGTCGAACATCCCTAAAGCAAAAATTATAAAATAACTGTAGGTACGTTGTTAGCAACTTTCACCTTTAGATAAAATGGATATCATCGTCTACGTGCCCTGTTCAGTCATTTTAGTCGACACAAATCTAATAATACATATGTAAGATTGACTGATTAGCGTAATATCATTTGTCTGTGCTACAGATGTGGTAGCGAAAGCCGCAATCATTGAAAAACGTGCGATATTATCCACATGAGTGCGTCTGGCAGCTTAGTTATTTTAGTTTCAAGTAAAGCACAACAGGCGGAGGGGGTCACGCGAAGGTTAAACACGGGGAGACAGCCAATGCAAACATTCTAGCTAAGACGGACGTCGCAATAAATAGCTTTCCTGTTTCTCAACAGCGAACGCAAACAGTACGGATTGTAATACAAAGGGTTGGAACAATGGGGCTGGTAGTCTTGTGAACAGGGAAGATACGCGGAGGGCTCAGATCACGGCTTTCCACTCTAGAAAAAAAAGGGGGGTTCCGGAAGAAAGCCTTCTTCATTAAGGGGAGACGCTCTTGGAAGGGGAGTGTGTTCGCCGACTTACAAAGGCGTATTAGCCAAACGGACGAAGACGCAGTATCTCGCTTAAGGTTCCTTCATTTTTGCCCATGTATCCTTCCTATAGCATGTCCTTGTTTATCAGAAATGTAGGTTTTCATGCATTATGCAGCGAGTTTCTAATCTTCCCTTTATTTGGGGTAAGTTTTTTCCGGTGGACCCTGTGAGCGTGCGTAAAGCTATAGTAGGCGCATTTACATAGTTGAGTGTATGTGTATGTGCGTGCAGGTGCGTTTCTGTGAATAGCTCTTCACCGTGTATGCGCATGTGAGCCCACGTCTATCAATGAGTACAAGGCTTAATATGTCTTTACGTGAGTGCCAAAACATGCATGTGTGCGAGCGTGAGTATATGACGTCATGAAGTTCAAGTAGGCCGAAGTCATTCATTCAACATTCAAACATTCAAACTTTCAAACAGACTTATTTTCTTACTGAAAGAAACATGCCTCACTCTCAAGCTTGTATTTGGTTGAGTATTTGTAGTTCAAGTTGTAATTTCGTGCCACATATTTGAACATAATCCTAGAGAGCAAGCTCACTTGACTTTTGTTTCGTTCTACTTCCGTTTTGAACTGTTACGCTGCGTTGTGATATTTCAACTGTTAAACAATGACTGGCTGACAACTACTCAAAGAGAGTGATCAAGCTTTTTTCATCTTTCTCATGTGCTCCTCATTTATTGTATTGTTTACTTCTTTTTTCTTGTACGCTTTGTTTGATCTCATTTTACGTGGTACGCATGGTTTAAAAATGATAACGAAAACATACATATATAAACATCGCAATACCCTAGCGCAAGTAATGAATAAGTGTAGTTGAATTATTTGTAACCAGTTGAGAACATTTTGCCGCATACTCCTACTACTTAAGCTTTCTATTTAGGATCGTTGTGTAGAATTTTTCAATTAATTTAGAGGGTGAGCATGGCTCTCTGGTAGGACACCCCCTTGCCCTGCACAAATGCAGGGCTTGATTCTTTTTGGAACACAAGATTTCTGTTATTTTTTGTTTTCAACCATCTCAAACTTTTGCTCCCGCACAACGAAGATTTTTTGCAATCAATGTACGATGCTGTCGCCAACGCTGTAATTCCTTCGAAAAACGTCATTTAGAGTTATCGGGCAAATGAAGCAGGATAGTGAAATATTTGGTTTTCTATTGTCATTTTCGAAATGTCAATTTGTTTCATGCTTCAACGGTCACGCAGCTGGCTTCACGATGTTCAGTGCGCGCACAAAGCAAAGTGCACTCGGCGGTGGTCTGATCACTAGAGGTGTGGAGTGGTCAGCAAAAAACAAAATTAAAAAACAATTAGAAAAGCGTGAAGCGAAAAATGAAACTAAATATATTTGAAGCTTGCCACTGCGTCACACTCACACTCTCAGCGCGATCCGTAGCAATGAAGAAACCGATGTGTGCAGTGACAAACAAAGTATAAAAATATATTTCGAGATTCTTCGCGTTCATTTTCGACTCTGCTGCAGACTTTGCTGAGTGGCTTCCGGTGCCCATTGTGTGACCACGTTCACTGTGACGGCACCCTTCATAACCTTTGCTAGGCGCTTCGGAACTGCTGACGTCGAGCAAGTAAAGCAAGATCATTCAGAATTTCCGAAAGTTCTTATCAACTGAGTTCAGCTTGTTCTTCTCGCCACCTAATAAGCCCCACCGGCGCAACGCTGTGCCAAAGAAAAAATTTTCACCGTGTTTGGTGCGCGCTTATGACACCTTTTTAACTGCGAATGTCTTCAGCGGTGCGTTTAAAGAAAATGTTAACAACTACAACATTGTAATACCTTTCTCTGTACACTAACCAAATCGCTGTGTTATACGTTTTGCATTAACTGACGGAGGAATCAGCAACAAAATATTAACTAAGGCAACTGAGCAGATGTTTGCCCGTAGAACTTGGCTAGGATTTTCTTTAGGCTTAGTGCTGCAAACGATAACCATCATTTTTTTTGCAGCGAAAGCTGTTATGAGATCACAAGTGCTGAATTAGGCGCTGTAGTCGTCCGCCTTGTTTTCCACCGGTTTCTGTAACCACCATGATCGGGAGGATAGATTGGGACTGGAACCATGTTTTCCAGTGTAGCAGTCCATTAATCTACCACTGAACTACGTCGCTGCTTGAAACACCGTAGTAGACTGTTCTTATTCAGGCCTCTCGTTTCATTAGGAATCAATTTAACATGTGTAATAAAGGGTTTTAGAACTCTAATGTAACTACCAGACTTCACACAATGAGAATATGGCAGCGGGTGGTTTGTTGAATGCTCTTACACTTTACAAATCGGCAGCATAACTTTTTGTTGCTGTTAGCCCCTGCATTAACACTCTGCACATAATAATGCCTTGTAAACGTTTAGCGAGGGCCACGCTTCTCCGAAGAATCACGAACGATGGCTTTGTGCAGGGCTCTCGATTACAACAAAATTAGGATGATTGTGACGTAGTGGTCTCTATGCAAGTGTGCTTGTAGTACTTCTTGTAAGGCGGGAGTGAGTGAGTGCGTGAGTTATTGAGTGAGTGAGTGTTTGAGTGAGTAAGTGAGTGAACTTCATTGCGGTTTGAAAGTTGCAGAAACTAATCGGGACTGGAGGCCTTTCTAGCGTAGCCAGGTGGCTCCACGCAGCTTCCCTGCGACTGTTCTGCGCGTTTCGCACAGGCCTGGTGATTTTTTTTTGTACCAGTTCACAGAGTTTAATCAAATAATACTTTCGTGAACTTTGTGAGTTATGTAGACAAAGGAGAATGAATTGTGCTCTGTGACTATAAATTACCTACCACGCACACTTTCCTGCTATACATTGCGCCCCTGAGTAAAGCCTGGTGCTCTAGCTTTTTGTATATAAAATAATAGGGTACACTGTCACTCTACATTAAATTGGCGGTACTTCAGGTCGAACCTAAAGTGCGGTATTTATAATATTGAAAAACAGTCTTTGTTCATTAGAAAGAGTATACACTAGAGCTAGTTAGCTTCGTTTCACAACAAAGAACAGCGTGAACACACGAGAGAAGAAAGACTGAGATCCCTGGCAAGACTTGGCGGTTGCTGTTAGCATGAGCGTTCATTTTACAGGTGTAAGTACATACGATTATTGTTAAATGAAAATAACAATAAAAAGGGGGTGGGGAACTTAACGCATGCGTCACAACAACTCTATAGTGATGCGAGAATCACGTGCCTAAATAGCTGACTTATTTGTCAGTTAGTACGACTAATGGTGCGCTTACACACGAATGCCCAACGTAATTAGTTGCGAGTGCTTTGCATACATTGGCCGGGCGTGGATTTTACAATATCTGCCCAAAATGCAATCTGATATTATTAAGGGCAGCAGCCACATTCTCGAAGTCTTCCGCGATTTGCCAATTATCACTGGAAGACGAAATAGGTTTACATTTCTGCATACTCTTTGTGTCACTCAATTAACAATATAAGATGCAACGTGTGGGTAACCTACGGTTACTTCGATACCCAGAGCTTGCGAGCGCATCATGAGTCACTTCGTAAAGATGCTTGAATTTTTTTTTATTCCACTTAGAGTGCCTGCTTAATTCCACTTTTTCGTGACGGATCCGTTTTACTGAGAGTGGCAGAGTGGAAGACAGCGAGATATAGCACGCAGGAAAAGGTAAAACAATGGGGTCAAATACGCCCACGTCCGGTTTGTGACCATGTCAAGGGCAGGAAGAGGTAACATTGAAGGGGAATAGGTACAGGAAAATAAATATAACTAAACAGCCGCACTCATGTAGAAGTGCATCAGCAGTCTGAAGTTCATTTTTAAACAATGTTTTTGTTCAAGCGTTAGGGCACACAGTTAAAACAGGAAAACAGGGGTGCTGCTCCTGTACTTATCGCGTTTAACATTCAATCTGTTCAGCCAGAACATAGTTCGTTGGAAGCATAATGCGAAAGTGTGCAGTATCTTTTAACAAATAGTGACGAAACAAAAACAAAAACAATGCAAACTGCGTGTTTTTCTGCATATGCAAATGTGTCTGCAGAATTATCTGTTCATTTTGGTCATAACTTCGCAAAAAATTTGTTTTGAAACGTTTTACTTTCAGACGTCACTCATATATACATTTTTTTGATTCCTTGACACGTAGTCGTGCTTCACAGCACATATAGGTCTATATGTTTTTGCGCAAGGTTTTGTGTTAGTTTAAATAGAAAATGAAGTATTAGGCAAACAAGCGTTTTAGTACGTGATGATGGATTTCGAATCCCAGGTTCGACACAAAATAGGGCGCGCAAGTTTAATTTCACGTTCCATGAAACATAGGTAAAAACCAACACGAGTGATAAAAAAAATAATCATCACGGTGTCGTCGACGAAGGGAGCAAGCTGTAGGTCGAAGATAAATCTGTTTACTTGTCCGAACTTCAGGCCGGTAAACGGGAGCACATATTGCAGTGATACACACTGGCCAGTAAACGGAAGGCCACATTAGAGCCATACATACTGGTACTGATAGCAGCCAAGAGAGCATCGGCCGTCGTTCAACTGACAAATGGGCAAGCGCATCACCATTTACACATGTGATGTGAAATACTCAATCTTATCACTGGTCTTCGTGTAAGCTTTAGAATAATCTTGAGTGTTTGCGTCTTGGGCAAAATTCTAACAGAACGATTTACGATTATCACGAATCTTCTCTAGCCCGACGCGGTGGTCTAGTGGCTAAGGTACTCGGCTGCTGACCCGCAGGTCGCGGAATGAAATCCTGGCTGCTGATTGATTGATTTGTGGGGTTTAACGTCCCAAAACCACCATATGATTATGAGAGACGCCGTAGTGAAGGGCTCCGGAAATTTCGACCACCTGGGGTAATCCTGGCTGCAGCGGCTGCATTTCCGATGGAGGCGGAAATGTTGCAGGCTCCTGTGCTCATATTTGGATGCACGTTAGAAAACACCAGGTGAGCGAAATTTCCGGAGTCCTCTACTACGGCATCTCTCATAATCATATGGCAGTTTTGCGACGTTAACTCCACATACCAATTATCAATCTTCTCTAAAAAAGGAGCAGTTTGCGTTGAGCATTCCTGACAGGCTTTGTGGACGAATACAGAATGTCATAAAAGTAAAAATAAGAAATGCGGGTCAAAATATATTGTTCCCATTACGTGAGGTATCGCCAAAATCTGAGACGTCGTTGTGAAGACACATCATCATGCCCCGTGACGTCACACAATGAATTCATCGCGTGGCATCGTCGCTTAGTCAAAGGTGGCGTAAGTTTTTGTTCTCAATTCCACCAAGATTACGAATGCAACGGAGAACTTTATAAGCAGGAGAAATTGTGGAATGCCTTCCATCCTTGAGGAAGTGCAAAACTAGGTTAGACTTTTAAAGCTTTTGAAGGCAGATGGGGGCAGAATAATAGAGCAGCTCCAAAGAACACAGCCTTCACATTTCAGTCAGTTTAGGCGGATGCAAAGGGACTCTGTGACTATTGTGATATCATTTAAATTGACACTCTAGGGGAGTTCTGTTATTTCAATTCTTTCACCACCTTTTTTCGCTCGTAAGGATGAAGTACATATTTATTTATTATTTATTACATATACCTACAGAGCCTGAGGGCATCACAGAAAGTAGTGGTTAGCATATATATACAAATGTGCTATAACAAATTCTCTAAGAATACAAACTAATGAAACACCACGCCTTGAATGGCATTTTTATTAAGTTGGCGTCACTAACTGTTGTTATGAAGGTGGAAAGATTGTTTCATTCTGTGGTCGTCTGGGGGATAAATGAGTGGCTGTACAAGTTACTTCGGTATAACTGGACACCAACCTTAATCTCATGGTTCACGCACAATAAAATGTAGTCAAGTTGAAGAAAAAACTTTTTTGTGAAAGACTCAAAGACGAAAACATACATTTACGACCTAAAGACAGATCAGGCAGATTTGATGTATTCTTCAATGTAGATATAGAACCGTAACTGGAGTAATTAGAGGAGATAAACCAGGCAGCACAATTTTAAACAGACTGTTGTGTATTGATTAGTGTGGTTTGATTGGGGTTCCACGTAGGTGCTGCATGCGTAAGGAACAGTGATAATTTATAGAGACCTTAATATAAACAAATGCCTAGTTTTTGTATTGCGTTTCTATCGAGCCAATTTGACATATGAGCATGAATTGGAGAGTAAAAGGAGCTTTTTATATTTAAAATAGGTATTTATAGTTCCTTTAGGTACCTATTTTGGACGTTGGTCTCTAAATTTTTATAGGTGCCTATATATATGCCTGTTTTCAGAAATAGTACCCATGTAGACGCTATTTAACCACAAATTTTGCTTTCAAGTACCGCTGGAGTCCAGTATTCATGTTACCCGGCACAATTGAGCTTTCGGAACGCCGTGGGGTGCAACGTATACTTTATCTCATAACTTACTTTCAGCACTGTCAAGCCTGCATTGCCTCTTAGCCAATAAGAAGGTTTACTAGCCTGTATACACGTATTCATCCATGTTGCGCTGCCTGCTTGACATCTCAACGCCGTCTGCTCGCTTGTGTAGGGAGCAGGAGGTGCTTCTGTGCAGTGGCAGGACAATAAAGAAAGAATGCGAAACTGTGGATAGTCATCAAGGGGGAATTAAAGTGTAATTTAAAAAATATGCATGTGGTTTTTCTTTTATTTGTCATTTATTTCTGAAATGGAGCTTCACGAGTTCACATGAAAAATTTTCCTTAGACAGTGGAAGATGTTGCGTGCCAAATGAAAAGCTCTGTATACAAGAATTTTTTTTAGTTTGTTCATTACAAGCTGCGTAAGCATGATATGAGGAGGTGAGCTTGAAACCTTCGCCACTCACTCGACGTAAACTTTGCAAGCAGAAGTCCTTCTCTGCTCTATTTAGTATCAAAGCAACTTGGATATAGAGGGTCACATTACTGGGACGCATCAGCACGTCATGCGCGCATAAGGTTACATTCGCATCAGATACCCATGCTAGGCCATGCACGCAAACGGTGTTCTGCCATTCCGACGTTCTAGGCCCGTTACTGTTAGATGCCTCCATGCGCGCACGTTTGCAGAAGCTGGCATGGATCACATAGCCTTACCACGATACGCAAAATCGCACCACTGGAACTCCTCTAAGGAACAATCCACCAAAAACATGGCAAGTGCTGTGAATGCTGGCACCGGCACGGTGCTTAGTCTCGCATCTCGCTCGATACGATTTAAAAATAAAAAACAACGTGCATGGATTCTGTATGCTGTAATTTCTCTCTCAATCTTCGCACTTCTATTCAGGCAACAGATTTCCCAAATATGCACGTCATCTCGAATAGTTTTCGCCATGTCATGTATTGACGTACGCAGGACTAGCCCTTATTGTATACATTACCTCAACCCTGTTTGGGGCACATGGCCGTGAGATGAACATCAAGCAGTGTTTAGTCTGACGTTTCACCCCTTAATGCCGCTCGGTGCACTGCAAATCTTGGCAAATGATATTGTGAGCACCCACTGCATGAAAGTTCCTTCGCTTCTTGAAATTTTTAAACCTGCGAAAAGGCCCTCTAAGGTGTTCACAGACAAGAAAAATTGGGCCTGGTGGTTAGGCCAATTTAATACATGCAAAAAGACTCTTCTGGCCTATTGCGCTCTGGCTCTTTGCAACTGTGTGGCGCTTCTCAGTCATGCCGAAAAGATAGAGACCCAGGAGCATGATTATTCGAAGGTAGACACTTGACTCACTATGCTGGACTACAAATAGAGAGATCGCATTTTGCGAACCCTGCGGAAAAAACAGCATAGTGCTAAATAACTGCCTTTGTATTATCAAAAAATAAAGCCTTTCTTTTTCCTTCTCGGTCGTAGACACAGATACCACACATTTTTTTCTAAAATTTTAATTTTGTGAAATTTTATTGTGTATATTGACAATTTTGGGACCATAAAACAGTGTTCTGTCCACCTACTTTGGGCGCCTATAAAAACAGTGTTCAGTCCACCTACTTTGGGCGCCTATAAAAACAGTGTTCAGTCCACCTACTTTGGGCGCCTTTGGGTGCCGATAAATCCGGCCAGTAGTGATAAACACCCCAGTCACATGTCTCGGATTCATGTCTTAGCTATCTGCACAATATGTTAAGAGAGCTGAGGAGTAAATATTTAAGGGGAAAGCTTTAGATGCCTTATATTAGAACGCTATATTATCAGAAGGAATTCGTATGAGGCTCCACGCCAAAAGAAAGAGAAAAGTGGCATATTTTGCTTGCAGGAAATCGAAACACAGCTAGGTAATGTGACGAGACCTTGCGCAGTAGTGGACAACGACAAAACAAACAGCAATAGTCAATGGCGTATTATTGAATTTTTGAAGTTTCATCTTGCACTTTTGTAAAGACGTTGGCAGCATAACACTTCTGTGAAGACATAAACCAACAAGCGGACAAATAAAAAGAAAGCAGAGGTGCTACAACTCTGATCAGAATGTTCATTGTGCAAGGTTTAGGTACCCATCGTTCAATGAAAAGCGTCCTCTTCGTAAGATTCCTCAAAATAAAGGACAACGATATATTTGTGTTTTATTGTATATACAAGCACACATAAGCGATGAAGTTTAATTATAACAAGCACACGTAAGCGATGAAGTTTAACTAAAAGCTGTTATCAAGTGAGACCGTTAACAGTATCAAGAGTGGTAAGTTTACTCATTATTAAAATTGTCTGATCATTTGTCACAGGTCATGTGCATATGGGGCGGGTGATGAAGCTCACTTGTGCTCCTATTTAACGCGCGCATTTATCCTAATCTGTATATCCAAAGGGCTCTAAAGCAGATGAAAATAACTTCATGCAGAGCCTCCTCTGAGAGTTTCTTGGGCAATGCGTAATCATAGATCTCTGTTGCGGAAAATGTTGTGGTTTTTGCCTTCTTTAAAACGTTTTGCTCTACTCAGCACCGCTATATACAAAGTTTTTGATGCTCCTTCCCGGCTTGGTTCGCGTCTTGGAGAGCCCATTGAAAGGCGCATCCTGAAATCACCGAAAGTCGTGTTGTTATTTAGTTTTTGTTAAGTCTACTTTTTCTGGTGCCTACAACCTTCCGCGTAAGCTCTCTGTGTTAGCCCATATAGGCTTGTTTTACTGCAACACCAAGAAATATTGCAACACAGCCTTCATAAGAAGTATCTTCTTTCTTGCGTTTGTTTTGCACTGCTGTAATAATTCGCTTATATCCTACTGATAGATCAACTTTTTTAGGCCCGGTTGTTCAGAACGACTGTGCTTCTGATAATTGAAACTTAAATATTGGAGCCTAGTGCTACAAAGCTATTAACTTTTTGTACACATAGAAT
Source organism: Rhipicephalus microplus (assembly GCF_043290135.1). Classification (NCBI taxonomy): domain Eukaryota; kingdom Metazoa; phylum Arthropoda; class Arachnida; order Ixodida; family Ixodidae; genus Rhipicephalus; species Rhipicephalus microplus. The sequence goes on from NC_134703.1 coordinate 119,693,615, forward strand.
TCTTTATTATTTCACAGATGAACAGATGCAGTTTATTTCTCCTGTCTATTCATATAAATGCCGAATAATTCAGAAATCCTTCCCATAGCTGTGGCAAAGGTTTAGTTCCGGTGTGATACAAGGGTATTGAACAAAAAGTTCTCAGCAGTAGCCTTGTTTAACACCTATATTATTTTTGTAGTTCTTGTCCTCTCAATTTCTTCCTGCGAAAATTTCTGCTTTCTGCAATAAAAGCATGTTCACAGTCTGCACGTAGATTATTGTAGAGAACCCATAAAGGTTTTTTTTTGGCATCATCTTGAGATGGTGAGTCGGTTGTCATGTTTACAGGCTTGATCTCGTGACACCTGTGTACCTTAGCGGCAAAGAACCGGGGCTGATACAAGCAACGCGATAAACCGAGACTTCCTCGCTTTCGGATGGTTTGTGTTTAGAGAAATTTATTCTCACAAACAGTGAACTTTAAGCACAATCCAATATAACATCGCGGTTGAACACAACATCTACAGACACACCAAAATTCGTGCCGAGGTTGAAGTGGGCCCAAAAGCTGATGGAGATACAGACATTCGTTTTCATTTTTACAAATGTTATAAGCACGAAAATTTAGTAAATAAACGAACTTAGCATTTCAACAAAATTTTCTAGTATAGTAGATCAATACTTATTAGTATTGATACTTAGTAGTATTAGTAGCCGGTAAAGGAAGTCTGTTCTATACTTTTTTCGCAATCTTCCGCCAACCATATATTGAAAAAATAAGAAGCACACCTCAGTTTCGTCGCAAGGGCGAAGGATCGTATTCTAGAACGACAAACTCTAATGTTAGAAATAAGCCTAGCAGCTAACTCTTGGTGCTTCGATCTCCCGAGTCGCTTGGCTAACCTCCCTGTCCTTCCTCATTTATTCCTCCTCCTCCTCCTCCCGAGTCGCTGGTGTAAGATAAAACAAATGATCCATGGGGCGAAGCAGTTTTTATTCTGTCTCGTCGTCTCAACTCGAAGTACGCGTTGAGGTTACAGCTCGTACAAAGGTACGCGAGCATCGTCTATTGTTGTTTGTGGAGACAGCGCGCGTAAGAGTGTTCGCTACCACTTACTTTTGTTCGAACTTTGATGTTTCTAACTGAAACACAAAAAAGAAGACAACATAAAGTAAGAATTCAAGATTTAACAGAAAAGGGCATCACAGGCCACGAACTATGTTCTAATCGTGCATTCGACTGGTCGTTTTTCAGCTCTTCGGAGGCTCAGAAACATATACATAAAGGGCTACTAAGCGCGGCCACTTAAAATATGGGGAAAATACATGATCAGAAAGCAGGACCATGAGTGACATGCATAACCCCTTCTTTTTGTTGTAGAACGTGGAAGCTGCTGAACTTGCTTCTTTTAAACATGGTCACAGCGCACGGAAATGACCGCCCAAATGTGTCGCAAGAAACACGCCGACATATACTTAAGTCATTAGCACGCTAGTCAAGAATATAGGGATAATGATGATGATAATCATTAAACATTATATATATATATATATATATATATATATATATATATATATATATATATATATATATATATATATATATAGTAAACTGGCTCCACTTGGAACAACAAAAAAGTTAATTTACACAAAACACATTTTTCGTTTTTTTTAAAGTATAGTACCTTTATATGGTGTCCTACACTAGGGTATTAGTACTTTCATAAAGATCGTATGCAACGGAAAACATAGCTGACGCTTGCAGTAACCGGAATGTACAGCGAATGCGCTGGAAATTTCATATTATTGTGACAGCAATTATATGGACAATCTCGGCTGGATTTTGCCGCTGGCGTCGGCATCGATATCATGCACTGTATATGTACACGTATCTATATATATGAATCCACAAGAAGAAAAAATCCAGAAAAAGTCTCCGGCGCACGGAATCGAACATGGAACATCCACGTCGTGAATGCAAGGGGTTTACCACTGATGAATGCGAGGGGCTAACCTCCACCATTCAAACAGCAAGCTATTTATATATACCACTTAGCGCTGCTGGCTGGCATCTCGGGGGGGGGGGCACTCTTGTATTTTCAGCATTATCAGCACTGTGACTCAATGAGCGCACGGCGGGTCTCATCTCTCACGCGTACTTTGGCTCGCGGAGAGGAGAGGAGTGGAGTGAACGACCTCTCACGGCCCCTTATCTCTCTGTGGGGAGGATCATACACCTTGGCTGGTGTTAGGCTTGTACTGGAACAATTCTGTTGTAGCTACGGGGCGCACAAAGGTCACTGCAATCGTTGCAGAGTCTCCGTTTGCGAAAAGGGAGCGCTTTTCAGTCACAGCAAAGTAACAAATGAGATTTATATTCGCTTTCATCTGTGCCTGTGAGTACGTTTTGAGCGTCATTTGTGCGTGTGAAACGCAAGGCACGTTTCTATCTGCTCGCCATTCTGCGCGCGACCTTCCAATTTGTTGCTTTCGCCATGCTATCGCGTTCATTGCTTTGCCTTTGTGGCAAAGTTGTGACTTTTTTTCAAAGAAAGTTCATACTTCCTGACTCGCCATTTGTTCACCGGCCTGTCTCGCGGATGTAAACCCTACCACAACTGAGCGTTTTTTCGGACATCATGCCAGCAGAACAAGCGACATACGGCCTTGCTTACCTCTTACCACATAGGCAGGGCTTCGGTGTGTTAGAAATTCCTGGGCACAGGCAGCCAATTTGCGGGGCGTTCAGAATACTCGAGGTACCTTATACCTGCTAGCCGCGATCTTATTATTTGAACCAATCTACTGCAAGTGTTGTAACCTACTGCAACTATTAGACTTTTCTACATCAGCTCCCTATTCCGCGTTAGAAAACTATTTCCTGCCGATACTTTCACCATTTGCGCTGAGTACCGGCACTTACGCATGTCACCTGCGCGAGCACCCAAGTAACGTGGACAATTTGGTATAGGGGCACCTGGACATATATCATTGCCGTGACTGTGGGTGCAAGTCCACTTTTAACTAGCGTGCTAGTGGCAAGGCATACGTCGTAACTCACCCGCGAGAATACACAAGTGAAAAATATACGCACGTTGGTGACGGCTGTGTAAGTAATTCATCTTTCGCACAGTCACGTTCTGAGTATATACTTTGCCATGCTGAGGGCCCATCCCAAACACTTTTTAAAAGTGATTTGATGGTCGATGTATCTCTTATATTTGCTTTTATTGTTTTGTGTACATGTACCGTTTGTTTTATTAAACCTGTCCGAAATCTCCCAAACTTAGGAAAATGGAATGACAGGTTCGATGTCGCCATTGTAACTTCTTTAGCAGCGGCTGCTTGCACTTCAGCATGAATAAAGACATCGTCTGAGGCCGACAGTAGTCACCACATTTGAGATTCTGAAGAGGAGGTTTGCAATCTTGTTTAGATAGTAAGCTTCTTATGGCGGAGTTCAACCTAGTGTGCGGCGTGACAAGTCTTCCTAAAGGATACTAATACACTCTAACTTTACTCCGCATCTGCGTGGCTTTCCCCTCTCTCTCCCTTCTCTCGCTCCCTTCGCCTCTCTGCTCCTATTTGCCGGCGAATGTAACGAAACGCTTCCTGAGCAGTGGTGGTTTCCGTACGCCCACTGCCTATCATATCCTCCCGGCTCTCTTTCCATTCGCCTACGAACCCCCTTTCTACGCTACGCATGAGAACGTGTTCTAGGCTTCCGTGAGTTAGAGGGCTGATGCTTTGTTCGTAGCCGTTGATCGTCGGTCTTATGGCGTGCCACGTTTCCATGAGACGGAGCGCGTCTGTTTTGCTTGAGGTAGGGCTAGCACAATAGCTAGAAGGCGGTCGTATGCCTGCGGTCCAGTAGGATGCACGACGTATCTCAGAGCAGGAGGAAGCATGGCTAAAGTGATGGCATACCTGTTTTTCGGCGTGATGACGTTGTGCAAGGAGAAACGAGTCTGCATCTTGAGGAGCCAGATTGTTGGGCTCTCTGGCCAAAATTAGGGCAATTCCAGCTGTAAAATGATGCAAGGCGCCGTGGTAGTCGTATCGGATTGTCGCGCTATGGTTATAGGTGGATCAGAAGCTGGCTTGGTGCGTGTGGCCAGTAGAAGCTTCTGGACTGTCATTTGATGGTTTGAAGTGATCACTGTAGCGAACAGGTAGACGAAGAATGCTGCCACATCGAATGACGAAGACCAACTGTTTTATTTCATGTCCCGTGCGAACCTCCTCGCGCCTACAGCGACTTCGTCCTCGTCGCTTCAGAGGCATGGTGCCACGTGACACATGCTTGACTGACAGAGAAAGTTGCAGGAAGAGTCAGACCAACAGAAATTCAGGCATGGCCACTAATCTACAAAGTAGAACCACTTTCCCCGAACCCTTTGCAGTGCTCAATATGTTGGCGATTCAGCCACAGCATGAAAGGATGCAGATCACAGGCTAGATGTCGTCTGTGCGGAGAGAGTCTTGACAGCTGCGATTGCAAATCTGATGACCAGAAGTGCTGCTTGTGTAATGGAGCGCACCCTGCAGACTCTGCTGAATGTGGCGCAAAAGAAAGAGAAATGAGTGTTCTAGAAATCATAGAACGCAGGCGTTGCTTTAGGAGGGAGGCGGTAGCAGAAATGCATGAAAGATCGAAAGGTTACGCAGGCATAACATCCCGGCACACAGCGGCAATGGATTCATCGCTCGCAAAGTCGATAACTGAGGCTATTGAAAAGTCTACTGAAAAGGCAATGCAACGACTGGCAGCTACTCTTTTCGAAGCCTTGGCTGATATGTTAACACAACAGCTGACACAAATCATTGGTACAGTTTCTGTACAAAATTGGGATTGCACGCTCTGTTGATTTCAAGGGGTACAGAGAAGGAAAATCAGACAGTCAATCATAGATCTATCTCTGCGAAAGCAGGACCTTCAAAAAATAGAGTTCAGGCTGAGTCAGAACCTGTGACAGATGATTCAGGAGACTTTACAGATATGGACACAGAATCTCTAAGAACTTTGAAACGTAACAGATCTCCCCCTTCTATAAAGTCTTCTCAGAACCCAAAATCCAAGAAATACTTGTCAAAGAAAGACTTCTTTGAGAACCTTTCAAAAATTGATTTCTTGAAAAAAGATATTCCGGATCAGGCAGTTCCTTCTGCTGGTATAGCATCAAAATAGGTTCCCTAAAATTCTTGCAGTGGAACTGCCGGTCTGTTTGGTCGGCAGCTAATATTTACAATATATTTCTTCGCAAAGTTCTCCCGACATAATTGCCATTCAGGAAACCTGGCTTGCTAACGGTAAAAAATTTTACATGAAAAATTATCGATTAATCCGGCTGGATCGGCCGAGTAGAGGTGGAGGTCTGGCTTTCTTAATATCAACTAAATTTAGTCACAGAGCCAAGATATTGTATCAGTGTATGGATACGAATGACGAAATTCTGGTGTTAGACATAACACTACCAGACTGCTCGCCTTTCTTTTTTGCAAATGGATACTTTCCTGCAGGAGTTCACGACACGAGATGCCTCGATATTATGGTAGCTTCATGTAGAAAAGAAATAGTACTGTGTGGTGATTTCAATTCACACTATGTGTCTTGGGGCTTCAAATCTGATGTATGCGGAAGATGTTTGTGGGAATGGACGCTTGATACTAACTTTTCCTGCTTGAACTCACACGTTGCTACATTTGTAAGAGGTAACTCTAAATTGACTATTGATTTAACATTTTCCAGCTCTACTTTAAGCATATCCTTGTGGAATATATTAGATTGTGCTACAAACAGCGATCACCTTCCTATTACGTTTGAAAGTAAGTTCCCGAGGTTTAGTTTGGCAGGAAAAGTTGGCTCATTCGTAAATTATGCTAAATTACAAAAAGACTCAAAATCTACGTTAACTTTTCGCGAGGAAATGCAGGAAGACCTTAGGTCCATGAGTGTAGGTGTGGTGTTGAAACGATCATTAAAAAATTCAACGTTTACTGTAAAGTCGAACACAGCGGGATCTTTTAGCCCGTGGTGGAATCTAGAATGTGTCAGGGGGTATAGAAAGCGAAAAGCGGCTTGGAAAAAGCTGTTATTTAACCAATGCCCCAAAACTTGAAGTGATTATAAATTCATGGCCGCTGATTTTAAGCGTCTAGTGCGCAAAGCAAAAGAAGACTATGATATGAATAAATTTAACTACCTAAGTCTAAAAATAGGAAAATGCTTTTCAGGTTTTTACGTGCGAGAAAAATTATTCCACAGGCAGAAAGCAGTCATTCCACCATTATGTCTCCTCGCGAACTCTCTGATTTCTTGGAAAGTATTGCTAAAGGCTTGCAAACCAGGTTTACGACAGTTGTGCCAAAGTCCAGGGTGAAATTAAGGGTAGATTGTGATTTCCAGGAGGTATCTTTAGCTGAACTGGCGGATGTGATGAAGAGCTTACGGCCCGCTGTTCCCAGACCTGATGGGGTGACCTCTACAATGATTAAAGTGCTATACGAAATATCCTCACATGAAATCCGTAATATAATTTATTATTCACAGAAAAATTCTTCGATTCCGGCAGATTGCAAGCTTTCCGAAATAATTTCGATACTTAAGAAACAGGGAATGGAGTTTACTATGGATAACATAAGGCCTATTTCATTGACATATAACCTGGTCAAGCATGTAGAGGGAGTCTTAAATGCCCGTATAATAAACTACATCAATGAACATACAATACTAAACCCCAGACAAATTGGCTTTAGATCGGGATACTCCATTTGGTGTGCACATGTGGATTTGGAAAGTTGCATACAGCTGGCTCGGCATCACCGCGAATACTGTACACTAGTCACTCTAGACTTAGCTAAAGCGTACGACAAAGTGGAATATCCTATCCTAATCCAGAAGATGCAAGACTATCGCTTTCCAAAATATATAACAGCATGGATTACAGAGTTTGTGAAAGACAGAGAATTTTATTGCTTGTTGGATGGATGCTCTTCTAAAAAATATAAGCAAACACGAGGTCTACCTCAGAGCTCAGTATTATCCCCGGTGTTATTCAACATATTACTAAGTTCCATTCCAACTCATCAGGATATTCAAATTTACGTATATGCAGATGATATTGCTTTCTTCGCAACAAACAGTGATCTGCACTCATTGTATTAGGCATTACAGAATTACATGAACATGCTAGAAGGACGGCTTGACAATATCCATATGTCATTGAAGGCCAAAAAAAGTGCGCTTCTGCCATTCTCTTTTTAAGGATAGTGTCAACATTTCCCTGATGTATCGTACCGAGCTCATTCCCCCGGTCGATTTCCTGAAATACCTAGGCATCGTATATATTAGGACGCTAAATTGGAAAAGCCATATAAAGGAGGTTGGCTGTAAAACGTCACGTGCCTTGCGGTGGGAAAAAGGAAAATAGGATTGCGTAGGAGTACATTGATAATGATTTACAAGATGTATGTGCAGCCTATTACGGAACTTGGGTGTGTATTATTTTCAGGCAGCGCGGCTTACAAGATGAGACAATTGATATTATTAGAAAGAGAAGCTTTGCGCTTGTGTCTTGGTCTCCCCAAATTTGTGGCAAATAATGTTTTGTATGTGGAAGCGCGCCTTCCACCTTTGTTAACTCGGTTTAGAATACTTACAGTTCAAACTTTCCTAAAAATATACAATTCACCTCTGCGACAAGCTTCATACGTTTTTATTCAAGAACCAACCGCATTCTTTAGAACAGAATGGTCTAGACTACACTCCCCTCAGATTAGCTTCGTCCAAGCTTGCTAGAGCCTCTCAATGTAAATATTTATCAGATTTGCATAACGAAGACACCTAATCCAAAACATGAAATTAAATTTGATGATATTTTGCCCTCTAATGCGAAACAACTGCCCCTTCAATATTTAAATATTCGGTTAAAAGATCACTTCGCTCATCTGTCCATAAAGAACATTATTGCGACGGATGCATTCGTATTGAACAAAAAGGTTGGAATAGGCATCTTCTGTACTTCTCTCGACTGGTCTTTCTCAGTTCGATTAGCAGATTACACGCCTATATTCATCGCTGAATTATTTGCTATAATTCTAGCGCTTCGTAAACTTCCTGCAAGCGAATCAGAAGCGGTCATACTTACCGGTTCTCTCTCAGTATGCACTGCACTATCTACAGCAAAAAATTTGACATTATTGAGTATTATTAGCAGTTTATTACCAGAAAACCTGAAAAAATTTCACTTGCTATGTATATCTGGCCACTGCGGGATTTATCCAAATGAGATGGCAGACTCGTTAGCCAAAGCATCTTTAAGCGGACCACTCTTACCTATTTTACCTGATTTTGCCTACGTAACAGCACTCAGATATAGAAATGCGTGTTTGCACAAAGAAATAGAAAAATTGTCATTGGATAAAGTCAGATACTTAGTACATCTAAGATATTGCTGCAACAAACAGTGGTGTTATCTTGGCAGTTAGAAATTACAATCACCAGATTACGATGCAGAATTCCGCATCTGAATTACTACCTACATAAAGCTGGACTAACCACATCTCCGTTGTGTCTCTTTTGCAAGGAATCGGAATCAATAAATCATTTCTTTTTATCCTGTCAACGTTATGCTTATCAAAGGAAAAGATACCTGGTCGGACCAACTGAGAAGCTAGGTTCAAAAATAAACGTGGAACTAATTTTATCCTTCGAAGGGATTACATTAGGTCATAGCCACAGGAAGGATTTCTCTGCTGTGTGCGAGTACATAAGGGCAACAAAGAGATTACCCTGTTAGCCTATTGTTATTATTTACGGCTACGAGACTACCTGAATGCCTGACTTTGCACACGTGATGATCCTGCCGCCCGATTCTTGGCCGATTCCCCTTTGTGGGCGAGTGCCAGAAAAGCTGAAGGTTCATCATCATCATCATCAATCGTAGGTTATCAAGCAATGAAAACGTATGGTGGTGCTGTGGGAAATTGGAAGTGGGTGAGAGGTTGAAAGGTTGGTTTGTATGTTCGCGATACCTTTCTGTAAAATGGACGCCATTTTCTATCGGACATAAGGGAAGCACAAGATTACCACTGAGACGGGCACTTGGTTGGCTTTTTACGCTGTCAGAAGGCAACATTAAATGAAAGATTAGGCAACGTACTTCCAGCACCATCAGCATTACACATAACAAAGCTCATGTCCTACCATGATACTTTGCTTGTTAGCAGCCTTGATGACCTTAAGCTTAAAGAGCCTTCATGGCACCGCCCTTACATGAATGATGGGAAACGTTTGCGGATTGTGGCACTCGGGTGAGGGCTGGAGCGGCGAGTTAGTAGCCTTATATTCTCACTACTTTTTGAGAGAAGTGTAATAATTGAGCATTGATTCAGATAAAAAAGCTACACCCATTATCACACGCATTCATTACAGATTCACTGCTACGTCTTTTTTTTTCTGGGGCTGAGGAAGGGCGCTTTGTACGGATAGTTTCCTAAAGCAAGCAATGATCAAAAATATTGTGGTAAAAGAAGAAATTTGTAGTCACCTCTACATCAGTTTATATCGAGTTTCTTGCCAATATTACGCCTACAGATAGTATTAACATAAAAGAATTGAAACAATAAGCGATTGTAACGGGAAAATCCTCAAAAGGCGCAAACAAGCGCCGTCGAATATCATTGCGTTCAGCGGCGAATCCTCAAAGGCGAATCAATAACGCCCTTTTTTTTAGAAGCAGGAACTAATTAGGCAGTACTCTGGCTTCTTTCCAATCACCACTGGTCGAAGCAACTTTCAGGCAGAGAAGAAAACAAGCGAGAAAAGGTAAGCGTATTGCGCAAAGGATGTACAACCAGAACGATAAGTGCTAAGCGAATCACCTTCAAAACAATGGAGTCTATTGATTACTTGCTTCTTGTTTTCAATTTGGAACTGTGTAGCTTTTTTTTATTTTATCCTCTCGTCCTCCCATTTCAATGCACTTTCATGTGGTGACGTTGCTGCTTGCGGCACATCAAAAAACAGTCAGTATGGGTTGCTTATTCTTGTTTCGTCCTTCGGTACAGAGATGATGGTATTTTGTGTTCTGCCTCGGTAGGGTACAGCTTACAGAACTAAGGACTACCACTCTTCCTCCTGATCAGCTTGTTGACCAGCAGTGGCTGGGGCTGTTGGTACGTCCACTCGCTCTTGTGATTTATTTTAGCACATATTAATATTAGTAAACGCCATTGTTTTCAAAACGTGGCCATCAATTACAGAAATTGGAGGTAAGAAGACGGTGCATGATGAGGTGAAAGTTCACCTAGTTGCTTCGAAATGATAGAATAGAAAAACAATGTGGAAGCTTGAATGGTGAGCGGGATGTATGGCTACTTTATTTAGTAGCTTCTTAAAAATAGAAGAATAATAAGGACTGAACTGTTGTGCATTCATAATTTCTTAGTCACAGCGGTGTCACTCTCGCGCTGCTCGTGCTCACACGGCGCTAGAACAGAACAAGTTCTTGCATCTAGCGAATAGGGCGGCCAATGTGCAAAACGCTCTATCTGGTAACAGAAACGAAGCCAATCGGTTGCTTCCAGTAGGATTATCTGAGGACACTGCTTTTTTTCTGTGGGTGTGAGTGCAATCAAGTGTTAATTTTTCTAATTTGTGGGCTTTCTTTTACATAGAAAAAAATGAGCGCACAATTATTATTTTGTGGGGAGTAGCACAGACAGCTGTGATTTCAACAGGTACACATCAGCCTCATTGACATTTTGATGATTAGACGAGTACTTTTTGAGCGACAGTTTTACTAAGAATAATCAGTTGCTAGTCATTAATAAATTATTAGCAGTGGCTACTTCGGTACACTGGCAAGGATATGCACTAGGTTTGCTTCACTTTTGTGAATAGGGCTGCATGATAGTTAGGACAGCCTGAATATATATATATATATATATATATATATATATATATATATATATATATATATATATATATATATAAATATATATATATATGTGTGTGTGTGGGAAAGAAGGGTATAAATAACGGCTCATTTTTCCGTGTTTGGACATAATAATAATGAGATCTGACAAACAATAATGCCAAGAAATGTATAGGGGAAGTTATTAGGCCAATTGTAATCTAAATGTAAAGAAAGAAAGGGGGTGAAAAAATAACTAGCCGTGAGCAGGAACCGAACCTTCGACCTTCGAATATATATAAATAAATAAATAAATAAATATATATATATATATATATATATATATATATATATATATATATATATATGATCTCAGAAAATCTTCAGAGTCTTGTCCAGGCCTTTTTCGTCTTTTTTTGTGCCTCTATAGTATATCTATATATAGTTAAATGCAGTATATCTCCAAAAAAAAAGAACAATCTCAGCCTATATGTGTTTCAGATAGTGCCATCGTGTGATTCACGCTCTCGCTCTCCCTTTATGTAGAGGCAAAAATCAACACGGTTAGTTACAACAACGAGGATAGAATTCTGTGAAGAAGCTCTTCACCGCTCGATATTGAGAAAGCTTCAGGGGGCCTTCATGGAGACCTGCGTTTCGCTGTGGCGAGTGCAGCTGAGTCTCGTATATAGTGCAGCAGCGTAGGTTTCGATCAGTTTTCATTTTAGGGGCGAAGCTCCTTAAAGCGGCACCCGTTTGTCCCTCGTAGCCATAGCCGTATGTAACAAGTATAACATTTCGACCTCCAAGGTGCTGCCGGTGAGAGATTTCTTCTGTGCGTTGTTGAACAATAAAGAATTCGCTGCGTGCGCGTTAACTAAAAGCCGAATTCTCCTGTCTCTCATTCTTCCTTAGGAGCCATTGGCATGTACAATGAGTACTACTTGACAAGAAAGGCTTGCTACGTTATACTCGCTGGGTATAACCTCCTTGGTTTTAGAAATGTTTTGCGAGCATTGGGCCGCAGTGCCATGAATACAGTGAACTAGTATATACCATGAACTCGAGGTGGTTAAAGGTGGGAGGTAGATACGAAGCGCAAGCCGTAAGAAAGTGTGCGTGTGCCACCTCTCGTTTAGTCCTTGGAATGTCCACTGGATGGCGGTGCTTCTATATGGGGAATATATGGTGAAAAGATGCGAGATGGTGTTACTCGGAGTGTTGAATAGATGGACGAACGGACACACAGACAGATGCATGAATGGACGCATGAACGGGCACAGGAGTGGATGCATGGACGAACGCAGAAACGGACGCACGGACGGGCGGATGGACGCATGGACGGTCACACAGGCGGACGCATAGACGAACGGAAGCAATAACGAATGGACGGGCGAATGCTTCGCCCCACTCTCCGTCATTCACTCCGTGGGTATGCTGCAAATTTGTTTGTTTTTTTGCTGGGGGATGACGATGATACTGGTAATGGCATTACGAAAATACGGACGCAATGATTTATCCACGACATAAAAACCTGACGATTTGTCACACGAAAGAAACTTCGAATGCATGAAGTGAACTGAGACGACAATGTCGGCTTGACTTGACGCTTGGTGTTTCGCAATCTATATGTAAGGAAGATTTCTGTTCATGGAAAGAGAAATTGCCCTGCTTCGTCGAAAGGGCCTTGATTGTCTGAAAAAAAAAGCCCTTACATTGTATTCTCTTATGTGATAGCGTGTAAATGGCGATAGGAAATCGTGGCACACTGTGGACAGAAACAGTGACCGTGTAGAGTAAGTGCCTGCAGTTTTCGCTGTAATTGAGCTGACGTTTTGCTGCCTCAGAATTCTTAGTAAAACAAACGGAGGCACCGTAGTGGAAGAAGCGCTCGAGAAATTGCTAGCAAACGTCACACAACCGAAGGTGGTTATGGGCCAAGATAAAGAAGGAGAGAGTTGCATAGAGCGGCTTTGTTTCACCATGTCACCGCGGGATTAGAAGCCACGGCATGTAATCTCCACTTGTTCAACACCCGCTCAAGACACCACTCAAGACATATCTCGCTGGTTTTCTCCAATGGGTGCATGGCTACAGGGAGCATTAAAGTATTTTCAAGTGGCGTCATTGCGCAGCGTGTAACCGAATGCTTCGGGTCGGCATGACCATTTCTCCTCGTCTGCCTTGCAGTTATCTTTTTTCTACTTAGGCTTTTTATCTTCCCTATGGTTCTCAGGGGCGTAGTCTTCCCTTTGTTTTCCGGGCATTGAGCCCGTTGTTTCGCAAGTGCATTTACTCACCTCAAGAGAGAGAAAAGAAATTGAGAGAAAGGCAGGGAGGTTAACCAGAAATTGGAGCATCCAGTTTGCTACCCTGAACTAAGGAAAGCATAATGGGGAAGAAAGATGGGAAAGAAAGCGGAGAACAAAACATACGCGCGAAAAAGTAAAAAAAGTGAGCTGGGCTGCTATAGTCTATTCAATAGGCCACTACCACGCAGAAAGTTCATTAAGGCCTTCATAGTGGTGGTGGATGGAGCAACTTTCTCCTCTGATTTGGCCAATTCTTCAATGCGCAAACGGTTCCCAAACCGGAGAAAAATCAAGAAAAGCAAAAGCGCCCTTTTGAGCCAGCCTCATTCTGTCGGATGAAAATATAGCGTTAAAAAACTTGTTGTATATCCCAGTAAAATGTATGCCATCTGGGTAATGTTAAATATGCACTATTTGTTATAAGGGATAAGCGTACCAGCTGATCCATTCCTTATGAACAACATTTGTATTCGATGTACCTGATCAATGCGAAACAAACAAATAAACAAGTGTATGGTGAACCGCGACTTTCTGTATTGCATGTTGTGATTATAGTTACTGAAACGCAATTGGACTTTGGTATTCTCAACGGAATGCATGAAAAAAAAAAAAACGCGTGACATGTGACGCTTGCACCATGATTTAAGTCATGTTCTTGTATTAGCCCTAGTGAATAGGTGAAAAAGAACAAAAACCTGAGCTAAGTTGTTGGGCAACCACCTTATTTGTCTTCTTATTCAATAAATACACCACAATTTCGGAAGCGCTCCTCCCGTATCAGTGTATATATAGGTTGTTTATGTAAGCAACCTATATGAAAGTGAAATGCAGTGCAGATCAGTTCTAAAGTTATAATATGCCAATAGGTGAACGTACAGAAAGTGCACTAACTTTTCATTTACATCAGGCTTTAGTGCTCAGATGTGAAACATAAAAACTTCATGACCTGTCGAGTACACGTACGCCGAATAATAAAAGCACAGAAATGTGAAACTATAGACAATTAGGAAAATATGATTATGCCCTTGAAGCGCAAAAATATTTAGAGCGTAGCATCAAATGGCATGGAGTATTTCATATTGGTACCAGAGATGGATTAGAGGCCGAGAAAAAAATAACAGACCGGCAATACTAACCGTTTTTTCAAAGGCAGATTTCAAACATAATATTACAAGGTATAATATGATAATGTTGATGTCATGGTTGCTGAAAGCTCAAAACATTAGATAAGTTAAACGAGACATCCGCAGACAAAAACGTAAATTACAGACGTACTAGAGATACTGCGAATAAGCAGTTTAGGGAGAAGGAACTTGTTGATTTGAAGAAAAGGAGACGAGACTGACAACGTTGTACTTCGTTTTCCTGATGTGCAGCATCCTCATCGTCACACGCCACTTGATTTGCGCAAGTAATTCTCTCCTAAGTCATTCACCTGCATAGCGCCTTTTCCTTAGGACTGAGAAGCACGATGTAGTACATTGAATTCTTTGCCATGGAAGCGGCATTTAAATTACGACAAAACGTAATAACGCTCCTGCTCCTAAACACGACATAATCTACACGACTATTCGAAAGTTCACTATAGCATTCCATACATTCAGATCTTCGCATTGTCACTTTAGTACTCGCAACGTATTCTTTGTCATTCAATAGAAAATAAAAAAAACAGCAAAGTACATCCTAAGTGCAATAAAATGAATCCAATCCGCATAGTTGAACAAATACTTATGCCTTTACTTACCTTAAGGATCTTTTTCCTCCGTGATTGCGCCGCAGTTATTTCTAGTGAGATAGTGTGACTATTAACATCAATCAGATGGTGTATCACACTTCCACGCGTTGATCTGATAAATCTGAAAGCTGGATGCATGAAGTCAGCCCACCTTCATCCTTCCGTGTACTTCCACAACGCCCCCTCGACACAGCTCTCTGCGGGATGCGTTAGCACAATTTCGAGAAGAGAACACAAGCTAGCGACGATTCCCAACCTAAATGGGAATATAATGCTTTATTTAGTGGCAAGGAGGGCCCAGAGAAGCAAACCTACGATTCATGAACATTCGAGTGTGCCCTTCCTACTTCTACTTTCGTTACTCTCTCTATTCTAATTCAGTTGTCACTTTTCTTGCGTTAGCCAATGAGAAATTGTTATTGTACACCCATTATTCTTTTCCGGAAAGCACAGAACGTAAAGTATCAGGGTAGCGCAGACACAACGTTCGGCAAAGTTTTCAGTCATTCATCGTTGCGAATTGTTTCACTACAGCTCATATATGCAAGGCGTTTGTTACAGCGGCGCTAGGCAATTGAATTGAGGACTGCGCGGCACACAGAAAAATGTCAAGGTTTCAATCCATGCTTGTGCAAGCATCCTTCGCCATTTTGGTATTTCTTTTCTACTTTAGCGAGTCCTGTCCCGAAGGCTCCGCCCTAAAGCATGCGGAGAGACGCATATTGTATATCTTTATCCGGTCATGCTTCTCGCCGTCTACATGTCCAAGCACACACTTTCACGATTTGAGAAGTGTAGAGACACGGCAAATGTTGTAGGAAAATCAGAGGGACAGCACTGCAATGCGACGTATAATGGCACTTCTTTACTCTCTACTTTCTTCGCGTAGGCTACCGGGAAAAACAAAAACTGTCGCTGCCTCGTTCTCAACCTTCTGTTCAAGAGTAATTTTCCTGCTTGATGTAAGTGTTCACGTTGTTGGTTTGAAACACTGCTAAAAAGATAAAACCAAACAGCGTCTTTTGACAAAATACAGACAACTTCAGCAGTGTTCTCGGACAACTGGCTTCAGCACTTACTTCGTAACAACAGCCTTTCTGAAAAGCTCTGTCAGTGACGCAATCTCTGCTTGAAGGAAACTGCAATAAAGTATTATAGCCAAGAATCAGATTGACCAAGATCATCGTCATCAGCCTCTGCAGAGTGAGTTCATCTGCCAATGACCACGAAGCTAATGGCAAGTCATACCAGCAAGCTTGTTGATTTCGTCACTGCACGTTATGGTTTGTTATCCCTTTGTACGCGTCATATTTCTTTATGTCCATTTCTGGCCATCTGACAAGCGATTATTTCTAATTGTCATAATAAAACCTACCTAGGCCAATTTTAAATGCGAAGCATTTCTTAGCGAACTTCGGTGCCTTTGAGCATATCTATCTATCTATCTATCTATCTATCTATCTATCTATCTATCTATCTATCTATCTATCTATCTATCTATCTATCTATCTATCTATGTATCTATCTATCTATCTATCTATCTATCTATCTATCTATCTATCTATCTATCTATCTATCTAGCCACCTACCACTTTTTGACTAGTCATAACATGAAAATTATCATCTGCATGTCATGAATGTCACGATATACGTTCCACGGTTCGTCAGCTCTTGCGGTGGTTTCGCTCACATGGCATGTAGCGAAACTGGTATGGTATGGCATGACTGCATGGCGAACACAAGCGACAGACCCTAACATAAAAATCGTGAGATCCGTGTCATGTAACAACATGACTACATACCACACTCATCATGCGCTGGCAGCCCTATCACTAGCTTCGCTTATACCAAATTTGGTATTACGGGATGTGGATGGATAATGAAGGTGTTATACTAGTGCAAACAAGATAAACATGAGAAGCGTGTCATGTAACAACATGACTATCTGCTACGCTCATGATGCGCTCGTGCCCGTTTCGTTAACTTCACATGTACCAAACTCGGTATTGCGCGACACGAATGGACGACATAGGTAAAAAACACATCTAAACATGACAATCATGATATGCATGTCATGTAGCAACATGACTGCACGCCTCACTGATTATACGCTCACGGCCGTTTCGCTAGCTTCACGTATGCCAAATTTCATATTACGTGACGCCAATGGATGACGAAGGCAACGATCATGAGATGCGCGTCATGTGAGAACACGACTACATGCCACTGTCAAGGCGCCAATACATTTCGACGTGACGGGGTGCGCGCGCTCGCCGGCGTTCACTTCGTCGTGACACGCGAGCGTTGCCACGCCAGGCGCCAGTCCTGCTATATACTCGCAGGCACACGCCGCGCTGCGTTGCTTTGACGCATGCGCGTTTTAGCGCGTCCGGCGCCCCTCCGTCACGAACAAAATGGGGACGCAGTGTTGTCTGGGTAATGCATCGCCGTGAAATGCAGCATGTCATATTTCGCGCCGATCACCGTCGGGCCACACCGACGGACGCTGGTCGCGCCTGGCCACAGACTATGGAGTTCTCGCGTTTCGCCAACGTAGCGTCGCTGTGACCAGCGTGCACGTGCGTCAACGCTTCATTGGAGTATATTGGGCCCTTAATGATGCGCTCACCGCCGTTTTACATGTTCCACATATACCAAATTTGGTGTTACGTGACGTCAAAGAATGTGGAAATATATGACGGGTGCAAACATGATAATCCCGACACGCGTGTCATGTAAGAATATGACAACATACCATGCTCATGGCGTGCACGCGACCATTTTGCTAGCTCCACATATGCTACATTTGGCATGACATGACGTGAATAGTTGACGAAGGTGAACGACACATCTAAACATAATAATCATGACATGGAAGTCATGTACGGCATAGTTTACTTCCACCTCGAAACGTTGTGCTTATTTTAAAGTGACATAACTTTTGCCATTTGTCCTTGGCATGTCATTGATTCCCACTGTACGTGGGATCTGCCAATTTTTTCACCTTAAAGGGCCAATCACCAGGTTTGACAATTTTGAGCTGACAAGCGCAATGCGTAGACGACGCGTTCATGATCACGTCTGCCAAAATTTGCAACGCTACGCGCCGTGGAAATGAGTCAAATTTCAAGATTACAGCTGCTCCCCCTTTCCTCTGCCGGCGCACGCGTAGAGAATGAGGACATGACGTCGGCGTAGGAATGGCCCTACGTATATGGAAATGCAGTGACGTTGGTCCTCTACGTAGACGAGTCTGCTCGGACGTTGTCAACAGTATACCACGTGACATGTCAAAAACTATTCAACACAACATGCGCAGTTTATGTATTTGTTGCGTTAAGAGAATAAAAAATTGCCCGCAGCTTCCCTCGGGGGAACACTGAGGAGGATGCGGACCATATAATTGGTTAACGGGGTGTTAAAGTGCGACTTACTTGGGTCGATGGCTAAATTGGTTAACGTGGTTGTGAAATGGGGTGTTAAATTGCGACTTACTTGGGTCGATGGCTAAATTGGTTAACGTGGTTGTAGGAGGGGGTGTTAAATGAGTGAACACGTACACACGTATGCGAAAGGGCGGCGCTGGTCGAAGGGACGTCGATCATTGTGTTTGTGGATTCGTTGGAATTCATTTCACCGCGACCTTGGACGTCGACGCGCCGTACAAACCAACCGACGAGCGGCAACTGAGTGAGCGAGCGCCGACCTTGAGTATATATACAGCACGACGGCGCATGCACTGTCAGCTGTTGAATGTTCTCGAAGCGCGACGCCACATGCGCGTCCACTGGAGAATCAGGAGAATTGTAGATGTCGAACGCGGTGTGTAGAGGAGGAAGGGTGCACAGATGGTGGAGGAGTGAAGCGCGCGCGGTGTGTAGAGGAGGAAGGGATGCACAGATGGTGGAAGAGTGGGCGACGGCGCGACGGCGCATGCGCGTGCGTCAGCTGTCGAATGTTCGAGAAGCGGTGCGGACGGCGCGGACGGCGCACTACAAGGCGCGAGTATAAGATGCTCCGCATCTAATAAAACTTGAAATGAATGATGAGACGCAATAAAAAATGTGCGCGTTTTTCTTTCATTTTTTTCGTGAAATGCTACGAGATGCGGGGCTATTGTGCCAGCATTTCACATGCGTTCGTGTCCCCGCTGTCAGCGCATTGAGCAGACGACCGCCGTGGAACGCTCCTACGCATTCGCGCACTCATTGTGTTCATCTACTCTACCACGTTTAAGCCAGAGTTTCTAAACCATCGCGCAGAAACAGGCAGAAGACCACAAAATAACGCTGGTCAACAAAGCAACGCTGCTCGCGTGCTCGGGATTTTGGTTTTAGGTGTGAATACACTTTATAAGCGACCCCAAACCATCCACCGCCGTCGGCGGCGTCCGCAGTCTTCTCTCTATCTTTAAAAGAAAGAGGACTTGGCGGGCCGCAGCGCGACGCTCTTCCGAATAAGCCACGGACGCGACACTGATAGCGGTGTCAGTAACGCGCCTTATACCCCCTCCCCCTTCGCTCGTTCCTCCGCTCTCCTCGCTCGCTGCAGCTGCGCGCGCACCCCTCTCTCTTGCGTGCCCGCCTTCTCTCTCAGTCTCCCGTCGAGAGCGGGTCGTGAGGGGGAGTAAAGTTAAAATCCATTGGCATTCGCCAGTGAGTTAACGTAAACTCCCCCGTGTGATCAAATTGCGATTCCCAGGAACCATTACACCATAAACGCACCATAGTGTGATTAATAAATATAATAGTGTGAATTAATAAATACACCTCATAGCATTACCCCGTGTATTCGCACTTAACCATGTTCAACCTCGGGGAAATGCTTGGGAGTTTTTTTTTTTTCGAGTAGCTGTTATTTCATTCAACGTCAGTTAGTCACACCATCTGTGGTCTTCAAAACTTCTATTTGTGTGTACGTGGCTTCGAAAGCTGCGTTCGTTGATTTTACCAACGAAAAACTCTGCCAGTGCTTCTATCATTGAAAAAATGCAAGAGTCTTTCTACGAAAAATTGCGGCAGTAATCACGTACAATGAGAAACTATGTTGTGTGAAGCATGCAGAAAAAAGGTGACTGTAGTGCATCTTTTTGTTTAATGACACGTTATGAAATTACGCTTAAGATAAATACAAATGTTCTAATCACATGCATAATTTGAACAGCTGCATTGTTTTTTTTTACAACGAGTGGTTTACTGTAGCGGGCAACGTGCAAAACAGCAACAAAGACTTTTCCTTCACCAGGAGCAGTAAGGTGAAATTTACGGATCGTCCATGTAAAGATGGTAGTGCCGAGTAGTGCTATATAAACCAACTTCAGTGTTTGTTGCTTGAGTATACTACCGACGTTTAGCCGAGGTTTTGCCTGTAGCATAGTTGACCTTGTGTAACAGTTATATCATGAGATAGCCAGCATTGCAACAACAATTCACTTGTCCCTAATAGTGCGCTTGCAAGGGTTCTTTGTCCAAAGCAGTTTCTAGACTTTATATGGCTCTGTGGCAGAATGCTTGACTACAGCGCAGAATTTTTGGGTTCCGTACGGCTGACGTCATGACATTTACGTTTATTTATTTACATGTTTACACATACTCTGGAACAAAAGTATGGTCCAAGCAGCAGGGACAGAAGAAATTATTTGCAGCATTGTGTCAAGGCTGCTGATGTCAGTATTTTCCTTGAGTTCTGGTATCGTGGCTCATGGTATACGAGCCTTTGTACCACGTCTCTGTAGGAAGTGGTCTGACGACGTCTACGAAAGTATTTTAATGTGATTCACATCATGATCAGCCAGGCATATTTCTCAAAACTTTTTCGCCTCCCATACCATTTTCGGTCTATAATCAGTTAAGGAGGTTATTACGATAGTAACCAGGCATATCGCGGTTTCAGGTTGGATGTACTAGGTACCTGAAACATTTCAGCTTCACCAGTTCCTCTGTCGGTACGGCAATGTAACGTGATTATTATATTTGTTCATATTTGTCTTGATTAAAAACTAGTGGTGTGAGAACCCAAACAGCGCTTTATTTCTGCACTTACTGGATGGTATAATAGCACGGCATACTGACAGAGCCTTAACACTGTTATGTTCTCATTATAATTCCTTGACTGAAGGTTTGCGCACGTTTGCATGATATTATCCCCCGCCCCCGATATCTCGATTGTTACAGTAGAAAGTTCTTAGCCATTGACTGCATGAGGTGTGAATTGAGAAAGTTCATTGAAATAATAATTAGAAAGCTGTGTAAAAAGACTGCTAAAAACTTCATTCACTTTTTGTATGCTTTCTTTTGTTTTCTCTTTTTTATCACTAGATCACTTAACTTTTGCAAAACCTTCGAATTGCTGGAAAACTTTATTTATATTCCGCAGATAATTTTCCTTTTATGCCTTGGTGCACGAAAGTGGGTCCTCGGAAGCAAGTAGTCGTCACGCTCATTTCGGGTCACCAAAAACAGTGCCATGCTCTCGCTTATAACGGTGCTCATGACACGCGTCCTTTCTTCAAGCGTTTTGACTCAGCAGAAGCTGTTTTTGTTTTTTGCGAAAAAACCAAAAGCGATGAAAAAAAAAGCCCGACACCCTTGCACAGGCGGAAGCTTCACGTACGAATCCGTGCTGCACGACGATTAAACCGGGGTTGATGATGAAGCTTAGATGATGCAGTAAAGAGTGGGCCGGCTAAATAACAATATCGCAGATAGTGAAACAGCAGAAAAGGACCCATTACAAGATTGCGTAAGGAACGCTTCGACGATGATTACACACCGATGGGTTCGTCCTAGCTAGAAAAATAAAAAGAAACAATAACTAGATGGTAGGAGCGAAACACAGGTAAGCGGATCAAGTTTCAAAAAAAAAAAAGGAGAGAGAACTGTTAGCAATTTTCTGTAGATCCGTCGTTTCAGCAAGCGCGCCGCGTTATACGTATACTATAGGGAGCACATCCACCTGCTTTGCTAGTGAGTCGGGCTCATTAAGCTGAATGTGAACTAATGGAGTTACACTTATGTCATCCTAATTTAGTGCCACCGCTTGGTTCGCAGCGCCGCAACTGACGACGTGGTGGTGACTATGGTGGCTTAACGAAACTTCGTTTATGCCCACTCAGGTGTAGTCGTTGGTCATCACCAAGTGAGGTGATGTGAGTATGGAGTTCTCACATTATTCTGCATAAAATTACCAAAATGGAAGGTCTCGTCATTCAGATGGTCACCTTGTACGGCACTGTTTTTTAAACGACAGTGTTCTTCAAAAAGAGAGGAACTCGTTTTGTGGTGCTTGTGAAGCCACTCTGTTTCTGAAGGCATGATTGAAAGTTGGCGGGCGTTAACGACAATGTTAGTGTGATATTCATGAGTGTATACGTACGCATCTTTTTAAAAAGATTGTGAGAGAAGCAATTACGGAAAGGTGGCCTTATTTTCAAGATCTTAACCAAATTCCGGCAGTAGCTCGATCGTCTACAAAGTGGTAGAAGCGAGATTTTTCAAGTAAATAATGAGACGTGACGCCACGCGCGCTTTGCTTGAGCTTTGCAACGTTGGTCATTCAGATTGTGACATTGTGCTCGGGAAAATGAAACCGGAAGACAGAGGTGTACTTCCAAGAGTCTTAAAAACGATGAAGATAGTTTATGGTATCAACCTTAGAAAATGTCGGCTACAACAATAGAGCTTTATTCCCCAACCGTAATATAAGGTAGCTTACCGGATCTTAGTATCTGGTTAACGTTCCAGTCTATCTTTTTTTTTCCTGTTTTTCTCTCTCTAGATTAAATTTGTGGCACGTACTTGTCAGATGAAGACTGAAACGGGACCTATTAAACGTAGTGGCCTGGAAGAAATAAAATTGGCCAATTTATTTACTACAACAATGATGCTCGTTTGGCAACTGTGTAATTATAAATATATAATGTTATATGTAGCCCAAATTAAATAGCACTAGTGAACTTGAAATGTTACAAAGCTTAGCTGAATATAGAATAATGTGACAGGATATGATAGCTTTTCGAACTGAAAGGAACCTTTGAGTGTGCGCGGATCTATTGCACTATTTGTTTCCTTTCCACTCTCTTTCCCTCTCTTGGGATGATTTCCTAATCTCAGGAAAGCAAGTCTCACGTGTGTCCTGTAATCTTTCCTGCCTTTTATTCTACATCACTCTTTTTCTTTATTATTGACTGCTGAGCTATATTAGGACTTTAGGTGGTGTTCCGAGAGATAGATTCTCTTCAGGCGGTACGGTATCCTTTCATGTGTGCATCCTCACCCATACGTCATGATCTGTAGAACTTGCGGTGTTTCATGGTGGTGTGAGTTAGGGCATCAATACAAAAATATAAATGAAGCATTTCACTGTATAACGGTGAGTGTAACTTTATTTGTCAATTTTGCTTGTACTTGCGTTATTTTGCACTGCCTGTGGTAAATGTATTGTATTTTGTAAAAACAATGAAACAGCGAAACAACAGTAAAACAATTCTTTAGGGAGAGGTTTTCAAAAAAAACAAAAAATAAAAAAAGAAAGTCAGAGAAGTGTTGAATTAGAGAAGCTTCTGAATCCAATAGTTTGCTACTGACGACTTCTAGGTTTATTCTTAGCCCCCGTTTGTTTTAGTTGTCTTTAATAAAGTTTTAATGCGGTGACTAAGTGACATTCTCTTAGTCATTGTTCTTGCTACGCAGCCGATTGAGCCTCGCTGTGAGCTGCCTGTTCTTCGATTGTGAGGACGCTCATCGGACGGCGATTGCCTTCGAGCAGAGATTCGAATAGCTTAACATTTTCGAAGAAAGGTGCGGAAACTTTAGTTGAAGGTGAATGAGTGTTTGATAATGTGTTACGTCATTAGACGATGGTGATTTCGCCTAGTTACGGCTAAATTATCAGAGCCTGCTCTTAGTGTTTCAAATAAAACGAAAGAAGAGTATTCAATATGAGGTTACTGCTTATTTGAAACTCGAGGAACTCATTTACCAGAAGCCTCATATGCATCATCAAACGCGAATTCAATGGTCAGCACTGGTGGCGTCAGCATTAGTGGTGCAGAAAATTAGCACATGATGACGTCCCATAATGACCCCGTGATAACTTCACAGGTCAATGAAATTTTGACGTCATCAATATGGCTGACAACGTGGTGCTGCATGCAGAGATCCTCACATGATAATGTCACTTGGTCAAAGACAAGATAATCATCGAAGCAGTACATAGCAGTAAAGATGCCGAAGACTTCTAGTACCTGTAATCTTGGAAACCGTGCAAGACAGTGTTAGATAGGGAGAGATTTCAGGAAGGGGAAGGGGTGGATGAATCCAATCAAGTGCGAAGAGAAATTGAAAGCTTTCGCCTTCAAAGTAAACTGGTGTGCGCAAATGAAGACAAGCACACATAAAGACTGGAAAGGCACAGGCGCAAACAATCGACTGGCTTTTCTTTTTCGATGCCCTTCAAGTATGTACTGCCCTATTGCAAAAACAGCGTGATGCCAGTACGTTTTGTGGCACTGGTACACGCTGGAGACACTGGTATACGTTTGTAATCACTGGCACTTCGCTGAGCGCACTGGGAAATAGCTGTGTCGAGCTGGTAGGGGTGCTGGCTCAACCGCTGTGATGCTAGTGCGCACTGCGAAGCGCTGGAAGCGCTGGAATTTTCACTGGCAAGCTCTGGTGAATACTGAAGCACGCAATGTTTCTACCAGCCCAGCTGCAGCGTACATGTTATTGTAGCGTGCGCCGTGGTATGTTTCGGTGTCATTGAATATAAAACGCTTGGTTCGATGGCACAGAGAGATGCTATCCTAACAGATACCGAGCCTACGTAATTTGTGCGGTGCACGTACTTATCGCAGAAATTATAATGCACCTTTTTCGCATATGCCCCCGCGTATACCGCCATATTCGCATCATCCGTGCATTGCTTTAACTATTCTACGTTGCAGTGTTTGTAAGCCTGGAGCTGCACGCCACTCCTAACACAAACAGGAAATTGTTTTTGCCGCAAAGTTGACAAAACGTAAATGAGCTCTCTCGATCGCTTCGCAAGGTTTCCCAGCGGAGGCGAGAAAAAAAGCTGTCGTTCGATTTTGCCACAACGCATAAATGTATGTCTGACCATGCTTATCCTTCTACTTACTTAAGATAAGAGTTAGAAACGTTCCGAAGCTCAAATGCAGAATCTTCAACCATCCCAACTCACCGCATCGAGAGCGGTCTTACCCAGTGCCCGTCTCAGTGAGCATTCAAATCAAATCAAATGAAATCAAATCAAAGTTTATTTACATCCTGAAGATGTGGGCAAGCTTGGGCGAAAAGCGAAACAATTCGCTTGAGGAAAGCCCAAGCCCCCATATACAAGGCATACAGTAGAGACACACAAAGATGTGAAAACGCTATCAGAAAACAAACTAGCGCGTTACATACATGAAAAAAAATACTAACACAATACTAACAGAGATACTCTCACGGAATCATACCAGCGCGTTACATGAGAAAAAAAAAGAGAAAGGAGTAAAATGTTTAATGTGACACTTTAAACCTTTGTTTCTACAATATTTATGACAACAATGATACAGGGTATGTGTAAATGTTCATGCCGATAGTCAATCGATAGAGATAATGATTTGACCCAACAATTTATTCAAAACAACAGGCAAACATCAAAACAAACAAAAGCAATGTAAATATATCTCTCTTCATACAGTACAGCAAATATTTTTTTTACGGTGATTGGTTACAGGAAGTGTTTTTTAATATGACTTATACTGCGTTTCTCTACTTCTATTTTGCTTCTGAGGAGAGTATTTAGCAAGTGAGGCAAACAATACTGTAACATTTGTCGTCCGTATTCAGTTCGGCAGAAGGGGATGTTCCAGAAGTCTTGTTTGCGGAGAGAATAGAAAGGAGCATTTCCTCTAAGATTAGCAAGATTTAGAAGGTCATGCTGATTTTTATAAACAGCCTTTTTATATCTGATAGCTAGTTTCCAATCATAAAATTGTTCTATGGGCACAACGTTAAAACGATGAAGCAAATCCTTTGTGTGCGCATGATATTCAACGTTAGCTATGGACCGAAGAGCCCTTTTTTGTAACATTAATATTCTATGGTTATTTCTCTGTGTGGAATTTCCCCAAACCAAAAAACAATAATTTATGTGAGATAAAAAAAGCGTGTTGTACAGCATGAGCTTTAGCATTAAACCTGTCATGCCGGCCGCGTTGGTATATATGTTACCGGCACTTCTTGCTTCGTGTACACACAACTTTAAAGTGTGAGAATAACTGTAAAGTATAGTTTAGACATCCATGAACCTAAATAAACTATTTTGTCCTGTGTCGATATTCGCACAAAGTGCTGACGATCGAACGTCACGCGTTCAGGTATACGCATGCTGTCGCCGGAAGCTGCCGGCCGCACTTGGCCGGTACTTCTCTAACTGATATATAACAACACGCAATTTTCAGTTGGTAATTTCATACGCCTTCGTGAACTGACTCCCTGGCATACGTTTTCAGCGGATCAAATTGGTATTTCTATCGGCGTTTTTTTTTTAATTGTTGGTATTGATATAACTGCATATATCTGTACACCGGCACGCCCGCTGTGTACTGCCAGCGGAGGCCAGAAGGACGGCTGTCGCTCGGCATCGCCACTCCGTAAATACATTTCTAAAATTGATTGACCTTCCACTTACTTCAGGTACAGTTTAGGTAACAGTTAGAAATCTTGCGGAGCTCAAATGCAGAAACGTCAAACATCGCAACTCAGCTGCTTCGAGAGCGGCCTTGCCCAGGGCCCCGTCCCAGCCAGGCCTATCGTGCTGGCCACGTCGGTGTACATGCTGTCAGCGCTTTTTACTTTAGGTAGGCCCAATTATAAAGTGTAAGACTCACTTTAAAGTACAGTTTAGACATCCCTGAGCCTAAATCGACCATTTATCTGCGTGTGCGGTGACCGCACAAGGAGCGGCGACGAACGATGTGTCGTGCTTTCAGCAACGTAGGCTGTCACCGAAAGCTTCCTTCTGAGCGCAGGAGACGGTATTTCTCTGACTCGTATGTAACAACACGCAATTTCGAGTTAATAATTTGGTACGCGTTAGTGAACTAACTTACTGGCACACTTCTTCAGCAGATTGGATTAGTCATTTCCTCGGTGGCTCCTTTGTTGCAGGTACCGATATAACTGCAAGTATGTAATCTGGCACGCCGGATGTGTACTGCTACATCCTACCTTGCGCAAAAAAAATGTTCAATATTCACTCGTGTGCGCGGATATCTACCGCACAAGACATTGAAATAATCTGTACATGTTGACCAGTAGCAAGTGCGAGAACCGACTATTAAAAGATAAAAAACTATCGGCAGCAACAGCTCACAATCTGTGGCTGCTCCTCCAGTCAATTTGAGATTTTTCAGAGTGAAGATGTGGATGCTTCAAAAAACTTGGCGCTCATGCTAATATCCGCACGTCACTCGGTGCCCGAAAGCTATTCTTAACTGTCGAATCAATACGCAATTGTTACTTGAAAAAAAAAAATATCGTGTGAGTCTTGACTGTGCGGCTTGTAAACATGAAGTTGAACGGCGTGTTCTTCGGATAAATAGTCATTTTACAACCCTATAAGCATGTTCTGTGGTGGCATAGTTTTTTGCATGGTATTTAGTAAAGTATTTGCGTAATAAAGACAAACTCAAGCGAAAAAGAGTAAAATTAAATCGCCAAAGTAAGCGCTCAAGCGTTACTCATAAACAGTCAATAGCTAACACAGCGTGAGTTCCTCACATGGAGGGTTCTTCACATCGTGTTATGCAAACAAAAAAAGAGGGGGGGGTGAGGTCAAACA
Organism: Rhipicephalus microplus; assembly: GCF_043290135.1. Taxonomy (NCBI): domain Eukaryota; kingdom Metazoa; phylum Arthropoda; class Arachnida; order Ixodida; family Ixodidae; genus Rhipicephalus; species Rhipicephalus microplus. Next base: position 119,721,412 of record NC_134703.1, read on the forward strand.
GCTCTCTAAGATGGAGTACCAGCGTCACCCCCGGAAAATCTTTTCAGGCCTGCGCCCAGCAATCTGACGTCATTTCCGGCCGGCCGACTCTCGGGGAAGCCGCAGCGGCAGCGAGCGCAGCGCGGGCGGCGGTGGTGACGGTTCGGCGGCGTGGTGTTGACGGTGTTTCGCGTTTGTTGCTTTCCGTTGTTGTTTTGCGGCAATTTCGTTTCCGTGCGTGATGCTGGAGTGATGCGACAATGCCGAATAAGTGTTGTGTACCCGGATGCACCGGCAACTACAAAACAGGAAAGAAGATACAAGTGTTTTCCTTCCCTAAAGACGCCGACGCTCTCAAACAATGGCTACGCGCCATTCCTAGGAAGGACTTCGTGCCGACTTCGTGCACTAAGGTAAGAATTTGAGATGCTCCTGTTCTTAGCTTGTCGTTGCTTGTTCGGGTAGAAATCACCTATGATGGGAAATACTTGAGCGTGTGGCCGCCGGGCCTCGCGAAGCGCTGACGCCAGCAGTTGATGAGAATCGCCCAGAAAGGCACGTTCGCAGCAAGGATGGTCAGCTGCGCTTTGTTCACTAACAGTGCCGTGGTGTCGTCCATTCTTGCAAGCTCTCGGTGGAAGCGCTTCGTGGAGTGCGGTGACATCACGCTCCCGTGTTTCCTTTCATGTTGCTTGTACCGCTTAGCGCAGCGCTTTTATTTAGATGCTTGCGAAACGTAGGTAGACTTTGTTTTAGCTACACGGACTGTAAACACGGTCATGCAAACGGGAGCGCATTTTTTTCTTTTGAGAAGTGGCGTCTCAGACGTTCTTGAAACGTTTGTGCAGGTGTGCGCGGATCATTTCGACGCTTCATGCATCGAGAAGACGACATCGTACACGGATCCAAGGACTGGGAGAGTTATTGAAGTTGCACTCCCAGTACCACGGTTGCGTCCTGGATCTGTCCCAACGGTATTTCCCGGCTGTCCGTCCTACCTTTCAGTACGAGACAAGAGCATGAGAGAAACCCCTGACGCCAAGAGGAGCCGACAAGAAGCCTCCCAACTCGCCCGTGCTGTAGAAGAGTCGCTGGCGTCATATGAAGCGGAGCAAGAACGAGACCGGTTTTCGTCCCTCGAAGAACTAAGGGATCGCCTGCAAGGGGTGTCAGTGTCTCCGAAGTGGACTGTGATTCATAAAGAAGAGTGCTCCATGTTTTTGAACATTATCGACTATCGTGAACCTTGTTTGAATGCGTCATTGACCGTGTTTGCAAACCTTGAAGTCTTTGCCTGCTATCAAGGTTCACCAATCAAGAACCTTGGTAGCGCTGTTGTACCAGACTCAGTTCAAAAAGTAAGTTTCTTGTTGGAAATTTTTAACAACCTGTCGATGCTGTCTGAGGAGCGCTGCACTTATCGCCACCTGGTTCAAGCAATACACTCCCTTCTGGACAAATTGGAAGCCAGCATTGATGAAGGCAAGAAAGAGACGGTGAACTTTATGAAGGAGCAGCTACTACTCCTTTCTGCAAAGCGCATTCAGTATAGCGCACAGGTGATGGTCTTTGCATGCATCTTGCGTACAATATCACCACATGCCTACAAGTTCCTGAGAAGCACAGGTGCACTAACTTTGCCCCACCCAAGCACTATTAGAAATGTGTGCTCGTCTATTCAAATGTGCCCACAAGTTGATTCTTCTGACGACACTTTCCTTCAGTATGTGTCTCAGAGATTCAAACATCTGCAGGCACATGAGCACACTGTGACGCTGATGCTTGACGAGATTTATATCAAACCTTGTTTAGATTACAAAGGTGGGAACATATGTGGTGCAGCAGTTAACTCCAACGAAGCGGCCACATCGGTGCACGTGTTTATGATACAAAGTTTGCTGAGCGCATTCAAGGAGGTGGCGCACATTCTTCCGGTAAAAGCCTTACAGGGTGAAGATCTTCATTGCATGCTGAAGAAGGTGATCTTGGGCTTAGAAGAAATTGGATACAGGTTCATAGCCGTTGTCTGTGACAATAACTCGCTGAACAGGAAGGCAATGAAGATGTTTCTGCCAGAACCAAAGCTAAGCCCTGTTTACCCGCATCCGGCAGACCCAGATCGGCCGTTATTTTACGTGGTGGATGCTGTGCATCTATTTAAATGCATAGGAAATAACTGGCTCAACCAGAAAAATGCTGGAACTTGCTTTTTCTACCCACGCTTCGAGCTTTCGAACAATGAAGTTCATCCCGAATGCAAGATGACTGCTTCATTTAAGCATTTGAGAGATTTGCATAAAGAGGAGTCACCCCTGCTTCTGAAGTCTGGGTATGGCTTGACGTCAAAAGCTCTAAATCCAAGCAGCTTTGAACGACAGGACGTCAAACTCGTACTGCAGGTTTTTAATCCGCACGTAGCCGAAGCCCTGGCCGCTCGCAAGGGTCATACTGATTTTCAACATGCTACAGCAACCGCCGAGTTCATCAAAATAATTCTTCGTTGGTGGAGCATTGTCAATGTAAAGACACCTAGTAAGGGCTTCCATCACCGTAATGTTTACGAAGAGCTCATGTCAAACCACACAAATGACCCAAAGGCAAGCTTTCTAAGCGCTTTTATCACATGGCTCGATGTGTGGGAATTTTATAGGCACGACACCGGAGTACTTACCCAGGAGACATTGAGTGCCTTGAGGCTCTCTGCTCAATCCCTTTTGGCATTGGTGAAGTACTGCGTTAGTGAGCTTCACTTTAAGTATATTCTGCTAGGGAAAGTCCAGACGGATACCCTCGAGAGTCGCTTTGGACAGTACAGACAGATGGCTGGTGGGCAGTATCACATATCTGTTCGCCAGCTTTGCGAAACCGAGGGAAGGATTCGCCTTCAAAATGCCCTTCCAAGGATGAGCAACGATGATCTCAGAGGCATCGAAGAGACGGACAGTGTCAGGGATGCGGGCACTTCTTTTAGTGTTCATGTTAGCGATGCTGACCTTGATGAGCTCAGAGCACAAATGCCGGTGATTGGTTATGTTGGTGGGTATTGTGCACACGCTGCAATGAAAGTTCTCAAGTGTGAAAGCTGCCAGAGGCAGTTGGTCGTTACCCGAAATACGGCCGAAACAGAAGAGGACACCCATTCTTTAATCGCACAACTGGATCGGGGTGGCCTCAAATTTCCTTCTGCTCTTGTAATCACAGTAGCTATGTACACGGAGGTTGTAGTTAGAAAGCTCATGACGGAAAGTACCTCTACCCAGTTTCTCCATGGGCTGAACCAAAAGAATGTCGTTCGGCAACTTACACTGGACTCTCTGCCAAGGCTTGAGGACATAGATACGTGTGAAAACGGGCACACCTACGAGCTCCTCATCACAGTGGTTGCAAACTGTGCAGCAAATATAATGCTCAACAACTTGTGCAAGCAAAGCAACGATCTTTTACGCATTGAAAAAGATCAGAAGGCGAAAAATAGAAAGGCCCGAATTTTTCTTGGAAAGTAATTTTCCAAGCGTCGCGTCTTTCTCTTCACATTTATTCTTGTGAAACTGCACAGAGTGTATTTGATTGCATGTCATGACTTGATTTCCTTGGTATACTTCTGCCTTATGTAAAATGAGCCTTGTTTCCAGTTTTGTATCGCTTTACAAGTTGTTAGCTTTTAAAAGTGCTGTACTTTTTTCTTTTTTTTTAACTCGAACTGCCTCGGTGCCTACTGTAGCAGTTGTACAGTCCGTTTTTTGGTACCTAAGCTGTGTACACTTTCCTTGTGCACTCTGTGTACAGACATGTTGTGCACTGTGATTTGTTTTTTCTTAGATTTTTGTTTGATTTTTTCCCTAGGACATGCACCTACCTGTGGCAGTACAATTACTTTTCTTTCTGTCATTTATCATGCTGTGGACCACAATTTAGTCACCAGTGTTCTTATGTATTGTATTTTTTGGCAAGTGTTTGAACCTGATACCTTGTGTTGCTACTGCTACTATGATAAACTAATGGTATGTTTTCCTCTAACCTACAATTTAAATGAAAGTGTGCTTTTTCTGTTCCAAAGCTCGGGGATGTTTTTGCTGTTACAATCTGTTTTGTTTTGAGTTTTATGTGGCAAGATATTGTGTTTTGTACTTTTGGCATATTTTCAGCATTAAGGGCAACATCTTGTGTTGCCTGTCGTCTGCCTGGACCGAGAACAATGCGCACTGTGATATTTGTACAGACGGCGTCTGGCTGTGATAAATAAATATGCATTATTCCATTCACGATATTCATTATTTCTTGATACCTTGATAAGTTCCCCAACCGCGGTGGCTCAGTGGCTAAGGCGTAGCGCTGCTGAGCACTAGGGCGCGGTTTCGATACCCGGCTGCGGCGGCCGCATTTCTGATGGAGGCGAAAAGCAAAAACGCCCGTGTGTACGAGATTTCGGCACACAATAAAGATTCCCAGGTAGTCAAACTTGATCCTGAGCCCTCCCCTACGGCGCGCTTCATCGCCTGCGTTGCGTCGGCGCGTTAAACCATACAATCAATCGATACCTTGATAAATCGTGCGGACATGGTGTCAAGGCACCTCGCCCGAGTCGGTAGGCGTGAAGGGCGCTCGCGGCTGGCGCAGCCACCCAGCGAAGGGCGGCCGGCCGGCCGGCGCGATGTGACGTCGTCGACGTCACGTCACGTGACGCGCAGGCCTGAAAAGCTTCCGGGGGTGACGGTACCAGTCCGGTCTAAAGTCTAGCTAGTCGTAAATGTTTTTGAGGTGGATAGCCATTTGAATGCAGCGTGTGCTTCAAAAGGTGGTGGGCTCTGCATTGCGGTCTTGCATTCATGTCTTCCACAAGCTGGGCGTAGTGGTTAGTGTACTGAGTTCAAAATCAGGCAGTGGCGGGTTCTAATCCCGTCAGGAGACGTTTTTGTTTTTTTAATTTTTTTATTAACAATGTGAATGCGCGCTATCCTACCTATATATTTATTTATTTATGGAGAATAGGCACCCCCGTTTTAACCCTGTGGAGCCATTTTGCGCAGAAAACTAAGACGCTGCCGCTCCAGCGTCCCAGTAACTGCGCTGGGAGGTGCTGGTAACAACGCAATACTGGGCCCACAATCGGGCATGGCACTGGACGCTGGCACCCAGTGGCGCTGGTTTTTGCAATAGGGTGACAAAACATATACCGCCACGTGGTCACGTGGTCGAGAGCAAGCAACCTAAAAAAAGACAAGCAAAAAATAACGCTCACTATCAAATAAAGCTAGAGACCTCTTCATAAGACAAGCATTGCATCTTAAGTCTATATGAAAAGCCTCCATCAGTTCACGGCCCGTGGTGTTATCATTCCTACTTACAACTCCTGCAATGTCACCTACGTTTTTAAAGATGATAGTCTTTCTTGGGGACCTTCGACGCAAAAATTCTTGTCTATCTGTCTGTGTATTTGTCTGTTTGTCCACTCCAACGGTATCGGGCATTCTAAACGGCACCAGTGGATATCGGAAACGGCCGACCCCATCCACAGCGCCCACCAATGTTGCTCAAGAATCAGCGTTCATACTTTTGCGATTGTCAATTGAAAAGCAATTATCACGCATATCTGAGGCACCATAACAACACGTACATATTCTGTATGTGCGTGTTTTACTAGAAGAGGCATACGTAAGTTATTGTAAGGACCGTAGCGTTTATCACTCGGCGCTGACTATGCAACGCTTCCACGAAAAGGTAAGTGTTTCCAACGCTTTGATAAGACGACACGGTGGTGGCACCTACCCGTCGCCTTGCGTTCTACACTTTATCACCTCTGAGACTGGTGCGCACGCCCATCTCAGAGCCTCGCATTTGTTTTCCAAGATAACTGCCAGATAGCGCTCATGTCTCACGTGTGACGTGACTTCGTGCACTCGTTCGCCTCCGCTGCACGCTCGAGGCACTCAACGCAGCGCCTCCGGAATATCATTCATCAATTTTTTAGCGCAGAACATGAAATAAACGTTTTTGTTTTCAATCTCTCCAGACGCAAGACTATCGTCTTTCAAAGACATTTGCAGATTAAAATGCAGATACGGGGCCAATTTTTCCTAAACGAATGCCGAAGGAAAGGAACCAGATGACTATACTTTCTTGCTTTAGTTCCGTTTGCTTGTAAAGCATGCTTTCTGGTCAGACAATGCTGTCTTGCAACAGAACTATAAAGGAGCTGCTTAATGAAGGGAAACTAAGTCAATTAACAATTGGCGTCGGAGTGAAAGCGTAATGTGTGACAACATCTAAAACGACAATATTATCAACAGCAGTGATTTACTTACCGTGAAATTAGGGTAAGTGTACTGTACATGCGCTGCAGCAGGACATGTTCAAAATGATACCGATGACATCAGAGGAACTGCCCACAAGTAATCACTAGTAATCAATCTAGCTGCACTAAATAAAGAACCTTCCGTGCATCAAGGGACGCAATAAAATGCTGTTTGTACGTTTGTATTTAATTCATGAAAAAAGAGGCGCTGGGCGTTAATATGAGGAATGGCGCGAGTGGTTCAGACATTCAAATTTCGCGTGGTTACACTGGACAGGTCATGCTATCTAGTCGGGCGCAGTTGAACCAAAACATGGCTGTGATCTCGGAGCCACTGGCACTGAATCGATTAATGGCGGTTGTTGCTGTTGCGGCTCTCGGTGATTTCATTCTGCTTACTATTGTCAGTGACTGCGCAGTAGGGCCGCGCAACGTTCTGCACGGTAACAGTGACATGAGTCAGTCCGCTTTTTAAGGCGGGTAATTTGGAGTTCGCCAACGTGATGCGGGCCACTAAAACGTGATTTTATTTCAAAATAAGCCCTTCCTTGGCACAAAAGTAACACTACGAGGTTTCTGGACCGCTGTTTCAACAATTACCATGGACCAAATAATTGCCTTTGGAGTCCCTTTCATAAATACATCTTTTGCACTTCGGCGCATAAGCGCATAAAGTGAGTTATATAATATTGTAAAATGCAATGTTTTACAATGCCTTTTTGGTTAATAGAGCAGTAAAAATGAGTAACTGGCTGGACATAGTTGCTATCTTTATCCGTGAGCATTATTCACATCGGAAGGAAGCAGTGCGAAAAACGAGAAACCAAACAAATATCATATACAGAGCATTTTTCATGCTGTTTCGTTCCTATATGCCAATTTGCCTACATTTAATTATGTCGCTGCAGTGTTCAATTGTCAGGGGAAGACGAACTGCATTGAGTTTGTTAGGGCAACAGCCGAGAGAGTCGCTTTGACCACATGCAGTTGAGTGGAATCAATACATCGAACATAAGATGGCCTTCGTCAAAATGCTTGGTTGGTTGAGTGGGTGAGCTCTTGTTCGTGTTTTTCCTGTCCTTGTCTACGTATTGCGCTCGTATGTCAAATCATCATGGCTTGAGTGTTCCACTTGACCAGGCAAATGCATACCAGTTTTTTGAAGACGTGTTGTTTGATTGTAGGTGACCTATGTGAAATTTAAAGAAACTAGAAACACAGTTCTCCAGACAAACACGTGGATTTATATTTCACTTTTAAACTCTACGAATCATATGTACTATGGTGTACTTATCGAAGCAAAGCGAAATTGCTAAGAAGACATAAATTAGGCTTAGGTAATCCTATTTTAGAAATGACCAATCTGTGAAAACATGAAGGGCTCTAAATAAATCCAGTAATTGCCAGTCAGCAGAAAAATTTCATCAAGAGTCATGCGTAGTTTGTTTAAATAGGATTTATTTTGTACTCATTCAAGGCATAAGTGCTGAGATGATGTGAAGAATTATTGTTAATACGACAGCCGTGTTGATTATAAATTGCCATCATCTTGTATCGAAAAACAGAAATGTGAAACAGCAGCCTGGGCGCGGGGGTGATGGCCCAATGAAAACCACGTTGTCGAATCATATAAGGAGGCAATGAAAAGCCTGCCACTTCAATCGTGTTCCTTCTAAAGAATGAATACCCCAAGAGCGTCCTGGGGTTTCCCTAATCCCAAAAATACATAATAAAGCTGTTCTAATAGCTTTTTGAAAAAGTGACAAAGTGTTTTTGTATCGTACTTTGATTGCATGAATCGCCTGCACAATGGCAGTTTCTTTTTTTCTGCAGTCATATAGGTGCGTGGGCTTTGTATAGGCGGTGGTCAAAAATGAAAATCAAGCAGATGAGAATCTGTAAAACGCAGTGAATGATTCAACAGTACACCAGTTTTGTTTGTATGGCCCTCCCTGCATTCAGATAGAAGAAAGTTTGTGCTTATCTTTTCGCCCGCTATTGAATTGCAGTGCTTGTCATTCTTTGAAGAGGGACGTTAACACTTTCCTCCTACGAGTTTTTAACGAACTTTAAAAAGATAAATATACTCTAAAAAAGTGAAATTGAACTAATTGTCCGCTGGAATAATTTGGTTATTAAAGAAACAAGACATTCAACAAATTGCCAGTGTTTCGTTCATCGAAAGCGGTAGCTTGGCCCCGTGTACTCGGTGAGTTAGGGCACACGACACGAGGGTCTCTTCGCTAGCTGTCACCTCGCGTAAAGATTACGTGCCTTATATGGCATACTCTGACAAATAGCACCCTCTGTTAAACAGCCCTAGCTACTAGTGAACGCAGCTTACACTCCTAAGGACAACACTTTCAGAAATGCCTAGCAAATTGTACGGCTAAGCGCCTTCTTTAGGAGCTCAGGTAGTGTATCATCGGGTGCATAGTTGAAAGGTTGTGAGCTCGGATCCCAGCAACAAATGCCTGAATGTTCGACCGCTTGGTGTAGTTTTTATTTGTGCTATTACTACAGTACCATTCGAATAAATATTTGTTGTTTCCATTGTTTTTCTTGTCCCGATTATCCTTTGGATTCACTTGGTCGTACCTTGTAGTAAAAGCTTTTACAAAGTACCGTTACAGAGTTTTTTTGCGAAGATATCACTCTTATGTGTTCTTTGTTGCGCGGTAGCTTTAATGCTTGTAAATAACAGCCGATGTATTCATTCTCTTCAGTATCAATGATCAAATTCTACCCTTTACGATGACATGCACGCCAGCGCCGGTTTTTTGGTGTGCTATGCAGGATCGGCCGAGTTTCGCGAAACGGACCATCTTTCCGAACTCTGGCGACACCCCCTTAGAGACAAGCCAACATTACGAAATATATAAATCCACCCCTCAGCACACTGCATTTCATTGCTTACGACGAAACCAGTCATTAAATCAAGGATGGCCGACTAAATTGGGCGGTGTTTTCAAACCAGATGCACCTTCTTTCATTTGTTAGTTGTTCCAATGAGTGCAGAAGTGCACTCGTGCAACAAAAGGGTCAGAAACATTTCGTGATAATATTCTTCAGAGGCACGTGGAGTGTAAATTGATTTTGAAGCTTTTGATGTCCTCACTAAGTCTGTTTTAGAATAATTAGTATGGTGGCCCCAGAGATCAGTACCAGCCGAGCATCTTACAACATCACGACCACAGCCAAGCCCGAGGTCACTTCTTAATAACATGGTCAGTCTGTACATTATAGTGCGCTGCTCGGCCAGTGCGCTTCATATTTGTTGTCATCACCCGCTAGCACCCGAGAACGTGCGGCCGATCAATTAGCTATTAGTGGCGAAGCTGCTAAAGCCGTGGATCTGTTCCTCCTTGCTTGTGGGACGTGAATACCTTGTCAATGACTCACTCAGCAGGTGTTGACGGACGGACGGATGGATGGATGAATGGACGGATGGATGGATGGATGGATGGATGGATGGATGGATGGATGGATGGATGGATGGATGGATGGATGGATGGACGGACAGACGGACAGACGGACAGACGGACGGACGGACGGACGGACGGACAGACAGACAGACAGACAGACGATTCACAGTTTATACGGATAAAACCTCCGAAGCTTCGCCCCACTCATCATCATTCACTCCGTGGATATATGCTGTGATTTTTTGGCTCTACGGTATACTTGGCCAGTTAGTCCAGGATATGCTATGACCGAGGTAATTACGCCAAGTCAGGATAAAGCCAAGGTAATTAGGGCACATCTTAAGAAGACCGTGCTAATAAAACCATGTAAGGCTAGAACCGGGCTAACCAAAACATGCTAGTTGTTGAGCTAACTATACCATGCTAAATGACGCGACGCTACTCATGAACAGGCTAAGTAAAACCTTGCTAATTAGCTGTAACTACTGTATCTTGCTACTCAAGATTACGTTGAATGGCTCGATACTGATCATGACCTCGGTAATTGGGCCCGAGATAGTTATCCTTTCATTGAAACTTCATCAATCAAGACAAGATTGCTCGGTGTATAAGTTGTAGTGGAGCATACGCACTAACGCGTATGCGCCTTCCAAAGAGAATGAAAAACCCCGTGCTCTGATTGCACGAGAACCTGGGCCGCCTTTGCCAGACTTGTCGTACGGCCATTAGTCGTTGCGACATCGTTGCCACTTCTCTGGTTCAATAAACGTCATCACATTTGGTGGAGGCTGCTGAGATCCCCAAGTAGACCAGGAGCTCCGCTCTCGCACGTTGCCCGAGAGACCACCGCGAGACATGACTGAAGCAGTCACCAACCAGCCCATCCCAGCCCAGCCAGCACCACCGGCTCTCCAGTCTCCCTGCCCCGGCGCTACTCGCCAACGGGATCCACCAATCTTCCGCGGCAGTGGTGAGCAAGACGTCGAAGACTGGCTCTCCTTGTACGAACGCGTAAGCGCCAGCAACAAGTGGGACAACGACTCTAAGCTCGCCTACGTTATCTTCTACTTGGCAGACGTAGCTAAGCTTTGGTTTACCGACCGCGAAACCGCTATCGCCAACTGGTCCTCCTTTAAGACACTCGTGACTGAAGTGTTCGGCCGACCAGAGGTCCGCAAGCTCCGCGCTGGCCAGCGCCTGCGTCACCGAGCCCAGCAGCCTGGTGAAACGTTTACTAGTTACATAGAGGACGTGCTCGACCTCTGAAGGCGTGTGAATTCATCTATACCCGAAGAAGAGAAAATTCGGCAGATTCTCAAGGGCATCGAGGATGGCGCATTATCGATGTTGCTAGCGAAAAGCGCGACCACGGTGGCAATCCTCGTAAGCCTCTGCCAGAGCTTTGATGAATTGCGCCGTGAGCGTTCCATCGCCCGACAGAGTGTCCCACCGCCAGATTCGATCTCGGCCGTCGCACTCGCAAATGCCAACGTTCGCCAAGAAAGCCTGTCCAACCAGATCAAAGACTTCATCAGGGAGGAAGTCGCCCGACAGCTCTCAACGCTGCCGCATAATGACGCGCCCACCGCAAGCCTGCCTTCCACACTGCAGCAGGCCATACGCTTTGAAATTTGCGATGTCCTCCCTACAGTGCAGGCCCCTTACCCATGCACTTCAGTAGCACCTAATCTCTCAGCTGTCGGCTACGCACCACCTGCATCACCTTCACCTCTCAGCTACGCAGCTGTGGTAGCGCGGCCCCCACCACATCCAGTCGCCTTACCGGCTCCACCTCCTCCGGCCTCGCCTCCAGTTTACAGGCCCCCACCTCGCTTTTTCCGTCGATCTAATGAGTGGCGCACCCAAGACAATCGTCCTATTTGCTTCGCCTGTGGCATCGCTGGCCCCATTGCACGCTTCTGCCGCCGTCGCCCCACACCTGCAAACGCATACTTCGGAACTCCTTCCTACGCGCCGCAGCAGGCCACCACGTCTGCATATGAACAGAGGCACTCAGACTCGGATCGACGCCCATCGACTGCTCGTTTCTCATTCCCTCGTTGCCGATCGCCATCGCCTATGCGTCGTCGACCACCTCCTGAGGAGGGAAACTAATCAGTGCAGTTCCGGAGGCAAGAACTGCAACTTGTGCGCAATTCCCAAGGCCTCCGTTTTCGCCGCAAAATGTTGTTGATGTCGATGTTAGGGGAGTCGCCACATTAGCGTTAATTGATACCGGGGCCACCGTTTCTGTGATGAACGCCAAATTTTGTCAGAAACTGAAGACCACAGTGAACACATCTCTCTGTGGCATGGTGCTGTCCACGGCTAGCGCGCAATGCATTCATCCCTCGGCTGTGTGTACGGTGCGCGTCGTCATCCAAGACGTTTTGTACGTCGTACAGTTTTTTGTTCTGCCATCTTGCTGTCATGACAATATCCTCGGTTGGGATTTCTTATCACGTCATGAAGCTATCATCGATTGTTCCCGTGCCGAAGTGTCCCTTGTGCCAACATGTCAATTTCCACCACCCGACCGGTCTCCTCGACTCTGCAAACTCATCGCTGACGACGACATCACCTTGCCTCCGGAAGCTTCGGTCCCTATAAGCGTTTTAACTGTAGCGCAAGCTGCCGCCACGGTGGTGTTCATGCCATCTCCAGTTTTTACTGAACGCAAGGGCTTCGTTCTCCCTTTTGCCGTTCTTACAATTGCGCCTGGTTTAACCGTAATGCTGGTTACTAACCACTGCTACTACCCCATTGGCTTACTTCGTGGTGAAACGTTGGGATATGTGCAACCTGTCGACCATATCGTTGATATTATTCTTCCCGACGAAACGCCATGTAACATTGCCGCAATCACACATGCGTCTGAGCCATCAAGTCTGTCAGCCTTCGACAATGCTATTGACGCAGACCTTCCCCTCTCGCATCGCCGCCAACTTGTTGCTCTACTTAACAAGTTTCGCTCTTCTTTCGACTTTCAAGAACCTGCTTTAGGCCGCACAACGACTATCACTCATACTATTGACACCGGCTCATATTCGCCTCTGCGACAGCGTCCTTACCGTGTTTCCGCCGAAGAGCGCCTCGTCATTACGGAGCAAGTAGACGACATGCTTAAACGTGAGGTCATACAGCCTTCTCAAAGCGCTTGGTCATCACCTGTGGTTCTGGTAAAGAAAAAAAGATGGCACCGTTCGATTTTGCGTGGACTATCGCCGCTTAAACAAGATTACAAAGAAAGATGTCTACCCGCTACCACGAATAGACGGCGCTCTTGAGTGTTTACAAGGCGCCGAGTACTTTACATCCTTGGATCTGCGTTCTGGATATTGGCAGGTGCCAATGGCTGAATTTGATCGCCCTCAAACAGCCTTTGTAACGCCAGATGGCCTATATGAGTTCAAAGTCATGCCATTTGGGCTCTGCAACGCAGCTGCCACATTTGAGCGCATGATCGATACCATCTTGCGTGCCCATAAGTGGAAAACTTGCTTGTGTTCCCTGGATGACATCGTAGTCTTTTCATCTGATTTCCCGACACATCTTGTTCGCCTCCACGAGGTTCTGACATGTCTAACTTCTGCAGGCCTACAACTTAACTCCAAGAAGTGCCACTTCGCAGCATGAAAACTAACCATCTTGGGACATGACATCACAAGAGACGGTGTTCTTCCGGATCCCGATAAGCTTCGAGCTGTCGCTGACTTCCCGTTGCCCACATCACTGAAAGCCCTAAGAAGTTTTGTCGGTCTCTGCTCCTATTTTCGTTGTTTCGTGCGCAACTTCGCATCCATCATCACACCTCTCACGAGTCTGCTTTCCAACAGCAAAGGTATATCTGCATGGTCACCTGCATGTGACGACGCATTTCGCCAGCGGCGCCGCCTGCTGACCTCACCAGCTATTCTTCTTCACTACGATCCCGCTGCTGCCACAGAAATTCACACTGATGCAAGTGGCATAGGTCTTGGTGCAGTTTTCGCACAACGGAACGGCATCCAAGCCGAATACGTAGTCGCCTATGCAAGTCGCGCTCTCAAGAAGGCTGAATTGAATTACTCCGTGACAGGAAAGGAGTGTTTGGTCATAATCTGGGCCTTGACGAAGTTTCGCCCGTACCTTTACGGCCTTCCTTTCGACGTGGTCACAGACCACCACACTCTATGTTGGCTGTCCACATTGAAAGACCCTTCCGGACGCCTGGGACATTGGGCACTTCGATTGCAAGAATACGACATCCGTGTAATATATCGTTCCGGTCGCAAGCATGCGGATGCCGATGCATTTTCGCGATCGCCATTAACCCCAGATGTGGCTTCTCTGTCACCCCCTTTTACCACCTTGTCACCAATAGACACCACTTACATGCTTTCGCAGCAGCGTAGAGATCCATACCTTGCATTGTTACTCGACTACCTTACCGATCATTCTGCTGTCCCTTCCACGAGAGTCCTACGCCTACAAGCAGCCCACTTTTCCGTGCGAAACAGCATTCTGTACCGCCGCAACTACATGCCTGGTGGTCGGAAGTGGCTCCTTGCTGTCCCAGCTCATATGCGCTCTGACATCTGCATGATTTTCCATGCAGACCCCCGATGCGCTTACCCAGGTGTCCTGAAAACCTACGAAAGGCTGCGCCAACAATATTACTGGCGAGGAATGTATCGCTTTGTGCAGAAATACGTTCAGTCTTGCACCACTTGCCAACAGAACAACACACCTCCGTGGCACCTTACTGGCATGTTACAGCCGCTCCCATGCCCGGCTCGCCCATTCGACCGCGTGGGTATCGATCTCTATGGCCCCCTCCCATATAGTCGCACTGGAAACTGGTGGATTATTGCCGGCGTCGATCATCTGACACGCTACTACGCTGAGACTGCAGCTTTACCGGCAGCGACCGCCCACGAAGTTGCACTCTTCATTCTGCGCAGCTTCATTCTCCGCCATGGGGCTCCACGGGAATTACTCAGTGATAGGGGTCGAGTGTTCCTGTCGTGGGTCATCCAAGCTATTCTCGCTAAATGCAACATCATCCACCGGAAATCTACTGCATACCATCCACAGCCGAATGGTCTCACTGAACGGTTCAAACGCACACTTGGCGACATGCTGAGAATGTACACCTCCTCCGACCACACTAACTGGGACGCTGTATTTCCATTTGTTACCTTCGCTTACAACACCGCGATGCAAGAGACTACCGGTTTTTCCCCGTTCTTTCTGTTGTACGGCCGCGAACCATCCCACCCACTCGACACCATACTTCCGTACCGCCCTGATACATCGGAGTGCTCGCCGCTTTCGGAAGTCGCCAGATACGCTGAAGACTGCCGTAAGTTGGCTCAGTCTATGACTAGTGAGGCTCAAGGTCTACAAAAAACCCGACATGACGACGTTCATCACATAGCGCCTACGTTTTGTACTGGCTCCCTCGTGTGGCTTTGGGTGCCCCGCACGTTCCTGGCCTGTCTTCTAAACTTCTGGCCCGGTACCATGGTCCGTATTGTGTCATTGACGCGACCTCCCCAGTGAATTACATCATCGAGCCCCTAACACAATCGCCAGATTTGCGCCGTCGAGGACGCGAGACCGTACACGTCGACCGGCTCAAGCCCTACTACGGCCCCCTCATTGTGCCTACTCCCTGAGTCGCCAGGATGGCTACTCTTCACCCCGGGGGTATTGTACGCACTAACGCGTATGCGCACTAACGCGTATACGCACTAACGCGTATGCGCCTTCCAAAGAGAATGATAAACCTCGTGCTCTGATTGCACGAGAGCCTGGGCCGCCTTTGCCAGACTTGTCGTACGGCCATTATTCGTTGCGACATCGTTGCGACTTCTCTGGTTCAATAAACGTCATCACAAAGTAGTTAATCCTCAGCTAATTAGTACAATCAAAATTAAGACAGAATTGATACGGTCTTCTCGTCGAAGGCGATCACGCACAAAAGGAGACAATTAACTTAAAAAGCTGCAAAAAGCTAGGTTACCAGAAACTCCTCCATGGCTTCAGCCTTACACAAATTGTTTTATATGCAAAGAAGCTGCCGCTTGGCGTTCACTGCATCGAACGCTAGACATTCACACCGGCACCATCTCACTCCCGAGTTAAACACGGGCCCTCTCAGAATCGACGAGTTCGCATCCAAGTTCATGCGTCCATCAGGTTGATTTACAGACGCCTTCGGCGAGTATCGGGTACGCCCAGCACGTTTGCCCTTGCCGAGGACCAGTACTCACGTCGAGCGGCACGATTAGTCTGTCAGCTTTATTTCGCAGGCACGCAGAAGTAAAAGTGATATTGATTTTATTGATTTGTGGGGTTTAACGTCCCTATACTCCGATATCATTATGAGAGACGCTCTAGTGGAGGGCTCCAGAAATTTCGATGACCACCTGGGGTTCTTTTACGTGCACCCAAATCTGAGCACCCGGGCCTACAACATATCCGCCTTCATTGGAAATGCAGCCACCACAGCCGGGATTCGATCCCGCGACCTGCGGGTCAGCAGCCGAGTACCTTAGCTTCTAGACCACCGCGGCGGGGCACTGTAAGTGATACAGCCAAGCCATTACGATGTCTCGTATTCACTTTCACCACACTCACGACATATTAAATCACAGCCGCATTGCCGACTAAAGCCCCTAATCTTAGAAAAGTAATGACAGTGCCCTCCACGGGCGCGTTTCGTCCTAGATTCTCCTCGCCCACTTTCTGTACGCGCGGTACACGGTGCCATTTTTCACCGACACTGCCGCAGGCCCACCGCAGAATTCAAAGAAGGCGGTTTATGCGCGGCAGCTTGCGGACCGCATAAGTGATGAATTTTTTTAAATAGTGATAGTAAAAGTAAGAACACTGAGTCAATTGTTAATGAAAGGATTCGCTTCTTCCAAAGGTCGTATAAGTTCGGCATGCTAATAAATAAAAAGTTTTATAGGGGATTTCTAGGTGCGGATGTTTTTCTGCCACATGATAAAATGCTGTACGTTTGCATCTGATGTATTTCTGCTTGTGAAATGTCCGTCTGCATTCGAATTTATTTTCGTGCTTGTGTGCCAGTATATGACACATGTACTTACAGCGTCACACATTGCAATGACTTCGTATATGGTGGATCAATTAGGCTTGTGTCCAACTCCTCGGCGTGAAAGTAGCTTTGCGCAGTCGTCTCCAAACTGAAGAAGGCCTTTGAGCAATGTGAATACGATTAGGTGTCGCCAACAGTGACTCATCTACCACAATCACAGAAACACAAAAAAAGGTTAGTTAGAACTGCGTTTTAACGGTTTTGTACAAAAAACTAGCAATCGGGCTACTTGTGAGAGGAGTAACTCTGCACTAGGAATGTCATCATAATCTGCGCGTCAATAGCGACAAAAAATCTTATGCGGACTGATTGATCGCAGTCAAAAGTACGCATGTGACACTGGCATAAAAGATAAGATAGTTCCTTATTCGGGAATAGAAGACATGCTAATGCAGGCAGAACCCAAACTATCGCGGCCGTAGTCTTCTAAAAAACAGCTCACTCGCTATCACTGTGCTGTAGATTTTTTTGGTTGCTCCTCTGTATTATTTCATTTCTTTCAATGGACCGCATTTCTTTCGTAATCTTTAGGTGTTAATTCTCTCTCCAAGAAAAAAACAAATACTAAAATAACTACCCGTATGGAAACGAGTGCCGATTATTGTCATTTCTATTCATCCGTTCATTTGTTTTCTCGAATAAACGTTCTCGTAAATGAATCCTAACTGTTACAATAAGCGCGATCCAGAAGCAGTGTCATCCCACGTAATTGTTCACAGCCAAAGTAGAATCAGCTATGCATTTTCAACGATTGCCGAGATGCGTGACTCGGAGGTGAAAAAGTATGAGCTGAATATTTTAGGAGCGAAGGTCCTTAAAGCGGCACCCGTTCGTCCTTCATCGTAGTACGTAACATGTCTTACGCTTTTACCTGTAAGGTGGTGCTGGTGGGACATTTTTCCAGTACGTTGTTGAACAATAAAAAATTCGCAGCGTGCGCGTTAACTAAATGCCGAATTCGCTTGTCTCTTATTCCGCATTAGCGGCCGTTGGCATGTACGTTGGCCACAATCTCAGAAGAAAGGAGTGCTACGTTATACTCGCTGGGCGTATCCTCGTTAGATTTGGAAAGGTTTAGCAAGCGTTGGGCCGTAGTGCCATGAATACAGTTAACTAGTATATACCATGAACTCGGAGTGGTTAAAGGTGGGAAGTAGACACGAAGCGCAAGCCGTAAGAAAGTGTGCGTGTACCACCTCTAGTTTAGTCCTTGGAATGTCCGCTGGATGGTGGTGCCTCTATATGCGGAATATATGATGAAAAAATGTGAGATGGTGGTACTTGGAGAGTTGACTAGATGGACGAACGGACACACAGACAGATGCATGGACGGACGCACGAATGGCTGCACGGAAGGTTGGACGCATGGACGGACGCATGGAGCGGATGCATGCACGAACGCAGGGACGGATGCACGGATGGACGACGTGTGGACGCACGAACAGACCCATGCACGGACGGCCGAATGGACGCATAGACGGTCACACAGACGGATGCATTTTGGTCGAGGTAGGAGGGCATGAGAAACATAAAAAGATTCGTAACAGCAAAAAAAAAACATGTCCCATACGATAACTGAGGTGACATGTTTGTGAAACAGCAGCAAAATTTATAACACATTTAAACACTCTTATTACCAGGTATATAAGGTTCCAGTGACATATCAACTTTGTCAGCCAAAAAAAATTCTCATGAGACATCGAATTTATCAACTGTTCTGGGAAAATAACTGCATCGGTAAGCATTCCGATCGAGGGCATTGCTTCACAAATAAAAAATGTTAAATTTTGTTTATTTTGTGGGATTGACGGAATAAATTCTAAGATACTGAAAAACACCATATCTATGTGAAGCACCATCCTCTTTCTCATCTTCAGGCAGTCCTTATTCTCGGGTGTTCTTCCTTCTGGCTGGAAAATAGCAAAGGTAGTGCCTATCTACAAAAATGGAAGTAAAAATCTACGAGAAAATTACAGGCCCATCTCACTTACATGCAATTGCTGCAAATTGCTGGAACACGTCATTGCTTCGGATGTTTACAAACATCTCGAGTCAAACAACTACTTTTTCTCGAATCAACACGGTTTTAAAAAAGACCTTTCTTGCGAGAAACAATTACTCGAATTTACAACAGTTATCCAACTTAACATGAATCACTTCTTACGAACAGACTGCTTATTTCTTGACTTCTCGAAAGCGTTTAATCGCGTTACGCATAGCCGCCTCACATCAAAACTTTCAGCTATGAAACTGGACTCCTCTACATTGTCATGGCTACGTAATTTTCTATTCAATCGAGAGCAATTTACTTCTGTTAATGAAGTCGATTCCTCTAAGTCTATCGTTTCATCTGCTTTGCCGCGGGGTGGCGT
Source organism: Rhipicephalus microplus (assembly GCF_043290135.1). Classification (NCBI taxonomy): domain Eukaryota; kingdom Metazoa; phylum Arthropoda; class Arachnida; order Ixodida; family Ixodidae; genus Rhipicephalus; species Rhipicephalus microplus. The sequence continues at coordinate 119,740,588 of NC_134703.1, forward strand.
CCTTGGGCCTCTGTTGTTTTTATTCTATATAAATGATCTGCCTAATGACATCACCTCTGGCGTACGAATATTTGCCGATGACTGCATAATTTACCGCCCAATAACCAACATTGACGATAATATCACACTTCAACGAGACCTAGAAATAGTAAACCAGTGGTGTAATATATGGCTCATGACACTAAACTTGTCGAAGTGTAAAATTATGTCTTTCACCCACAAACCTGTTAATTCACAGTTTTCTTATCACATCAACAGTAATGTGATACCGCCGACCGCGACCTATAAGTATCTAGGCGCGCACCTTACACCTAATCTATCAAGGTCATAGCACATACCTTGCGTATGTGCCAGTGCATCCAAATCATTAGAATTCTTGCGTCGAAACATGTGCAGTGCACCCTGCCCCTTGCGAAAACTTGCGTGTCTAACATTTGTGCGACCCAGCTTGAGTATGCGTCTCTGATTTGGTCACCACATCAGAAATGCCTTATCGAAGCATTAGAAATCATTCAGATAAGGGTAAGCCGTTTCATTGCTCACAACTTTAGTGACCTGTCTTGAATCACGCAAATAAAAAGTAAACTATCATTACCGTCGGTAAGTACACGCCATACTATTGCATTGCTGTCGTTGTTCCATAAGGTCATTCACTCTTACGACTTATCACTACCCTGTTTGAATCAGCAAGTCTATACATCGCAAAGATTGCACAACACTCTCACATACGCTAGCCTATATGATGCGACGCAATCATTCAATTTTTCCCCATTGCCTCGCGCTATTCGTCTCTGGAACAGCTTACCAGACAACATTGCTTCACATAGAGACTATGACGCTTTTTGTGTTCAGTTTAACGAACATTTTTTCACACACTTGGCTCAGTATATTTGATTTTTATTAGTAAAACTTTTTTTGATAAGATATTTTAAGGGCGCTTTACAAACCGATGGCGTTTGTCTTTTATTACCGCTGTCACACATTTTTTTAGTTTTTTTACAATGACACATTTGTATGATGGCTGGTATAATGTGTATTGGGGCTATACTTCGTAGTATATTACTCCCACGCAATGCATACTATGTCGAACGCAAATATTTTTTTCTTTTTTTACTTTTCCTCGTTAGCACGTATAGTTATCTGTTAATCTCTTTTCTACTTGTTATTTTATCCTATTAAATTTTATTCTACTGCCCTGTAATCGTACCCTGTGGAAATCTTCCTTTACAATGTATCGAATTGTACTGTATACCCCCCCTCACCCTATGCCTTTTACGGGGTCTGTGAGGTATTCTCGAATAAATTAGTTTGTGCAAATATTGGTGGCAAGGATCGATCATGTTTACCGCGATATTCCGAGCAGTGGTTGGCTGAACACAACAAGCTGCATTTAGGGCAAGTTTCCCAGACATAACTTTGTTTAAAACGTTAAAAAATTCAATTTCCTCCTTGTTTCTATCAAAGGAAGTCAGCATATTGATCACGACTTCACTTTGAAGCAACGCATAAATAGCCGAGAACAAAAAATCACAGCAGGCCCACGAAGTTGATGATGACGACTGGGACGAGGTGTGCGTATGAACAGACACTCAGACGGACAGACGCATGGGCGGACGTATGAATGCACACACGGACGCACACAAGGATGGACAGACTGACAGATGCTTCGTCTTACTCTTCATCATTCGCTCCGTGAATATGCTGTGACATTGTTTTTAATCACATCCAATGCTTTTCAACCGGTTACTTTAATGACTACGACGACACGGGACAAGCGACCCACGACGCGAGGAGCTTCGCCCCTAAAAAACACGTATGTTGATGAGCAGGCCGAAACAATATTTCGAATGCAGTGATCGGTGATGCTTTGATACGAGCAATAAAAAAGGCGCCTTACCTCGCAAAGTACATTGTTCTTTGTCGGAACGAAGTTTACTCGGCCGATGCTGTGCAGCCACTGCTGTTTGCGCAAGCCATCGCGTTTACCTTGTGATATCATAAAAATTGCGTAATCATTTTCAATGTGGTTGTTAGGTCCATAGGCGACACTGCACGGCTTAGCACCCGCACAAAGCACAGAATACAACGTGCGTGCTACGTTTTTTTACGCCGAGCGTCGGCGAAAAATGGCGCGAGCGAAAACAAAAACACAAGCAAAGCGCTAGATCCACGCGTCTGCAAGGGCAACCGCGATGGACACCAGTCATCGTGCAGAAAAAGTGTCGGAGACCGGGAGGACGCGAAGGAGTGTGAGGAGGGAGAGACGAGGTCGAGCGTGCGGCAGCGAGTACATTGGATGGCGGTACTTTCCCAAGATCAAGGGGCTTTATTCCCCACAAGATGTGAGCACCTCTGGGCACCACCTGTCCTTATATTTATCTGCAATGCTTGATAGAAGCGAAATGAGCAGCACGAGAGTGCTGCATGTGCACCCTTGCTGCCTTCGAGAGTGAAAATCTTCATGCTGCAGGTGGAACGAAAGAACCTGTGTGAAAGAGGACATACGCCCATGAAGACGCCTGTGGGAGGTGCGTGTTGAGTTGGCAAAAAATACAGCACGACAATCAAGCTGACGTTTCTGCACTGTTAAAATGTTGAGTGGGTGGCTGTGCTGACGTGCTCACAGGCGGTGTTTCTTTGATAACCACCGCAAATGTCCCACATGTGTTTCCAACGCCACGCACATTTGTGTAGCCATTTTTTCAACGCTGCTATCACGTGCTCCACACTGTCTTCATGTCACATCCTCTGCAAGCGAGCTCGGAGAAAGCTTGGCTTCCCGAGAAGCTTAGGCCATCCTTCATTCCACCCCTGTTCTTCATTCAATAGCAGGCAGGTCTACTTTCTCTGCAAGCGAGCTCGGAGAAAGCTTGGCTTCCCGAGAAGCTTAGGCCATCCTTCATTGCACCCCTGTTCTTCGTTCAATACCAGGCAGGTCTACTTTCCTACATTCTAGACAGTGATGGCCTGCACAAGCAGAGTGCAATTCGCGAACGCTTTCTGCCAGTAGTAAAATGGCAGCTTATTAGCAGCTTAGCTGAGCACAGAGGTGAAATTTGGAGTAATACGTATTACTTGCAAAGTAGTGCAGCGCTGGCTCTAACCACAGGACATACTCTAGAAGGAACGAATTTTTATGCGCTGTAATGGACAACTTGCTGCACACTTAGAAGAAAGAAGAAATGAAAATATTGCAAACATAGGATAAGGAGACAAATTAAAGTAAGAATTTAAGAAACGTTACGACATAAGTAAAACAGCAGCCTCAAACGGGTGCCACTTCGAAGAAAGCGTGATTCATTCCGCTGATATAATAATTTAAAAAAATGTTGGACTTCAGTCACCCGCATGTACGTGACAAAGCAAAAATACATGTTCTAATGTTCTATATTCAGCGATATTCAACTGCAATCTGAGTGCATACAACTCTAAGCAATACACGAAGATGTTTTCACCAGTCCTCGCATGAGCGATATGTACCTTACTTTGCACTGACTCGTAGTTCCATTTTCTACGCGCTTATATTAACACTTCGAACTAGTTACCCATCAGCTTTCTGACCAGTACGCCAAACACACAAGTGAACAACCCGTGTGCGAAACACAAACAGCATCAAATATTCCATTCTCGTGCACAATTTGTTACGAAGCGGAGCTTATTTTTGAGCCTACTTAGAGTGAGCATCACGCCCGAGAACGGTGTAAAAGTCCGACAAATGTTTGAAGTCTGAAGCAAGTATAAGGCCGCATACTTGGGAAGAAGACGCCGCACTGAGAGCAGTCGAAGCTTTAACTAAGTCGATACTAGACACTTTGTTTATTCTCCCTGTCTTTTTCTTGCCCAACCACTCCACGTTGTCAGGCCCCCTCTGCCGCCGTGGCCTCTTCCACAGCGCCTCTTTCCCACGTGACTGATCCCGCTTCCCTATATAAAAGAAAGACCTGGGTGTCTGGATTTTCTTCGCGCTTTTCTTTCATTTGATGCGGGTCGCCTTCGCGCTTTTCTTTCATTTGATGCGGGTCGCATTCAGGGCTTCTGAAACAAAATTGTGGAATAGTTCACCCAGGTTTACTTAATGGAATCATTTGTATGTTTTGTTTTGCAATTTAGGCTTTTTGTCTTGTTATCAGTGACTACGGCAGTGCCTTTTCTACGGTGCACCCATAAAGATCGTAATAGGATACGAGCCTCTTTCATTACCCGCATTGATTTAAAATAAAAGCCACCAAATAGGGATGACCACAATTTCAGGTGATATCAGAACAACCGCTTTTTTCTCGCAATCTAATTAGGCAGTGCACACCTCTTCCTTCTTCTCAGCAGAGTCTAGAGGAGAGCAATGATAAAGAGATTCCAGAGGTCCAGAGGGACCACCTTATAGTTTTGCACTGTTGCTGCGCTGAGAATTTGCAATAAACAAAAAAGACTTCCAGGTTTTTTTCTTCCGTAAGCACTGAATATCGACTAAAAAATTCAGAAATTTGAAACCAAGGAAACTGTCCCAGGGCAAACTAGGTCAGAGCACAGAAAAGCGCGAGTGGCAAAAACTGGTGGCACCAGCCGCGCTTCGACTTTTCACAACACGCGACTTATTTTCTGTGCTCTGAAGATCCGTACCTTTCCACTTTGCACCTTTCTGATTTTCATGATTCAGCACCGTCAAGTTTCAGGTCAAAGTAAATGTTGATGCAGGTAACGTTTCTTTCAGACTACTGCATCACTGTATCGGATGTTCTCGTTGAGCTTCTGCTTACTACATTCAGCGATTGTTGTGAGCTACTGGCATTGCTGTTATTTTTTTATTTTTCATCTTGTTTTTTCTTTTGAATAGTGCCTAGCACGTTACGTCGCGCTTGCTAGGATGCCTCCGTCTCCTAAACTGCCCCGCAACCACCCTGCTTACTCTTCGATTTCTCGTAATCTACCATTGCAGTGCGGCCCGACGATCTCACACATAAAAAGAAAGAAAGAAGCTAGGTAAAAAGATGAAATCAAACCAAAATATTTCGATACAAGCTTTTTATTTTTGTAACTGCGTTTTTTATAGTTTTCGAGGGGTAGCTACAAGTTTCCTGAGTGCAGTTTAACTCTTTAGTAATCTCTATATCTAAGTACGTTGTCCACTCACGCTTCTTGTTGAAGCTGAATCTCAGCCGTAAATTAAATCTGGCCTGGTAATACGAATTTTATTCTCACCTTTCAGAGTATAAGAAAAAGGAACTGAGTAAATGTTTCTTTTCAGCACTAGGTTCATCAGATCAACGTTTCTCTGGGAGGTGTGAACGCAAGAATGAATGGGGCGGGTTTCACGTGTTCCAGAGCCCGCAATTGGGTACTCTGAGGTATCGGTACTTCAAGTGAGCAGAGTGAAATGGAGTTAGATATGCGAGTGAAATGGTGATGTAAAAAGCAACTGCAAATATGAGGTAGATTATGATTAACGTTCAATGACATTTCACAGTATAAGGACTTTATATCGCTTAGCCTCAATTAAAATTCGACTGCCTCAACCGGGATCGAACCCGCGCCTTTCGGGCTTGCATCCGAGCACACTAGCCGCCGCTCTACCGTGGTAGACTGTCTAGACACTTCTATGCTAAAACTTTTACTTGAGCAGTAAGCTTGGTCATATTAGCGTTTCCAGAGTAAAATTATTGGTTCTAATACGGCACGGATGTCAATTTCAGCTTGTTCCTCTAAGGCATCAAGTTGAAGGACTGTTAACCAAGTGCACAATATTACTCTGGGCTGTACGTATTATGGTGAACTCTGAAAACGTAATGTCTTCCGATGCTTTAACTAGCTAGATAATGATTCAAGGAACGGTGGAACAGTTTTATTCAGCCCTGCACCAAGTTCAACGTCCTCTGACAATATGAGCGTTAGTCACAACAAGAGCCCTTGTACTCAGAGAATCGACAAGGTTACGCTAATGTCGCTGAAAATTACGTATTCCGGGAGAGAACACAACGCACAGAGGAAATGTTTGCTGCTGCGAAACGAGGAAGCATGAGGCTGGTGACTAAAAATAGTCAACAAAGAGACCACAATGAGTGGTGCCTGTGTGGTAGCTTACCCTGACTGGTAGTGGTAGGGTGGCCAGCGAATACCAGTCCACGGTCGTTGCCTACAAAGAGTCTCCAAGTTGCCAGATCAGAGCATCAGTCGCGGCTGGAATAAGTGGCCATGGAACAGCCACCATCTTCATTTTGCTGAAAATTTGGCCAAAGACGAAGTAATCTAGTTTCTGGATGCTTGACAAATATGCGGGAAAACTGGCGGGGCTGTTATAATTGCAGCATGCGCGGTGGCATGTCCCGAGTCCCAAGTGGTAATGGTCTGATAGGCTAACACACTACAGTAGAAGGTTTTTCTTAGTCGAGAAAACCTGCTTCTGAAGAATCGACGTGGGATATGGCCCTTGAACTCAGGTTAGCGTACGGCCATCGGTCTATAGTTGGTGATCGAGCAGTGTCAAGTATGCGAACACCGGCGATAAATAAATATTGAAGAAGTGGTTTTCATGTTTTTAGTAATATTTACCAATCAGCCTGTTGTGTTTCCGAGAAAACTTTCCTTTATTCTGAGGAAAAAATTCAGTGTTCAGGTGCTGGTTATATCATAGCACTCGCAGCTTATCTGCTTACGTCACTTCAGGAAGACCAGTATTATGATTTTTTTCAGAAATGACGTATCAGTAAGATATTGAAGCGTTTCAAACAACTTGGACTATGTAGCAATGCTTTCGAACTTTGGATCCCTATTTGCTTATCTAATTCACTCGCTTGTTTGTTTCTTTGTTGGTACCCTTGCTCCTTAATAATCTCTCCCGGTGCAGGTAAAGTTTATTCCGTCTTTTGCAGCACAAAGCTGGATCCTTTTGGTTTCATATTTTTGGCGTTGATAAATAAAAGAGACTATAATCACCGCTCTCGACAAGTATTTACTATTAGCGAACAGAACGAAAAGCGAGAATTGGCATCGCCTTACATATAAGAATATTCAAAGTGAAACAGTGTCAGTCTCACGGAAAAGTGTCACTTGAGTTCGCCCTACTCAACTTGTTATTAACATTATTCTGGATTAAGACTTGCTGTCCGGATGGACTTTCGCAGTGTTGACGTTCAACGCTTTGTTGGAGGGAAGACAGCCACTCATGTATACAGCATCCTCTGGAGGTTACGGAACGGCTGACAAGGGTGCTGAATTCAACAGCTACACATAGCTTTTCTCTAGTATCTGGAGCACTAGAAATGGACTCTATGTATGGGAGGACCAGCAAAAGCCGACTTAAATTGGCGTTTTAGGTGTAGGCAGGGTTACGTACTGATTCTCCGGATTATGCGCATTAGCATCGCTAAACCGCTACAGAAATATTGCGTTTGATGAGGGTGGTGAATTTTTGCGTGTTACTATGGAATTGTAACAGATAACTTCAATTCTTTGTTTTGTTTGTATGGCTTAAACATTTTCTAGCTCAAGGATGCGCTTCGCTTTATTGGGCAATTATCCGACATTTTATTCGAATAAATACCCACACAGCTTATCATTTGAGCAACCGTGATATTTCTATAAAAAAATACCTAATCTTTGAATGATTTCAATAACTTCTGTTTTATAAGCTTTAGAATAAGGTGCCCCATGTGTAAAAGTGTTAACACTCATATGCTTCAATTCCACTTACCTCTAAGGTATTATTGCTGTCATTGAAATGTTAAAAATTTTAGTTCCGCAAATTAGTCATGCTTTTTGTTTTTTTCTCTCTTTCTGTATTTCATTACTTTATTTCGTTATGCCTTTTTAGGTCAAACAGTGTGTCACAAAATAGAAACGACGTCTACCGAAAACAGACTCGCCCCACCATTGACCAGCAACGGTCGAACCCCAGCTTTACACCATTCCATTTCTCCTTACTACCGCAACGACTGCATTAACGTCATGCCAAGCTGCGCATGCGTCGAGAAAGTGGCAATGAAGGAGCCACCGGTATGCACCACTCACAAATGATTTGCGCCGCACCTATAGCTACCGTAACAGCAACCGATCACGTGGGGCATGTACCACTGGTGACGTCATCAATGTCCCACATGCGCCGTGCCGCAGTTGTTTAGAATCCGTGTCGAAGTTAGCGGAGTCCGCGACATAAAATTCTTCTACTAAACCAAGTACGCACACCTGTCCTTCAGATAGTTTAAAAAAGAGTTTAAGTGTTTTGTGTGTTACAGTCACATATGGTCATTGGTGCACGGGCATTTTCGAACATTATAAACTCATAAGCTTGCAGTCGACACACCATGTAAACAAAAAGAAATTCCAAATGAAAGAAATGGCAGCCATGTTAAAACCTACAATCAGTCATGTTAAAGTTCTTGGATCGACTAGCTTCATCATTTCAACTGTTGCGCGGTTGAAGTCAAAGTTTGTCACTGTAGTTTTTTTTTTCACCAACATGACGATTGGATCAGCAGGCATTCCTCCTTTGCTTTATTTCTTCAACTTCAAAACGTACAAGCGAAGTGAGTTGCCATAAATTCCATGGGTTCCTCTCGATTTGGAAGCCAGTATCAAAATCTCCAATCGCGTGCACGCGGACGTGTCGCGGCGTTGTCAGTCTCGAGCTACGGAGCAAATGCCGTGTCACCAGAAAGAGAGGTAGACGAATCTTCACAAATAGGAACATTTTCCTCGGTCTAATTCCTCAGTTTCCAGGCGCGATGTATCACGCGCTTTGCAAACACGACAGTGTAACTGATTTTTTGAAGAGCACTCACAACACATTTGTTCACCAACTCTTACTTCCTAGTCCTAGCTGCGGTTTCAGTGCTCGGTGGTAATCTTTTGATCTCACTCGCGTGTTCAGAACACGAACTCGGCATGAAACCCTATGCTACAGCTATAAACATTGTTCTTTGCTTCGAGAAGAAGGAGAAACAGGGATGATCGATGCAGCTTCAAAGAACACGCGATGCCAAATACTGCCAGCCTATCATGCACAAGAGAAGAATGGCGATAGATCAAGTCATCATTATTTCAATACTCTTTAGGGGCGAAGCTTTTTATAGCGGCACCCGTTCGTCCCTCGTAGCAGTTGTAGTAGTGTGTAACAAGTATAACATTTAGACCTCCAAGGTGGTGCCGGTGAGAGATTTCTTCTGTGCGTTAATGAACAATAAAAGATAGTGCTCAATGTACATTGCAATGGCTGCTATGGGGGAATGAGAGACGGGAAAATTTGGCTTTTAGTTAACGCGCGTGTTGCAAATTTTTTATTGTTCAACAACGCACAGAAGACAAGAAAGGGTTGCTACGTTATACTCGCTGGGCGTAACCTCCTAGGTATTAGAAAGGTTTAGCGAGCGTTGGGCCGCAGTGCCATGAATACCGTGAACTAGTATATACCATGACCTCGAGGTGGTTAAAGGTGTGAAGTAGACATGAAGCGCAAGCCGTGAGAAAATGTGCGTGTGTTTCCTCTCGTTCAGTCCTTGAAATTTCCGCTGGATGGCGGTACTTCTATATGAGTATTATATGATGAAAAGATTCGAGCTGGTAGAACTTGTAGTGTTGAATAGGTGGACAAACGGACACACAGATAGATGCATGGATGGACGCACGGATGGCTGCATGGACGGATGGACGCAGGAGCGGATGCATGGACGAAAGCAGGGACGGACGCCTAGATGAATGTGCGGACGCACGAACAGACGCACGCACGGATGGGCGGATGGACGCACGGGCGGCCACACACACGCACGCATGGATGGACGGAAGCAAGAACTAAAGGACGGACGGATGCTTCGCCCAACTATCCATCATTCACTCTGTGGATATGCTGCCGTGTTTTAGGAGCGAAGCTCCTTATGGCGTGGCTTGGGCGTCCCTCGTATGTAACCACCAGTGGCACATACCCGAAATAGGTATAACACTTGACCTCCAAGGTGGTGCCAGTGAGAGATTTCTTCTGTGCGTTGTTTAACAAAAAAAATAGTGCTCAATGTACATGCCAATGGCTGCTAATGGGGAATGAGAGACATGAGCATTCGGCTTTTAGTCAACGCTCACGCTGCGATCCCCATTAGCAGCCATTGGCATGTACATTGGGCACTATCGAACAAGAAAGGGATGCTACATTATACTCGCTGGGTGTAACCTCCTTTGCTTTAGAAAGGTTTAGCGAGCGTTGAGCCGCAGTGCCATGAATACAATGAACTTGTATATACCATGAATTAACTCAAGGTGGTTAAAAATGAGAAGTAGATACGAAGCGCAAGCCGTAAGAAAGTAAAAGCCGAATTCTCCTGTCTCTCTTTTCTCATTAGCAGCCATTGGCATGTAAATTGCGCCCTATCTGACAGGGAAAGGTTGCTACGTTATACTCGCTGGGCGTAACCTCCTTGGTTTTCGAAAGGTTTAGCGAGCGTTTGGTCGCAGTGCCATGAATATAGTGAACTAGAATACACCATGAACTCGAGGTGGTTAAAGGTGGGAAGTGGACCCAAAGCGCAGGCCGTAAGAAAGTGTGCGTGTGCCACCTCTCGTTTAGTCCTTGGAATGTCCGCTGGATGGCGGTGCTTCTATATGGGGAATATATGATAAAAAGATGCGAGATGGTGGGACTTGGAGTGTTGAATAGATGAACGAACGGACACACAAACAGATGCATGGATGGACGCATGAACGGACGCAGGGGCGGATGCACGAAAGAACGCAGGGACGGGCGCACAAACAGACGCATGGACGGTCACACAGACGGACGCATGGACGGACGAATGCTTCGCCCCACTCTCCATCATTCACTCCGTGGATATGCTGCCATTTTTTTATTCGTACGTATATCCCTGTGCTCACGCACTGACTCAGAGACCTTAAGACAATCGCATTTGTTTCAACTGATAAATTCACATTGGCTATACATCTATATTGTCGAAGAAAGGAGTAGACTGCAGGTCAAAGATTAAAGTCTTTATTCAGCTGAACTTGCGGTCTGTTACAGAAAAGTCAAATTACAGCGATACACACTGGTACTATCAGTGTGACTAGCAGGAAAGCACTCCGGTTTTTGTACAGGTACTGTCGAATATAATGGCGTTATCGCTAGCGGTGGCATAAGATATTCACAGACGTAACACGAAAATCGACACAAATATATATATATATATATATATATATATATATATATATATATATATATATATATATACATATATATATATATATATATATATATATATATATATTGTCACAGGTAATGGCTATAAGCCATCAACTGTAAGTGAAATCTCTTGGAAGTGAAGAAAGAAGAGGGCTTTTGCTTCTTGGTCTGAGGGCAAGCAAGACGTCGATTCGTCGCTGTCCGTTATTACGTTCGCGGCATTGGTGGAGGTGCGGGGTGAATGCGCCTCGGCTTCAGAGTTTGAGCCGACACACCGAGCTACTTGGGGACAGCTACAGTTCCCACGGCATGAAGCAGTCGCCGCCTGCGAGGACTATCTCCCGAATACGGTCCCCTCTCTCAAGACGAAATGGCAACTTCAACTACCAACCAGGCAAGTCAAACCAACGACGCCTATTCTTTTCTCCCGCATGTTTTTCTTGCGCCGCAAACACCACGCTCAATTCATGGAGACATTTATGAAGATGTTGATGACTGGCTTGACCACTTCGATCGAGTTTCCAACATCAACGAGTTGGATGAAGCTCGCAAGCTGCGGAGAGTTTACTTTGCGTTAGAAGACTCTGCCAAAACGTGGTACGAAAATCACGAGGATTTCTTCGCGACGTGGCATGAGTTCAGCCGACAGTTTCGTGATGCGTACCGCAGCACTGAAAAAAAAGAGAGAGCGGAGCAGGCCATCTCGTCTCGGAACCAACGACCCAACGAGAGAGTTTCGATGTTTGTCCAGGACATGCTTCGACTAACCAAGCGTGCTGACCCTGCAATGTCCGAGGAAAAGAAGTTGCGGCATTTAATTCGTGGAGTAAGAGAGCAGCTCTTTGACGGACTCGTGCGTAATCCACCAACGACTGTGGCAGAATTCATAAATGAGGCAACCACAATGGAGCGTACTACCCAGTATCGGTCGCCACAGTATGACCGCCACGACGTGACCCCTGCTGCATGCTCTATCGTGGCTGACAGCGAGAGGCATGCCCTCGCAGAGTTCATAAGAAGCATCATGCGGGACGAGCTGCGCCAACTCCAAGCAGCGGGACCCCAACCACCCGTAAATGCTCTCGCAGACTTAATCCGAAATGAGATCCGACAGGTGGTCACCCCACTCGCGCCAACAAGGCCTGAGGCCCCTGTGCTGACTTATGCGGCGGCTCTGCGATCTCCTGCACCACATGGCCCTGATCCCACCATGGGGTCAATGGAGCAGGCTAGTCATCGATTCCAGGGCACCTCTTCGACTCCGCCACCCGCCTCAAGGTTTCCGAGTGCACCAACTTATCGTCCGTCTTTGTGGCATAGAACGCCACAAAGGCCAGCGTATTGCGTACGTCAGATAACCGTCCACTCTGCTACCACTGTGGCGAAGCGGGTCACGTCTACCGTAATTGCCAGTACCGCCAACTTGGTCTCCGTGGCTTTCACCCTGATGCTCGGTGCCCGCGTTACGGTGAGCGTCCCCGCGACATCGAAGCGTACCTTACGGGCCAGCAAGCTCCTCACCTTGGTCTACCCCACTAATCACGATCACCATCACCTCGCCGCCCAACGTGACCTAGCTTTTTCTTGTCGTCTTATGCTCCTTTCAGAGGCCGATCACCAAGTTCCCACAAGGGAAACTAGAAACCGCGGCTCCTGGGGGTGAAGCCGCGTCCCAACGAACTGTCAAAGAGCCTCACTCGACGCAAAGACCCGACGAAGACCGTTATGACTTTCCAGTCGTTTCCGAAAATCTTAAGACTGTTTCCGCCGACATCACCGTACACGTCGACAATCATGTCGTCAAAGCCCTCGCCGACACCGGCGCCGATTATTCGGTTATGAGCAGCGCCCTGGCATCGCAACTGAGGAAGGTAACTACCACTTGGCAAGAACCACCGTTGCGCACGGCAGGGGGCCACCTCGTCACGCCGACTGGAATGTGCACAGCCCGTGTTCGAGTCCGTGCTTCGACGTCCACAGGGTCTTTCCTCGTATTACCTGTGTGCTCCCGTCCACTCATTCTGGGGCGGGACTTTCTTCGCGAACACAGCGCAATTATTAACCTACGAGACTTGCAGGTGTCGTTCGAGGACCCGTTTCATCCTGAACCGGAAAACGCCCGCTCATCGAAGGCTGTCCTACGTGTATCCTCCGAATCTGTTACTCTGCCTCCCCGCAGCAGCTTTTTTATCAACGTGTAATGTGACCAAGACGTCCCCGATGCTGTAATTGCAGAAGGAAATTTGTCCCTACTTTTTGCACAACAAATCTGCGTTGCCCGAGGTATTGTTTAACCCAGTAGAAAGCAGGCTTGCCTATTAGTCATGAATTTCAGCGAGGAGTATCGCCATCTTACCAAACACACTGCGATCGAATACCTTGAGGATATTGCCGACGTCCCTGGTCTCTCAACGTTATCTGCTCTTTCGTCATGCGACGATTCCACCATGACATTCGCAAGCACTCTCGACGTAAACCAGGGTTTACCGTCCGCACAACGGGAACGTCTTTTCAAGCTACTCGACTCATTGTGGGACTGCTTCGCTACGACTTCGAAAGTTAACCAAACACCGCTTGCCAAGCATCGTATCATCACCAAGCCTACCGAGAGACCCATTCGACAGCATGCCTACAGAGTCTCGCAAAACGAACAAGACGTTATACGCCAACAGGTCCAGCAGATGCTCAAGGACGATGTCATCCAGCCATCGACCAGTCCTTGGACGTCCCCAGTTGTGTTAGTAAAGAAAGAAGATGGTACCCTGCGATTTTGCGTCGACTACCGAAAGTTCAATAGGATCACGAAGAAAGACGTGTATCCTTTACCACGAATAAACGACTCGCTGGACCGCATTCGCAATGCTCGTTACTTTTCTTCCATGGATCCACGCAGCGGCTATTGGCAAATATCTGTTGATGAGCGTGACCGCGAAAAGACCGCCTTCATTACTTCTGACGGACTCTACGAGTTCAAGGTCCTTCCCTTCGGGTTATGCTCGGCGCCAGCTACTTTTCAATGATGGACACGGTTCTTGCTGGGCTAAAATGGCAATCGTGTCTTGTCTACCTTGACGATGTGGTCGTCTTCTCGGACACGTTTGAGCAGCACGTCCAGTGCTTACAGGCAGTTCTTCAAGCGATTCGAACAGCTAGACTTTCTCTCAAACCTGAGAAATGACTTTGCATTCGAGGAACTGAAATTTCTTGGTCCCGTTGTCAGCCACGCCGGTATACACACAGACTCCGAGAAACCGAAAGCTGTTGCCGCATTTCCTGTCCCAACGAACAAGCGCGACCTCCGCCGATTTCTGGGACTCTGCGCATATTACAGACGCTTCGTCAAAGGCTTTTCTAAAATCGCTGAACCGCTTAATGAACTTACGAAAGACGGCGTACCGTTTGTTTGGGCTCATGATCAGCATTACGCCTTTGACACGCTACGAAACTATCTCCAAGCCCCACCTGTACTCGGTCACTTTGACGACATCGCTGCCACAGAGCTACAAACAGATGCCAGCAACGTCGGACTTGGAGTTGTACTGGTTCAATGGCAAACGGCGTAGAGCGCATGATTGCCTATGCAAGTCGAACTGCAGAGAAAAACTATTCTGCAACAGAAAAAGAATGCTTAGCCGTTGTTTGGGCTATAACAAAGTTTCGCCCTTATTTATACGGTCGACCATTCAGGGTAGTTAGTAACCACCATTCTTTATGCTGGCTCGCCAACCTCAAAGACCCTTCCAGTCATCTAGCACGCTGGAGCCTTCGGCTGCAAGAATTTGACGTTACAGTTATTCACAAGTCAGGACGCAAACACACTGATGCTGACTGTCTCTCACGTGCGCCAATTGGAAATATGAACGCGGACGTTGAAGAGGACGATACATTCCTTTCCTCTGTATCAGCAACCGACTTGGCTCAACAACAACGCGACGACATGGAGCTAAGCCCGCTGATTGACTACCTCGAAGGCCGAAAATGCTGCCTTCCTCGAAACTTCGCACGTTCGCTGGCCTCGTTCTGCATCAGGGATGGCGTCTTCTATAAGAAAAATTTCGACCATACCCAGGCTACTTACCTACTGGTTGCGCCCACTTCGCTTCGGGACGATATTTTACATGCTTGTCACGACGAACCATCATCCGGACACCTTGGCTACACGCGCACGTTGGAAAGAATTCGCCGCTCATACTACTGGCCCGGCCTCGCGAAGACAGTCAAGCAGTACGTCCGCACATGCCGCGACTGCCAACGCCGCAAGACTCCACCTGTACGACCAACAGGACTACTACAGCCTATCGCCACGCCGAAGACACCATTCCATCAAATTGGCATTGATTTGCTCGGCTCATTTCCACCTCTTCGTCTGGAAACCGGTGGGTTGTGGTTGCCACCGATTGTTTAACGCGTTACAGCGAAACAAAGGCCTTGTCTAGAGCTACCGCAGCCAAATGCGCACAGTTTTTCGTCGCCAGCATCGTACTTCGTCACGGAGCGCCCGCTGTGATAATTACTGATCGTGGTAAAGCTTTCACCGCAGAGATTCTTCAAGAAGTGCGGAAACTAAGTGGTACCCCTACTGAAATGATCCGCATATACTGATCCGTACATACGCAATTATTGGACTACGGAAAGCCGCATCATGCGGAAAGATGCGAACATCCGCAGCTTACGGAAAGCGCCATATCATGCGAAAAGATGCGGAGATCCGCAGCTTACGGAAAGCGCCATATCCTGTGGAAAGATGCGGACACCCGCAGCTTACGAAAAGTGCCATATCATGCTAAATTACCCGATAAGCAGCTTACGGAAATCAGCATAATGCAGAAACTATGCATCTATCTGCTGCATCTTGCAGAGATCAAATGGACATCCTAGATCTCGAGTAAAAGCAATTGGCCATTCACGTTGTTTGCAAAAGCAAGTACTGTGTAGAAATATATACGAATATTTCATTCTTAATATGTTGCATGAAGGTGAAATATGTTTGCTATCTGAAACAGCCTTGATGAGTAAACAAAGGCTTGAAAGAAACAAATGTGTTAAGAAGCTACTTAATGAGAGATTGAATCATCGGCATCTTTCTAATTGTCGTGATGCGGAAGCAAAATTACCTTTCAAATAAAACAAAACTACTAAATTAACATGCTAGCGATTATAAATGGTGGTTACATTGCAACACATTAATGCAGTGTTCTATGCAAGACCTAAAGAACTTATAAAGTTATTATTATCAATAGAGAAGCATTATTATACACACCAGCCCTGCTACAATCAATATATTTTTTTATTTGTCTGTATGCTCCAGCTGTGAATGGTGACATTGCAGTGTTGATGGTACACAAATAAGGTGACTACACCGTAAGTTCACGAGCTCCACCTAAGCCACAGGATGGTGGCACAAAACACAATGTAACAGCAATTTTAGAACAAAATGTTTAAACATAAACAATAATAATAGCACTGTGAAAGTGTGGCGCTGTGTTTGTATCATGAACGCCTGTGGATATCGGCAAAATGCTGCTTGAGGCTCCGGCACCACTGTAAATTTGGAAGGTCACTGCCATAGAACTTATGTGTCCTTCATAGGCACCTGGAAATGAAAATAATTGGCACAAATAATGTCAGAGACACATGTTAGCACATTAGTTCACATGCACAAGAAATATAACACACAGAATGAAACTGAAAATGTAAGGCACACAATCCTTCATGTTATGCATATGTGAATAATAGAAGGAATGAGTGTATAAATTAGTTCTGCCACATCAAAGAAAACAGCATGCTTATCACAGTGAAAATAACTAGGTTGTCACGATTTTCAATGGTAGAGATAATCGATTATTATGTCCTTATGAAATTATGATTTAAATGCTTTCTGCACAGTAAAACTTTAGAAACTGCAAGTGAAAGCTCTCAATGCACATTTAATAGTGTGTGCATGTACATCTGCTGCCTTTATAATATACAGTTTGTGCACAAAATTGGCATCTTGAACAATTTTGAGAGTTAAACCTATGCAACTTATGGAGGTTAAAATCACCATGAAAGCAAGCAGGACAAGGCAGGTGCCATTAAAAATCTGTGCAAGCCAGATAACTATAACCGAACTGCACACATATAGGGGAGCAAGAGTACCAGAAATTCGGCTGCTGACCCGCAGGTCGCAGTATCAAATCCCGGCTCCATTTCCGATGGAGGCAGAAATGCTGTAGGCACGTGTGCTCAGATTTGGGTGTACGTTAAAGAACCCCAAATGGTCGAAGTTTCCAGTGCCCTGCACTACGGCATCTCTCGTAATCATATCGTGGTTTTCTTACGTGAAACCCCACATATAAATCAAGAATAACAGAAATAAACTGCCAACAGAAAAGTTGGGTGCATGTGCTATCTGTAAGTGCTTACACCTTACTACATACAGCATGCTCATTCCATCTTAAATGCCGATATTGAAAATAACTGCTCTATTAGGTATATAAAGGTAAGGTAGAACTAACCGACTATACAAAAAGTGACCCTATTATGACATCACGTTTTCTTATAACAAAATTTACTAAGACTCTAAAATATCATTATGCGAGAAAACATCTTCAAAAGAACAATCAAGTTTGAAGTCATATTTTTAATATGGCTACTATGACTATAACCAAGAAATCGACCTCAACATGGCTAATGTTAGTTTTTAAGGCCTATGTTCACTAGACAATAAACTATACCACAAAAAGCACAGCGTCCAGGCAAAGCACCACACAAAAAAGGAAAGCAGTCCTTTTTGTTATTACCTACAATGCCTTTAAAATGGTATTTTTACCTCTACTTCCCACTTTTTATCAAAGTAACTGGTGTGAAACAAGTTAGCTGAAAATGCACTGTGCCTCCAAAACCTGTTGGTTGAATCTGAATTTTCAAAAAATGGTGAAGCTTGCACTAAATTAGGCTCCACAAGTCTTGGAACAGCGAGACTGCATGACTCTTAGAACTACTTTGGTTACTTGTGTTTTGTTTCTGGGCCTAAGCATAAAGACAAGGGCTTAACTGAATTGCTGCTAACAAACAAATGCTTTCGAAATTGCCCGAGCGTCAAAGGATGCTGAGACATTTGTTGTTTTTCGCACTGGGCTATTCTACACCAAACATACAAACCATACTGCCTGGCGACCATCACAGATGTATAGTTTCAAAAATGATGGTAATTTGCTCTTCTGAAAATAGGTAATTGCAGAAATGTTTTGAAGAGAAAAAAGTAGTGGTCACGTGGGTACCTTCAGAATTTCGCAGAATGTCGTGCGGGTGTTATTTGTGAGAAAAATTTCAAAGTACCACTTTTTCTTGCAATATCAAATTTGATCTACATATTAAGTAAAGGTGCTTCTTAAAGTATTTGAAGCCGAGTAACATTAGTGCAATTTTTCCGCTACATATGCTTTGAAGAATTCAGCCAAACTGTTTATCGTTTGCATTTCTTGTATGGCAATACTGCACTTTGTATGAATATTTGAGCCACAAATACTCACTGCACAGAAGTTATATTTCACGAAAAAAAATAATGTTAGGTCCAGATTACAAATATCACTATATAATTGTTTTTGTCCACATTGAGACGCAACTTGAGCTGTGTGTTTGTCTGATTGAAAATTACTTTTATGTGTAAGTTGAAAGCAAATAAACAGTTCTTGTTATATGGCGAGTGTTATCATTACAATTTTTGTTTAAATGAGGAAAATGATTTTTGAAGTCTCCTATTGAGGGCCATGGAGAACTTCGGAACGGAAGCTGTCGTATATCAAATGCAGAAAACAGCCATCATAAGAAAACTTCAAAGATTCATTTCTACTTTAAGACAAAGTGTAATCATATAACTTGCCATATAAAGAGAACTGCTTCCTTGCTTTTGATGTGGCAAAAAAATTGCACTAATATTACTGAGCTTCATGCACTACACACAATCACCTTTATTTAATACTAGACCGAATTTGGTGTAGAAGAGGCAGTATTTTTGAAACACTTTTTACTTTTTACAAACAACACCCAGACGACATCCTGGGAAGTCCAGAAGGCACCAATGTGGCCTAATATTTTGATCTCTGCGATATATTTTAGCATTTTTGCTGTTTCAATACAGTAAACGAGAATTTTTTTTTCAAAACACATTTAGGACGGTTGGCAAAATGGCTGGGATGTTTGATGTGTAATTGCCTCACTGCCAGCATTTATTCTTCCGAAGCTCGAGCTATCACCTCTCTGTTACTGCCTCCCTCATATACAATGCCTGCATAGGAAAGAAAAAGAAAAAAAAAGAAAGCCAGGTCCGACAAAGTTCACAAGGCAAGATATTTTCATGTTGGATAAATTTATTACCATAAACAGCAGCAAAATAACATTCATTTTGAGTAGTCCAAGACACAAGCTATATATCAGCATACTAAGAGCCACGCACAAACTTTTCATTTGAACATGTGTGGTGATAGACAGGAAGCACTTATTACAAGACTGATCAGTCTGTAACTAACTGAACCAAAAGATGATGTCATTACTGACCCCATTTAAACTAACACGCCAAGGATGACAAGGTGACTTCTAAAAAATAGGTCCTCCTATCCCAACATCGGCCAGCCTGTCTGAGGCACTTCCACTGTTCACACTGATTACCCCACTAGATGTTTCCATCTGTCGACTCACATCTTCATTTTGGATAACACTAAGACGAGCTTACATTGATGAATACGCACGAAAGTTTAGTGATGTATCATGTATGAGATTAAGCAACTCTGTTAAAAAATTATTCATAGCTTGCTTCCAGGCTTTTTATACTGTAGCCTGAAACTTCGTAATGTCTTCTATGAACATGAACCAGATTGACAACGTAATGCACAACATGCTTAAGAATACTGCGAGGAACATGATAACGACAAAACGACCGGCCACCCAAATTTTTCGCTGTACATGTTTATAAAATGTTCATGTACACCCAAACGAGGTGCTTATGATACAAGCCGAAAAAACCTACAAGTAGGGCCTTGGAGCCTTCTGGAATTAGACGTGTTGCATTTTTTCTGTGGAGGACTTTACACCCATAAGTGAGGAACAAAACTCCTGTGTAATGAAGAATGTTGGCAGCTATCAGTTATAGAGAAACCTAATGCAGCTAATCTTCCCCGACACATCTGTACATTTAGAGAGGTGACAAAGCTTCTGTGATTGTGGCAGTAACTCCAACAGGACCAGTGCGAAAATTGGCACTACTTGGCTAGACAAATGTCCAAACATGCCTGCCCGACTCCCTCTAGCCATCCCGGCTGAATCTGCCACATGATTTCTTAACTGCTGGCTGGACAAAAACAAAACCACTGAAGCACTCACAATACACAGCGTGAAGTTCCTCTGGAGTGGTCAACTTTGTCTTCTGCGATGAAAGAGCAGCACAGTGTACTGATAAGGCACTCCTTGCAATCGTTTTCAATGCCACACAGTGACCATGATGTTCCTGTCGAAGAGAGCTTCGGGAGCTTGGAGGGTGCTTGCTCTTTTCTGGGGGCTGCTGCCACTCCTCGTTTTCTGCTCAAGGTCAACCTGCACAAAGTTGTAGATGAGGCTTTAAGAGTTGTATATAATAATATGCAAATTTTCGCTGAACACACATTTCCTCGTGGCACACTGAGGAATTTCTTATAAAACTTAAGGCCTCGCATATGCAAACATTTACAATCGATCCGAAGATGCACTCGACTCTAAAGGAGCAAGTTTGTTATGTAGTGTATATAAAGAAAGGTCATTCAGCACAACCACAACTACAGTTGCACAGGAAAACGACATTTTACATGATCCTGTTTATTTACATGGTCTATTTTATTTTATTTACACGGTCCATTTTACACGGTCCTGTTTTACACGATCTGGTCTGCATGAACTCTTGAACCGGGCACCATATAGATTGAAAGACACACACAGAGTTTGAGACAAACCTAGTTTCCCGTGGAGCATCCTCTTGCACTATAACAACACATCTCAATTTAGTTGGTCAGAACGAGGTGAAAACAGCTCGCACTTGAAAAGCACGGGCAGAAAAAATGACGCCTGCACCCTGTGCTCCCTGTACATTCTCGTTGAGGGTGCAGTTTTCACCTTATCCTTATGCAATTTCGCATTTATAACATTGTTCACTGCATAATCTTTGTGGCATTAAAGTGTGTGATACCGTCATGTGTATCCCATGTAATTTATAAAAATAGAATACAAGATAGCTTGATTCAAAAATAACAAAGTTTTCCAGTGCCATGTCCTGTAGCCATTCTTTAGGCAAGTGGCAGAATGATTTATTCTTCAAAACATATCTTACTTGTAACCACTACAAGAGCTAACTCGTGCACTGGCACATTCTGTTTGCCTCTTCAGATTATAAGGTACCTTTTTTACACCAGAAAGTCTTCAAGAAGAATAGAAGTGTTGTAATTGTGAAGAAAGAAAAGTAGAAGGAAAAAAAGATAACCTGCCCTGTACAGGGATCGAGCCTGCAAACTTCGAATAACATGTCCGATGCTCTATCAACTGAGCTACCATGGCGGCTATCCCTCTTCCATTTTGTACGGTATATATGTGCATTTATACATGGAAGAGTCAGTCAGTGCTGCTTTTTACCATTATGGCGAGTGTGGGACACCTTTTTTTTGCCTACTGGCAATTACTTTACGATTGCAATTACGTCACGATTACTTCCAATATCCCTATACTTCTTTGGCAGCATTATGCATCTGTCAGTTCTCAGAAAATCTGCTAGTCACAGGAGGTGGCAATGGTTCACCCTCCCACCTAAATGCATGTACTTGAACACATGCACAACTGATCAAAAAAAAAAACAAGTCACACACCGCTAAGATTACTGAGATTCACTGTTTCAGATTCATGAGTAAAGGTAAAAACCATAAATTTAAGGGTTTGTTGTCTTTGTTGAACACAATATAATGAGAACTAGTAGAAAATGATGCCAAACAAACTATAGGGGGATGTAATCAAAAGTAACTTTAACAAAACTAAGAAAAGAAAAGTGAACAAAAACGTAACTTGGCAACGTTTCTTGACATTTGAATTGATATTACTTTTTATAACATCCCTATATTTTACTGGGTAATGTTGTCGGGTAATTCTCATTATTAGAGTGGTGAGTAGGCTGACAAAGAAAGCATATGGCATTGATACTTCTTTTGAATACCTAATAGTTTGAGGACCTTAAAAGAGCGGAAGCTACTTTGAGTAGACCAGAATATTTAGTTGGAGCGAAAAAAAACGTACACACATTTTTACCAGGCTTTTTAACACATTTTGAGACATAAAAGTGTATGCTGCCAGTAATGTTAAGTACCATTACTTTTGTCACACTATGTCGCAGGTGTAGTTATAGTGGTGATAGTAAAGGATTAATCAAGCACGCCACCAACTGTGTTCACATCAATGGTCGCGTATTTTAAAAATAAACCTGCTGTAGAGTAAAAAAAAATTTAGAGCATTTATGATTTTATCCAAATCAAGTTAGACCGACTGGGTAAGCAAATCATTTGCATAAAATCAAAAGGCATAAAGTGATTCATGTATTAAAACTATGTGAACAATTTCAGCAACGCAGACCGATGTGACAACAGTTCTATTAAAAACCCCTCTCGAATCAACGAACGTGTTTCCAATCAGAGAAGCGTGACATCAGATAAAAAATCTCTACGCTTAATTTTCCAACCAAGCTTATATTGGGTTGACGAACGAGTTACAGTCTTTCTGCTTGTATCATACGTAATGCTCCATCAATTTTAGGTGAAGTTTTGTGCATTTTACTTGTTCCTACTGCAGTAATGCATTAGAGGTATGACGAATGACGTTGATTTTAAACATTGCACGTTACCTTACATTGTGGTGGGTAGAAATTTAGGTCCACCAGTATAAAAGATGTTTCTGATAATGATCTCGGGGGCACCACAATGTAACTAACTACAGCGTTGTTTTTGGTCAGCTCTAACTTCATTCACTGAACAATTTCTTTCTGCAAATACATTCACAATTATAACACTTCACAGCACAGGTCAAGCGGCCAAAGAGATGCGCAACCGTTCGTTTTTACAGATTGCGAACCACGGCTAATTTATTTCGGGACAGGTGATACTTTCCTTACAAAAAATAACAAATTACCAAACACAGAGCCTATTGGACCAAGCAGATTAGATCGAATAAATGTAACGGTCTCTATTTCCACTTGACTCCGAAAGTGCTGTCCTAGTTCTCTGCCACAGGCTCCGCTGTCCTGGAATTCCTGTGTCTTTTCTATAAGGCGAATGACAGAAGGGTGTAGTGGAAAGTGAAGGGCGTGCTTGTTCGAAGGCCCCGAAGCGGTTGCGGTCATTGTGCTCAGCTGAGGCTCACAATGACGGTGCGCGTGGTGGCCTCTTTTTCGTTCCCTAGGGAGACTTTGTTATGGCTCGGGCAATAGCCACGATACCCCCCTTCCCCTCCCAACGGTCAGTCTCGATTTTCTCCCGAAGCTGCTCCGCTTACAGAAGCGCCGTATTGGCGGAGATTGCTTCACGAAGGAAGAGACTACGTTGACAGCGGCGCAATGTTATGCAGGATTTATCTTCTGAATGGTGTCCCGCCTCTTTGTCCCAATTTCTTCAGTTTCTATCACGCAGATTTCCTGTGTGAAAGCACGTTCTTTAAAACAAACTCTACTCAATAAATAAACTGACTCTGTCTCGTCAGAGTTCTCGTTCGTCATCAATGAATCGTGAAGCTGTGCTTATTCTTTCACATATAAGTGGGCGTTAGTATACCTAAGGTCACACTGTATGAGGAAGCTGCCATAAAATGATTCGACAATTCGCTAGAAAGCAAGTTCGAGACCCAGATAAACCTAAGATACTCGAAGTTGGTAATCATGCCTTCTCGTGGCTTTTTCTTCGTTCGCAGAATATGGCTGTTCGCAAATGAGACGTCCCGATTTTATAGGGTGATCTGAGTAAACTGAATCTAACACCTCATTACCAGTTGATCAGCAGCAGCCGAGCCTATTTTTTTGCTTTGACACAAGAGCATCAAATCTGTGACCTACTTGTTGTGAGAGTGTGTTAAAAATGCTTACGCTTGAAAGCACAAAGCATTGTAAACTCTAAATTACACGGCAGGGGGTTTAATATTGTTCTGACAGTTCTGACTCAGACATGCTAAAGAGACACTGACCATGACAAATTATGCTCTAAATATATATTTTCCGGTAAAATCTGCGTATTAAGTTGCCTTGTCATAGGAAATTAACTTTGATGGTCCTCCTAGCAATACATATCTATTAAGTATCGCCAACCTCAAAACATCTCGGAGCCCAAATTTTAACCGAAAGCTATATTCGCACTTCGTCTCAGAACAATTATCTCAAAATAGATGTTTTAGCCTTTAATTGCCTTTGCTACCTGCTACCTGGTTTTCAATGGCTGCGGGACTAGCCGCAATTGGTGCTGCGCTGAAATACGTACTAGAAGACTTGGAAGAATCGAAGGTTGTTATTCTTGCATATTCTCGTGCTGCCCTCAGCCGATTGCTGAAAACAAGAGACAATATTGGCCCAATTTTATGCAGCATTGTTAATTCTGAGAAAAAATTGCTATTTGTAAGGTGTCCTTAAGTTGCCAGTGGATCCCTTTGCATGTTGGTATTCCTGGGAATGAAGAGATTTGATAGATAGATTGATATGTGGCGTTTAACGTCCCAAACGGGAATGCAGTGGTCAATCACCTCGCTTCAACTTGCGCCCACAATGAGTGTGTGTGCCTAGAAATTTCATGCCCGTTTGACAACGCTCGTCTGCTGATCCACTGACATCTTCCAAAGCAGCATTCCGATCAGCGTGTCGCAAGTGGATTGCTTCTTCCAAGTATTCATGGTCTTGTATTAGGTCGTCATAACAGAGCCCTGTTATACAAGCTAATAATTGTCTGTGTCAGTCTGCGATTGATTTTACTGTGAAGGACGTGCTGACAGTCAGATATGTTCGTCGTGTGGCTTCTGTGAGACACTAAAACACTTCAATTTAGAGCACCGTAAATTCGTTTTGGAGTGAGCACTACTGCAAGAGGACCATGTACTTGCTAAATTTAAATGCGCGACCCTTGATGACTGATTTTCCGTGCGTCTATGCGTCCGTCCGTCCATCCTTCTGTGCGTTCGTTCATTTATTCGTCTGTCTGTATTTCTGCCTGTCCATCTGTCTGTCTGTCTGCCTGTCCGTCTGGTGTCTGTAAGTACGTCCGTTCATCCGCTCGTCCATCTAGTGAACAGTCTAAGTACTGCCATCTCGCATCTTTTAATCATACATTCATCCTGCACTAGTGCCGCCATCCAGTGGAGGTTCCAAAAACTAAAGGAGAAAAGGTTTTTTTACCACTACTACTACTACTACTACTACTACTACTACTACTACTACTACTACTACTACTACTACTACTACTACTACTACTACTACTAGATGCATTAGGGACACACGAGCCACGGGTTAAGGAGCTTCGCCTCTAAAAACACTGTCTCGCACTCCGCATGGTGCAACACGCATGTGTGGGCTTTTGAAAAAAAAAAGTGGCTTGGGAAAAGAAGATTTGAAAAAATTGGCCCCGGATCTACATGTTACATTGCAAATGCCGTCGAAAGACGCTAGTCTTACGTCTGGAGAGAGTAAACAAAACTTTTATGTGATGTCCTGCGCAAGAAAATCGGTGAATGGTATTGTGGAGGGGCTGCGTTACAGTTCCTCGAGCGAGCAGCGGAGGAGAACGAGCGCATTGGGGCACGTTAGAGACGAGCGCCATCTGGCAGTTATCTTCGAAAACGTAGGAAAGTGAGCGCGCCTGCGGAGAAAGGTGCGTGCAATTCTCGGAGGCCATAAGGTGTAGAACGCAAAGTAACGGGCAGCTGCCAATACCATGTCGTTTTAGCAAAGCGTTGGTAACACTTGCCTTTTTGAGCGCTGTGTTGCACTGACAGCGCAGCATGTTTAACGCTACAGTCCTTAGAATTACTTGTGTGCGCCTTCTCTTGTATAAAGGCACACATGCAAAACATCGACGTGTTGTTATGGCACCTCAGATGTGCGCAATTATTGCTTATTAATTGAGAATCGCACAAGTATGAACGCTGGACCATGAGCAATATTGGTGGGCACTGCGGATGGGGTCAACCGATGAAGTATCGTTAAGGACGCACAAACAGACAAATGCACAGACAGACAGACCAAAAATTTTTTGTCGAAGGTGCCCAAGAAAGACTATCGTCCATAAACTATTAAAATAAATGGCGTGTGAGAGGGAGGCAGAAGGGGAAGCGCAGTTGGTATTATTTTTGCCATGATGACGCAGACCATGGGCGCCGTCACTGATGCAATTTTTAACATTGAATTTCTGTCGCCAAGGTCATAAATGAAGGGAAACTTAGCACTGCCAGCACTGACGCTATGAATTGAGGCATTCTGTGGGAGGCAGACAGAGTAACCGCTTCCTGACGGACCGGCGAGCCTCGGAACTGAGCCGGTTCACTCAATGAGCTGAGCCATTCGAAGCCGCTGACAGAAGTGAGCAGCTTTGCCCACCCCTATTCACGCTACTATGAATAAGCTGCAATGATTCGTCGTCCAATGTGCGTTTAGAAAAGCTGTTTAACGATTTCTTGTATCTCGTTCGCATTTAACTGTATTTTTTTAATTAGTGTTCAACGATTTCGAGTACCTTGTACTTGACTGTAGGAGAGCATTGGGGCGTCCCGTGAATAAGGCTGAATTATGTCAACAACAGCACTAAACATGTACATAGCACGAACGGCGTGTTTACAAAAAGTGGTTAACAATTAAGAGCAATTGGTACCTTACTATGCGATAGAAACAAGCCGTTCTGTGGGCAGTACATTTCATGAGGCGATGTCGACGAAAATTGGAAGAACCGTCGCAATAGTACTGTTGAAAATTATTCAAAAGACGAGGAGAGGTGATATCATCATTAGGAACAAAATGTTGAGGAAAGGACGAGCCGTTGTGCCCATTGCTAAGCCCACCTTATCAACCTCTTCTTCATTCTGAATGCACTGCTCTAATCCTAATGATGATAGTGGCGCTCTTTGTCATTCACACATTATTTAACATCCTCCACGCCTCCCCCCCCCCATTTACGCCTGACGACCAAGAAAATTGAACGTTCACAAAGGTTTTGAGTACAAATTGTTCATCGGTATTGGTAAGAGTTCCACGTCAGTTCTAGTAGAGTGTCATCCAAGTCTTCTTCTGCGCTTGATCTTACAGCGATGTTAACGGCCATTGTTCAACGCTCTTGCCAGCGGACGTGTCACTTTCGGTATACTGCTTTCTACGATCTGTTTCCTTGGGCAGGAATGTCCATTACGGGGGCTCTTCCGCAAGTTTCTGTGGTAGCTGTTCCTCAGAACGTTTCTTGATTTATTTCTCTTGGCTGCCCTTGCCTTGAAGCATCAGCCCTATCACTGTGCGTTGGTCTGAGCTGTCTTATTTGGGGGGTTGACGTTGTCTTGACATTTCGAATCTTCGAAAATATATGGCAAGCCAACCACAGTCTCTCTAATCTTGACTTCTGTGGCTTACCAGAAGTGACGTAGTTTTGGTAAGTACTGGCTGCAGGCGTCCCTTTTCTCATTGACTTTGAATTTCTCTTCCCTTTGTGAAATGGCCTTCATTTCCTTTCATCAGGTATTTGGTTGCACAGACGTTAGCACTGCAATACAAGAAAATCTGGTGTCTTCGGCGTGCAATCATCCTCAAGCTCTGGTCTGTCAATTTTCGAAATTCCAAATGCGTTTTGATTTTCCTTCGTACAAGTCTCTTCCAGCATGGGCACTTGAGTTGCTGTAACTGTCGTGTCGTTTGCTTCATTGATAGTGTTCGCTGATGGAAGTTCTAAAGTTATGGGCAAGTTCTTTGGAAGTAGCGGTTGTTCTGTACGTGCTTGGATGCTCGTTACGGTGGTTAAATCGGTGACTTCCGGCTTTCAGCCCATTCAGCAATTTGTCGTGAGTCTGAATCGTTTAGCTTTCGTACAACAAGATTGCTGCTGAAGAAGGAAAGGCTAGATGGCGGTGCGACAGATGAAGAGTGCACGTTAGCTTATACTTCTGTTCATATTCTTTGTCTCATGGCCTCCAAGCGAGATTGTCGAGCATTTAGTACTTCCGTGATCTTATATTCTACTGTGACCTTGGCTAGAATGATCTGGTGTTCGTAAAGCTCTGCTTCCTGCATATCTGCTTCCAAATGATCAATATGAACTGCGTCTTCTACTTCCTTGTCAATTTACCTAAGGAGCTTGTAGTGCTCAACCAAAATTTGGTAAATATATTGTAACTCGATTACTAACAGATGCTCTACGTGTACTAGACGTTCGTGTTGGCGATGGCTTCTCTGAAAGCCTTGCGCATTTCATTCTGCCTTGCGAACAGGGCCTCCAATATCCAGTCCAGTGTCGGAAACGTGATAAATCACTGGCTGGTCACGTCATTAGGTGAAGTCACAGGCAACGTGGTGCCCGTCACAAACGCTTCGCAGCACGAAGTCTCAAGCAATGTCGAGGTGTCAAGCTTCTTGATCTGGTTCTTGGGAACGGTTTGGCTTCGCACATTAGCTTCAGCCAACGGCTGCTTCACAAATTCCTCGAGGCTGCGACTGCAGTCGAATTTGGTGAAGGCCGCTACATCCCACCTCCAAAGGTCTTTCCTCCCGGGTTTCATGGCACCAAAATGTTGAGGAAAGGACGAGCCGCAGGGCCCAGGGCGAAGCCCTCCCGGCGACATCTTTTTTATTGCAAATTTCCTGCTCTAATCCTAATGATGATAGTGGCGCTCTTTGTTGTTCACACAATATTTAACAAGTACTGACATTTCAACCGAACTTTGTGTGCTTAGAACGAATGTTAAACGATTCAGAGGACTATGTACTCTGCTATAGGAGAGCATGCATATTGTCGTCCCGTTACTCAGGTCCAGTGCATGTGTGTTTAGAAAAAGTGGTTAACGTTTTTGAGGACTTGGCCCCACCGCGGTGTTCTAGTGGTTGAGGTACTCAGCTGCTGACCCGCAGGTCGCGGGATGAATTCTCGACTGCAGTGGCTACATTTTCGATGGGGGCGAAAATGCTTAGGCCCATTTGCTCGGATTTGGGCGCACGCTAAAGAACCACAGGTGGTCAGAATTTCCGGAGCCCTCCACTACAGCGTCTCTCATAATCATATGATAGTTTTGGGACGTTACAACCAACAAATCAATCAATCAATCAATCAATTTTGAGTACTTGGTACTCTACTACGGGAGAGCAGTGAGCCGTCCCGAATAAAAAATATGGAGAGAGAGGAATCGCTCCAGAAGCCTTGAAGTCACACTTCAAAGAGTAATGTGTGTTTAGCAAAAGTAGTTATCGATTTAGAGTACTTGGTACTCTACTATGGGAGACCTTAAAGCCATTCCGAGGGGCGGACGGTAGCAATGCAAGAAGCACTGAAAAAGCATTGAAAGTGGCGCAATAAGAGCCCCGATTTCGGATTTGCCAGAATGCTCAGACGTACTCCAAGCCAAACTGTCATTTTTCTCAAGCTATCATGTTAGAAACAATTCGAAGAATGCAGGAATACGTTAAATGACGTTGAGAGTTCGATTCACAACGTATGTTTGTATAGTGAAACACACAAACATACAACAGATGATAAGGCAGAGCTTCCACACACATTTTCCTTCTTCGTCGCCCTATGTGCTATTAGTGGTAGGATTCTTTCCGCGGTCGCTGGATAAATTATACAGTGGCCGTGCCCTATCATTTGGTATATGGGGCGTTCCTTTTTGGAGCAAATAAGTGGATGAATGAACATTTTTTGCGTCTTGTCAAGGGGAAGGAGGTGATTGGACAGAGAGTGGTGGTAACTACTATTTGAGGTATTCCTATTCTACCCTCTCAGCCCACTCCAGGCTGGTCTCCTGAATGACAGGCCTCGAGCTGAGCCAGGCAGAGTCCCGCTGCTGCTGACTAGAATTTAGGTGTTTCAGGAAAGAAAAGGAGGTTGCTTAGGGCAGTGCCACATGATGTTATTTAAGTCCGCTGTGGAAGAGGCACAGACTTCACAAGAAAGAAAGGGCTAACTATGCGGATGAATGCGCTCTAGGACGTGAGCCAAAAGAAAGGCGCAAGTCTGCAGCTGTCGCAAAGAATTTCGCTCTTCCGAGGATATTTGAGTGTGAGTGGCGGGAAGCTTAAGCGTTCTAATTTTTAGCGGGTGCAAATGTGATGTAATGAAAACAAGAGATGCCGTGCTACAAACGGCATCTCATCCGGGGGGAGTTGTGACGCATCAGATTCTTGTGCCCAGACTGTGAATTCTCGGTCACTGGCATGAGCTGCCTCGATTACGGTAAAAGCCGCGTGCACGGGAGTCAAGACCAATGCTACATTTTGACTGAGGGGATCAGCCAAAAGCAGGGAAGGTGCTGCCTTAATTAAAGATCCTGCCTGCTTGAAAAGTACATATGGCTGTTTTGTAATCACATTTATTTACTGTATTCAACTCTTTCTCGATTTTCTGGACATGCACATCTTGATGATATTTTGCTCACAACCAACGTCCTGCCATTTCTTCAAAATGGGCTCTATTAACGCTATGGTGTTTAAAGGACCAAATCTACTCTGAGAGCTACTAGATCTTGACCTTCAAGTTAGTGCCAGTGGGAGATTTCTGCTGTGCGTTGCTCTCTGTGGGTCTCTGTGTGCAATCGGACTTTTCTTTCTCTCATTGCCCATTAGCAGCGATTGCCATGTTCAAGGAAACAGCGGTCCATCACTGCATACATTATTCATCGTCAGGTTTGTCCCCTTCCTCGCCGCGGTGGTTTAGTGGCTGAGGTACTGTGCTGCTGACCCACCGGTCGCGGGATTGAATCTCGGCTTTGGCGGTTGCATTTTCGATGGAGGCGAAAGTGCTGTAGGCCCGTGTGCTCAAATTAGGGTGCACGTTCAAGAACCCCGGGTGGTCGACATTTCTCGAGCACTCCACTACGGCGTCTCATAATCATATGGTGGTTTTGAAACGTTAAACTTCACATATCAATCAAAACTTATACAACCCGAGCACACCGCCACTGCCTCCACTATTCAGTTGCATTTATATTTCTAAATAAAGTTCTTCCACAAAGGGAACGTGGGCAATGAGTGTATTGTGCAGGCTGAGCAGCCGCAGATCGGATATGAGGAGAAAAGCATTTGTGATGGTCTACAATATGTACGTGCGACCGGTATTGGAATTTGGCTGTGTTCTTTTTTCCGGTGCGCGAGCATACCAGCTTTAGTCCTTTAGTCCTATTAGAGCAAGAGGTTTTACGGCTGTGCTTAGGCCTTCCAAAATATGTGGCGAATGCAGCATTATATCTTGAAGTGAAAACACCACCCCTGTTAAGCCGATTTAACATACTTACGGTTCATACTTTCTTACGGTTGTACGAAACACTGTCCAATCTTACTCAAATAATTTTCATCTCCAATCCCAATATATTTTTCTCCAAGCATTGGCGTAGTTACCGCAAGCCCCAAATCACATTTGTGCAAACATTACTCAATTCCCTGAATGTACAAACTTTTTATGCGCATCCTTTGACCAAGCACTCTAATTTCACGTACATTGACTACCACGATATTTTTCTTAACCACGTGAAATTATTACCTCACGGAATATTGAGTGGACTATTATAGGAACATCTAAATAACCTGCCAACAAATGTGGTTTTGGCAACTTACGCATCGCAAACTGAGGAAAAAGCTGGCATAGGAATATTCTGCCCTCCACTTAACTGGTCTTTCTTTTGCGACTGATGGATTTTATCTCAGTTTTTATAACTTAATTTATGGCCAAAATATTAGCTCTCCAAAAGTTACCCAGTTTAAATAGAGTAGAAGCAATCATCACTGACTTAATACCTGTGTGTTTTTTTCTCTCTGCATCTGGTGAAACGTCTCTTCTAAAGCTTTTCAGAGTACTGATTCCCGCGAACCTACTATGTCTCCACTTGATTTGGGTACCAGGACACAAGGCTTTGTTTTTACTCGAAAACTTGGCAAAGGTGGCGCTTTCGGTGCCAATAATTCTGGTTTTCCCACTAAAAACATACATTACAATTGCACGATCCCACAACCTTACTTTCAAAAAATGCTTATCACACCCTCTCTTGACGGCTTCTCCAGAATATGAGCACTGATTATTTCCCTGGAACAGTGAGTTATCGCGTTCGAAAATAATGAAAGTGTCTATAACCAAACTTCGCTACCGGGTTACCTCATTCAACCTTTACCGGCATAGAGCAAGTCAAGCGTTGTCTCCTCTGTGTCTCTTCTGTAAGGAGAAGGAAACAATCAGTAATCACTTTCTATCCTGTCGCTGGTATAAGTCATTGCGAAGAAGATTCATAGCGCCACCTCTTCTGAACTTGGCTCTGGAAATATCCGAAGAAGTTGTTCTATCAAGTTGTTCTATCAGCCTCTACCCTGGGCTACAGTCACAGGGATGTTTACTACGCCTTAGACGAACTTATCAGTGAGACTAAGCGAATATTGACCTGAATTCTTCATCCTTTTAAAAATATAAATAATAATATTCAGTAATAATTTGTTGTGTATCCCATTCCTAGTATATACGAGTAGTAATGCGAAGAAACACACACAAAAAAAGTCATCTAACTATAGGCCAATCCCCTGCATTGGGTAAGGGTATTCTTCTTCTCCTCTTCTCGTAATCACAAGAAGAGGAGAAGAAGAATACGAATAAGAAAGCGAATTAGTAACAATAACTACGCCAAATTGTTGATTGGAAATTTGTAAAAGCCAAAACAGGTGCTAAAGGCTCTGCTTCAAATGTAGGAGTGTAATCTGGAAAACGTACTGAGAAGGACCAAGACAATGTCTCGGAGAAGATGCCTTCACACTTGAAAGCATCCGTGGCAATAACATTAACAATTCCCAATTGAAGTAAATATTCTTCTGACAAAACTTTTACATATCTGTTAGGTAGAAGTATGACATTAGAAGCAAATATCAAATGATTTTGGTATTTGCCAATGAATCATTTGAAACAATACTGTGTATGTCAACGTTCAAAGGTACAAGTGACTCTTTAACAAACAAAATTTGAGGTCTATGTACTCTAGACCAAGGCTCAATAACATTGTGTTCGCTAAGGAAATAAATACAATTTGCAAACGTCTAAGAAGCGTAAATCTTTAAATATACAATGGTGATAATCACGCGGAATCTAGAAGCTACGGTGAGTATTCTGGTTTCTTGATATAACGCACTGTTCGCACTGAATATTGAAACCCCGAGACAACTTCGAAGGGCCTCTCGTTCTAAGATGACGAAGAGATGAACCTGATATGCTGTTCTCCCAGAGCATAAAACGGAACCTTATTTTATAATCGGGCGAACATACTTATGGTAAATCATATTTAGACTGTCCTTTTGTAGGCCAGTGGGGTGTCGACCAAGTTTACGAATTGTTCGAATAGCACAAGTTGCCTTGGATTGATTATGTTCAAAATGTGGTTTCGCCAAGTCAGCTTTGCATCAAAAAACACCCCTATAAATATTTTACACAGCCAAGTTGTAGAATCGCATCTTGACGATACTGAAGCGAAATACTAAATGAAGGGTTCAAAGTAAAAACAATTACTGAACTTTCGCTAACATTTAGAGTCATTTGATTATGTTAAAAGTTCTAATTTTGCCAAAAATGATTCTAATTTAGAGGGTGGAGAATGTATATCGCATGCAGTAGCGAAGAACGCAATGTCATTTGCATATACATACACTCGGACGTTATTGTGCAGCGGAACTGTACTTAACAAGATGTACACAAAAAGCAGAGAGGATAGAACCTCGAGGAACTTCTTGTACTGACTATATTTTGTAGAATGTAAACCTCATTGTGAACAATAAAACTTCCTATCCTTCAGCTATTTGTAAACCTAAAATTATTATACCACGAGAGTTCAAGCTTTCTAAAGAGTTGAGCAGGGCGGCATATTGTGCACTGTCATATGCCTTAGTCAAATCTTGAGTTACTAAGGCTGTTTACTAAAGTTGATTGATTGATTGGTAATTGATTGATCAATTGAATTATTGAACGTTTGAAGCTTTTAATCTGTTCACATAAAAGAAGATCTAAAGGCTTTGTGGTGTCAAAATGGGCAATGTGACCTAACTGCTCGGTGCTTTCGGCTTGCATGTACATGATTCAACAAAATACTTAAGCCAGTACAAGCGCAGCAGTGCACAAAGGCTGTATGATTATGTACTTTTGCATATGCATTATTAATATGCAGTTTCAAACTGCATCGCAAACTAAAACGTACATATATAATTTGAGTCACACATTACTGTAATGATGCCCCGCTGTGGTGGTCTAGTGGTTAAGGTACTCGGCTGCTGACCCGCAAGTTGCGGGACCGAATCCCGGCTGCAGCGGCTGCATTTTCAATGGAGCCGAGAATGTTGTAGGCCCGTGTAACCAGATTTGGGCGCGTGTAAAAAAAAAACAGCTAGTCGATATTTCCAGAGCCCTCCACTGCGGCGTCTTTGATAAACATATGGTTGTTTTGGAACGTTATGCTTCACATCTCAATCAATCATTATTACTGTAGGACATTCTAATCATAATTGATTGCATAGTACAAGTTCAATAATTTTATACATAGTTTTGAATGTTGTACACAAAATACACTGTTAAGTCAAACAGCGTTTTATCAGCCGTGTACTTGATAGCCTACATTTTGACCTGCTCAATTAGTACGCGTGACAGGTGATCTAATTGTATGGTTGACTAATATGAACCGAAAAGGAAAATCAGGTAGGCTTTCTAGATAGTGTGTGCTGAAAAAATGTTCCTGAAACAGAAATATTGGCAATATCTAAAGGCCGTGAGGCCTGAAAAGAAATTTATTCCTATGTGCATTCGCCATGCATGTACTACATGACTAAAAAATACGTGAATGCTAGAGGTAGTGCGTTGTTCAAAGACTTCTTGAACAAGCACTTCTATATATCAATCGTCCTACCACCCATTTGCAGACTCGTATACATATTGGCTCATGCACTGCAAAATGAGCAATCGTGTACATCGTCGTATGTTGTTGCCAATTTACAGTGATCAAGCGAAATAAAAAATTCAGCCTCTGGGGTCTCCTTTTAATATGCAGAAAAGTTATGGCTGCTGGGCGAGCGAAGAAAGGCGTGTGAGGGCTATTCGAATTTCGTGTTACAAAGCCCTTATCTTAGAGGCCCAATTCAAAGTGTTTCGCCTTCAGCCGCAAATTTCTGGCTGACAAGCTTGACTGTTTCGCCTCCGATTCTGTGACTATGGCTGTCACAGAGACAAGCCATCTCCCTTTACTGTCAAGGGTAGGTGCCATTCTGTTATCTTGCTCTCCATCTCGAGAGAACTTATTTTTTAGCTATAACACTTTTCAGTCGTTGGCACCTCATAGCCCGAAGGCATTCTGTAGAAAGAACAGCTGTCCGTGTGCTCTCTAGTGACGCGGAGATTCGGGGCTGAGCTATTATCACTTTATTATTAAGTCGATGTGTTGTTCTTGTTATTTTTCGCCAGGCGTATGAATATTGTTATCCTCACATTACCACTGAAGAAATATGGCCTCGGGCAAATTTTATTGCCTTCGTCACCAATCGGCCACCTTTTCTATCGCGTCTCGAAGCAAATTGTATTAGTGGTCGTTGCACACACGCTGCCTATTGTATTCACTTGCTCATTCTCAAAATTGTCACACACATCAGCATACCAATAAAGGAGAGCCGTATTTTCTATGTGTGCAATCACTTTCCATTTTTTTGTGTTCCTTCGTCAATTCCACGTCGTTCTTTCATACTGTCAATATTGGCGCTGCACAAGTTCACGCAGATATAAAATGGCAGTGTTACCTTGTTTTCATGGAGGTTACAATTGCCTGTCATATTTTTTTGTTTGTTTTAATGGGAAGATATCTATAAAAATAAAGAGTGAAGGTTGCCGTGAAAAGCATTATCTATAAACAGCCTGTTCTGAATGCACTCAAGAATGTTTTTTTTTAGCTCTCCATTTTCCCTCCATGCAATCTGCATAATACATTTTTCTGTTCCGTTCGCTGAGGAAACGCCGTTTTTATGTCGACACGACAAAAACTATCCTCGTATAGCATTTCATATGACCGCATAAGGAAAAAAGTTCTTGCTGTATTTTGTTTGTTATCATATTTACAAAATGGTGATCTACAAAAAAGTTTAAATTGAAGAATTTGCTGCTGAGGGCAACTTATAAACAATGAAAACAATTATTCTTGTTGTCTTAGTCATTGAATTATTGTTCTCCCTTTGGTTTGTGGTAGCATTCTAAGAATGCTAGGAAAGTAACTCGAGCGCATTGCATCTTTGATCTGTTTTTATTACTGGAACCTGGGTGGCCAAAACGCGAGAGAATAATATTGGACACCATGATGGGAGACAACAGACCAGCTTTATACCCATGGTGTTTTTGTGAAGTACACTATACTCGCAGAACAAAAAGGATAATTTAGAAAAAAGTGTGGCACTAATTTTGTTTTTCACATGTTCAGTTTGGGCTTTCTTGGCGTAATTTCAACTTGAACACGCGGAAAACAGTCGACATTATATCTTATTGCCGAATTCGTCGCGATATGACTTGTTTATCTCAAGCACTTGCGCATACCACTCGTTACAATAAAAACAAATTTATGACTCTTATGAATACGTGTGAAAAGTGAACCAACGAGCATTTTTACGCATTTCAGCAATGTCGAAATGACATTTGCGTGGCCCGCCAGCGAGCTCGCAGCTTAGTTAGCATAGTAGAGTGAACTTCACCAAGTCACCGCCCGTAGGTTGTCATATTATGATAGAATGGTTTTGCGGTAAAATGACAAAGATCTGATTTCTTCAACATCTACGCGTATACGCGTACCAGTTCCTCCACTGTTAAAACTTATGAGGTGGCAAAATTTATAAACTTTGCTCTTCATGCTGATGATGTGGCATTATCCGGGCAAGTATTGGACTCAGCGAAATGACACGTAGCCTCTCACATTGCCTGAACACCCGCAATGTTTTCACAGAGCGGGTAATTACATGAAGAGCTTTAAAATTATTATTTTTCCTTTGCTAATTAAAGTGCTTGTACGTGCCTTTCCTGTCCCTGTCTACGTATCGCGCTCGTATTTCAAACCACCATTAGTCATCATCTCGCCAAATCAATCATATTGACAAGCTAATTCCCCTTTACATTCGAAGGTCGCCGGTTTGGTCCCCGCACGCTGCAAAATATATTTTCGTCCACTTCTCTTCGCTCATATATACATCAATATTACTGCTACATGTGTTATGCTTTCCTTGACATCGCTGTCAGTTATCATTTGTATGATGTGTTACAAAGCAAAACGAGCCCTAACAGCCAGGCTTCTTTCCTTCAGTTGCCTGTTTTCTAGTTCTTAACATATTAAAATTAAACACGTACTCACCAGTACTCACTCTGTCTGGCTAATCACTATTACAAATCACAATCAAATTATATCTAAGAATAGGAGTAACAGATAGTTGTGAGACTTCAGTAATCGATGCGATGACTTACTAGATGACACCGCCAATGCGTACAAAATTATCTGCAAAGGAAGTGGTTATGCAAACGTAACACGCGTTCATCAACTGCAAAGCATGCTGGGAAATCCCTATTGGGCAAAGCGTGTGGTGCGTCTCATGGCTGTGCTTACTCATTTCCTAGCTAAAAGCTGGGCCACTGAGTTGCTTTCGACATTTATAAGGCGCAGTGGAAGATGGATTGATAAATGACGCCTAAATGAACATTTTCTAAATTATTAATCACTGTATTCACGGAGGTGCTGTGAGAAGGTCAGAAAATCATTGGCATTATTTGAATTGCGAACGAGTTGGAGTTTGCGGGCAAACGTAGAATAGAACAAACGTAGTAGTGGATGAATATTTATTTTATGCTGTAAACCATGTGAACAGTGGTTCTAGTACCGCTTCAGCAGCCTTTTTAAATCTTTTGCATTAGTCAAAAAAATATATTAAACATTAGTTCAAGGTCACACCGTCCAGCGTCTGCCCCGACTGATATTTCCCTGTTGCTTTCACTGATACTTTCTTTTGAAAGCTGGTATAAACTATTGAAACAGACAGAAAGAGAACGCGTAGAAGCTGCGGTATCGGGTCAACAAGCGCTATGGCGTAGTGGTCGCGCAAAGAACGTATGTGGACTTCTACGTGATACATATGAGATGCGTTGGTTTTATTTTTGTTTGACTTTATTCTGTGATATGAAAAATTTAGTAGATTAGATGGTTCTTGCCAAATTCAGCGCAGCTGCATGTCTAGGGGTTAGCTCAAGGTATTCTACTCTACCTTTTTCTATTTAGGTAAGTTCATGAAAATCATTTTTACGGGGTAAATAATTTGTCTTTCCAGACAAACTTGCTCCTTTATAACCCCTTCTTTTCGGCCAGTATAAATGATCGATTTTCTAAGCTTTAAAAGGAAGAAGTATGTATGAAGTGGAACAAAAAAGTGAGAAAATGAACGACTCCGTCAGATGAAACTATGTACTCGAAAGAGAGTTGAGCACGGATGTGTTAGGCGCCTGCGCAGCGCCATGCGATGCAGCTCGTTGTAAACAGTGTCCCACGAAAAATGGGCCCCGAAAGGTGATACATAACTCCAGGCCACTATTACTCTTTTCCCTCGTTGGCCCCGCTGAACAACCGTAAGAATAAAAAGAAATATGCACTAAACAAAGGTAGAAATGCAAAAGCAGTGAATAGCGTATGCAGCGTACTGTGGGGATGTGTCCCTATGAAAATAAATACCCCAAAGTCAGTTCTCTGTTGCTTCTCTCACTCCGTTTTATAAATGCTAAAATGTGTCGCAGGTGTGCGGTTCAAGTCCCAATAACAAGCCTTTGGTGTGAAACCCCTTATCTGAATTTTTGTTTACACAGTGCTCCTCTGGCTGCTCCCCTAATTTTTGGTCTAATGGCGTCCCTGAGGCATCTGACGATTATCTAATATCTTGTAAAAGATATCCCGTTATGCGCAAAGTACCATTAGGTGACATCTTTCGTCTCATAAGACTGGATTGATTTGATTGACTGGTATGTGGCGTTTAACGTCTCAATACCTTCATATGATTATGAGAGGCGCTGTAATGGAGGGCTCCAGAAATTCCGACCACCTAGGGTTCTTTAACGTGCACTCAAATCTGAGCATACGAGCCTACAGTACCTGAATGCAGGATCAGCGCAATCTAGAAGTAGTTACTTCGTAACTACGGAAGCGAAAAAAACAGGGACCGAAAAGAGCACTCATTCCAATTTGTTGAAAATAAGTATCATTAAAGGTTGCCTGGTAAACACTCTCAAGAGGTCATGCCCGCGCTCTATGCAATGCAGTTTCAAAGTCCAGGCAGAGCGCCTCTTAAGCGCTGGTTACTCAAGCGCCCTGATTTCTGTTGTTGCGGAAAACCTTTTGAAGCAAATTAAAAATTAAGGAGGGCGATCTCAGCCTTAAAACGCATCTGTTCCCAAGAAATGTGTTGCAGTTCCTTATCTGCATAACGTGTCGCATCGGCTGAAAAAAAATCGGTAAACGCGCTGGGTCACTGTTATGTTTTCCGCCCCAGAAAAGCTAGCAAAACTTTGTAAGCTGGTGAATAATCCAGCTTCTATTAGAGGAAGATGCACTGTAAAACACAGAACGCGCTTTGTTCCTTGTGTTATTGGTGTCGTATATTCCATTCTGCTTTCGTGCGGAATGGTATACATTATACATAGGGCAAACCAGAAGGTGCCCTAATGACCGTTTGAAAGAGCACATTAACAATGTGCACAACTTAATTCAAGGACACCTCGGAATCCACCGCCGAGACGGCTGCTGCGTGCCAGTTTTTGAGCGTTGCGAGGTACTAAGCAAGCACAACTCGCAGGCCACGCGTGAGATAATTGAAGCTTTTAAAATAAACAAGTTTAACAATAAGTGTGTAAGTAGCCCATCGGTTGTGTTGTTGCGAAAAGAGATTGCGTATCTTGATCTTTTTTAAGCTACATGCGTACTTGTTTTCAGCCCATTCAACAAGAGACAAGAGTTTTGCTGACATTGTATCGCAGTGGTTTTTCCTGCACCTTCCACGCATGCCCAATTTTCTCATTTTTCGCCTATATATGTACACCGCTCCGATATACCAGCGCTCTTTTCTGTCCTTGTTTTATTTTTCGCTTCAGTAGTTACGAAGTACCTACTTTTAGATTGCGCTGTTTCTGCATTCAGTTATGTCCAACCAACTTGCCCAAGTTTCCATGCTTCAGA
Source organism: Rhipicephalus microplus (assembly GCF_043290135.1). NCBI lineage: Eukaryota > Metazoa > Arthropoda > Arachnida > Ixodida > Ixodidae > Rhipicephalus > Rhipicephalus microplus. The sequence goes on from NC_134703.1 coordinate 119,781,179, forward strand.
GCCTACATTATTTTCGCCTCCATCAAAATTGCAGCTGCCGCAGCCGAGATTCGATCCCATGACCTGCGGGTCAGCAGCCGAGTACATTAATCACTAGACCACCGTGGTTGGGCTCATAAGACTAGAGTTAAAGATTCCAAATTTACTTTCTTTGGAGGCTTCGTCCCCAGGATTCAGTGACAGGAAAGTTGCCGATGCATTGAAGTAGTTTATTATAGGGTCAAAGATATTCAGGCTGTACAACCATTTACTATTCCTAAATTACTTGTTTCCTAATTCCTTTATTCATTTGTTTGCTTAATGTTGTTGCTAAAGTTATCTGCTTTATGTTCTATATCTGTATTTCTATTTGGCGATTTCTGACATTGATTTTTACCAATCTTCTTAACAAAATAAAAGTTAACAAAATAACAAATAAAATTAACAAAATAAAAGTATTTCGGCAGAACCACCTGTCAGAACTTCCCAGTGTGGGTATGTGCCACCGATTCTAGGCTCTTCTTCTAGACAAAAACGTTGATAACTTAAGACTGAGTGGGCGCACTGCAAGTGTACTTGTAGTAGTTGCCGGAAGAGTGTTCAAAGAATGCTCTATAAATGTGGCTCTTCAAAGTGTGACTGTGCTGCGCATTCCCCACAGGCCTAACAATTGCTAACTTATTCAAGTATCTCGAGGAAGAACCTGGGGAACTTCAGTACATGCAATGATGCAATTGTACAAGACGCTTTTTCTTGGCTATTTGCGCTACAGTTTGCCTGTGTTGACCAACACCTGTAGAACCAACATTCGGACTCTCGAAAGCCTCCAGGCCATGGCTCTGCGAGTTTGTCTGGGGCTACCGCGATGTTCATCATCAGCTGAGACAATCGAGATCGCTAAGGACTACCCGCTGAAGACGCATATCATGATGGAAGTGCTCAGAGCACACGTGAGGCATCTTACTCGTGCCCCTGCCCATCATCTAGCTTCACTGCCAGAAGCCCGACCTCGTGCCTCATTTTGCCAGACAGTCTTGTCATATCGCACACGCATTCCTACGGGATATACAACTCCATCGAGGATTTCAACTCCCCCATGGAGTATGACCTATGCACATGTTGAACTCACGGTTCCAGGCATAGGGTCAAAAGCCCGGCTCTCGTCTCCAGCGCTAGAGCAGCTTTCTCTTCTCTTGTTATATGAGAAATACAATGAGCATACTCATCTATATACTGACGCTTCAACTAAAGTGGATGGGTCTGCAGGGTCGGTGATCTTTCCTGCAACAGCGACAACGGTGAAGTTTCGTTTATCCCACCAGACATCATCGACAGCTGCGGAACTTGCGGCTCTACGTAGCGCAATTCAAGTTATCAAACACCAAGAAGCCAAGAAATGGAGGTGTTCACGGACTCTAAGGCAGCACTACAGTGTTTGATATTCGCCTTACGCCGGGGACCTCATGAACAACTAGTGCTGGAAATTAGAGAGCTGCTTCACCACCTCTTCGACGAAGGACACAGAATCACGTTTCAGTGGCTTCCAAGTCACGGCGGCATATTGGGCAATGAACATGCCGATGCAGCTGCCCGATCAGCACACGAAGATGGTGAAGAAAAATCTATACCATTTTCAAGGACTGATGCTGCAATGACCATCCGAAAAATCGCTAATGCAGAATTAAAATCCCTGTGAAACACCGAGTGCTTACGGCAAACGCGACTTCATAGACTGGACACGTCTCGTCGACTCCGGCCTCCGTCTGGACTCTCTCGACTTGAGACAACGGTGCTTTGCCGACTATGGCTTGGTGTCACCTTCACCAAAGCATTCGCCTTCCGAATCGGCATGGAAGACAGTGTTGCTTGCGGTCATTGCGGCAGCGATGAAACTATAGAGTACGTTCTCTGTCACTGCCCTCGTTACAGCGTGCAAAGACGGCAACTAGCTGCTGCGTTAGCTCGCCTTGACGACAGACCTTTGTCTGAACAAACAGTGCTGGAAAGACGACATGGTTTGTGTGCTCACAGAAAATCAGTGAAGGCCTTACTAAACTTCTTGCGTGGCAGCGGTCTATTGTATAGACTGTAGCACCCCAGCTTTCCCCCCCGCCCTTTTTTTTGCGCGCGTCTATTTCCCTCTTCGCTTTCTTTCCAATCTTTCTTCCCCATTCTCCCTTCCCCTAGTGCAGGGTAGCAAACCGCATAATCCATTTTCTGGTTAACCTCCCTGCCTTTCCCTCATTTTATTCTCTCTCTCTCTTTCGATGCGAAGAATTTCTCAGCAAACTTCGGTTACATTGAATCTATCTATCCATCTATCTATCTATCTAGCTATCTAGCTAGCTAGCTAGCTAGCTAGCTAGCTAGTCGCCAACAACTTTTAGATCTCCTGGCCGTTTTAATAATGGTATTATACGAAACTTGGTGTGGCATAACTTGACTTTATGAAGAACATAATTCACTATCCATAATATGAAAAGCATGACATATATATCATGAATGTCATGATTTACATTTCATGGTCCTTCAACTCATGCGGTGGTTTCGTTCATATGGCATGTTGCAGAAGTGGTATGGTATGACATGATTGCATGGCGAAAACAAGTGACATACTCTAACATGAAAATCCTGACATGCGTGTCATGTAACAACATGACTACCTGCCATGCTCATGATGCGCTCGTGGCCGTTGCGCTAGCTTCACTTATACAACATTTGGCATTACGGTACGTGAATGAATGACTGGTGCAAACATGATAAACAAGAGATGCGTGTCATGTAACAACATCACTACATGCTACGCTCATGCAATGGCACCATCTGTTGCAAGCGCAGTGAAGCAACACCCTCGACTGCCACGCGAGCAGACGCTCTGCAAATCAAACGCGAAACTTTGCAACCCAAGTGCGTCTTTAAGCATGTTTTGCACTGTTCCTGTGCTGGAATTTTATGCTGATTTTCTGTTAAACGTAGAGGATATCTTCGTCGACATTCCCAAATGTCTGCAGCACGTGCGTTGCAGACTGCGGAAGCAACTTCATCAGGTACGCATTGTCCGATTGAAAGAATCACGAACAGCGTTAACTGCGGCGTGGCTTGGCTGTGACAAGGCATAATTTGTGCTGTAAGCCAGCGTCAACGTAGCGCTAGAATCTGGCTCTAACGTACGCTCATGCACCTTATGTGCATCGATTTCCAGCCTTGCCGGGCACTCTGAACACACACGCGTCGCAAATGTGCCAGCCAGAACAAGATATAAAAAATGGCAGCACATCCACGGAGTGAATGATGGAGAGTGGGGCGAAGAATTCGTCCGTTCATTCGTTCTTGCTTCCGTCCGTCCATGCGTCCGTCAGTGTGACCGTCCGTGCGTCCATCAGCCTGTCCGTGCGTGCATCTGTTCGTGCGTCCGTCCCTGCGTTCATCCATGCAGCCGCCCCTGCGTCCGTTCATGCGTCCATCCATGCATCTGTCTATGTGTCCGTTCGTCCATCTATTCAACACGCCAAGTACCACCTGCTCGCATCTTTTCATCATATATTCCCCATATAGAAGCACCGCCATCCAGCGGACATTCCAAGGACTAAACAAGAGGTGGCACATGCACACTTTCTTACGGCTTGCGCTTCGGGTCCACTTTCCACCTTTAACCACCTAGAGTTCATGGTATATACTAGTTCACTGTATTCATGGCACTGCGGCCGAACGCTCGCTAAATCTTTCTAAAGCTAAGGAGGTTACAACCAGCGAGTATAACGTAGCAACCTTTTCTTCTCAGATAGTGCTCAATGTACAGGTCAATGGCTGCTAATGGTGATCGCAGCCTGCGCGTTAACTAAAAGCGGAATGCTCCTGTCTCTCATTCCCCATTAGCAGCCATTGACATGTACGTTGAGCACTATTTTTTATTTTTCAATAACGCCTAGAAGTCTTTCACCGGCACCACCTTAAATGTCAAAATCTTTTACTTGTTACATACTATGGGGGGACAAATGGGTGCCGCTATAGGGAGCTTCGCCCCTGATAAAATGCTACGGTGGCGCCGGCCGAAAGCATCTGTAGATACGCCTAGTGACAATCAAGGCATGTCGTAGTTCGACCGAGTCGAAAGTCATGCTTTCCGCGCCGTTCACGCACCGCGATAGTAGGCTGTTGCAGCTGTACTAAACATGCTCGGTGCGTGCATCCACGCGCGGGTCGCACGCAATACGTATATCCTATTACTGACTTGCGGCCTGCGAAAGAGTACGGCGAGTGTTTTGTGCCGCATACTTCAGACATACTGCACGCAAATCCCTGCTGTAAAGTTCAACACCGGGAGTTGCGCTTGAATAAACGCAAGAAGTATGCTTACTCATACATTTCACTGGGCTTGTAGTTTTATTGGTGATTGTGAATATATCCTAAAGGGCGGCGGAGCTCTGCGTTTTTCGTTGTGGACGGAAATCTGTGCAGTCGCAAAACACCACACCGGCACGATTCCCGCGATGCGCTGTTAACTTCACGGGCAGTGCTCAGCAATCTCTTCCTCTTGTGCTGGTTGTTTTCGCATCAAATGACAGCGCAGTGGTACCCAGATGACATTTTGTAAGCGGGCGCAGTGTGAACAGGCGCTTTCTAGCATTTTAAACTCCCAGATCCACTGCATGCAATGCTATGAAGGCGCGCCTTGGCAGTTCCAAACGAATTCAGGCTTCTTTGGGAGCGAGAGTATACAGCCAAAGGCGTCTGGGTGTGATATAGGCGTGCTCTCGTCTATACTCGCAAAGTTACTGTGCGCAGGGTTGCCGCGCTGCGTTGCTTTGACGCATCCGCGTTTAAGCGCGTCCGGGGTTTCTCCCCCACGAAACGAGAGACGCAGTGTTGTCTGGGTAACACGTGAACGCGCAATGCAGCGTGTCGCATTTCGCGCCTGTTGCCATCGTGCCACGCCGGTCGCGCTGGTCATACCTGGCGTGAAGTGCTCGTGTTTTGCTAACGTAGTGTCGCTGTGCCAAGCGTGCGCGCGCGTCAACGCTATATTGGAATATATTGGGCCCTTCATTCTACGCTTGCGGTGGTTTTGCTAGCTCCCTGTGTGGCAAATTTGTTGTTACGTGACGTCAACGAATGACAAACTATATATGTGGTGCGAAGATGATAATCCTGACACGCGTGTCATGTCAGAACGTGACAACATGCCACACTCATAGCGAGCTTGTGGCCGTTTCGCTAGCTCCACATATACGAAATGTGATGTCACGTGACTTGAATAGATGACGAAGGTAAACGACACATTCAAACACAATAATCGTGACACGGAAGCCATGTACAGCATCATTTTCCTCCACTCGTAACGTTGTGCTTACTTTAAAGTGATATATCAACCTTTCTCATCCGTGCTTTGCATCTAATCGATTCCCACTTTACGTGTGAGAAGGAGAAGGAGGGGTAGGAAAAAACCTTATTATAAAAAAACCACCAGGTTTAGGAGGCCGGGCCTATGTCTCCCATGAAGGACGTAAAAGGCTTGCCTAAACGCCACCTCACGGGCGTGAAGGGGATCGGCCAATTTTTTTACCGATAGTTAGTTTCATTTTTCTTCCCAGGCAACTTAGAATGCCTGGCCTGATTTTCAGAAAAACAACTGCAGCAATTCGAAAAAAAACTGCGTTTCTCCGTTTTTTTCTCTGTTTTTTGGAAACCCATGACGCTGTAGGCATGACTGGACTGTTGATTAGACGATGTAATAAAATTTTCTCGGAGACTTCTGACCATTTTAGTTACTGTATATACTCTCAAAACCTAAACCTTCAAAATGACATGGCAAACATGCAAAATGGCCAGTTCCCTAAATGGCAGGATCAATACAGCAAAATGAAACGCACTATCATTGAGGAAAGCTGCGAGAACAACGTTTCTATCTCGGACGTCCACGCTGTGAGACTTCTGTGACGTCGAGAAGGGGCCACGTGACAAAGACAGTGGTATGACACGCATTTTTTTTTTGTCTTTATGAATGGCCTGCGTTAAATCTGCATGAAAAAAAAATGGCAGATCCCACTTACCTGGCCCTCGACGTTATGCGAAGCATGCGGAGGGAAGGTGACCATGTTCAAATTTTTTTATTGAGCAACACGTCATCAAATGACGCTAAATATATGTGGAAATGTTGCACGCACAGACATATGTCGAAGAGTTGCGGATGTTTATATAACCAGTTGTTAGCACTTGCGCCACGATGTCAAGTGGAACATGCCTAATAGCAACTCCAAAAGCCTATATTAAGCGCTGATGCTCGCGAAGATGCTGGACCTGGACACTGCTACATAAATCAACTGCAGCGCATGTCATCTAACCACAATTGACGTTTACCGGACATGACGGTTGTATCAAATGAGTACATATGTAAAGTTTATAAACTTTCGAATGGCCGCACTGTAACCACTACTGGCGTTTTATGAAACTTAGCGTCTATTTGAAAAGTAGTTCTGAGACTTGGCGTAGCTCTGTGGTAAAATGCTTGACTGCCACGCAGAATACTTGGGTTCGATTCCTGTTGGGACTGCGAAATTTATTATTTGCATTCGTCGGGGGGTCAACGCTGCACATGTCAAGTTTTTCTTAACACTGAAATTTATTCTATGTTTTCGTTGGTACGACGCTAACGATGTCGGGTATTGTTTGACGCCCACGCGTTGAAATTACCCATGTGTGTTCTCGTCGTTCCTGGGTAGATACGAAGTGTCAATCACCTGTGGCACATACCCGCATTCCACCGGCACATACCCGCCCTCGGGTATGTGCCACTGTCTGGCGAGACGTGTTTGGCGACGTACGCGACGGGATTGTGACATTATTAATGTCTAGACCATCACGTCATATTCGTCAAACCATCTTACCCAACCATGCTAATTTTGGTTCACACCCAGTCAAGCAGGTGACCACGACAGCGCTGAAACGTAAGCGGCTAGGTAGATAGATAGATAGACACGCTAGAAGTCGCCGAAGATCGCTAAGAAATGCTTTGCATTTAAAATTGGGAAGACCTAGCTTACGACAATGACTTGACCCGCTATGCTGGAGAGTTCAGTAGCTCTATTTCAGATATATATGACCACTTGCATGGGGGTAGGCATCGTTAAAGTCTGCATGGCAAAGTCTTGGTCTAGAACTTTCTTTTAACGTCATCTCATATCCATGTTCATGTAAATGACGTCTCTTTTGTCATCATCGCTAGAGTATGTCTAAGAAAGAAATGTTCTGTTGAGGGTTATTGACGTTTGTGGCAATAATTTTTTTCTAAACAGAATTTTTATGCATTAACGACGTAGGGGCTTTCCCCATTCCAACAATTATCTTGCTTTCCTGAACGCTTATATCTATATCTTATTAAGTGAGATGAATGAAAGAGCTAAACACCATAGAATGGATCTTACGCCACCACACTGCCAACGCAGAACACAAAATGACAATTGCAAAATGACATTACAAAATGACAATTTTTTTTCTTTTACGGCCATGTTCTGTCTCTTTCTTTTTTATGTTTTTTGATGCGCCACGATAACGTTGTTCAGATAATGGTTTATCATCATTATATGGTCATTTATTTGGGCAAATGTTTATGCATTTCCGACGTATATCATGAAAGTATACTGGGATGCTCTACTTATGGGTACGCTTTGCGACATTCGTTGAACACCGTGTAGCATGGGGACAAGCATGAATGTTTCCAATAAAAAAATTCGCCCGAATCAACATGTTACACTGTAACACTGTACATGTTGTCGAGAGACGATAGTCTTGCGTCTGGAGAGAGTGAGCAAAACATTTGATGTTCTGCGCAAGAAAATCGGTGAATGGTATTCTGATGGCGCTGCGTTAGAGTTCCTCGAGCGTGTAGCGGAGGCGAACAAGCGCATCTAGGCACGTTAGACACGAGCGCCATCTGGCAGTTATCTTCGAAAACGAAGGCGTGCGCGACCGCGGAGAAAGATGTGCGCCAGTCTCGGGGGAACCCCGCCGCGTTGGTCTAGTGGCTAAGGTACTTTGCTGCTGACCCGCAGGTCACGGGTTCGATTCCCGGCTGGGGCGGCTGCATTTCCGATGGAGGCGGAAAAGTTGTAGGCCCATGTGCTCACATTTGGGTGCACGTTAAAGAACCCCAGGTGGTCGAAATTTCCGGAGCCCTTCACTACGGCGTCTCTCATAATCTTATGGTGGTTGTGGAACGTTAAACCCCACATATCAATCAATCAGTCTCGGGGGTGATAAGGTGTAGAATGCAAAGCGACGGGCAGGTGCCACCACCTTGTCGTCGTAGCAAAGCGTTGGAAACACCTTCTTTAGCATCGCGTTGCATTGTCAGCGCAGTGCGATGAACGCTACAGTCCTTAGAGTTACTTGTATGTGCCAGTTCTAGTGTAAAAACAGACATACAAAACTTCGAAGTGTTGTTATGGCGCCTCAGATATGCGCAATATTCGCTTTTTTAATTAACAATCGCACAACTATGAACGCTATACTTTGAGTGATATTGGTGGCGCTGCGGATGGGGTTGGCCGTTTGGTGCCGTTTGAGGTATCGTTAGGGCAGACAAACAGACAAATGTACAGACAGATAGACAAACAGACAGACAGACCAAAATTTTTTCGTCGCAGGTCCCCATGAAAGACTATCGTCTTTAGAAAAACAGAAAAACAACGTGGTGGCGACAAACGCAAGATTAGATAGATAGATAGATAGATAGATAGATAGATAGATAGATAGATAGATAGATAGCCAGATAGATAGATAGACAGATAGATAGATAGATAGATAGATAGATAGATAGATAGATAGATAGATAGATAGATAGATAGATAGATAGATAGATAGATAGATAGATAGATAGATAGATAGATAGGTGTTTGACGGGATCCCATCTTGTTTGACTGACCAGGACGGGAATCTATATCGGTGACCGCTTCTACATTGACGTTGAAGTTGATTTAAAGTCGAGCTATTTCTTTATTCAACCCAGCTACAAAGTTGTTTTTCCGCTATGTGGATGACATACGTCGAATTGTCCACCGAAATGTGATTCAGGCGTTCATTACCACCTGAAAAACATCTAGGAAGAAATTCAATGTATGGTGGAGGAAGTCGAAGGCAAGCTTTTATTCATTGATATTCTTATTGAAAGCGAATGGCCCACTTAGTCGTATGGCGTGTTATGGAAGTCGACCCACACAGGGTGCCACATGCATTTTTATAGCATGCAACTTTGTTCTCACGATAGAACAATAGTGTCTAAGCTTGTACGACGCACACTGAAAATCCGCACAAGACTATGCAGCAGAAAGTGGCAGCTGGTGGCTATACGAATTCCTTCTTGACCGCTGTAGAATGACAAATGGCATGCCCACAGTTGTCCTGCGCTGCATCTGGTCAAAAGCGCGCTGGTAGACCTTATATCTCCTCCATAAGCAAAGCCCTAAACCGTACACTAACATCTATGTAGCGAATGTTTGAGACCAGAAACTACGACCATCTCTCGAAAATGTGAGGGACACACTTTACCCGAAATGAAATTCCCTTGTTTGGCGTGCGCTGTCCCAGGCGTGGGTTGTGACTATTTGTATATGGGCAAAGCAGGTGGCTTTGAGCAGCGTCTAAAGCACCACAGTTATGACGCGAATAAATGACACGTGGAATACACTGCTTCGGCTGAGCATGCATGCTTCAGATGCACACGCAATGAAGCAGTGGATGGTGCGTGTACCTACAAGAGAAAAATTGCTGTCACGTCATCTTTGTCCTAAGTCACTCATGATATAAACCTCTTCACGCACTCTTTGCAGAAACGGTTGTGATCTTCTATCAGTATGTGAGCGCTGCCTGCGTGATATTTTCAAGCGTATACGTAAGGATAACTGCTTCACTTGTGAACAAACCTCCCGTGTGGGAGCGGAAGTGGCTTTGGCCAGCTCAGTGTGTCCAGGTTTTTCGCCTTCAACCATAAATATACAGAGAGATAGATAAAGATACATGGTGGCAGTGCTCGAGGGTTGATTTCTGTGTCACAATTAAAACACAGAAACCATAGTGTGGACCACGTCCACACACACACATATTTATATCTATCTATCTGTCTATCTATCTATCTGTCTATCTATCTATCTATCTATCTATCAATCAATCTATCTATCTATCTATCTATCTATCTACCTATCTATCTATCTATATATATATATATATATATATATATATATATATATATATATATATATATTGTAAGAGGGCGTCCAGTACCCTCACGACTCTTCTTTATTGTCTCGAGTATGTGCGCCACAACCTAAACTGGAGTGGTGATGATGAGTATGTACAGATGAAAAGATGGAACGAGTAATGATGCTCACACTTATTTTCCCCGCGCACTTGAGCGGCCGGCCCGGCCGAGACTTAGGCGGGAAAGGTACGGCGAACAAAGGGTTTAAGGCCTGAAACGTGAACTATCTCGGATGCATGGTAACGACGGTCCGAGGAACCCTCGACGGGAGTGACAAGGTTTTTGACAGGGGATGTTCGTTCACTAACAACGTAAGGTCCGAGAAAGCGTGACTGGAACTTTTCACACAATCCGGGTGTACGAACAGGCAGGCGTCCAAAGTAGTACTTCATCTCCAGGACGGAAGGTGACGTCTCGACGAAAGCTGTCATAGCGTTGCTTGCGGTCTAGTTGACTGGCCTCCGTGTTCAGTTGAGCACGTTGCCGTGCGTCAGCGAGCCTGGAGACGAAATTTTCTGTCGTAGTCGTGGACGTTTTTGTCGTTACATTGAAGGAAGAGGTGCCAATAGTGAATGTCGGCGCACGACCATAGACGACGAAGAAAGGTGAATACCCGGTGGTTCGTTGAACAGCCGCGTTGTGTGCAAACGTTACGAACGGCAAGATTTTGTCCGAGTTATTGTGGTTCGTTCCGATGTACATAGATATCATGTCGATTAGAGTCTGGTGGAATCGCTCTGTCAGGCCATTTGCCTGCCGATGGTAAGCGGATGTGGTCTTATGAACTGTGCCACAAGTTTTTAGAATTTCGTAAAGAATTGTCAACATGAAGACCTTGTCCCGGTCACTCAACAACGTGCGAGGTGCACCATGACGCAACACAATGGCTTCTAAAAAGAAGGCGGCAACGTCTGAGGCGGAGCTAGTGCGTAGAGGAGCGGTCTCCGCGTATCGTGTGAGGTGGTCGACGGCTGTGACGATCCAGCGGTGGCCCGCTGGCGTTACGGGAAGTGGTCCGACGAGGTCTATTCCGACGACAAAAGGTGTATCGGGACATGGAATGGGTTGTAATAATCCAGCAGGAGCAGAAAATGGTCGTTTCCGGCGTTGACACAGTGCACAAGAAGCGACATAATTAGCCACAATGTTAGAAAGACCAAGCCAGAAGAAACTGCTTCTAATGAGGTTGTAGGTCTTCTGAAATCCCAAGTGTCCAGCCGATGGGTCATCGTGGAGTGCTTCGAGAACTTGTTTTCGCAGTGAACGGGGAAGTACTGGCACCCCCTGATGTCCATCCGCATTGTAAGTATAGCGCTGCAGGACATTGTTGTCTAGCTTGAACTGCCGTAGCTGACGACGTAGTCTGGCATTAGGTGGAGAAGGCGAGTCATTCAAGTACCCAATGATGCGGTTACAGTATGGGTCGTCACGTTAGCGCGCGGCAAACTGAGCGCTGCTGTTTAAAGATAGTGACCCAGCAACTGCCATGGGTGATAACGTGAGTGCAGAGGAAGCCGCTTGATCACCTGAGGGGCATCGAGGATGCGTGGTTAGAGAAGAAAGTGGCAGAGGGCAGCGAGAGAGAGCGTCGGCATCCTGATGCTGTTTGCCGGACCTGTACACAGCGTCAAAAGTGTACTCTTGCAAACGCAGTATCCAGCGACCGAGGCGCCCAGACAAATTCTACAGCGAGGACAACCAGCATAGGGCATGGTGGTCGGTAACCACAGTGAAGTGGCGTCCATACAGATAAGGTCGAAATTTCTGGATGGCCCAAACGACAGCGAGACATTCCTGCTCTGTTATCGAGTAGTTCTGCTCCGCAGGTGTTAGTGCGCGGCTGGTATACGCAACTACTCTCTCACGTGAAGTGTCGTCGCGCCGGAGGACGACGACACCGATTCCGTGGCCGCTGGCATCTGTGTGCAGGAAAGTGGGTGCACTCTCATCGAAGTGACGGAGGACGGGGTCTGATGTCAAAGCACACTTAAGGGCTTGGAAAGCACACTCGCACTCGTCAGTCCACGTGAAATCCGTTCCTGACGTCAGAAGCTTGTGTAACGGCCCCGCAATGGCAGCAAAGTGACGGATGAAGCGACGGAAGTAAGACGCCAGGCCCACGAAACTTCGCAATTGTTTTTGATTGCCCGGACGCGGAAAACTAATCACGGCAGCAACCTTGTCGGGGTCGGGTCGAACGCCATCTTTGCTGACAAGATGACCCAAAATTTTGATGCTCCTACTGGCGAAGTGGCACTTCTTTGTTGGGAGCTGAAGCCCAGCGTTCGAAATGCACGTAAGAACTTCGTCCAAACGCTTAAGGTGCTGAGGAAAAGTAGAAGAATAAATTATGATGTCGTCCAAATAGCATAAGCAGGTTTTCCACTTGAGACCACGTAAGACAGTATCTATCATGCGCTCGAATGTTGCTGGAGCGTTGCATAAGCCAAAAGGCATGACGTTGAACTCGTAAAGCCCGTCAGGCGTTGCAAACGCAGTTTTCTCCTAGTCTGCTTCGCGCATAGGTATTTGCCAATACCCGGATCGAAGATCAAGGCAGGAGAAATATTCTGCGCCTTGTAGGGAGTCCGGGCATCATCTATGCGTGGCAAGGGATATACATCTTTTTTCGTTATCTTATTGAGTGCTCTGTAATCAACACAAAAGCGGACAGAGCCATCCTTTTTCCAGACCAACACCGCAGGAGACGACCAAGAGCTGGATGAAGGTCAAATAATATCCCGTTTGAGCATGTCGGCGACGTTTTACTCATTCATTTTCCGTTCCGCCGAAGACAGACGGTATGGGCGGCGGCGCACAATGGAGCTGCCTTCGGTTTCGATGCTGTGCTCTGCAACAGAGGTGCGGCCCAAAACTTTGGGATGTACGTTGAACGAAATGCTGTGCTTTTAGAGAAGGTCTAAAAGGTCTCTTTTTTTGCTCAGCAGTGAGGTGAGGACTTATGGTAGCATTTAAAGCAGCAGTGGTTGCCTTGATATCGGTTGTAGCAGACAAAGGCGGTGAATCTGCGTAAAGAGTAACCAGCGAAAAGGCTCGCTGTCAGCGAAGCAGCTCACAGCAGGGCCCTGGGGCAGCATCACTGGCGAATAAGTTGGGTTCAAGGTGGTGACCAATGCCTTACCGTCGTTACACCGCACAAGGCCGGGTGCAATGGTAAGCCCCACAGGTTTGGAGCAAACTGATTGAGCAATGAACACGTCACCGTTAACAATAGTATCCGAAGCGATCGTGATAATTCGTTCATCTCCTGGCGAAAAGAAAAAATCCGCGGCAGCAACGAAACGGAAGCTGTATGGATCGACATCATATGAACTCTACGTAGCTGACATATGAATTACTCGCTGACGACACGATATGAAAGCTGATGCCGAAGAAGGGAAGTCCCATCCTAAAATGACTGTGTGAATGCACAAAGGAAGTACAAGAAACTGAATGTGGTGAAGGATGCCACCTATGAAAACGCGGACTGTACAAGCACTTGAAGGCTAAATAGGGACTCCATCTGCGCAACGAAGGGGAGGGCCATCGTGTGGCGTCCTAACTTTTTTCAAGCGGGCACAAAAGTCTGCACGAATTCCGGAAAGTGATGCGCCTGTGTCTAATAGTGCCTCTGCCTGTATACCTTCAACATATACCAATAAAACATTTGATGGGCGGTCTGGAGGAGTTTGACGCAGTTCGAAAGATGCAGCTTTCCCTCCCGAGGCTGCACTGTTTAGTTTTCCAGTTGGCGGTCGGGAATCGAAGTAGAAGGTCGAAGTGGAGAGGAGGAACGCCGCATCGGTGAAGGTGAGCGGCGACATGAGAAACGAGAACTGCCAACTGAGGCAAAGCTCTGCGGAGACGGCGACCAGCGTGTGTGGTTCTGATACAGTCGGTGATAGGGTGGTCCAGTTGGGTAGAAGTCGTCCCGTTCATAGTCACCGTAGCTTCGTCTTTCGTCTTGTTGACGGCGTCGGTAAAACCTTGAAATATGACCACGGATGCCGCAATAAAAGCAAGTCGGTCGTGTAGTGCGCCAGGTGTTGTAAGGCTGGGAAGATGTAGTGGTGCGAGCGAGTTGAGTGAAGCATGTACATCGGGCGCTGGTAGCTGCATTGGGTTGTGCTGGAGAGCAGGTGTCCTAGCAGCAACCTGAGCATAAGTTGGCATGGCCACAGGATATGAACTCGGAACAGGTGTGACAGTCATCGAGGTCAGGCTTTGATGGGGCGCAGGCGTCGTTGCAGCAACGTGAGCATAACTTGGCATGGGCACGGGGTGTGAGCTCGGAACTGGTGTGCCTGTGATCAAGGCCAGTTCCTCCCTCACGACGTCGCGTAAACTAGTAGCACGTGGCGTCGTTCGAATATCAAGGTGGCGAGGTGAAGCCTGCGCATGAAGTTCCTCGCGGATGATAGAGCGGATCAATGCACGCAGTTCTGTTTTGTCATGACTCGAGCTGAGATCAGGCATATCACGTTGCACGCGAGTGGTTTGAAGCTCCTCAAGGCTCTGACAGGTAGCTACAACATCGGCTACGGTCTGAGGATTCTGCACCACAAGCGCGTTAAAAGCGACAGTCGCAATGCCTTTTAGCAGGTGGCGCACACAGTCGTTTTCCGCCATATGGTTGTCGATGCGGCGGCAAAGCGCGAGAACATCTTCATTGTAAAAAGTGTAAGACTCACCGGGGCATTGAACGCGTGCACCAAGCCGTTTCTTGGCGATATACGAGCGCACTGACGGGTTGGCGAAAATCTGGCAGAGCTGGCGCGTAAAGGTGGGCCATGTCAAAAAATGGGCAGCGTGGTTCAAAAACAACGTTTTTGCGACGCCACTCAAGTAGAATGCAACGTGGGTGAGTTTCGCAGGCTCATCCCAGTTGTTGATGGCACTCACGCGGTCATACTCCTCGAGCCAGTCTTCCACGTCCTCACCCGGAAGCCCTGCGAACAGCGGAGGATCCTTTTGAGGGCTGGTGACCAGGTGAGAAGGGTTTCTTGGCGGTGGGAGCGGTGGCGCAGCTGCTGCGCTGGGCTGGTCTGCTTGCGACATTACCGAACCCAGGTCGTTTAAGCGGCGGCCTGAACGGAGCTCCAGGAATGTGTTCTAGAAGACGCTGAGGTTGTCCGAGAGCGCGAGAGGACGCAGGAATCGGGCAGCACTCTCCACCACTTGTAAGATGGCGTCCAGTACCCTCAAGACTCTTCTTTATTGTCTGCAGTATGTGCCCCCCAAGCTAAACTGGAGTGGTGATGATGAGTATGTACAGATGAAAAGATGGAACGAGTAATGATGCTCACAATATATATATATATATATATATATATATATATATATATATATATATATATATATATATATTAGAAACTGTTAAGCTTTAATCGCGTCGAAATAAAAAAAATGGCAAATCCTACGTACAATGAGCATCAATGATATTCGAAGCACAGATAAAGAAGGTTTATATGTCAATTTAAAATAAGCACGAAGTTAAGAAGTGGAAGCAAATGATGCCGTACATGACTTTCGCTTCATCATTATTATGTACGGTCTTTCTGTACATTAGTCTGTTGGTCTGTCTGTCTGTCCGTCACTATGTCTGTCTGTCTGTCTGTACATAAGTGTGTTGGTCTGTCTGTCTGTCTGTCTGTCTGTCTGTCTGTCTGTCTGTACATTAGTCTGTTTATCTGTCCGTCTGTCTGTTTGTAAATTAGTCTGTTGGTCAGTCTGCCTGTCCGTCTGTCTGTCTGTCTGTCTGTACAATAGTCTGTTGGTCTGTCTGTCTGTCCGCCTGTTTGTCTGTCTGTACATTAGTCTGTTGGTCTGTCTGTCTGTCTGTCTGTCTGTCTGTACATTAGTCTCTTGGTCTGCCTGTCTATGCGTCGGTCGGTCTGTCTGTCTGTCTGTCTGTACATTAGTCTGTTGGTCAGTCTGTCCGTCTGTCTGTCTGTCTGTCCGTCTGTCTGTACATTAGTCTGTCTGTCTGTCGCTACATTAGTCTGTTGGTCTGTCTGTCTGTACATTAGTCTGTTGGTCTGTCTGTCTGCCTGTCCGTCCATCTCTCTGTCTGTCTGTCTGTCTGTCTGTCTGTCTGTCTGTCTGTCTGTCTGTCTGTACATTAGTCTGTCCATCTGTCTGTCTGTCTGTAGATTAGTTTGTTGGTCTATTTGTCTGTCCGTCTGTCTGTCTGTCTGTCTGTCTGTACAATAGTCTGTTGGTCTGTCTGTCTGTCCGCCTGTTTGTCTGTCTGTACATTAGTCTGTTGGTCTGTCTGTCTGTTCGTCCGTCTGTCTGTCTGTCTCTACAGTAGTCTGTTGGTCTCTCTGTCTGTCTGTCTGTACATTAGTCTATTGGTCTGCCTGTCTATGCGTCGGTCGGTATGTCTGTCTGTCTGTCTGTACATTAGTCTGTTGGTCAGTCTGTCTGTCCGTCTGTCTGTCTGTCTGTCTGTCTGTCCGTCCGTCTGTCTGTACATTAGTCTGTCATTCTGTCGCTACATTAGTCTGTTGGTCTGTCTGTCTGTACATTAGTCTGTTGGTCTGTCTGTCTGCCTGTCCGTCCATCTTTCTGTCTGTCTGTCTGTCTGTCTGTCTGTCTGTCTGTCTGTCTGTCTGTACATTAGTCTGTCCATCTGTCTGTCTGTCTGTAGATTAGTTTGTTGGTCTATTTGTCTGTCCGTCTGTCTTACATTTTTCGGTTGGTCTGTCTGTCTGTCTGTACATTAGTCTGTTGGTCTGTCTGTCTGTCCGTCCATCTTTCTGTCTGTCTGTCTGTCTGTCCGTCGGTCGGTCTGTCTGTCTGTCTGTACATAAGACTGTTGGTCAGTTTGTCTGTCTGTACATTAGTATGTTGGTCTGTCTGTCTGTCTGTACATTAGTCTGTTGGTCTGTCCGTCTGTCTGTCTGTACATTAGTCTGTTGGTCAGTCAGTCCGTCTGTCTGTACATTAGTCTGTCTGTCTGTCTGTTGGTCTGCCTGTCTGTCTGTCTGTAGATCAGTATGTTGGTCTGTCTGTCTGTCTGTCTGTACATTAGTCTCTCTGTCTGTCTGTTCATTAGTCTGTTTGTCTGTCTGTCTGTTTGTCTGTCTATGTGTACATCAGTGTGTTGGTCTGTCTGTCTGTCTGTCTGTCTGTCTGTCTGTCTGTCTGTCTGTCTGTTAGTCTACAGGAAGGTGACTGGGGTGACTGATAGGTGGCTCGTGGGTGACTGGAAGGTTAAACTCATTTTTGCAACGGACAACTGGTACACTTGTTTGTTCGTACTCATCTGTAGCTGTGATTATGTTTCGTGCGTCGTATTTGTTCAAACAGCGCGTTACGTGTCGAGCGGTAAACGTTGTTAGTTCGCTCTCTGTTAGTTCGATCTCCAATAGAAAGCCGAGGAGTGATTTTCGGGGACAGGAGAGTCTGAGCCAGAGAAAAGCAGGGTAGTTTGACGAGAACGTGGGCGCGGGAAGGTTTTAACCAGACCAAGTGCTGAAGATGGGACGTCGGGTGTCGGACCCGAGCCTCGAAGACTTCAACCGGCCGTCGCCTACTGCCGTCGTGCTCCCGCTCGAGAGGACCGTGGCCATTCTGTCCTAAACTCCAGCACAGGGCCTGCGGACTTCACTTCCGACAGGCGAGCAACAGCCTTCGGGATATGAGACCGGGCTCTGCATTGAGCTGCCTTGCCAGGCTGCCCTTCGTTTCACGACGCGTCACCTAGACGCCAGCGTTCGCTCGCCATCACCAGCCAGCGTTTCATCGGCGCAACCAACTGACCACCGTCGACTCCACGAGTCAAGCATTTCAGTCTGGTGAGACCAAACCTTCTTCACCATTCCGCCGCTCACCCGTGTTCGAACTAAATAGCTTAGTTCAGTTAATTACTTGTATTTTGGTCGTCGATCTGACTGTTTACCCACGCCAGTGAACCTTTTCTTAGGTGTTTTGGTTTTGGCGTATCTTCGTCTTTTCAGCTTTCATATAAACCTTTTGTGTAGGTTTTCTTGTAAGCAAAAGGCTTTGTTCTTCTTTAGGGCTCTCAGATATGAAAACACAAAACCTTTTATGATAAAAACAACCTGCATCACAAATTGGCGTCTGCGACATGACAAAGCCGGTAGGTTTTCATCAAGATTTTTGGATGTGGCGTGAACCATAACTACCAGCACGTGGGAGATAATGGGAGAATGCGTAGGCTTGAAGGAAGTGCAGTTAAGAGCATGGTATGAGGAGAGGATGGAGTGAGAGCGTAAGGAACGTGCTGCACAGCGAAAGGCGAAGGAGAAAAAGCTTGAACTGGAGCTCAGAGCTAGGGAAGAGCAGCTAGAGCATTAGACTCACGAAATAAAGCAGCAGCTCCCATCGGAAAGGCTGGATATCGAGCGGTGATACGAACTCGCGATGGCTAAAACGACACAGCTGGAGATGCAAAGGTGTGAACGAGTGGTTGACGTTTGCTCAGATGGCAGTTTTTTATACAGTAGGTTCAATTTCAGTAAGGGCAGCTTTGAACTTCGCCATAGTCTTTCGATAGAGCTGGGAGCTCGTATGGCAGAGAGGTAGGCAGCCAGAGCCTGCGGACTTGAAAAAAGCGTGGTCACCATCCACAATCTTACCCCGATTACATTGTTCGCAACCAATGCTTCAGCATTTGCCGCAAACTTGTCTTGTTTTCGATTTTACCCAGCCATTTCCCATCCCACCCTTTCTTATCCTTGTATTGTCTCCGTGCAATAAAAGTGTAGTTGTTAGTTCAGCACTGGTTTTGTGCAGTTATTTCCAGCGTTTTTAATTTTCGCACTGCAGTTCACCTTTGAATAAAGTGCTTTTACTTTAGCTCTCTTCGACCTTTCAGCAGTGCTTACGTTTTTCTGCGGTATACAGGTAGAAGATAAGAGTAAACGGCAACCACGTGGCTGGACCAAGGCAAGTGTCATCCCATAAGTACACCGCATCTCCCATAGGATAAAGGAGATTGCTATGTGCGTAGGAGTTTCTGTGGCGTTTTCGTCAACTAACAAGTTAGGTGCAGACTTGCGAATAGGGAAACACCCAAAAGTGCAGCATAAAACACACTCATCAGTTTGCAAAGTGTACTGTGGGTGTTGTGTACGGAGTTCCTTTGTCCTGCAGAAGAACGCACTACATCGGCCGAGTTTTGAGGCATCGGTCGAGGCCTTAATACTCGTCTCAAGAAACACGACCACAATTTTCGCCAGAAGCAGGGAAGCAACTTGGCTTCGCACTGTGTAGCCTGTGGGCACTGTTACGAAAGACGGCGACGCCAACACGGTCCCGAAGGCGCCACTGCTCCAAATTCTGCCGACACTGGCACCAGCCGTTTGGTAGCGTAGGTTTTTCAGCTCGCGGCTGCTTCTGCGCAGAGCTGGTAGACGAGCGGACGAGGCGACGGTTAGTTAATGCAAGGTTTATGTACAGCATAGAAATAGAGGCGTTACAAATTTGGCACTGCGACCGACAGCTTAGAGACTCGAAGAGTCCAGCTCTCTTCTCTGACACACAGGTTATCTGCCCGCGACGCGCCGCAGGGCCCCCCTTATAGGCACCGGGCAGAATTTTTGAGTAACCAAATGTCCAACCAGAAGCGCCGCCGGCCGCGACGCCGGAATCCTCTAACGGGGCCCGCCACCGGGCCGGGTCATGCCCACGAAATCCAGAACCGCCGCACGCGGCAGCACCCAAGGACGAGCAACGCCGCCACGCACCGCGCAAGACCCGCCAGACGGGAAGGCGCCGACCGCACCAACAAGCCCGCGGGCCGAGGGAGCCCGACGCGCGCCGCGTGACAGACCGGCGCCACCGCCCGATGACGCCGCTGAGTCGACCGCCCCAGGCGGCCTCGACCGCCGGCCCCTACACAGACCGCCCCCGTAGAGGCACCGACGTTCGGTGCGGACTCGTAGGCGCAACAGCACCCCGCTGCCAAACAATGCGCCGGAAAGACGAGCTGCTTCCACGTGGCTCGGATGTCGGGCGCGCTTGTTCGCCAGGTCCCCCCAGGTTCACCTCCTGGGCCATGGGGAGAATGCTGCTCCAAACTCTGTTCCGGGAACACATCGCATTCTTGAGGACGGATCCCAGCTCCACTGGCTTGTCGCCACAACTTGTCGGCCAGCTTCAGTCGTCTCTTCTGACGATTTTTGGTTTCAGCACTTGTCGATGGTTCTGCAACTTGTCAAGAACGGTTCGACAACAGACAACACACTACACAAGCAAGTGCCCTCGGTCACCCGACAGAACACCAGACAAAGAATAGTACAACATACACATAGCGACGTGTCTATCGGAATTTCGTTCCCTCTACACCAAGAGGCACATGTGTGACACAAGACTCTTAAATTGAGCACAAAAATTTTTGCACGTACAACAACGTAACGAAATAGAATACAACATAAAATTGGCTCCTTGAGCTCACTCTGGACAAAAGCGCTCAGCTAAGGCCGTGATCAGGACAAAATTCTGCCCCGAATCGCCGGCGAGAAACCGAAAGGTGGAGAAGGTACTAACTAAATGCACGGCTCAATGCGTCTGCATTAGGGTTTAGCTTTCTTTTTTTTGTAGCGAACGTCAGAGTTGTGCTTTTGGAGTATCATGCTCCACCTCAGTAACTGGCCACTTTAAGGTGACATGTTATTGAACCAGGTTAGAGGACAGTGGTCCGTTTCGACCACAAAGCTCGAACCGGAGACATAACAAGCAGGCTTTTGAACGGCCCACACGAGGCAAGCGCATTCCTTTTTAGAGGTACTGTTTGCCTCTTCCCTGCCGCTAAGTTTTCGACTTCAATGCAAAAGTGGCCTTTCGTTACCAGCACTCTCTTCCTGGCTCACTGGAGCTCCCATGCCGCGATCACTCGCGTCGCGTTGAATCACAAATCTCTCAGAAGAACGGGGTTTATCTTAGGGCATGTTTAGCTGGCAAAAGGCATTCTCCTCTTTCATGATCTGCTTTTGCACAGGGGAACAATGATACGGCTTGCTAAGGATCGGCTCCTCACAAGTTAGCTCGATATCGTGTTCAATCACCGTCGTGTTTCTGGGATGGTACAAAAACACGCCTTCAAACACGGAAACAATCCTTCTCGGGTCCTCCTTTCAGACCTCACTTAACGAAGGCTCTAGGTTCAACTGCTCCAAGATTATTTCCGATCCCCTTTCGATTACATCACTAGAACTCAAAATATATGCTCCCTCTTCCTCTGAAGCAATCAACAGCAGACTTGCAACCGCTTGACGTTGAACGTAAGGTTTCATCAAGTTACTGTGGTAAATTTTGTTCGGCCGCCTTCCTGATTTCACTTCATAATTGATATCAGAAAGCTTCAGTATAACTTTGGCGGGCCCTTCTCAATGAACCTCAAGCTTGTTCTCTTTGGACGGCCACAGCAGCATTACCTGACTACCTACTTCAAAGCGCCCTTCTTCACCGTTTTGTCGTAGTACTCCCTCGACAACACTTGTGCAGCCTTCATGTGGCTTTCCACAAGATCTTTCGTTTTTCCAAGTTTCTGAAGGAGGTCTAGAACATACGCAACTACATTAGGGTCCTCATCGAATCCCTCCCGGGACTCGCGTAGCATTCGCAATGGTGTTCTCAAACTCCTGCCATACACAAGCTCTGCAGGGCTAAAACCAGTACTCTCGTGAGAAGCTTATCTCAAAGCGAACATAGCGGGAGGAATACACGCTTTCCAGTCGCATTTATGCTCGTAGCAAGGAGCTCGCAGTATCCGTTTCAGAACAAAATGCATACGCTCTCCCGGATTAGATTGCGGGTGATAGTTCGAGCTGTGCACTACTTTCATTCCACATTTATCCGTAAAGGTTGAGGTCAGGCAGCTGGTGAAGACACAACCATTGTCGCATTGGATTTTAGAAGGAAATCCGACGCGTGCAAATATAGATAGCAGTGCATCCACGACATGAGGGGAATTGAGCTCCTTAAGTGGTATCACTGCCATATATTTTCTTGCTACACAGAAGGCCGTCAGGAAGTACTGACAACTTTGCCTTGACTATGGCAATAGCTCGATGATATCAATTACTAGGCACCGAGAAGGTTCTGTGATGATTGACACAACCATCATGGGTGCCTTCCACTTGTCCGTGAATTTCCCAGCTCTCTGACAAGTGTCGCATGAGCGCACAAAGTATTCGATATCCTTCCAACATTTCGGCTAATAGAACTTTAGGGAAACACTAGCCTTGGTTTTTTTTATGCCGAGATGCCAACGCCCACGCGTTTTCATACGCCAGTTCCAATAGTTGGCGACGATACTTTTGTGGCACCAAGAGCTGCTCATACTTGCGACCTTGCGCATATTTGTAGCTTCGATACAGGAGTCCTCCTTGCTCAAAAAAAGAAACATTCTTTTTCTTTT
Organism: Rhipicephalus microplus; assembly: GCF_043290135.1. Taxonomy (NCBI): domain Eukaryota; kingdom Metazoa; phylum Arthropoda; class Arachnida; order Ixodida; family Ixodidae; genus Rhipicephalus; species Rhipicephalus microplus. The sequence continues at coordinate 119,803,801 of NC_134703.1, forward strand.
TTTCCCAAGTTAGCGCTTTCCATTAGCGCTTTATTCGAGAGTTCCTCACGCTGCTTTTGAATGAGCATTTCTTGATCAACCCTCGACAGCTCACTACAACTATCTGCTACAGGCGTGAGCGTTGCAGCCCTCTCGCTCTGACTCAATGGCGCTATGTCGTCTCCTCCTGCTACGGAAACCGCACCAGTCGCTAAGGCGACGGGCCGCTCAAGTGACTGCTCACATGACTCACACGGAGAATTTCCTCTCTGAGGTTTCGTCGACTCGCCGCCAAGGTCACACAGACCAGCAGCTATTGCACTTGGTGCTTCGCCAGATTGAACAAGATCAAGTTCCTGCGAAAGCTTCCACGCTTGCGATCGCGTGAGGGCCATGTACGCTAAGTTGGAGAAGAACGATTTACCCTGCTCTTTGAGAAGCTGCTCTGAGTTATTAGAGAAAAGAAAAGGAAAACGATCGGGAAGCGCGGCAGACACAGCCCCTTCGGTGTGAAGCTTACCGAACGGGCCTTCAATGACAACCGTAGCGATTGGTACGCAAGCACTCTGCTCCTTGGCGACTTGCCTGATCCACGCGCATCTTCTTGTAAAGTCATCCGGAGACAGCAATGAAGGATGGACAACGTCCATGGTTGCCGCTGAGGCTCGAAGTGCTCGACACGTTTTCCCATTCACGCTATTTTTTGGAGATACGGCTCTAACAACCGCATGTTCTTTTCCAATTCTCGGATATTTGCAAAAGTAAACTTTTGCTTGGAGTTTATCGTGATGTGCCCTTCCTTTGTGCAGTTGTAGCAGATTAGCGGCTTCCGTGATTCAAACGCCCGTTTGGTATCAGTGCGGTATTTAGGAACGGCACCCGATTTCTCCGCTTTTGTTTGCCCTTCCCCTACAGTATTCATCGTAAGAGACGGGTCGTTCTTGAAATTACAGCGTGGAACGAGTTTCCGTTGATCAGGTTTTTTTGAAAAGCCCTCTTTCCTTTCATTCTTTTCAACGCGCACTGCCCTGCTATGCAACTTGCGGCGAGTATAATACTCCTCAGCTAACTCCGCTGCGTTGCTTAGCTGTACCTCACCAAGTTTGTCCTGCAGCCAAAGTTTGACATCCTCCTCGATGCAGAGGTAGAATTGCTCCAAAGCAATTCATTCTACCACTTTATCCCGATCGTCATTAACACCTTCGCCCTTGAGCCATTCAAATTAATCGGCTTTAAGACGAAACGCGAAGTCAACGCGTGACTCATTTCCCTTTTTAGCATACAGGAACCTTTGCCTGAAAGCCTCAGGTGACAACTTATAACGTCTCAAGAGCACTTCCTTAACCTCGTCATAGCTGTCAAACGCTTCCCTCGACAAGCACGTTATCGCGTCGGACACTTCGCCGGAAATAAGAGCTAACAGGTTCTGCGCCCAAAGAGACCGCTCCAAAGCATTTCGCTCACAGACGTGTTCAAACTTGACGAGATACTTCGCCATGTCTTCGCCTACTACGAACGGTGGCAGCTGGTCGCGAATTCTCTGACCGCTGACCTGAACTGTCGCAGAAGCTACGCTAGGCGCCTGCGAACACTGTAAGATTGCCAATTATATTCGTTTTATCGAAGGGCGCGCCTGTCTCTCGGCCTCCTCACGGCGTTCCCGCCTTTCAGCTTCTTCACGTTCGCGAACTTCTCGCCTTTCAGCTTCTTCACGTTCGCGAGGTTCTCACCTTTCAGCATCTTCGCGGTGGTCTTCGATATTCGCCCAGGCCTCATCGACTTCCTCAGTCGTCACTCCATCATCCCCCATGATCTCAAGGATCGCTTGCTTTCGTGTCGCACGGCCCAAAGTAATGCCGAGATCCTCACAAATTTCCATGAGTTCCTTCATTTTTAGGTTCTCCATTGTTCACACTAGCCTCTTGCTGATTGCCCCTGTTAAGAATATACTTGCCGTACTAACTGTAAGTCTACTATCAAGACGCGCAAGCAATTTTTAACACTCCCGTGTTTACCCCCTCCGCATCAACTTTGTTTTCAAGGCACTTCGACTTTTCTTGAAACAATCAAAGCTCACTCTAATGCTTCACACAGCCCTTCTCTAAACTACTATAAACTGTGCTAGAGTAGTCTGGTGAACTGAGGGGAAAACATCAGGTACTCACTGCATCGATGTCGCTGACGCCAGTCGATCCCGCAGCTGCCAACCACTGTTACGAAGACGGCGACGCCAACATGGTCCCGAAGGCGCCACTGCTCCGAATTCCGCCTACACTGTCACCAGCCTTTGATAGCGTAGGTTTCTCAGCTCACGGCTGCTTCTGCGCAGAGCTGGTAGACGAGCGGACAAGACGACGGTGAGTTGATTCAAGGTTTATGTGCGGCATAGAAATAGGGGCGTTACAAATGCGGCACTGGGTCCGACAGCTTAGAGACTCGAAGAGCCCCGCTCTATTCTCTGACACATAGGTCTACTGCCCGCGACGCGCCGCAGGGCCCCCGAACACCTACCAGTTTAGAGAACGGAAACTGTACCTTTGGGCTGTTGAATCAAAATAACATGCAAATACGTAGCGGTGGCGTAGTGAACTGCAATACCGCGAGGTGAGATGACACTCGTAGTACTATCATCATCAATAAACAGACGCATTTTTTTTGATGTTGCAGGTGGGGGGCCCGCGGCTGGTTCGTGCTGCTCGCTTCCTCTGGATTTTTTTTTCGTTGCCCAATCGCGCTTCGCGTCTGTAATTATCGCCAGGAGACCTAGCTGGCCTCGACTGGCAAAAAAAACGTCAATCAAGCAAGATTTGCATCGTTTATTGCGAGTGCCAAAGCCGGTACAATCAACGTATACTGTCGGGTCCGAACAAAACAAGTCACTCATGCATATCGAAAGCTGTCAACCCACGTGTAAAGACTCTTGAAAGCTAACAAGTATATGCATATAACTGAACATCGAAATCGCTGAATGAACGTCGCTCTCATTGTGTTGCGGCGCTCGAGTTTAATAGCATGGCTTTAGGACAAGGGTCCGATTCTGCCGTCTGATGCGGCGCTTGCCCCGTAGTGTTGATCTTGAAGCGAATGCATGATGTGGACTTGGGAAGGAAACTTGCACATTGCCGATGGATAGCTCGCGCAGTTAGAGCAATGTAGTTTTGCAAAATGTGTTAAATAAGCAATTGCGGATGCGTGCATTTCTGAATCATTCTCGCTCTGCAATGCTACATTGAGTACTTCACAATTCTGCAATGTTGCGTCGTGTCGAGAGGGTAGGCACTAGTTTTAATACTCAGCCGTAAGCCCATATCATAGGTATTATGTATTTAGGGGATGGGCCTAAAATGTTTCAGGCTTGCTACATTTATTGTTATAGTTAAGTTACACAGTTACCACAGCTAGAATTTCTCGTCGCATGTAACGACCAGTCTGCTGAGTATGCAGCGAACATGTATGCTAAAGGAACACTTATGAGGTGTGTGCTTACAGATCTAAAAGGCCCAATTCTAAGAAAATAAGCTTCAGGCATGCATTGCACAATTTTGTTGTGTGTACATCTTTGTTGGTACTCTTACATCACACTATCTGCTCAGCCCTGAGCACAATCTCTTTTTTTGCATAGACATATCCATAGAACTTGAGTACTCTCTTGCAAGCAAGCACTCCTGAAATCAATTGGTGGTACATGATGTGAATCTGTCCGAATACTGGATCAATAAAGGTCACATTTATTACACACTTGTTATTATGTTTACTTTTTCAGTATACTTGTGCTTGAAAATGAAGTTGTTTTCTCCCTGCTACATTTAGAGGTTAGAACTTGAAATACGCCCCGCCGCGGTGGTCTAGTGGCTATGGTACTCGGCTGCTGACCCGCAGGTCGCGGGTTCGATTCCCGGCTCCGGCGTCTGCATTACCGATGGAGGTGGAAATGTTGTAGGCCCGTGTACTCAGATTTGGGTGCACGTTAAAGAACCCCAGGTGGTCAAAATTTCCGGAGCCCTCCACTACGGCGTCTCTCATAATCAAATGGTGGTTTTGGGACGTTAAACCCCACAAATCAATCAATCAATTAGAACTTGAAATACGTACTATCTTGCAGTGTGGTTGTGAATAAGTCAAGATCATTTATGTTTCAATGACCTGTGCGATTTCCTAGATTTTTTTCATGACCGTAGTGCACAGAATTTGACTTCGTAGTGGTAGACACTTTAGCTATGACAACGTAATTTAAACAGAAGGAGATGTACACAAAGAAATCTGGAACGTTTTTCTGCAAAAAAAAAAAACAGTACCACATGCAATGAACACAATCTTGCTCTTCATGAAAGCATTCACGTTTTTGAGGAAGCTGTGCTGCAACTGCTCATCACCTTTATGATTTATTATTTTAGGAGCCCATTGAACATATGTGCAAAGCTAAAGCAATCGAGTGCCGTCTTATGAACTTTGGTGCATCTTTTTGTTAATTTGTGTGAGCTAAACACAATTAATTAGGACAAAACAGTTCGTGGTGTTGTTGGTAAACTGTCATAAGGCACAACTAAATATCGGAAAGCCTGTTGATGGCCATCACTGTGGGTGTGTTCATTATGTAGTGCAAATAATAATTTCCGACGATTCACATGCCAACTATGAAGTGATCGTGAGTCGTACAGTAGTGGGCAAATTTATATTGATTCTGGCTTCCAGGGGTTCAAACAAATGGCATTGTCGCCTCACAGGAGACTAGACTGCTTGTCGAAAAATTTGCTTTGACCCCTCATGTTAACATATTTTTCATATTTTCAAGCTTCCACCTTTTAAGGGTCAGTTTAGTTCACCTGCACCAAACCAAACTGGGTCACAGCTGTGCACGAGAAGTTCAGAACTTGTGTGGCAGGAGTTCAGCGGTGCGGCATCACAAGTGAATGACAAGGTGCCGACAAGGTGGAAACCCTATTTTTGTTTGCTTAATTTATTGAGGTGCAAACATCTTGGCAAAATACGCCGCATTTATAGGGGTTGGTACAGAACCTACGTCTAATGCTATGTTGTTTGTTAAGCTGTGCGAGTAGCTACACCAAACCAGCGCCGTCAGAGCAGAAGGTACAGGAAAGTCATGAAATAGTTTTGGTGCTGTATCTCTCCTGCGCTTTTTGAAATGAATGACAAGATTTAGAAGACGCCATTGCTGCGCCACTGAAACGAATGGCGAGGTGCAGCACTTTGTAAAATGGATCATGTGGTGCAGGCGAATTGAACAAATCCTTAAGCACACAAGCGTCTTAGCGTTTCACCCCCATCGAATATGGCTACAGTGGCTGGAATCAAATAGTGTGTTGTTGAGCTCAGCAGCGCCACACAATCTAACTAATAGTGTTACAGTTTCAACACTATTAGAGTGTAGATTCCATGCCACGGTAGGCAGGCAATGCTTGTAGCCAATCTAAAGCACCTCTTCACGATATGCGCGGTAAAACATTCACAAATACAGCATTTCATGTGTGAGGTTAAAGATGACCTGTTGTAGTGGACATTAAGATGTTTCAACGTGCTTGCAGAGTGGACATTCGGTGGTAGTCATCCTGTCATTGCATGGCAGTCTGGAAAAACAAAAAACATCACCAGATATCAATGCATGAAATCAATGCATAATCAATGCATGAAATTTTCCAAAGTGAACAAATAAATTCAGTTAATTAGTAAACAGCAGTATTTTATACATATATGTAGTGGTACCTCATAACACGTATATCACTCAGGGCTGCTTCTTCATAAGGCATGTCATGTAGCAGGTTCCTTGCCCATTGTACACATTTGCTTCCATGTCAGGTGGGCCAGGAAGCTGTGGCAGAAAAAGAAGCATTTCTCATTTATGTGACGCTTCCTTTGTCACACTATAGCAAAACCAGACCCATAATTATGAGATGTTTCTTAAACGCGACTGCAGTAAACTATTAAATAGGTTTTTTGCACTAATATATGGGCCAGCTAAGAAGACACATGCGAGGCGACAGTGATTTATTTGCCTTCTTTTATTGCAACGGCCTGATTGGTGTTGCCAGGTGATAGAATTTCAGAATTAACTATTGAGTCAGCGATTCGTTCCCACGTGAAGTCATGCACGCCGCAAGTCACGCACGTTTTTCCGGTTACAGATTGAGACGCTCAACAATTTTAAAATTTAATACTGCAATGCGCTGCCACCGCCTACCCAGTCATTGGCAAAAAAAAACTACATATGTTGAAATGATCCAACTAACCCCGCAAGCAACCATCCTTAAAAAAACTGAAGTGGTTTCTACTCACCGGCCCGGGCTTCCAACGGGTGTTCATCCGATGAAAGCTTCAACTGTCGCTTCGTTCCCCGAAAGTCACTCGAACTCCCTTCGCGAAAGCGTTTGAACGAGTCAAAATAAACAGAATGAGAAAGAATGTGTCGGTCGGAAGAGGCTCGAAATATTTACAGCGAAACGAAACAGCCCGAGACACCTCCGAGCGTACCGCGAGCCGTTACCTGCCGTCGCAACAGTTGGCCGCCGCGAACTTTGAAATGAGGATAATGATGTCGATAGGCTGCTACTGACATCGAGTCAGCTGGAGCAAAAAGTATTACAAAAAGTTGATGACGCAGCACATGTTTAAGAAAAACTACTTGATAGAAGAACAAAATGTTTTTTTTATGTGTAGCGGTACGGAAACATGTAGTATTTGATCATTTTAAAATAAAACTTGGCCCCGACAAAGGCGCCTCTACAAGAAAGTGCAATAGCGCGAGTGGTAAGAGAGTTTAGTAAATCCACTCTGGGTGTTTGAAGCAGAAACGCGCCGCGGTTGATTTTTTCGCCCCCTACAGGTGAGCACTTGAACTTGAGAGTTTCCGGGGCCTGGGCCCCCCTTATAGGCACCGGGCGGATTCCCTGAGTAACCAAATGTCCAACTAGAAGCGCCGCAACGGGGCCCGCCGCCGGGCCTGTGTCATGCCCACCAAATCCGAAGCCACCGCACGCGGACGCACCCAAGGACGAGCGACGCCGCCACGCAGGACCCGCCAGACGGGAAGGCGCCGACTGCCCCATCGGGCCAAAGGGCCGAGGGAGGCGACGCGCGCTGCGTGACAGACCGGCGCCACCGCCCGATGACGCCGACGAGTCGACCGCGCCAGGCGGGCCCGACCGCCGGCCCCGACACAGACCACCCCCGCAGAGGCACCGACGTTCGGTGCGGACTCGTTGGCGCAACAGCACTCTCCAAACTTTCTTGATTGCAGCATTTTGTGTCGGCATGGGTAAGAAACCATACGCTTGATAGAAGGTGCTTCTGCTATTTACAAAATAAGGTTAATCGTGTGTCAGCATGCCATCATTATCCCTCTGAAGAATGGAGATCACGTATCTGGAACGTGCTCCTGAGTATTGTGATTTGCATCGCGACAAAAACGATGCTCTCATCGTCTTCGCTTTGAGAGGGTGCCAGGTGGTCTGAGATCTGGCTAACCTCCCTTACCTTCCTCCTCCTCCTCCTCCTCCTCCTCCTCGTGAAGGTGGTTTCTTTCAACATCATTACTGAAAGCAATTCGAGAAATTTCCTCCTACAAACGACTTAGCAAACACCAACACCGTGCCACTCACCACGTTTATTTGGGCGCGGGGAAGATTTCGCTCTGAAACCCGTCAACAAGCGAATTCCTTAGAGTGTACGGGCATCCATCAACAAACGTACAAAAACAAGCGACGAAACGTTGGCCAAGTTTTGAAAGAGCCAATCGCAAGCCCACGCTGCTCTCCACCTACAATGTTATGACATTCAATGGCACGCAAAAGCACTGACGAAAGCAATAAGCATGTAAAACAAGGCCAGTATCAACTGCCAAGGTCAGACGACAATGCATCTTACTAACCTACGTGGCTACAGAAAATTTCGCGATGTTGATATGTATATTTTGCGCGCTATCATTTAAAGCGTAAGTTGCCATGCATTTTTAAGAAAACTTCCCGTCTCGCGAAAACGAATCATATTAATCGTATCAAGACGGTCCGGTTTGCTCACTGATACATGAAACATGCAAAGTGGTTGGTGTTCGCTTCTTGCTAACGCGTCAACATTGAGGGGACTGAGGCTAGCACAGCAGAACAAGAGAGCGTCTGCCTACTGACCATCCTTCAGAGGACGCTCCTGAATTCCGTTTGGCAGCGCGACAGTCTATGGGCATTACCAATGCTGTAAATTCGTGTTCACGGTCAACACCAAAAATATCTTTAGGCTCAGAAAATTTTCAGACAACGCAAACGTCCATTGCCATGGTGTTTACGAAATTTTTATATTGTCAACTGTATTATTCACTCGGATCAGGAGTGCATTTTCGTTTTCCGAAATCATCTTTCCGCGTTTCATTAAAAAGTTTGTTCAAGCTTGTCAAAATATCATGAAATAACGATTCTCGGCAACTGTCCATTTTGGTGCAAACGTCTTTTTTCCCTTTACATCAAACCTCAAATTCTTTTAGACGCAAAAGCAAAGCTGAAGGCAATACGCCGGAAACACACAAAGAACATACCGAGCAAAGCAAATGCGATGTAGGCTTGACACAAAACACATGTAGAAGGAAACACTTTCTATGAATACTTCGTTAAGTTTTCTAAAGCCCTGAAATAAAAGCCCTGTGTAGTAGGACATGTGAAACCATGGTAAAGTACTGTAAAAATCTGGAAAATTCAACTTTTGCGAAAATTTGAAACCAAGCACACGTGTAGGGTTGATTGAATGATAGGGCTGTTAGAGGTGCTGACTAAGCGCTGAACACATAATGACACCATTCCATTTTCTCTCAGAAGAACGCTCTCAGAGAAAATGGAATGGTCACAACATATAATCAAAAATAAAGAATAGTTTACAGATGCTTTAAGCCAGCGCCGGATAGCTCTGTGCTCAGGGCATCTGCGTTGGGGCGATGCGTAGTACGTATACCTTCTTTGCACGTGCACGCTAATGCATGCACACTTTTCACTGCTGTACGTGCTAAAATGTTATTGCGTGGCCTTTATTTTAAGTGTGAATACACTTTACAGGCGATCCTAAACCATCCACCGCCGTCGGCGGCGTCCGCAGTCTTCTCTGTATCTCTAAAAGAAAGAGGACTTGGCGGGCCGCAGCGCGACGCTCCACCGAATAAGCCACGGACGCGACGCTAATATCGGTGTCAGTAACGCGCCTTATACCCCCTCCCCCTTCGCTCGCTCCTCCGCTCTCCTCGCTCGCTGCAGCTGCGCGCGCACCCCTCTCTCTCACGCGCCCGCCTTCTCTTTCAGTCTCCCGTCGAGAGCGGGTCGTGAGGGTGAGTAAAGTTAAACTCTTTTGGCATTTGCCAGTGAGTCAACCTAAACTCCCCCGTGTGATCAAATTGCGATTCCCAGGAACCATTACACCACAAAGGCACCATAGTGTGATTAATAAATATAATAGTGCGAATTTATAAATACCCCTCATAGCATCACCACGTGTATTCGCACTTAACCATGTTCACCCTCGGAGAAATGCTTGGGAGTTTTTGTGTAAACAGTGATCGATTGACTTGCAATAAAACAATGTATTGTTGCAAGCCTGTGTTACCAGCGTTGTCATTTTGCTCCACCCGTATGCGGCTCATTACTTACTAGAGTAAGTATGGAAGATAATTATGAGCTTATATTGCGCAGTTTACTGCAATGTACTAAGTGGAAACCATAATAATTGAGAAAGGGGGCTGCCACAATGAGCGGGGTCAGTCATGACGCAGAAGCAGACGACGACGATGTTGTCTGCTATGCGGAAGGCCAGCCGCCATATCGAAACAGCCTGGTGCTTTTGAAACCTATTTCATTTTATACGCATTATGAACTATACAAACAATATTCTTAGTTATGTTTGGTTTAAAAATATATGTGTAGAAGGTAACGAAACCTTTTTCGCTTATTATTAAATTGTCATTTTGCACTCTTTTTACGATTCTCTACAGAGCCTAGACAGCGCTACCGTCGCTTCCAAATTGCTGTCCCCATTGGCTCTATGAACATGTCACTCCACTGGTTAAGCGACACACTTCCGTGATGAGCGGCTTCGAACAGCTCAGCTGACTTATTCGGTTGGCCACTCTGGTTCTCTGGAGTAGTTTACCTTCGTTATCTATTCAAGCCACGTGATACCAAATTTAGTATCTGGGGAGGTAGCGAAACGGCCGTGAGCACGCTATAAGCGTGGTATGTTGCCGTGTCCTTACATGACACGCATGTTAGGATTATTAAGTTTGCACCAGTCATATAATTTCGTCATCCATTGACACCACGTAACACCCTAGTTGGTATACGTGAAGCTACCAAATCGGCCGCGAGCGCACTATAAAGGGCCCATTATACTCCTACGCAGCGTTAGCGCGCGCGACGCTGGGCACAACGACGCTACGTTAGCAAAATGAGAGCACTCTATAGTCTGTCGCCAGGTGCGACCGGCACGACCAGCGTCCGTCAGCGCGTCCCGAGTGCAACCGGAGCGAAATGCGACATGCTGCAATTCGTACGGATGCGTTACTCAGACAACACTGCGTCTCTATCTTTTCCTGACGGAGGGAGGCTGGACGCGCTGAAACGCGCAAGGCTCTGAGCAACGCAGCGCGCCGCGCGCCTACGAGTTTATTATGACAGGACCGGTGCCTGGCGTGGCAATGCCGGCGTGACGCAACGAAATGAACGCCGGTGAACACGCGCACCGCGTCACGTCGAAAGGCATTAGCGCCTTGACTGTGGAATGTAGTCATGCTCTCACATGACACGCATCTCATGATTATTATGTTTGCAACAGTCACATACCTTCGTCATCCATTAAGGTCACGTAATACGAAATTTGGCATATGTAAAGCATGGCCGCGGGCGCATGACATGCATGTCGTGATTATCATGTTTGGATGTGTCATTTACCTATGTCGTCCGTTCGCGTCGCGTAGTACCGTGTTTGCTACATGTGAAGCAAGCGAGACGGCCCCAAGCGCATCATGAGCGTAGCATGTATTCATGTTGTTACATGACACGCATCTCATGTTTGTCATGTTTGCACCAGTATCATACCTTCGTTATCCATTTGTCACAGAACGAGCGCTCAAAAGGGGCGCGCCGCCAAATTCTCGTGACGCACCGCAGGAGTGACGCCGCAAGGTCAACGAACAAGAAAGAAAAAGAAAACAAACATCTAGAGGCACCCCGGGCGCGCGAGCCTCTCCCCGCGGAAGCGTGGCTTCGCCGACGAACCTCCTCACCCCACAACGGCGGCCGAGCAAGCACTCGATTTTTCTAGAAGGAAAGGGGCGTGGTCATACCGAGCTGAGTCATCCGCCGCTAAGGGCATCCCAACCATCTCGCCTTCTCCCCAGCCTTCGCTGCGCATCGCGCCGACGAAATGACGAGAACCTTCTGGAATCTCGCGCGGAAGGTATTTAATCGAGCAGCCGAGACGAGAGAGCCGGAGAAGACGGAAGTTAGCGCCAGAGCGCGTAGGGTATCCCGCCGTGTAGTCGGCGAAGGTTTTGTCTGTAGGGACAAGGCAGGAGAAGTGAGGTTTCCTGGAAGAGGAACTTCGAAGGAGAAGACGGAAGTTAGCGCCAGAGCGCGTAGGGATTCCGCCATGTATTCGGCGAAGGTTTTGTCCGTGGAGACAAAGCAGGAGAAGAAGATTATGTCCACCTGAGGGGTGACGACTCGAGCTACAGGCAAGACTGTGTGTTTACTGCTATCGAGCGAAGACGCGTGGAACAAGCTGCGTGTGTGAAGCCGACGTGTTTCCGGCGAAGGAGTTTGAAGCTTGGAGAGTGGCCAATTGAAGACGCGAGGTTTCCTGGAAGAGAAACTTCAGCGCAGCGGAACGACAACAACGCTGGACTTTGAGTGAGTGATTCTCGGAAGAATATCATCCAGACTTTTGTTCCAAGAACTTTGGACTGAATAGGTTTTCTATCTCCTAGTCTTTAAGTGTCTTGGTTGTTCAATGCATGCGACTGCATTGTAGTGTGTATTGTTGTCTGTGTCCGTTGTTTCGAGTGTGGCTGATTGTACTGTGTAGTACATTGTTTGATTGGTGACATATTGTATGCAACTATTGTGGAGTGTGCATTCTTGTGTATTGGTTTCGATCTGCCAATATTGAGAATATAATTTTGTTTGTTTGTCAACTCTCGGCTCTGACTTGTTCTTTGGGCCACAGCCGGCGTCCGCTGGTGCGCCAAAAAGGAGCACTTCTAAATTGTCCATGCTTTCGTGGTGCGGTTCGGGGGGCTGATACTTCGGCCCTTGAAATTAGCCCGGCGATCGCCTCCCTAATAAACGGGACATGTGTGACAATAAATCTGGCGTCCGCGACAGGACCTTCTGGTGCACAGTGTGTCCAAAGTAGTGAGAAAGAGCCTCGAGTTGTTGATAGTGCTATCAGAACGATTTTGTGTGTTGCTCAGTGTTCTCGTTAACGAGTGCAGGGGAGTGTTGCGATAGACTGATTTAGGCAGATACATTTACACACGGCAAAACTTTCTTTGCGAGACACCATGGATCTCGAAAAGTTAGTTGCGCTTGGTGAGAAGATGGGTCTTTCCGGCGCCTAACTACGGAAGTGGGTCACCCAGAAGGAAAAAGAAGAAAAAGAGAGGGTCAAAGAGGAAAAGGCAGCTGAGCTGGAAAAGGAAAGGCTGGCGGTCGAAAGAGCCAAAGCGGAAAAAGAAGCTGAGTTGGAGAGTGTCACACCGGTCCCGTTTATTAGGGAGGCGATCGCCGGGCTAATTCCAAGAGCCGAAGTATCGGCCCCCCGAACCGCACCACGAAAGCGTGGACAATTTAGAAGTGGTCCTTATTGGCGCGCCAGCAGACACCGGCTGTGGCCCAAAGAACAAGTCAGAGCCGAGAGTTGATAAACAAACAAAATTATATTCTCAATAACGGCAGATCGAAATCAATACACAAGTATGCACACTCCACAATAGATGAGGATAAAATGTCACCAATCAAACAACGTATTACATAGTACAATCAGCCACACTCGAAACAACAGACACAGACAACAATACGCACTACAATGCAGTCGCATGCATTGAACAACCAAGACACTTAAAGACTAAAGAGATAGAAACCTATTCAGTCCAAAGTCCTTGGAACAAAAGTCTGAATGATACTCTTCCGACAATCACTCACTCAAAGTCCAGCGTTGTTGTCGTTCCGCTGCCCCCTGAAGTTTCTCTTCCAGGAAACCTCGCGTCTTCAATTGGCCACTCTTCAAACTTCAACTTCTTCGCCGGAACCCGTCGGCTTCACACACGCAGCTGTTGCCACGCGTCTTCGCTCGATAGCGGTAAACACACGCTCTTGCCTGTAGCCCGAGCCTTCACCCCTCAGGTGGAAATCCTCTTTTTGTCCCGCTTTGTCTCTACGGAAAAACTTTCGCAGACTACTCGGCGGAATCCCTACGCGCTCTGGCGCTAACTTCCGTCTCTTCCTGCTTTCTCGTTTCGACTGCTCGATTAAATACCTTCCGCGCCACCTTCCAGAAAGTTCTCCTTATTTCGTCGGCGCGATGCGCAGCGAAGGCTGGGGAGAGGCGCGAGACGGTTCGACTGCCCTCCGCGTCGGATGACTCAACTCGGCGTGGCCACGCCTCCTTCGTTCTAGAAATATCGCGGGCTATCTCGGCCGCCGATGTGGGGTGAGGAGGTTCGTCCGCGAAGCCACGCTTCCAAGGGGAGAGCGCGCGCCCGGGGAGCCTTGGATGTTTGTTTTCTTTTTTTTCTTTTTACCTCCCGGCGTCTCTTCCACGCGTTACCGCAAGAATTTGGCGGCGTGCCCATTTTTAGCGCTCGTTCTGTGACACTGCCCCCCACTTTAAGAATATTATCTCATAATATTCAAAACCACACAAACGAGCGCGAACAGTCACCACACACTCTCACAGACTGTAACATAGTCCGTCGCTCATGACACGTCACATTCACAATAGATCACCTAATACAATTGTGCATTGTAATTCAATTACTCAACACGTGAAATATAGCCACAGGTACACGACTACAACACTTCATCACTTGTTCCAAACAATACAAACGTACAAAGTTCTCTCATTACAACAATATACAACACTATACATCACATCACAGCACAGATACTTCGACACTTATGACACAGGATAACACAACACTAACACAACATATGGCACTGAGCACTGCCAAACACATTCTGATTCGACTTCAGCGCTTATCCTGGGTATTTCGAGCTGCGCTTGCGTCCTTTCTTGCGGTGCTCGCTCGATTTCTTCTGGTTTTTCCCTGTTCTTTTTCGGCGAGCCTTTTCCAACGACGGTATCTGAGGCGGCGTCTCAGCCATCGTTGTCACTTCTGACACAGTTATCGGGTCATAACGTTCAACGGGTCCTGTCGGTTTATTTACCAGCTTGTTCATGTCTCGACATTTGGCCCGGCTGGCCGACTCCGTCACTTTTACACTGTCGGTCGGTTGAGGTCGCGCCGACTTAAGTCCGGTTGCTCGGCCCGTGAACTTATTCGACACGATCGTCTTCTCCTTCGCTGTCTCTTGCGCCGCAGCTTCACCTTGGGCTCTAGTGAGATCCGTCACTGGATGCTCCTCCACTGTGTCTCGCGGTCGCTGGGTTAGCGAGGGCTCTATCTTAGGGTCTTCTCCCCAACATTCCGTATCATTCGGTCCTCGCGCCCCGGCGATGTTTCCGATGACAAGGTCGTACAGGGGGGTCGACATGCATAGAGCTGTAACCTTCCCGCTGAAGTACGGCGTTTCAACCTCAATCTCGGCTTCGGGAAGCATCCGAACCGTACGGTCAATTAGGCAAACCGGTTTCGTTCTGCCTGTCAACTCACTTTCCCGTACCAAATTTCTCCGCACGATAACCGTGGAGCTACCGGTGTCTCTTAGAACCGTAATCTTCTTGCCCGCAACCTTTCCAGGCAGTGTTGGCATTCGCTTCGTAACACCGGTCGACTGTTTTGACATTACAGCACCAACAATAGGAATTTTCTCCCCATTTTTCAATTCTACGAATCCGTCGGTGACAGCATTATTATCGGATTTCGGTGCTGCTTGCACACAGGATACCTGGTGAGTTTGACTCGCTCCGTTTCGACATGCATCTGCTTTGTGCCCAGTCTGACCACACTTAAAACATTTTACTACCGTAGGGTTCGTAAAGATTGTTCGACAGTTTTTCGCGCAATGACCCACTCGGTTACACAGAAAACATCGCGGAATGCTCTCTGGTGCACGCTTCTTTTCTTGGGGAGCCAATTTCTTCGAATCATCGGGACACTCCTTCTTGACCTTGGCCAAATTAGTTCCACCTTGCGCTTCCAAGAATTGATCAGCCAATTCAAGCATTCCTTCAAGTGAGTCAGCCTTCCTCTCTTTTAA
Organism: Rhipicephalus microplus; assembly: GCF_043290135.1. Classification (NCBI taxonomy): domain Eukaryota; kingdom Metazoa; phylum Arthropoda; class Arachnida; order Ixodida; family Ixodidae; genus Rhipicephalus; species Rhipicephalus microplus. The sequence continues at coordinate 119,819,202 of NC_134703.1, forward strand.
GTACAGTGACAGGCTTGGGTGGCAACTAGTAAGAAATTGTTCTCTAATTAGCAGCTCTCTAAGCTCATCGTACTCCTGCGCTGTCCCTGAAAGTTCAATCCATCTGTCGAAATAGTGGCAGAGTCGGGCAGCATACTGCGTAGCCGTCTCACCATCAGCTGGTTTTCCTGTCTCAAATCTGTCCCGGAATCCTTCTACAGTAAATCTAAATCGCTTCAGCAAAGCAGCTTTCACCTTTGCATAGTTGGCTGCATCGGTCGGCGTCAGCCTACCGTACACACTGAGCGCTTCACCACTCAAGCAAGTACTCAAAGCAGTTGCCCATTGATGTTCCAGCCAATTCTGGCTCCTCGCAATCGTCTCACATCGGTGAAGGTACGCGTCTAGGTCGTCCTTCCTTTCATCAAACGCTACGAGCAGCTTGCTTGGGTTCAAGCGGAAGCCGTGATCTTCCCGTTCGCTGCTTTCAACTCTAGCTTGGACGGGAGTTTCACTTCGCTGTTGCAAACGGAGCCGCTCGAGTTCCATCTCGTGCTGCCGCTGCCGTTCCCTTTCCTCTCTTTCTTCTTTCAGCTGTCGCTCCTTTGCCTCTCTTTCTTCTCTCGCCCTTTCAGCTGCCAACCTCTCTCTCTCCAACTCAGCTGCTTTTCCTTCCTTGGCCCTCTCTTTTTCTTCTTTTTCCTTCTGGGTGACCCACTTACGTAGTTCGGCGCCAGAAAGACCCATCTTCTCACCAAGAGCAACTACCTTTTCGAGATCCATTGTATCTCACAAATAAAACCTAGCCGCGTGCAAAAAGTATCTGCCTAAATCAGTCTATCGGAACTCTCCCCTGCACTCGTTAACGAGAACACTGAACAACACACAAAATCGTTCCGATAGCAGTATCAACAACTCGAGGCTCTTTCTCACTACTTTGGACACACTGTGCACCAAAAGGTCCTATGTCGCGGACGCCAGATTAACTGTCACACCGGTCCCGTTTATTAGGGAGGCGATCGCCGGGCTAATTCCAAGAGCCGAAGTATCGGCCCCCCGAACCGCACCACGAAAGCGTGGACAATTTAGAAGTGGTCTTTATTGGCGCGCCAGCAGACGCCGGCTGTGGCCCAAAGAACAAGTCAGAGCCGAGAGTTGATAAACAAACAAAATTATATTCTCAATAACGGCAGATCGAAATCAATACACAAGTATGCACACTCCACAATAGATGAGGATAAAATGTCACCAATCAAACAACGTATTACATAGTACAATCAGCCACACTCGAAACAACAGACACAGACAACAATACGCACTACAATGCAGTCGCATGCATTGAACAACCAAGACACTTAAAGGCTAAAGAGATAGAAAACCTATTCAGTCCAAAGTCCTTGGAACAAAAGTCTGAATGATACTCTTCCGAGAATCACTCACTCAAAGTCCAGCGTTGTTGTCGTTCCGCTGCCCCCTGAAGTTTCTCTTCCAGGAAACCTCGCGTCTTCAATTGGCCACTCTTCAAACTTCAACTTCTTCGCCGGAACCCGTCGGCTTCACACACGCAGCTGTTGCCACGCGTCTTCGCTCGATAGCGGTAAACACACGCTCTTGCCTGTAGCCCGAGCCTTCAACCCTCCGGTGGAAATCCTCTTCTTCTCCCGCTTTGTCTCTACGGAAAAAACTTTCGCCGACTACTCGGCGGAATCCCTACGCGCTCTGGCGCTAACTTCTGTTTCCTCCTGCTTTCTCGTTTCGACTGCTCGATTAAATACCTTCCGCGCAACCTTCCAGAAAGTTCTCCTCATTTCGTCGGCGCGATGCGCAGTGAAGGCTGGGGAGAGGCGCGAGACGGTTCGACTGCCCTCCGCGTCGGATGACTCAACTCGGCGTGGCCACGCCTCTATCGTTCTAGAAATATCGCGGGCTATCTCGGCCGCCGATGTGGGGTGAGAAGGTTCGTCGGCGAAGCCACGCTTCCAAGGGGAGAGCGCGCGCCCGGGGAGCCTTGGATGTTTGTTTTCTTTTTATTCTTTTTACCTCCCGGCGTCTCTTCCGCGCGTTACCGCAAGAATTTGGCGGCGCGCCCATTTTTAGCGCTCGTTCTGTGACAGAGAGAGAAAGGTTGGCAGCTGAGAGAGCCAAGGAAGAAAGAGAGCAGCAATGAAAGTTGGAGCTGGAGAGAGAGAAGTTGGCAGCCGAAAGGGCGAGAGAAGAAAGAGAAGCCGAGATTGCTGAAAGGCAACGGCAGCGGCAACACGAGATGGAACTCAAGCGGCTCCGTTTGCAACAGCGAAGTGAAACTCCGGTTCAAGCTAGAGTTGAAAGCAGCAAACGGGAAGATCATGGCTTCCGCTTGAACCCAAGCAAGCTGCTCGTAGCGTTTGATGAAAGGAAGGACGACCTTGACGCGTACCTTCACAGATTTGAGACGATTGCACGCAGCCAGAATTGGCCGGAACATCAATGGGCAACTGCTTTGAGTACTTGCTTGAGTGGTGAAGCGCTCAGTGTGTACGGCAGGTTGACGCCGACCGATGCAGCCAACTACGCAAAGGTGAAAGCTGCTTTGCTGAAGCGATTTAGATTTACTGTGGAAGGTTTCCGGGACAGATTTCGGAGAGGAAAGCCAGCGGATGGTGAGACGGCTACGCAGTAAGCCGCCCGACTTTGCCAGTATTTCGACAGATGGATTGAACTTTCAGGGACAGCGCAGGAGTACGGTGAACTTAGAGAGCTCCTAATTAGAGAACAATTTCTTACTAGTTGCCACCCAAGCCTGTCGATGTACTTGAAAGAGAGGAAGGCTGAGTCACTTGAAGGAATGCTTGAATTGGCTGATCAATTCTTGGAAGCGCAAGGTGGAACTAATTTGGCCAAGGTCAAGAAGGATTGTTTCGATGATTCGAAGAAATTGGCTCCCGAAGAAAAGAAGCGTGCACCAGAGAGCATTCCGCGATGTTTTCTGTGCAACCGAGAGGGTCATCGCGCGAAAAACAGTCGAACGATCTTTACAAACCCTACGGCAGTAAAATGTTTTAAGTGTGGTCAGACTGGGCACAAAGCAGACGCATGTCGAAACGGAGCGGGTCAAACTCACCAGGTATCCTGTGTGCTAGCAGCGCCGAAATCCGATGATAATGCCGTCACAGATGGATTTGTAGAGTTGAAAAGTGGGGAGAAAATTCCTATTGTGGGTGCGGTAATGGCAAAACAGCCAACCGGTGTTTCGAAGGGAATGCTAACGCTGCCTGGAAAAGTTGCAGACAAAAAGATGGTGTTAAGAGATACCGGCAGCTCCACTTTTAACGTGCGGAGAAACTTGGTACGGGAAAGTGAGTTTACAGGCAAAACGAAACCGGTTTGCCTAATTGACCGTACTGTTCGGATGCTTCCCGAAGCAGAAATTGAGGTTGAAACCCCGTACTTCAGCGGGAAGGTTACCGCTTTATGCATGACGACCCCCCTGTACGACATTGTCATCGGAAACATCAACGGGGCGCGAGGACCGAATGATCCGGAATGTTTGGGAGAAGACCCTAAGATAGAGCCCTCGCCAACCCAGCGGCCTCGAGATACAGTGGAGGAGCATCCCGTAACGGATCTCACTCGAGCCCAAGATGAAGCCGCGGCGCAAGAGACAGCGAATGAGAAGATGATCGAGTTGAATGAGTTCACGTGCTGGGCAGCTGGACGTACGTCGGCACGACCCCAACCAACCGGCAGTGTAATGGTGACGGAGTTGGCCAGCCAAGCCCAATGCCGTGACATGAACAAGCTGGTAAATAAACAGACAGGACCCGTTGAACGTTATGACCCGTTAACGGCGTCGGAAGCGACAACGATGGCTGAGACGCCGCCTCAGATATCGTCGTTGGAAAGGGCTCGCCGAAAAAGAACGTGGAAACACAAGAAGAGATCGAGCGAGCACCGCAAGAAAGGGCGCAAGCGCCGCTCAGAATGCACCGGATAGGTGTCGAGGTCGAATCTGAATGTGTTTGGCAGTGCTAAGTGCCATATATTGTGTTAATGTTGTGTTATCCTGTGTCAACAGTGTCGAAGTGTTTGTGCTGTGATGTATAGTGTTGTATAATTGTTGTAAAGACAGAACCTCGTACGTTTGTATTGTTTGGAATGTGTGATGAAGCGTTGTACTCATGTACCTGTGGCTATATTTAATGTGTTGTGGAATTGAATTACAATGTACAATTGTATTGAGCGATCCATTGTGAATAAGAAGTGTCATGAGCGACGGATTGTGTTACAGTCTGTGAGAGTGTGTGGTGTCTGTTCGCGCTCGTTTGTGTGGTTTTGAATATTATGAGATAATATTCTTAAAGTGGGAGGCAGTGTCACAGAACGAGCGCTCAAAAGGGGCGCGCCGCCAAATTCTCGCGACGAACCACCGGAGTGACGCCGCGAGGTCAACGAAAAAGAAAGAAAAAGAAAACAAACATCTAGAGGCTCCCCGGGCGCGCGGGCCTCTCTCCGCGGAAGCGTGGCTTCGCCAACGAACCTCCTCACCCCACAACACCAGCCGAGCCAGCACTCAATTTTTCTAGAAGGAAAGGGGCGTGGTCATACCGAGTTGAGTCATCCGCCGCAGAGGGCATCCCAACCGTCTCGCCCTCTCCCCAGCCTTCGCTGCGTATCGCGCCGACGAAGTGACGAGAACCTTCTGGAATCTCGCGCGGAAGGTATTTAATCGAGCAGCTGAGACGAGAGAGCAGGAGAAGACGGAAGTTAGTGCCAGAGCCCGTAGGGTATCCCGCTGTGTAGTCGGCGAAGGTTTTGTCTGTAGGGACAAGGCAGGAGAAGTAAGGTTTCCTGGAAGATAAACTTCGTAGGAGAAGACGGAAGTTAGCCCCAGAGCGCCTAGGGTATCCCGCCGTGTAGTCGGCGAAGATTTTGTCCGTAAGGACAAGGCAGGAGAAGTGAGGTTTCCTGGAAGAGAAACTTCGAAGGAGAAGGCGGAAGTTAGCGCCACAGCGCGTAGGGATTCCGCCGTGTAGTCGGCGAAGGTTTTGTCCGTGGAGACAAAGCAGGAGAAGTAGATTATGTCCACCTAAGGGGTAACGACTCGAGCTACAGGCAAGAGTGTGTGTTTACCGCTATCGAGCGAAGACGCGTGGCAACAGCTGCGTGTGTGAACCCGACGTGTTTCCGGCGAAGGAGTTTGAAGCTTGGAGAGTGGCCAATTGAAGACGCGAGGTTTTCCTGGAAGAGAAACTTCAGCGCAGCGGAACGACAAACACGCTGGACTTTGAGTGAGTGATTCTCGGAAGAGTATCATCCAGACTTTTGTTCCAAGAACTTTGGACTGAATAGGTTTTCTATCTCCTAGTCTTTAAGTGTCTTGGTTGTTCAATGCATGCGACTGCATTGTAGTGTGTATTGTTGTCTGTGTCCGTTGTTCCGAGTGTGGCTGATTGTACTGTGTAGTACGTTGTTTGATTGGTGACATATTGTACGCAACTATTGTGGAGTGTGCATTCTTGTGTATTGGTTTCGATCTGCCATTATTGAGAATATAATTTTGTTTGTTTATCAACTCTCGGCTCTGACTTGTTCTTTCGGCCACAGCCGGCATCCGCTGGCGCGCCCAAAAGGACAACTTCTAAATTGTCCACGCTTTCGTGGTGCGGTTCGGGGGGCTGATACTTCGGCCCTTGAAATTAGCCCGGCGATCGCCTCCCTAATAAACGGGACATGTGTGACACCATTCACGTACCGTAATACCGAATTTGGAATACGTGAAGCTAGTGAAACGGCTGCCAGCACATCATGAGCGTGGCATGTAGTCATGTTGTTACATGGCGTTACGTGTCGAGCGATAAACGTTGTTAGTTCGCTCTCTATTAGTTTGATCTCCAATGGAAAGTCGAGGAGTGATTTTAAGGGACAGAAGATTCTGAGCCAGAGAAAAGCAGGGTAGCTTGAAGAGAACGTGGGTGCGGGAAGGTTTTAACCAGTCCAAGTGCTGAAGATGGGACGTCGGGTGTCGGAGCCGAGCCCCGAAGACTTCAACCGGCCGTCGCCTACTGCCGTCGTGCTCCCGCTCGAGAGGACCGTGGCCATTCTGTCCTAAACTCCAGCACAGGGCCTGCGGACATCAGTTGTGACAGGCGAGCAACAGCCTTCGGGCAATGGGCCCGGGCTCTGCAATGAGCTGCCTTGCAAAGCTGCCCTTCGTTTCACGACGCGTCACCTAGCCGCCAGCGTTCGCTCACCATCACCAGCCAGCGTTTCTTCGGCGCAACTAGCTGACCGCCGTCGACTCCACAAGTCAAGCATTTCAGCCTGGTGAGACCAAACCTTCTTCACCATTCCGCCACTCACTGTGTTCGAACTAAATCGCTTAGTTCAGTTAATCACTTGTATTTTGGTCGTCAATCTGACTGTTTAACCGCGCCAATGAACCTTTTCTTAGGTGTTTCGGTTTGGGGGTATCTTCGTCTTTTTACCTTTCAATTGAATCTTTTGTGAAGGTTTTCTTGTAAGCCAAAGGCTTTGTTCTTTAAGATTCTCAGATATGCAATGTTAAAACCTCTTACTAATGATAAAAACAATGTGCATCACAAATTGGCGTCTGCGACAGGACAAAGCCGTTAGGTTTTGATCAAGATTTTTTGACGTGGCGTGAACCATAACTACCAGCTCGTGGGAGATAATGGGAGAACGCGTAGGCTTGAAGGAAGTGCAGTTGAGAGCATGGTATGAGGAGACGATGGAGTGAGAGCGTAAGGAACGTGCTGCACAGCGAAAGGCGAAGGAGGAAAAGCTTGAACTTGACCTCAGAGCTAGGGAAGAGCAGCTAGAGCGTTAGACTCCCGAAATAAAGCAGCAGCTCCCATCGAAGAGGCTCGATATCGAGCGGTGACAAGAATTTGCGATGGCTAAAAGGACACAGCTGGAGATGCAAAGGTGTGAACGAGCGGTTGACGTTTGCTCAAATGGCAGTTTTCCATACAGTGGGTTCAATTTCAGTAAGGGCAGCTTTCAACTTCGCCATAGCCTTTCGATAGAGCTGGGAGCTCGTATGGCAGAGAAGTAGGCAGCCAGAGCCTCCGGACTCAAAAAAAAAGCGTGGTCAGCATCCACAATCTTACCCCGATTACATTGTTGGCAACCAATGCTTCAGCATTTGCCGCAAACTTGTCCTGTTTTCGATTTTACCCACCCTTTTCCTATCCCGTCCTTTCTTATTCATGTATTGTCTCCGTGCAATGAAAGTGTAGTTGTTAGTTCAGAACTGGTATTGTGCAGTTATTTCCGGCGTTTTTAATTTTCGCACTGCAGTTCACCTTTAAATAAAGTGCTTTTACTTTATTTCTCTTCGACCTTTCAGCAGTCCTTACGTTTTTCTGCGGTATACAGGGAGAAGATAAGAGTAAACGGCAACCACATGTCTTGCTAGACATGTGGTTGCTATGTGCGTAGGAGTTACAGTGATTGCTATGTGCGTAGGAGATTGCTATGTGAGATTGCTATGTGCGTAGGAGTTACTGTGGCGTTTTCGTCACCTAACAAGTTAGGTGCAGACTTGCGAATAGGGAAACACCCAAAAGTGCAGCATAAAACACACTCATCAGTTTGCAAAGTGTACTGTGGGTGTTGTGTACGGAGTCCCTTTGTCCTGCAGAAGAACGCACTTCATCGGCCGAGTTTTGAGGCATCGGTCGAGGCCCCAACACTCGTCTCAGGAAACACATCCATAATTTTTGCCAGAAGCAGGGAAGCAACTTGGCTTCGCACTGTGTAGCCTGTGGGCACTGTTACGAAAGACGGCGACGCCAACACGGTCCCGAAGGCGTCACTGCTCCAAATTCTGCCGACACTGTCACCAGCCGTTTAGCAGCGTAGGTTTCTCAGCTCGCGACTGCTTCTGCGCAGAGCTGGTAGACGTGCGGACGAGACGACTGTGAGTTATTGCAAGGTTTACGTACAGCATAGAAATAGAGGCGTTAAAAATTCGGCACTGGGACCGACAGCTTAGAGACTCGAAGAGCCCAGCTCTCTTCTCTGACACACAGGTCATCTGCCTGCGACGCGCCGCAGGACCCCCCTTATAGGCACCGGGCGGAATTCCTGAGTAACCAAATGTCCAACAAGAAGCGCCGCTGGCCGCGACGCCGGAATCCTCCAACGGGGCCCGCCACCGGGCCGCGTCATGCCCACCAAATCCAGAACCGCCGCACGCAGCAGCACCCAAGGACGAGCAACGCCGCCACGCACCGCGCAAGACCCGCCAGACGGGAAGGCGCTGACCGCCCCAACAAACCCACGGGCCGAGGGAGCCCGACGCGCGCCGCGTGAAAGACCGGCGCCACCGCCCGATGACGCCGCTGAGTCGACCGCCCCAGGCGGCCCCGACCGCCGGCCCCTACACAGACCGCCCCCGTAGAGGCACCGACGTTCGGTGCGGACTCGTGGGCGCAACAGCGCCCGGCTGCCAGACAATGCGCCGGAAAGAGGAGCTGCTTCCACGTGGCTCGGATGTCGGGCGCGCTCGTTCTGTTCGCCAGGTCCCTCCAGGTTCGCCTCCTGGGCCATGGGGAGAATGCAGCTCCAGACTTCATTCCGCGAACACATCCATTCCTTTACGACGGATCCCAGCTCTACTGGCTTGTCGCCACAACTTGTCGGCCAGCTTCACTCGTCTCTTCTGACGATTTTTGGTTTCAGCACGTGTCGATGGTTCTGCAACTTGTCAAGAACGGTTCGACAACAGACAACACACGGCACAAGCAAGTGCCCTCGGTCACCCGACAGAACACCAGACAAAGAATAGTACAACATACACATAGCTACGTGTCTATCGGAATTTCGTTCCCTCTACATTAAGAGGCACATGTGTGACACAAGACTCTTAAAATGAGAACAAAAATTTTTGCACGTACAACAACGTAACGAAATAGAATACAACATAAAATTGGCTCCTTGAGCTCACTCTGGACAAAAGCGCTCAGCTAAGGCCGTGATCAGGACAAAATTCTGCCCCGAATCGCCGGCGAGAAACCGAAAGGTGGAGAAGGTACTAACTAAATGCACGGCTCAATGCGTCTGCATTAGGGCTTAGCTTTCTTTTTTTGTAGCGAACGTCAGAGTTGTGCTTTTGGAGTATCATGCTCCACCTCAGTAACCGGCCACTTTAAGGTGACATGTTATTGAACCAGGTTAGAGGACAGTGGTCCGTTTAGACCACAAACCTCGAACCGGAGACATAACAAGCAAGCTTTTGAATGGCCCACACGAGGCAAGCGCATTCCTTTTTAGAGGTACTGTATGCCTCTTTCCTGCCGCTAAGTTTTCGACTTCAATGCAAAACTGGCCTTTCGTTACCAGCACTCTCTTCCTGGCACAATAGAGCTCCCATGCCGCGATCACTCGCGTTGCGTTCAATCACAAATCTCTCAGAGAAATCGGGTGCCATGAGAACGGGCTTTTCGCTTAGGGCATGTTTAGCTGGCAAAACGCATCCTCCTCTTTCATTATCTGCTTTTGCACAGAGGAACAACGATACGGCTTGCTACGGATCGGTTCCTCACAAGTTAGCTCGATATCGTGTTCAATCACCGTCGTGTTTCCGGGATGGTCCGAAAACACGCCTTCAAACACGAAAACAATCCTTCTCAGGTCCTCCTTACGGACCTCACTTAACCAAGGCTCTAGGTTCAACTGCTCCAAGATTATTTCCGATCCCCTTTCGATTACATCACTAGAACTCAAAATTTATGCTCCCTCTTCCTCTGAAGCATTCAACAGCAGACTTGCAACAGCTTGACGTTGAACGTATGGTTTCATCAAGTTACTGTGGTAAATTTTGTTCGGCCGCCTTCCTGATTTCACTTCATAATTGATATCAGAAAGCTTCAGTATCACATTGGCGGGCCCTTCTCAATGAACCTCAAGCTTGTTTTTTTTGGACGGCCACAGCAGCATTACCTGGCTACCTACTTCAAAAGCGCCCTTCTTCACCGTTTTGTCGTACTACTCCTTCGACAACACTTGTGCAGCCTTCATGTGGCTTTCCACGAGATCTTTCGTTTTTCCAAGCGTCTGAAGGAGGTCTAGAACATACGCAACTACATTAGAGTCCTCATCGAATCCCTCCCAGGACTCGCGTAGCATTCGCAATGGTGTTCTCAAACTCCTGCCTTACACAAGCTCTGCAGGGCTAAAACCAGTGCTCTCGTGAGAAGCTTATCTCAAAGCGAACATAGCGGGAGGAATACACGCTTCCCAGTCGCATTTATGCTCGTAGCAAGGAGCTCGCAGTATTCGTTTCAGAACAGAATGCATACGCTCTACAAGATCAGATTGCGGGTGATAGTTCTAGCTGTACACTACTTTCATTCCACATTTATCCGTACAGGTAGAGGTCAGGCAGCTGGTGAAGACACTACCATTGTCACATTAGATTTTAGAAGGAAATCCGACGCGTGCAAATATAGATAGCAGTGCATCCACGACATGAGGGGAATTGAGCTTTTTAAGTGGTATCGCTTCCATATATTTTCTTGCTACACAGAAGGCCGTCAGGATGTACCAACAACCTTGCCTTGACTCTGGCAATGGCTCGATGATATCAATTACTAGGCACCGAAAAGGTTCTGTGATGATTGGCACAACCATCATGGGTGCCTTCCACTTATCCATGAATTTCCCAGCTCTCTTACAAGTGTCGCATGAGCGCACAAAGTATTCGATATCCTTCCAGCATTTCGGCTAATAGAACTCAAGGGAAACTTTAGCCTTGGTTTTTTTATGCCGAGATGCCAACGCCCACGCGTTATATTACGCCAGTTCGAATAGTTGGCGACGATACTTTTGTGGCACGAAGAGCTGCTCATACTTGCGACCTTGCGCAGTTGTGTAGCTCCGATACAGGAGTCCTGCTTTCTCAAAAAAAAAACAAGACATTCTTTTTCTTTTTTTCCCAAGTTTGCGCTTTCCATTAGCGCTCTAATCGAGAGGTCCTCACGCTGCTCTCGAATGTGCGTTTCTCGATCAACCCTCGACAGCTCACTCCAACTATCTGCTACAGGCGTGAGCGCTGCACCCCTCTCGCTCTGACTCAATGGCGCCATGTTGTCTCCTCCTGCGACGGAAACCGCACCAGTCGCTTCGGCGACGGGCCGCTCGAGTGACAGCTCACATGACTCACACGGAGAATTTCCTCTCTGAGGTTTCGTCGACTCGCCGCCAAGGTCACACAGACCAGCAGCTATTGCACTTGGTGCTTCGCCAGATTGAAACAAGACCAAGTTCCCGAGAAAGCTTCCACGCTTGCGATCGCGTGAGGGCCATGTAGCTAAGTTGGAGAAGAATGATTTACCCTGCTCTTTGAGAAGCTGCTCTGAGTTATTAGAGAAAAGATAAGGAAAACGATCGGGAAACGCGGCAGACACAGCCCCTTCGGTGTGAAGCTTACCAAACGGGCCTTCAATGACAACCGTGGCGATTGATACGCAAGCACTCTGCTCCTCGGCGACTTGTCTGATCCACGCGCGTCTTCTTGTAAAGTCATCCGGAGACACCAATGAAGGATGGAACACGTCCATGGTTGCCGCTGAGTCTCGAAGTGCTCGACACGTTTTCCCATTGACCCTATTTTTTTTGGAGATACGGCTCTAACAACCGCAAGTTCTTTTCCGATTCTCGGATATTTGCAAAAGTAAACTTTTGCTTGCAGTTTATCGCGATGTGCCCTTCCTTTGTGCAGTTGTAGCAGATTAGCGGCTTCTGTGATTCCAACGCCCGTTCGGTATCGTTATTTAGGAACCGCACTGGATTTCTCCGCTTCCGTTTGCCCTTCCCCTACAGTATTCATCGTAAGAGACGGGTAGTTCTTGAAATTACGGCGCGGAATGGGTTTCCGTTCATCAGGTTTTTTTGAAAAGCCCTCTTTCCTTTCATTCTTTTCAACGCGCACTGCCCTGCTATGCAACTTGCGGCGAGTATAATACTCCTCAGCTAACTTCGCTGCGTTGTTTAGCTGTACCTCACCAAGTTTGTCCTGCAGCCAAAGTTTGACATCCTCCTCGATGCAGAGGTAGAATTGCTCCAATGCGATTCATTCTACCACTTTATCCCGATCGTCATTAACACCTTCGCCCTTGAGCCATTCAAATAAATCGGCTTTAAGACGAAACGCGAAGTCAACGCGTGACTCATTCCCCTTTTTAGCATACAGGAACCTTTGCCTCAAAGCCTTAGGTGACAACTTATAACGTCTCAAGAGCAGTTCCTTAACCTCGTCATAGCTGTCAAACGCTTCCCTCGACAAGCACGTTATCGCGTCGGACACTTCGCCGGAAAGAAGAGCTAACAAGTTCTGCGCCCAAAGAGACCGCTCCAAAGCAATTCACTCACAGACGTGTTCAAACTTGACGAGATACTTCGCCATGTCCTCGCCTACTACGAACGGTGGCAGCTGGTCGCAAATTCTCTGACCGCTGACCTGAACTGTCGCAGAAGCTACGCTAGGCGCCTGCGAACGCCGTAAGATTGCCAATTATATTCGTTTTATCGAAGGGCGCGCCTGTCTCTCGGCCTCTTCACGGCGTTCTCGTCTTTCAGCTTCTTCACGTTCGCGAACTTCTCGCCTTTCAGCTTCTTCACGTTCCCGAGGTTCTCGACTTTCAGCATCTTCGCGGCGGTCTTAGATATCCACCCAGGCCTCACCGACTTCCTCAGTCGTCACTCTATCATCCCTCATGATCTCAAGGATCGCTTGCTTTCGTTTCGCACGGCCCAAAGTAATGCCGAGATCCTCACAAATTTTGATGAGTTCTTTCACTTTTAGGTTCTCCATCTTTCACACTAGCCTCTTGCTGATTGCCCCTGTTAAGAATATACTTGCCGTACCAACTGTAAGTCTACTAGCAAGACGCGCAAGCAATTTTTAACACTCTCGTGTTTACCCCCTCCACATCAACTTTGGTTTCAAAGCACTTCAACTTTTCTTGAAACGATCAAAGCTCACTCTAATGCTTCACACAGCCCTTCTCTAAACTACTATAAACTATGCTAGAGTAGTCCGGTGAACGTAGGGGAAAACATCAGGCACTCACTGCATCGATGTCGCTGACGCCAGCCGATCCCGCTGCTGCCAAGCACTGTTACGAAGACGGCGACGCCAACATGGTCCCGAAGGCGCCACTGCTCCGAATTCCGCCTATACGGTCACCAGCCTTTGGTAGCGTAGGTTTCTCAGCTCGCGGCTGCTTCTGCGCAAAGCTGGTAGACGAGCGGACGAGACGACGGTGAGTTAATGCAAGGTTTATGTACAGCATAGAAATAGAGGCGTTACAAATTCGGCACTGGGTCCGACAGCTTAGAGACTCGAAGAACCCCGCTCTATTCTCTTCTGACACATAGGTCTACTGCCCGCGACGCGCCGCAGGGCCCCCCTTATAGGCACCGGGCGGATTCCCTGAGTAACCAAATGTCCGACTAGAAGCGCCGCCGGGCGGTGTCATGCCCACCAAATCTGAAGCCACCGCACACGGACGCACCCAAGGACGAGCGACGCCACCACGCACCGCGCAAGACCCGCCAGACGGGAAGGCGCCGACCGCCCCAACAAGCTCGCGGGCCGAGGCAGCGCCACGCGCGCTGCGTGACAGACCGGCGCCGCCGCCCGATGACGCCGACGAGTCGACCGCGCCAGGCGGGCCCGACCGCCGGCCCCGACAAAGACCGCCCCCGCAGAGGCACCGACGTTCTTGTGCAGACTCGTAGGCGCAACAGCACTCTCCAAACTTTCTCGATTGCAGCATTTTGTGTCGGCATCAGTAAGAAACCGTACGCTTGATAGAAGGTGCTTCTGCTATCTACAAAAAAAGGTTAATCGTGTGTCAGCATGCCATCAATATCCCTCTGAAGAATGGAGATCGCGTATCTGGAACGTGCTCCTGAGTATTGTGATTTGCATCGCGACAAAAACGATGCTCTCATCGTCTTCGCTTTGAGAGGGTGCCATGTGGTCTGAGATCTGGCTAACCTCCCTTACCTTCCTCCTCCTCGTGAAGGTGGTTTCTTTCAACATCATTACTGAAAGCAATTCGAGAAATTTCCTCCTACAAACGACTTAGCAAACACCAACACCGTGCCACTCACCACGTTTCTTTGGGCACGGGGGAGATTTCGCTCTGAAGAAGCGTTCACACTGAGCATCCCGGCCGCCGAAAGTGGTCCGAATCTGGTTCGGCGGCGGCGAGATCCGCCGAAAAAGCCCTCTCTGCGCCGATCGCTCTCGGACCGATTTTTCCGGCGTCTGCCGCCGAATCGGTCACCGCGGACCAATAGGAGCACTAGTCAAGGTATTTTGAAAAATGGCGGCCAAGCCTTACCCACTTGTTATGCCGCAGTGCACGTAACTGAATGTTGAAACCAACGGGAGTTTAACCTACTCTGTTCCTACTTCGCCTCCGTATTTCGTGAAAGAGGTAACCGAGCTTGCTGTTGGCGTGACTGAGCTTGTTGCGGTCTTGCAGAGCAAAACGAACCCACCAACACCGCTGGCATCGGTGGTTTTTCTGCTCTTCGTGCATTACAAGACAGCCACTTGCCAGCAAAGTAAGCAGTACTGTTTTTTCTTGCTTCTTGCGTACTAGAATCGTCGAAGTATACACCACGGGATAGCGTAGTAGCGTTTGCGAGCCGCGACAACAACTAGGTGACAGCGCATCCATCCCGCGTTCGCCCCGTAGTAGATGGCATATTCGGTGGTGCGGGGCGCGTCCAGTGTGAACGACGCTGCGTTTCGGCGGCAGGGGAATTTCGGTCGCTGTAGAAAGCGGATGTTACAGTGTGAACTAGGCATGAAACCCGTCAACAAGCGAATTCCTTAGAGCGTGCGGGCATCCATCAACAAACGTACAAAAACAAGCGACGAAACGTTGGCCAAGTTTTGAAAGAGCCAATCGCAAGCCCACGCTGCTCTCCACCTACAATGTTATGACATTCAATGGCATGCAAAAGCACTGACGAAAGCAATGGGCATGTAAAACAAGGCGAGTATCAACTGCGAAGGTCAGACGACAATGCATCTCACTAACCTACGTGGCTACGGAAGATTTCGCGATGTTGATATGTATATTTTGCGCGCTATCATTTAAAGCGTAAGTTGCCATGCATTTTTAAGAAAACTTCCCGTCTCGCGAAAACGAATCATATTAATCGTATCACGTCGGTCCGGTTTGCTCACTGATACATGAAACATGCAAAGTTGTTGTTGTTCGCTTCTTGCTAACGCGTCAACATTGAGGGGACTGAGGCTAGCACAGCAGAACAAGAGAGCGTCTGCCTACTGACCATCCTTCAGAGGACGCTCCTGAATTCCGTTTGGCAGCCCGACAGTCTATGGGCATTACCAATGCTGTAAATTCGTGCTTACGGTCAACACAAAAAATATCTTTAGGCTCAGAAAATTTTCAGACAACGCAAACGTCCATTGTCATGATGTTTACGAAATTTTTATATTGTCAACTGTATTATTCACTCGGATCAGGAGTGCATTTTCGTTTTCCGAAATCATCTTTCCGCGTTTCATTAAAAAGTTTGTTCAAGCTTGTCAAAATATCATGAAAAAACGATTCTCGGCAACTGTCCATTTTGGTGCAAACGTCTTTTTTCCCTTTACATCAAACCTCAAATTCTTTTAGACGCAAAAGAAAAGCTACGGGCAATACGCCGGAAACACACAAAGAACATACGGAGCAAAGCAATGCGATGCAGGCTCGACACAAAACACATGTAGAAGAAAACACTTTCTATGAGTACTTCGTTAAGTTTTCTAAAGCCCTGAAATAAAAGCCCTGTGTAGTAGGACATGTAAAAGCATGGTAAAGTACTGTACAAATCAGAAAAATTCAACTTTTTCGAAAATTTGAATCCAAGCAGACGTGTAGGGTTGATTAATTGAAAGGGCTGTTAGAGGTGCTGACTAAGCGCTGAACACGTAATGACACCATTCCATTTTCTCTCAGAAGAACGCTCCAGAGAAAATGGTATGGTCACTACATATAATCAAAAAGAAAGAATAGTTTACAGATGCTTTAAGCCAGCTCCGGACAGCTCTGTGCTCTGGGCATCTGTATTGAGGCGATGCGTAGTACGTATAACTTCTTTGTACGTGCACGCTAATGCATGCACACTTTTCACTGCTGTACATGCTAAATGTTATTGCGTTGCCATTATTTTAAGTGTGAATACACTTTATAAGCGACCCTAAACCATCCACCGCCGTCGGCGCGTCCGCAGTCTTCTCTCTATCTTTAAAAGAAAGAGGACTTGGTGGGCCGCAGCGCGACGCTCCACCGAATAAGCCACGGACGCGACGCTGATAACGGTGTCAGTAACGCGCCTTATACCCCCTCCCCCTTCGCTCGCTCCTCAGCTCTCCTCGCTCGCTGCAGCTGCACGCGCACCCCTCTCTCTCGCGCGCCCGCCTTCTCTGTCAGTCTCCCGTCGAGAGCGGGTCGTGAGGGGGAGTAAAGTTAAAATCCGTTGGCATTTGCCAGTGAGTTAACGTAAACTCCCCCGTGTGATCAAATTGCGATTCCCAGGAACCATTACACCATAAAGGCACCATAGTGTGATTAATAAATATAATAGTGCGAATTAATAAATACCCCTCATATCATCACCCCGTGTATTCGCACTTAACCATGTTCACCCTCGGAGAAATGCTTGGGAGTTTTTTGTGTAAACAGTGATCGATTGGCTTGCAATAAATCAATGTATTGTTGCAAGCTTGTGTTACCAGCGTTGTCATTTAGCTCGGCCTGTATGCGGCTCATAACTTACTAGAGTAGGACGGAAAATAGAGGGAGAAGAAAGGCAAGGAGGTTAACCAGCCTATAGGCAGCCGGTTCGCTACCCTGCACATGGGAGAGGGATGGGGAAGATGAAAGAGAGCAGAGAGGGAAGATAGAAGTAGCACATTTGGCAGCACATGCGCGCACACTCAGTCATAATCCAGTCTTGTCTTTCGCGGTGTGTGACATTGCTATTACAGTCGCTTGTTCAAGTCGGTGTCGCGTAGGAATTTCAACAAAACTTACTAGAGTAAGTATGCAAGATAATTATGAGCTTATATTGCGCAGTTTACTGCAATGTACTAAGTGGAAACAATAAAAATTGAGAAAGGGGGCTGCCACAATGAGCGGGGTCAGTCATGACGCAGAAGCAGACGACGACGATGTTGTCTGCTATGCGGAAGGCCAGCCGCCATATCGAAACAGCCTGGTGCTTTTGAAACATATTTCATTTTATACGCATTATGAACTATACAAACAATATTCTTAGTTATGTTTGGTTTAAACATATATGTGTAGAAAGTAACGAAACCTTTCTTGCTTATTAGTAAATTGTCATTTTGCACTCTTTTTACGATTCTCTACAGAGTCCAGACAGCGCTACCATCGCTTCCAAATTGCTGAACCCATCGGCTCTATGAACAAGTCACTCCACTGGTTAAGCGACACACTTCCGTGATGAGTGGCTTCGAACGGCTCAGCCGACTTATTTGCTTGGCCGCTCTGGTTCTCTGGAGTAGTTTACCTTCGTTATCTATTCACGCCACGTGATACCAAATTTAGTATCTGGGGAGGTAGTGAAACGGCCGTGAGCACGCTATAAGCGTGGTATGTTGCCGTGTCCTTACATGACATGCATGTCAGGATTATTAAGTTTGCACCAGTCATATATTTTCGTCATTCATCGATATCACGTAGCACCCTAGTTGGTATACGTGAAGCTAGCAAAGCGGCCGCGAGCGCACTATAAAGGGCCCAATATACTGCTATGCAGTGTTGGCGCGCGCGACGCTGGGCACAACGACGCTACGTTAGCAAATTGAGAGCACTCTATAGTCTGTCGCCAGGTGCGACCGGCACGACCAGCGTCCGTCAGCGCGGCCCGAGGGCAACCGGAGCGAAATGCGACATGCTGCATTTCGTACCGATGCGTTACTCAGACAACACTGCGTCTCTCTCTTTTCCTGACGGAGGGAGGCCGGACGCGCTGAAACGCGCATGCCTCAGAGCAACGCAGCGCGCCGTGCGCCTACGAGTTTAATATGGCAGGACCGGTGCCTGGCGTGGCAATACCGGCGTGACGCAACAAAATGAACGCCGGTGAACACGCGCACCGCGTCACGTCGAAATGCATTAGCGCCTTGACTGTGGAATGTAGTCATGCTCTGACATGACACGCATGTCATGATTATTATGTTTGCACCAGTCACATACCTTCGTCATCCATTGAGGTCACGTAATACGAAATTTGGCCTATGTAAAGCATGGCCGCGGGCGCATTACACGCATGTCGTGATTATCATGTTTAAATGTGTCATTTACCTATGTCGTCCGTTCGCGTCGCGTAGTACCGTGTTTGCTACTTGTGAAGCACGCGAAACGGCCCCAAGAGCATCATGAACGTAGCATGTATTCATGTTGTTACATGACACGCATCTCATGTTTGTCATGTTTGCACCAGTATCATACCTTCGCCATCCATTCACGTCCCGTAATACCGAATTTGGAATAAGTGAAGCTAGTGAAACGGCTGCCAGCGCATCATGAGCGTGGCATGTAGTCATGTTGTTACATGGCACGCATCTCATTATTATCATGTTTGCACCAGTCACATACCTATGTCACCCAGTCACGTACGGTAATACCAAATTTGGTATCTGCAACACTAGCGAAACGGCCGCGAGCGTATCATGAGCGTGGCATGGCGTCTTGTTACATGACACGCATGTCATAATTTTCATGCCATGGTCTGTTGCTTGGGTTCGCCATGCAATCATGTCATACCATGCCAGTTTTGCAACATGCCATGTGAACGAAATCACCGCAAGAGCAGCAGCACCATGCAATGTAAATCATGACATTCATGACATACTTGTCTTGATTTTCATGTTATGACTAGTCAAATATGTTCTTTGTACAGTCCTGTTATGCCATACCAAGTTTGGTATTGATGCCATAATTGAAACGGTCTGCAGAGCTAAAAGTCATAGTCGGATAGATAGATAGATAGATAGATAGATAGATAGATAGATAGATAGATAGATAGATAGATAGATACGCTCAAAGTCACCGAAGCTCGCTAAGAAATGCTTCGCATTTGAAAACGTGATATTGTGTTCGAAATGAAATGAAGAATCAGTAAAAGACTGGCCATGACAAGCTGAGGTTGTTTGTGTGGAGCACATTCAGATAATGAAAGCACCCTTACTGTCTCAATCGTGGAAAGACCATGTTAGGCTATTTTCAGTTAATTTTCAGCAGCAATAATTTATTAACCAACAGAGATTGGTTATTGTAAACAAGCACTGATGATGTTCAAGATATATGGCTGTGACACATGAAACCATGGTAAGACAAGGCCAGGATGAACGGAGCGTGCAGTAGCATAAAAAGAATGGCATCTGTGCTGCAGGCTGTCAGCCAGTTATAGCACCACACAGTATGGGTACCAGTCACTAATCTTAACAAATAGGAGGTTAAGAAGCAGTTAGGTATGCTGTATAATTCATGTAGAAGCATAGATTCATAGACATCGGCTATCCTTATTGAGCATTTCATTCCAAAATGCGGGTACATGAAATTTAGCTACTGGCTGATGCAAGTTTTTTCAGTATGAGGAGATATCTGAAGGATCCAGCGAAAAAACTCTGGGGGTTATGAAATTGCGTACCTTATTTTGTCTTCATTATTTTGCCCGGTAAATAGAGCACTTAGCACTTATAATGCTTGACGAAGTGCAGGTGTCGGAAGCAGCTTCCGATCAAGTTAATAATAAACCTTTATACTTCTTTTAATGGCTATACAGTCAACTATTTGCGATAACTAAATCACGTAAACTGCGGTAAGCACAGAGAGAAAAAGAAAACGCATCAATGGGTAAACACTTAAAACAACAATATTGTCATAAATTAGAGATGATAAAGCGCACCGGCGTACAGGCAGCAGAACTGAAGTTAATGTCAGGCTTGCGCTAACAAACTATAATAGACGTTTTGCATGAATTGCCATCATCTCTTCGTTCAATAAATTACCTTTAACATATAAATTGCAGTGTTGAATATTAAAGAGTTTCATACGACAAAGCTGCAAATAAAATTGAAATATGCTTCGGCGGTATGCCATTTCATCGAAGATATATAGGCCATTTCAAATAGGTTGAAATATTTATTTTTGTATGATCACTTTATTTTTTATTCTATATGTGCGGCACACAAGTATAATAATGACTAACGATGTCTTACTAGAAATGAGGAACCTCAATGACCAGCTATAGGGATTCGTACGCCATTAGCCGAAAATTGCCATTATATATTCCGATTTAGAATAGATGAAAGATCGTTCTCGTCTTGGTTCTAGCCCCATGAGCCTCGTCTTAGTAAGTTTTCTTTTGGCGTGGACCACTTCCATAAAAAACACTTTAATTTCCCGGCATACTGATATAAGGACACGCGTGGAATGTTTAAGAACCGGCTGTACAACGCGGGAAAAGCGCAATTTTAATGAGAGCCTTCGGAACAGAAACTACACCAGTGATAAGGAAAAAAGCGTGAAGCGCAAAATGTCGTATGGCTCTGATGGCAGCAGAATGAGTGCGTAAGCACAGCGGACGTCCTCAAGTCTTGCTCGAGGGGGCGTGCTCAAGAGGGAAGGAAAGATATGGTTGCTCTAAACGTAAGAAGTAAAAGAAGGAAGTAAATAATGTGAAGAAGAGTGTGGCCTGCGCAGCTACACAACGAGAGCTCTAGTAAAAAATCGTGTGGAGTGAAAACAGGAAACTCGGCATTGGAAGAATAAATGAAAGATTTCATGTTGCTACCAGTTGTGGAGGGGCACGTGGTTTCTGGTGCCGTAATGAAAACAGAGAAAAGCATACTCGTTATTGTAAGCCTGAGTTATATTGAGAAATTGCGTATTTTAGCCTCCAATAAAAAATTGGCAGCATATCCATGGAGTGAATGATGGAGAGTGGGGCGAAGCATTCTTCCGTCCATTCGTTCTAGCTTCCGTCCGTCCATGCGTCCATCTGTGTGACCATCCATGCGTCCATCCGCCCGTCCGCGCGTGCGCCTGTTCGTGCGTCGGTCCCTGCGTTCGTCTATGCATGCGCCCCTGCCTCCGTTCATGCATCCATCCATGCATCTGTCAGTGTGTCCTTTCGTCCGTCTATTCAACACTCCAACTGCCACCATCTCGCATCTTTTCATCACATATTCCCCATATAGAAGCACCGCCATCCAGTGGACATTCCAAGGACTAAACGAGAGGTGGCACACGCACACATTCTTACGGCTTGCGCTTCGTGTCTACTTCCCACCTTTAACCACTTCGAGTTCATGGTATATACTGTATTCATGGCACTGCGGCTCAACGCTCGCAAAACCTTTATAAAACTAAGGAAGTTACACACAGCGAGTATAGCATAGCAACCCTTTCTTGTCATATAGTGCTCAATGTACATGCCAATGGCTGCTAATGGGGATCGCAGCGTGCGCGTTGACTAAAAGCCGAATGCTCCTGTCTCTCACTCTTCATTAGCAGCCATTGGCATGTACATTGAGCACCATTTTTTATTGTTCAATAACGCACAGAAAAAATCTCTCACCAGCACCACCTTGGAGGTCAAAATGTTAGACTAGTTGCATACTACAACGGCTACTAGTAATGAACGTGTGCCGCTATAAAGAGCTTCGCCCTTAAATTCAAATAAATTTTTTCTAAAAAAAAATTCAAACCATATACGCAGAGTGAATGATGATGAGTGAGAGAAAGCGCCCATCCATCCATCAGTGCGTCCATGCTTCCACCCATTCATACGTCCGTTTTTGCGTCCGTTCATTCATCCATCCACACGTCCATTCATCCATCCATCCATGCATCCGTCCATCCGTCCGCCTGTGCGCGTCCAATGGGCGCGCGTGTATGCGTGCGTCCGTACGTCTGTCTGATCGTACATCCATTCGTGCGTGCGCCCGTGCGCCCGTCCGTTCGTTCTCATGTCCGTATATCTGTCTGTCTGTACGTCGGTCTATTCGTCCGTTCATCTAGTGAACACTCCCCATCTTGCATATTTTCATCATATACAAGTACCGCCATCCAGCGGACATTCCAAGGACTAAACGATAGGTGGCTATCTACTACTACAACTTTCACTGCTACTACTACTACTACTACTACTACTAGTACTGCTACTACAGCTGTTACTACTAGTACTGCTGCTGGTAAATACAACGCGCATGCATGACCCATAGCATTAGGAGCTTCACCCCTAAAACTGACTCACCTGCGCAGACCTCACGGCATCGTCACAACCAGAACTAGAAAAGCGGCTTTTCAGAGCCATTTTTTAACACATTTTGAGTAGCTGCAGCAAGCACACTTGCAGGTTACTCACTAAGCTGTAATTCATTGCGTAGTAGTCAGGCATTCACTGCGCCATCTTTCGTCAGTCTCCGGAGAAGCGTGGTGCCCGTGAACTCTTGAAGGAAGCTTTGTGCATTTTTGGGTGGCTGTGGCAGACGACGATGAAGACTTATGCCAGATTATTTCGCAAT
Organism: Rhipicephalus microplus; assembly: GCF_043290135.1. Taxonomy (NCBI): domain Eukaryota; kingdom Metazoa; phylum Arthropoda; class Arachnida; order Ixodida; family Ixodidae; genus Rhipicephalus; species Rhipicephalus microplus. The sequence goes on from NC_134703.1 coordinate 119,841,778, forward strand.
CCCCACAATCCCCCATATTGAGTATGTGCCACGCTTAAGAAGGGAACGAGATCAAGCTTTTCAAAAGGGTTGACGAATTTCACGATCCACTCATTGCGCCATTCACATTATGTGACACCTGCTTGTTGCTTCGCTGTTTCTAAAACGCTTTAGTGGCCATAATAACGTGATTCCTTTCCAGAGATCAAACCTGCCTATTTCAAGCACCGGCGAGGCTCAGTGGTAGAGTGTTGGGCTGGCCTTTAGGGGACCCAGATTCAAATCCCTGAGTGTTCTATGTGTTTCTTTTAAGGGCCAGGCTTCTTACGCCATGCGCCGTTCTCTCCTCTTTAGTAGTAGTTGTAGTATGTAGCCACCTCTAGTTTATGAGTTCCTCCATAGACGGCGTTGTGTGTATATGTCTTTGGGAATAATGTAACTAAATTGCGTTAGTAGTTTTCACAACATATTCGCCTAGTGATTGGTGAGTGGGGCGAAGTATCCGTCAGCGTGTTCACCCTTTCAAAGAGGCAAACAGAAGGAGTGACAGAAAGACGAACAGACACACAAACGGATCGACGATTCATAGTTTACCAATACACTCTACAATATTTCGAACCTCACATCACTCCGTGGATATGCTGTGTTTTGCTCGTGCTATACCAATTACAGACACCGGCTGTGGCGGCGGTGGACAACTGTACGGCATACACAACGGATGTGAACCCTGTTATGATCTCAGAACAACTTTCGTTGTAATATTAATGAGCCTCACGAGCTCCGAAGTGCCCAAGGGTTCAAGAGCTGAAGAGTGCACGACTGGAATGAAAAGAGCAGAAAAGATATATCAAAATTGACACCTGGCTGTGAGAGAACAAAATAAAGCGAATAACGTGCAGGCGTTCTACGTGTTACCAGAAAATGCGAGTGAAGAAAAATGATGCACAACAAAAAAAAAGCTAGGAGGAGGCGCACGAGAAAAGTGAGCCGAAGGAATTGAAGCCTCGGGTGGTGAACGCTCGAGTGGCTTCGAAATAAATGCGCCCCCTGTGAGCAATCATTCGCAGCTTGTATACATTTTATGTAGTGCTTCCTTCATCTCACCGCAAGAGTTCCTATGTCTCTAGTTACAGTGCCCAGCCCACGTTCTTTTCGGGTTGATATGAACAAGCTAAGTCAGTGGACTTGAAGCGATGTGTACAGACAGTCCTAATGATTCAGTGTTGAGTGCTGCTGCACCCTTGCTATGATTACTCTTGCCTTTTGCCATTCAATAGCATCATCGTTTATCTCCTCTTCGAATATCGAGTGCCCGCGGCATTGTAATTTTTAAACTGCTGTAGCTACTGTGAGTAGGCAGACAAATGCAGTTGTAGTACCACTCCACTGAGCGATCGCCTCAGTGCACCTTGAATTGCTGTTCATGTTTAATGACGTTACTGTAACAAGAAGAATCGCAAGAGGAATAGGTAGAATGCTTGGTTGATAATAAACAATAATTATAAGTCATAGGTACAAGTTTTATGTAAGCAGCGATCAAAGTCCGGAAACTTTTATCGGAGGTTTATTTGCACAAAAATGCAAAGACTGAGGACGAGGGAGAAAAGAAACGATGGGTAAAGTACACGAGTATCTCTTCCTCAAATAATTTATTGCATAGTGGAGAAATGTGCGTTGGTTCTTGGCAAACATTTACATGACAGGTGTAATCATGATGTGCACATATATTCGAAACAAGGAACATTAACACTGACTGTAGAATGAAAACAGGCACCATACGAATCCAGTATAGTCGGGGGTTCGGCTAGCTGCTGTCGTAGTTAGTGTGCAAGAGTAACATATAACGGCTGTATCTGAGCTTACCAAGACAATGGAATTGGGATATACACGCGGTACAGCGGTCCCGTTATGTGTTTTTGTCGGCGCCGCTGTCAATCGGATTGAAAGATGAGCAGGAATATGAGCAGCTAGCCTGACGGCAAGTGAAAAAAACTAGTGATTTATCAGCGTCGTCTTGCTGGATATCAGTGGTGCACAACAACTAATCAACGTTCCGTGCTAGTCTACACGTATGCTTGTCATCTTCTAACACCGGTGGTGTCCTTTAAAAGACGATAGCCTTTCTTGGGGACCTTCGACGCAAAAAGTTTGGACTGTCTGTACATGTGTGTGTTTGACCGCCCTTAATGATACCTCAAACGTCACCAAACGATACCCCAAACGGCTGACCCCATCCGCAGCGCCTACCAATATTGCTCAAGGTTCAGCGTTTATACTTGTGTGATTGTCAATTGAAAAGCAATTATTGCGCATATCTGAGCCATCATAACAACACGTCAATACTTTGTATGTATATCTTTTGCTAGACAAGGCATGCGCAAACTATTATAAAGACCATAACGTTTATCACGCTGCGCTGACCATGCAACGCTTTCACGAAAGGCAAGCGTTTCCAACGTTGTGCTAAGACGACACGGTGGCGGCACCTACCAGTCACCTGCGTTTTACACCTTATCACCTCCGAGGTGGGTGCGCACGCCACGCGCGTGCTTCGTTTTCCAAGATAACTGCCAGATGGCGCTCATGTCTCACGTGTGACGTGACTTGATGCACTCATTCGCCCCCGCGAACGAGCGCATTACTGACGGTCTATGTCCACCATCGCGCCACGCCGGCGTTGCCACGCCAGGCGTCGGTACTACCATATACTCGCAGGCACGCACCGCGCTGCGTTGCTTTGATCGCATTCGCGTTTCAGCGTCCAGTGTTCCTCCGTCACGAAACGAAAGAGGCACAGTGTTGTCTAGGTAACGCATCAGCGCGAAATGCAGCACGTCGCATTTCGAACCGGTTGCCGTTGGGCCACGCTGACGGACGCTCGTCGCGCCTGGCGTCAGAATACAGAGCGCTCGCGTTTTGCTAACAATGCGTCGCTGTGCCCGCATGCACGCGCGTAAACGCTACATTGGAATATATTGGGCCCTTCATGATGCGCTCACGGCCGTTTCGCTAGCTCCACATATACTAAATTTGGTGATACGTGACGTCAATGGATGACGAAAGTATATGACTGGTGCAAACATGATAATTCTGACAAGCGCGTCATGTAAGAACATGACAACACACCACGCTCACAGCATGCTCGCGGCCGTTTCGCTAGCTCGGACGCGACACGTGTGGAACGGCCACCGTGTCGTCTTAGCACAACGTTGGAAACGCTTCACCTATGGCTGCTCACCATTGGCAACGGCGACAGTGCAACGAAGCATCGCTCTTGTACTTACGCACGATTTTCTACTACGCAGTTATCCGAGCTTCAACGCATCCGACAAGGATCCGTGGACATCAGCCGCTTTATCGTGGAAGCAAGCCTGCTGCGCTGTCTCTGACGACACGTGTGGAACGGCGGTCATCAATCTGTCTTCGCATTGCGGAGATACTTACACTGGTGCTCCGCTAGAGGGCTTCACATCGGCTGCCATCGTCATATAAAGAAGCCGAGGCTCACGGTTGGACACCATTGGCAACGGCGACAGTGCAACGAAGCATCGCTCTTGTACTTACGCACGATTTTCTACTACGCAGTTATCCGAGCTTCAACGCATCCGACAAGGATCCGTGGACATCAGCCGCTTTATCGTGGAAGCAAGCCTGCTGCGCTGTCTCTGACGACACGTGTGGAACGGCGGTCATCAATCTGTCTTCGCATTGCGGAGATACTTACACTGGTGCTCCGCTAGAGGGCTTCACATCGGCTGCCATCGTCATATAAAGAAGCCGAGGCTCACGGTTGGACACCATTGGCAACGGCGACAGTGCAACGAAGCATCGCTCTTGTACTTACGCACGATTTTCTACTACGCAGTTATCCGAGCTTCAACGCATCCGACAAGGATCCGTGGACATCAGCCGCTTTATCGTGGAAGCAAGCCTGCTGCGCTGTCTCTGACGACACGTGTGGAACGGCGGTCATCAATCTGTCTTCGCATTGCGGAGATACTTACACTGGTGCTCCGCTAGAGGGCTTCACATCGGCTGCCATCGTCATATAAAGAAGCCGAGGCTCACGGTTGGACACCATTGGCAACGGCGACAGTGCAACGAAGCATCGCTCTTGTACTTACGCACGATTTTCTACTACGCAGGTTAGTAATAATAACCCGCTTTCCTTGCGTTTGCACTACCGTTGTACTGTCGTCGCTGCCATAATTTTCGCTTATCATTTTCTGCGTCTAATCGTGTTGCACATATCTGTACTGCCTTGCTCGATTTTGGGCAATGCCTACTACTGCCGAGCTGAGCAAAAAAATTCTTGATCTTGAGGCTAGATTGAACGAATGTCCTGATGATTTGGTTGATGCCATCTTTAACAAGTTCATCGTCAAAGCACAGCTATCAGGTGTGAACTTCGCTGACATCAATAAACAAATAGGTGAGCTGGTAGCTACTGCCGAGTACGTGAATGGTGTCGTAGAAAGTTTGCAGAGAGATAACGCCTCTCTGATTGCTGAGAACAAGGCGTTAAAAGCACAAAATGCGGCATTATCTCTAAAAGTCTCACAAATGGAGCAATATTCCAGGATTAATAACGTCGAGATCAAGGGAATCCCGGTGACAGGAGGTGAAAACTGCGTTGCGATTATGCAAGCTATAGGTGATAAGATTGATTGTAAACTGGCACCCACTGATCTCGACGTTGTTCACCGTGTCTCGACCGTGAAAGCTGGCGCAAAGAATTTGCTAGCCCGCTTCAACTCTCGTACGAAGAAATCAGAATTCCTAAGCAAGGCTCGGAAGGCCAAATTGCACCTGAATGATATTGAATTATCCGGAGTCACCAACAAACCAATCTACATTAACGATCACCTCACCCCCGAAAATAAGGCGCTATTTTCTCAGGCACTAGCTCTAAAGAAGTCCAACAACTGGAAGTTCTTGTGGACAGACAACTGTCAGATAAAGGCCAGACGGACTACAGAGAGTAAGGTGCTCCGCATCACTTGTGAAGCCGACCTATCCAAAATCTGTTAGAAATTCACTATAAATTCTGATTTACTCCTTTGTTTCACTTAGGTCGATTCACCTATGGCTGCTTATTTTTCTACAGACAATCTTAATAGGTTTCTTTCGCCTACGTTCCACTCAGCGATTCATATTAATGCAAGAAGCATCCGGAAGCATTTCGACGATATACAACTTCTTTTATCCGCTCTTGACAACCCTTTTTCACTTATCGGTATCTCTGAAACCTGGCTTAGCGATGACGACAAAAATCTATTTGATCTTCCTTCGTATAAGTCTGAATATTCGCATAGAGCAAACAACAATCATGGTGGCGTTGCAGTTTATATCAAGTCGAACGTACACTATAATCGACGATACGACATAGAGTTAGATGTCCTTGATTGCGAAAGTGTTTGGGTTCAACTTAACTACGATTTTCTTAAACTTGACAACAAGAGTTTCATCTTTGGGTGCATTTATCGATCCCCATCTTCATCAGTGAAAAATTTCTGTGACGCCCTCCAAAACGTAATGCACACATTGGCTCTCAATCACGCAAATGTAGTGATCATGGGTGACTTTAATATTAATTTGCTTGACCTTTCTTCTCCTAGTTCTTTGAATTACTCCAGTGTTTACCAGAGTTTTGGCTACGAATGTTTAATATCCATTCCCACACGCTGCATCAATAACGGATGTACCCTGATCGATCATGCACTCTCTAACTTATCTGTAGTACCGGATGCAGGGGTTCTTAAGGTCGACATCAGTGACCATTACCCGATTTTCGTGCGCTTCAACTGCCATGCTACGCCAACTAGCATATCTTTCATTAGGCAACTTCTAGACAGGGAGTCGTTCATTCACGATGTTATGTCCACTGACTGGTCCTCACTAATACGCTTAGATGATCCACAAATGGCCTTCACAGAATTTTCATCCATATTATTGTCCTATATTCAGCGCCATACTCAGGTTTATAAATGTAAAAAAGTTTACGCCAGTCCTCAGAACCCTTGGATTACTGAAAAGTTATTGAAGCAGCTAAGAGCCAAAGAGAACCTTTATAGAAAAACAAAACGAAAACCTTTTAATATAAACCTGCTTGCACGTTACAAAAGACTTTGCAACACCCTTACATTACAACTGAAAAATGCTAAAAAACAATATTATGAACGAAAGGTTAATGAAGCTGGTTCAAACATAAAGAAAAAGTGGGAAATTGTCAACTCTTTTTTGAACAGGAAAGGCTGTCTCTCTAGCATCACCACCATTAATTATAAAAATGTTAAGTATGATAGCCCGTTAGAGATTGCTGAAGCTTTCAGTGACTACTTCTTTAACACTGACGTCATCCCTGATGCTGATTATCAGCTTCCCCTTTCTCGTCTGCCACAATCATTCTTCTTATTTCCTACCACATGTCAGGAAGTACATGATGTCATTCGAAACCTGAACACAACAAGTGCTGGCCCTGATGGTATTTCCCCAACAAACGTAAAAATAATTGCACATGCTGTTTCTGATATTTTATCATCCATAATTAACTTAGCTTTCAAAACTGGTATTTTCCCTGTAGAATTGAAAAGTGGTAAAGTTGTTCCTGTGCTTAAAAAAGGGGACCGTACACAAATATTTAATTATCGACCCATTTGCATCATACCTTTCTTTAGTAAAGTATTCGAAAAATTGCTCGAAAATCGCCTGACCAAATACCTCCATAAATTTCAGGTTCTTTCACTTTCGCAATTTGGTTTTCGTCAAGACTATTCTACTGAACTCGCTCTGTTATCTTTAACCGAAAAGCTAAAGAGAGCAATAGATAGGGGCTTATATGCAGGTTCTGTTTTCATTGATTTTACCAAAGCATTCGACACTATCAACCACTACATTCTTTTCTTGAAGCTTGAAGCCATTGGCGTAACTGGTCCTGCACTAATGTTAATAAAAAATTACCTACTCAATAGAAGTCAAGTTGTAAGTCTGTCAGGTTTTCAATCTACACCGAAGGTAACAAATATTGGAGTCCCTCAAGGTTCTATCCTCGGCCCACTTCTCTTCATAATCTATATCAATGACCTACCAACTTCGCTTACCACTTCAGAGTCCTTACTTTACGCAGATGACACAACAATTATTAACACTGATAAATGCCTCCGATCTCTGACACAGAAATTAAATAATGATCTTTCAAGCTTGACTGCTTGGTGTTTCCATAATAAGCTTCAAATCAATCCCACCAAAACTAAGTTCGTTGTTTTTCACTCTCACCAACGTGAACATAATCATATCCCGCCAATATTTATAAATCAATTTGCAATTGAAGCTGATGAGGAGGCCACTTTCTTGGGAATACAACTTGACCGCAACTTGAAATTTCTTTCGCACATTGCTCTCCTACGACGAAAAATGGCTTACGGCATACGTGTTCTGCTTAAAGCCCGTGATATATTTTCCCAACCTACATTACTTTCATTGTACTACGCTTTTATTCATTCTCATCTTAATTACTGTATCACATCCTGGGGCAATACTTACAGTAGTCATCTTGTTTTCCTCCAAACTATGCAAAATCAATCTATTAGAATACTTACCCATAGTCACCATCGCTGTAATGCTATAGCACTCCTACAAGCCAACAACATCCTTACGGTCTGTGATACATTCAAATACAAACTAGGAATATTACTGTACAAGCAAATCAACAATCTGCTTCCTGTGTCCATTATCCCTCCATCTAATCTAGTAAATACTAACCTGACTAGGTTTGCCCACAATCGGAATTTAATCTTACCAAGGGTTCAGAATAATTATGGGAAACAAACAATTTACTTCAATGGAATCCATTTCTGGAATACTATACCTCCTGCAATCAAAACATCGCAATCCATTGGCAAATTCAAAAAAGAACTGAAGACGTTCCTCTCATCACAATCATGATCCGGGTAGTCTTCGTCACTTTCGTTAATCTCCTTCCTATTCATATCATCTCAGAACATAGGTGTAAACATCGTTTCATCACCATTCATTGCTGATACAGATGTGACATTGATCTTCTGTTCATTATGTATTTCAATGCTTTTTTTTTTTTTTTTTAACTGAATTGTCCTGAAAGATGTATAGAAGTGCCTAACTACCTTATTTTTTTATCTTGACCTCATTGGGAATTTTCGTAAAAATTTTAGAGGCACTGCATTACCTTTCCTTATTGTGTTGACTGATTTTGCAATTTTTTCTTCATATAGGAGAATTGATTTATTCTTATTTTGTATGTTGTCTCCTTATGGCTTCTGTCTTCTTTCTTTTTTTTTTTTTTTGGTATTTTTAATTTGTCCTTCTTTCAGCTTGCATTGTATTTTTTGCTTCTTTTTGTACTGCTGTTTGCTATTTCAATATAATTTTCTCTGTATTCATTACTGTAGGAGGTCCCGATTCAGTCTTTGACTATGGGACCTCCTTCTGTATACTAACAATTTGTAATGCTCCTGATGTCATAATAAAATCATTTCTGACTCTGACTCTGACTCTGACTCCAAATACACTAAATTTGGTATCACGTGACGTGAATAGATGATGAAGGTAAACGACACACTCAAACATAATAATCATGACACGGAAGTCACGTACGGTATCATTTACCTCCACCTCGTAACGTTGTGTCGACTTCAAAGTGACTTATCAACATTACTCATTCGTGCTTCGCATATCATCGATTCCGACTGTACGTGGTATCTGCCAATTTCTTTGTTTTATTTTTTTATTTCATACGATAGTCGTTACAGACACTGGTGACCACAGCACACAACAACTACGACACGGAAAATGGGCCTTTTTGTTGTGATCTCACAATAGCTTTCGCTGTATGAGACGTAAAATTGTTATCTTGGTAAATTCACAGTATTAGAAAAAAGAGTAAGAGAAAACTTAAGTGAGTTGGGCTTTCCCAAGTGTTCAATCACATTTTTTCTGCTGTGGAGGGTCACCATTACGATCGTAACAATCGTTATTTCTTCGTAGAACTCTGCTCGCCATTCCCAGTCCTTTCGTATTAAAAATACCTCTCCGCAAATCTCTCAAGAAGTAAAACCAGAAGAGCATGAAAATTGAAGAGGGTACTCGGCTGCTGACCCGCAGGGCGCGGGTTCGAATCCCGGCTGCGGCGGCTGCATTTCCGATGGAGGCGAAAATGTTGTAGGCCCGTGTGCTCAGATTTGGGTGCACGTTAAAGATCCCCAGGTGGTCTAAATTTCCGGAGCCCTCCACTACGGCGTCTCTCATAATTATATAGTGATTTTTGGGCGTTAAACCCCACATATCAATGAAAATTGAAGAGACGCGAGAGTAAAAAGTGACTTTGTAGAGTGAACTGTCATTATAGTTGCGGGTCTCCACTTACTATGCGTTGTAGAGTTCTCTTGAATTTTTTCGACCGGAAATGACGTTGGTCCTCTATCGGTGGTGTGCATCCGACGACGTGGTTCGTTCGTATCGTTTTTGTAGCTGTTGATTGCTAACTGGCTAGTCTCTTCATATGTCTGCGTTGGCTTTATTGGAGTGGAAGTTACTAGTTGGCTTATACTGCATTCTTTAACAGATCTCGGAAGCATAGACGCTTCCTCTGTGGTAGATATTTGAGGAAAACAAGACTTAAGGAAACGCTTTCGAGTGAACTCATGCGTTGCTTAGTTTTCTTCGCATTGCTCTGATGCTGTGTTTCTGCAGTAATTCTTTGTATGTCTTCCGAGATTTTTTAACTGAATTTTGAAGGTAAAGTTGAATTTTTCAGTCTTGTATTATTTTCTAATACATTTATTGCTGCCCCCTCCCCGCACCTTACCCAATGTTCCAGACATTTGGAATCCAGGAGTTATTTGTGCGACTGAATCAATACATATACTTATTGGGAATCAGTGCAATGAAAAGCAGTCACACTTGAAGTTGACCGGATATTATGTGTCTGACACGGGGATCCTTTTCCGATTAAGTTTAAAGACTTGCCATTGCTTTGAAATAGATTACATGATTTTCAGGCAAAATTTCTTCGTTAAAATCTTGCTTTGATTCTGACTTATGATTTTTTTCATCAGTCTAGCCAAACCTTTTAACGTTTTTAATTCTTAATAACTAATTTTGAGTTCTAACCGCTCCTGCGCAGATTAAACAGTCAATATACCAACATAAAGCAGCTGGTGGTATACCGGTACGTGATATAAGTTCTGCCGGATATAGTTTGACAACTCATGCGGCTACATTGCCTGTTATTCGGATCATTAACAGCAAGTTAAATATTTTACATTTCTTACCCTCCTATGTCAACTTTGGTTACCACAAAGTTAACTTTGAGATCACGAAAGCACCCAGACGTAGAGGGCTATCAATAGATTCATAGAAACTTCCAAAGTATTTTTGGTGTTCTAAAAATGTTTCACACTTGTTGTCACAGGTCCCGTTAATGAGGGTGGCGATCGCCGGGCTAATTCCAAGGGCCGAAGTATCGCCCCCCCCGAACTGCACCACGAAAGTGTGGGCAATTCAAAAGTGGTCCTATTTGGCGCGCCAGCGGACGCCGGCTGTGGCCCAAAGAACGAGTCAGAGCCGAGAGTTGATAAACAAAACAATCTTATATTCTGAATCATCGCAGGTCAAAATGATACGCAAATATGCACACTTGACAATAGTTGAATACGATATGTCACCAATCAAACAACGTACTACACAGTACAATCAGCCACACTCAAAACAACCGACACAAACAACAATACGCACCACAATGCAATCGCATGCATCGAACAGTCACGACACTTAAAGACTGAAGAGTTCGAAAACTTATTTAGTCCAAAGTCCTTGGAACAAAAGTCTGAATGATACTCTTCCCAGAGTCACTCACTCAAAGTCCAAGGCTGTTGTCGTTCCGCTGCCCCCAAAGTTTCTCTTCCAGGAAACCTCGCGTCTTCAAATGGCAACTCTCCAAGCACGAAACGTCTTTGCCGGTAACACGTCGGCTTCCCACGCACAGCTGCTGCAACGTGTCTTTGCTCGCTGGTGGTAGACACGCTCTCCTGCTTGTAGCACTGGTCTTCACCCCTCAGATGGAAATACTCTTCATTACCTGCTTTGTCGCTAAGAACAAAACATTCGCCGATACGATACGGCGGAATGACCCTACGCACACTTGCGCAAAACTTTCATCTTCTGCATGCGCACACGGGCGCAAACTTTCCTCTTTACCCCATCTGCTTTCTCCACTGCTCGCATAATACCTTCCGCACTAGATTTCAGGAACTTCTTATCGTTTCATCGTCGCGATGCACAGCCAAGGCTGGGGAAAGAGCCAGACGTTTCCAGGGCCGTCCGCGACACGTGACGCAACTCCGCATCACAACGCCCCTTTCCTTCGAGAACCTTCCAGGGCTTGCTCAGCCGCCGAAGTGAGGAGGTAATTCGGCGAAACTACGCTTCTGAGGGGGGAGAGACGGTGTGTCCGGGGAGTCTGGATGCTTGTTTTCTTTTTTATTGTTTACCTTGAGGCGTCTCTTAGCGCTTGGTATCGTTACTTTTACTAGAATTCGGCAGTGCGCGCTTTTTCGGAGCGCTTGTTTGTGACACTTGTAAAATGCTTGGGTTTTAGATTGATTTAAGGGTGTGTCACGCAATATTTGTCAGATGGGCGTAGTACATGATGTCTTTACAGCAATCAAAATAACAGGTATATTCAAACAAATGGTGTTCCCTTCAAAGTTGTTGTACCTCAAGAAACATCACGAGAATTTTCGTATTGGGTATTTCAGAGACCAAGCAGACGTGTTTGAAGCCGGTGTGACAATTTTTGTGGTTTGTTAGCCTCAGAGTGTCTGCAATGTACGATACCCTCACATGGCATCACCATATAAAAGCGCATGAAACAAAAGACAAACAGATAAAAACGATTTCTATTAAATTTGACCTAAATGATTACAAACACTTGCATTTTTACTGTGTTCAGGCTCCATCAGAGCAAACTGAAATATTTCCAAGCTTTGGAAAGCAATCAGAATACCACGAACATGGCTTCACTTTTGTGAGTCTTCCCGAACGCGAGATGTAAGGTGATATCGATAAAAAGGAGGTCATCCACACTTAATATACTCACAGACTTCCTTGAGAGTTCCCCGCAGGTGACTGGAAGGTGAAAATTGTCGGTTTTTAAAGCAGAGTGGTTGCGATCTAGTTTAGCGATGTTTTGCAGATGAAGAATTGTCACCATCATGAGCAGCAACACGTTCTGTTTTTTGTTGGATGTATGCGCTTTAATTTCAGAGCTGGAACACCGTAATCTCTGACGTGGCTTGGAATAACTCCAACGAATGAGAGCCTGACTAGAGGGATATAGAGTGCGATATAGCAGGAAAGAAAAATGAGGTGAGAAAAACTGCCAGGCACGTCCTACTGTACTTTGACTTGACCAGATAGCGGGGCTTCTATGGGAGCGCATGTGCCGGCTCTAGTTCAATTCTGGGCGATTTGAGGCGCTTCCTATAACCTGTTGGTCAGCTGCTCTGTGTCAATTTAGAAGGCGATGGAGTAAGAATCACTGTATTTTTAGACGATCTGCTGCATATATGTGAGTGTGTCTTCTAACATAGGCGGTGGGTCGAATAAGCTATTCAAGGCTGTTCAGTATTGATTGTGACCGGGTCACTAACGCGATAAGCCGTAAATGTTGCATTGTGCAGTACAGGCTGTGTTGTAAGTCGTCTTTATTAGGCGTCCATTCCAATGCGAAAATTTTTGCTTTTACAGTACAGTACAGAAGTAGTTTGCACTCCTGAATAAGGATTACGCAATATGGATACTGTGTCCGTCGAAAAGTCACCACGGGTGCTAAAGCCCACTTCAGCAAACAAGTGCTGATGTTACCACAAGTTGTGGCAAAGAGAGAGGTGAGAGCAATGTATGAGGAAGCCAGGACCAGCTCAGATGCATACCAGCTGTGCTGTGTACAACCAGTCTTGTGTAATTTTGTGCACTCTCCAGAAATTTCGCTTGTGTTTGTGTACGCCTATTTTATAGATGGTTCCTCCCATAACGCCACGATTATGCAAGATAGCATCGATAACCTTTGGGGCCTCTACTGCATTTTGTCTAATAGTGAGTTTGGCGTGGCTATTGAGAAATATTTAATACCTAGTTTTTTTTTCTTTCATCATTCTGCTCTAATCTAGCCGTGCGATGTACCAGTATGTTTCGGGGACTCTCACCTTAATACGAAGCAGGTGACTTCGCAGCACGCCGGTTTCGACAACTCTACCACTAAGTGTGGCTGTTTGGGCTAGCTGGTATGACATGACGATAGTAATAGCGCGAGAACAGAACGATGACAAGCGCTCGTGTCCTTCTTGCCTCTTTGTCGTCGTTCTGTTCTCGCGTTATAGCTATCGTCGTTCTACCACGACTCATGCATCCACTGGATTAACAGTGACTTATCTACATACACCATAGAGGTTCAATGTTTTAACCTATGACGCACACACCTTGATTATGACACGAGTGCGTGGCAGGAGACGTGAAGATGTTCCTTTACATGACACAGTTTAAAAGAAAAAAAATGTATATCTATTAGCGCCTGGTGCAGCATAGTCGATACTTAAACTGCTTCACTCAGACACAGGCAGGTAACAACTGTGACAGCTCACGCTTGTGTTGTGCACCTTCGTGTTTTTTGAGCCCCCTTACTTTGAGCTGCTGTGACCGTCCAGTTTCTTGCTATATCTATCTCATTCAGTGCTTCATGCTAGTGGCGAAACTGACCATTTTTTCATTGTAATCCTGCAAGACTTCTTCCTAACGGCAGATAGCAGGAACAGTGCCTTCCGTTTTCTGTATGCATAAATCGTTTGATAATGAATGTTAGGAATAGACATTATATGTACACCTTTATCGCTTTTCATCTTACGCTAACACCATTATAAGAGTATCGATATGCCATAATACAGTACGAATATTTAAATTAAAGTTCTGATTATTTTTGTGAACATCATTCGAGAATAAAGGGGAAAGTGCTTTAAATTACCACCGATTTTCCTAAACACCAAAGTCAGCCTCGAGATGAATGACGCCAACAAATAGACTACTCTTTACTTTGTGTTTGAGGTTACAAGTTATAATCTTTACCACTCAGATGCTGCGATACTTACACTCTATTAGGCGTAACAAAGTACCGCGTAGTATATAATTTTCTGTTCGATTTCAGATTCAGGAATTACCGCCACTTTAACTTTTTCTTAAGTTCATTCCCGCAAAAACTAAATATAAGGACAATCTGTATACGCAGTGTTCAAAGCCAAAACATCTGCATGAAGTGAATGGGTAAGAATGAAGGAAGCAGTGGGATTGTTTAGTGTTACTGTACATCTCCCATGACATTACCTATTCAGGCAAAGAGTGACAAGGCATTGTATAGTTATATACAAAGTTTATTGGTCATTGATGGTATACTGTGTTGTGTTGTGGATTCCGTTTTGCCTTCCTACTAATTGTTTCGTGGTCCGTGAGAGGTACAGCCAATGGTTCTTCTATCAGAACTCACCTGAATTTAGCCAAAACTGGTGACTATTGGTTCTTTCCAGCCGTACGAAAGCATCGTAGAGCGTATAGAGACGTCATATGCTACACAAGCCAGTCGGTGTTGGCGTTCAGCAGCCGCTTTCCGCTCCCTTGCCTCTGGAGTAGCGTGTCATCGGCGTTGCCATTCAGCCACCGCTTCCCGGTTCGTTTTCATCCATGAAGAAAAGAGAATGTTCGAAGGTCTGCAACGCGCTTACATGTGCATTGGCAACTCAGCGTCTTATCGTATGATCCGCGTCATCGTCATCGGGTACTTTACACGGGATAACGGACTTGTTCTTCTTTTTTATTAGTGCCATCGTCAACGTTAGGGTGGACAACGAACAAGTTTAAATCTTAAGTTGTTTCGGCCCTAATAAAAGAAGCGCGAGTACACTACTCACAGATCGCCTTGCAAACATTTCGGTCTAAGTCGTGTACGTATTACTGTTTCCAGCATACCCTTTGTGTTATATCGGTGTAATTTTTATAAAACACTCAAATGATGGAGAGAAGGGAGCAGGAGGAGTACAGGGAGGAAGAGAAAGCAAAAGCGACAAGGTCAATCAGATGCACATCCGGTTTGCTATCCTAGGTTGGAGAAAGTGGATAAAGGAATGAAAAGATGGAAATGTAGAAAGAAGGATACATACACAAAACACGCATGCGAGCTTAAACTACACTGCTGCATTCAATAAAAGTGTACGCTGGACTTCAGGTGTACCACATTCCTCTGGAAAACGTCAAGACATAGTGCCTGCTGAAGGCCGACAAGCACTCCACATAGATCATCCAGTACCTAGTTGTTGTGATGAATCGGCGTATGGTGATTTCATCCTGCCTACGAACACGCAAAATACATCCTATAGTGGTGGAAGCACTATAACGATTGACTTGTCTTTTTTTGCAACTTGTCAATCGCAGACTCAGGGTTCACTCTTGTGAATGTACACTGTGAATCTTCACGTCACAGCGGCTTCGGGAACGTAGCCAAGTGGCGTTAGTTGTGTACATACATCTCATAACACACTTACATGAGATCCAATATCACCTATTACGGCCACAGTTGCTGCGACGTAACGGAATTATAAAAAAACTATTAGTAATGACTGCAGTTTTACAAAAAATTTGTAGTCATGTATCAATGCGTCAGTACTGTGAATGAAGCCGCCATTAACGAACATCGTTTTTCAAACATCTTACCGTTCCTAGGACATTTTTACATGTCGAATAGCTGAAAACGGCTCGAAAACTTCTACTAGTGTTCAAATACCGCGAAGGCGGTGTTCTCGCTATTTTTTTACTGTGTATTCCAAGAATGAAATGACATTGTAGCACACTATTTTCTAGCATACTGCTAAACAATCTTTTTATTCCCGTTCTGCACCAGCGGCTTCGTCAAGCGAAGCGTTTATTTGCAGAGTCTAGGAATGCAATGTGTGCGAGTGCAAAGCGAGGCCCACTTGAGAAGAATGCCACACAAAGCTTACAGCTGGCATCAGAGGTGATGTCAGCTATTGCATAAGGCTTCGTCGAGTATCCCGCGTTCGCTGGAGCGGACGTCCAGAGAGCGATTGTGGTGGCGTTGCCGTTTGCAATTGCTTCAAGAATCTGCCGACTCCAGCATCAAGCAGATTTCAGACTACACGCCCCACGGCATCTGGCAAACTCGCACCTTGGCCGCCTGCCATGCCTCGAACTTTCTCCACAAACCAAAAGTATGTTATATTTCTTTTTAAACGTGGCATCCGGCAGTGTCATTTGACTGTTTATTTCTTGCCGATGTGCAAGACAATGTTTGTTCTATATAGCGGTTGTTTCAAATTAAAGCCAGCTGAGTGGAACATTCAAAGTTTTTTTTTTGTCCGTTAGGAGCATTTTCTGGTTGGCCTAAATGACCTTGGACGGATTAGCATTATCAGAAACATTGTAATATCATGAACGAAGAAAGACATAATAAAACTCACAAGTAGACCCAGCATCTTCTACAGCAACAGAGATAACGGCGACAAAGCTTGTGTAGAATTTATCGCCAATGAGTCAGACGCAAAATATACTTGAAATGATCATCATATAATACTCCAGATTTGGGTGAATTTCGATGTTCACTTGGATCGGGGAATGCTTATAGGGAGGCTGGCTTCATAAATATCCACACCTGTTCATATATCTCTAAATTTACCGATTAGACAAAAATTTTTAATAAACTTCAGAAAAAATGTTTTTTTTAGCACTCAAAATTTTACAGTGCTAGAATGGATACAGCGGTCATTACAAGCAACAGATATGCGCAAGAACAACACCAAAACACTAATAAAACAGGGAATATACTGTCATTTTTCGTTGCACCAGTTAATAATCTTTTGTTTCGCTATAACCATGTCTACTGCTCCGCCTATACGGATTCAAAAATAGTTGTTTTAATCATTTCCAAGATCACTGTGTAACGACAAAGTAGCTGATCGGTGAAGATTAATTTACTGTCAGCACTTGGTAAGAGCGAATCTCGCATTATAGGACACTGATAGAGCATAATGGTATGCAAATGTAAAATAAGGTTAACAAAAAAGGTCTGCCGAGAGTGACTATCGAGCCAAACACCAGTGATGCCTTCGGATATTGGTGTACACTGCACCTTTGAGCCAAGTCTACGCATTTACTTTCTCTCCTACCTCCGCACTTTCGAGAGTAAAGAAGATTATGGAAATTCGGCTTGCATAGTTGATTGCCTGACTTTTTTGCCGGCGCCAAAGTGTTTACATTTGAGGGAGACAGCACTGGAAGTGAATCGAGGAAGCGTGAAGCTGAAAATACCAAATACCACGCCAAAGCATTATGCGCATTTTAGTGCAAATCAGAACAGATCACTAGAGAGAGAATGTAAACTTTGAGACTGGGTTGCATCTTGAATGCCTGCGTACACCTTCAACTGAGAATGTCTATATGGCACCCTGAGGAGCTCAGTCCGACGCATTTCAGCTTTACGAACGTCAGCTTCAGCAGTTCACATCTATGGTGTTTTTTTTTCATTCCGCCCCTCTGTCAATATTTGCCGACGCTGGGACACGGATCAGAAGAGATCGTATTGCTATTGCAAACACTACACAAGTGAGGAAAATGCCCTCGGATATTCAGTGGTAAGTGGAATGTTTTATGTAGTCATTCACTGGGGACTTGGATATTACAATATTATTCACCGCAGGATAATGCACGTCCTTCTCCTGCGAGTTGTAGTAAGAAAAGCATGAGATATCCTATGCCTTTGAAATATAAAGGGGGTGCTAGCTACGCTGCTTTGTATGCGTGCTGGAAGGTAAATGAAACAATTTATTTCTTGCTTTTGGGAGAAAAAAATGACATTATTGCTACGTCAGCGGTTGTATTACCGAGTGAACAGGCTCACACGCATGATCAGAATCCAAGGAGAACAGGAAAATGCCTCATATTGACGAACATAGCAAAAACGCGTTGTAAGTACGTTATAGCCACAGAGTTTGATACAAACCTACAGGTCGGGGCTGTCTGAAGTGGCAATTGTGACGGTTTGCTTCACGCTCGTCTGGTGTATACTTGTGCGTTCTTTGCATTCATACAGTTTCGTGTTTGCAAGTCTCCATCTGCGTGTCCAGCTAAGAAGGTTGTTATTTCAACCTCTTGGTAGCGTTTTGAAACTTACTGAAGCAGGCGATAGTGATAGCGCGAGAACAGAACGATGACACAGAGACAAACACGAATGACACGAGCGCTCGTGTCCTTCGTGTCCTTCTTGTCTCTGTGTAGTCGTTGTGTTCTCGCGCTATAACTATCGTCATGTATTACCAACTACTCCAAGCTGCCACACTTCTAAGTTACTGAAGCAGCTCTCACTGGGATATGAGCTGCTTGGCGAAAAAAAAGACGTCAGAGTTTCACCAAAAGACGAAGCAATGAGTGCGATAGGAACATATTTGAAAGCTCCCGTCTGCTGCGGGGGCAAGAGGCGCGCTGATCGTTCCTGCGACAGCGCGGCAACAATAAGCGCCTCTCCCCCCTCCCCCTTGTTTGCTCGTGAGATAAGCGCACGCGCAGCAGACGACCCTGGCCGGAAAGGCAATGTAAGAGGAGGGTAGATCATCCATATATATATATATATATATATATATATATATATATATATATATATATATATATATGCATCGAGCCAGCTTGAACTTTCGGTTGCCATTCTAGGTCATATGGTAGCCTATTCGACAAAAGGTAGCCACAAGCGGCAACCTTGACGGAGGTGACGGCAAAGACCAGCTGAGACTCTCCTTATAATTACTATTGCAATAATAAATACTTTATATGTCACTTTACAGGCAACTGCTGTACCTTGTCACCTTTGTTATTTATCCCGTATCTACAGGGACTATACGCCAAATGAGAGGGGGGTCGACTCGGCTTCAGCCTCTCTTTTTCCAAGCAAGGAAAACACGTGGAACAGTCATTGCCAGCATTGATGTTTGCACATGATGTATTATAATAGCCGACAACAAGGAAGATCTGCAGGAATTTATAGACATCTGCGGTAATGAGGGAGATAGGTTAAATTTGATGTTAGGTAGGGAAAAATTAGCAATCATGATTTTTAATCACGACGAAGGCAGTGAGCATAAGATATAGCTATAATATAAGATATAGCATAAGATATAGCATAGATATATGAAATAGCGGATAAAGGCTAATATTTCGGGGCATGGATAAATAACAGGGCTCAGTACCTAAGGGAGCACGAACGATACGTAATGACTAATACTAACAGGAATGCAGCTGAAATGAAATATAGGGCGCTGTGGAACTACAATAGGTATGACGTTTCTAGTGGAATTATGAAGATGTCATTGTCCCGGGTTGGACGTTCGGTAATGCGGTCTTGCACATGACATCAGAGCTTAAAGCAAGATTAGAAATTAAACAACGTGGCATAGGTAGACTTGCTTTGGAAACACACGGGAACACCCAAAATCAGGGGGTGACATGGGATAGACCACGTTCAAGTGCAAGGAAACTAGCAGCAAGATATAATTTGAGGAGCGATTAAGAAAGATGGGAGATGAGCGTTGGGCTAGAAAAGCTTTCAGCTACTTGTACATGAAGAAAGTTGATACTGAATGAGGGAAGCGAACTCGAAAAATGTCAAGCAAGTATTTAGACAACAGCAGAATACCAAGCCTCAAGGAAACATCGGTGAAGAAGAAGGTGAAATAAACAGAGATGGAAATGTGAAAGATTAGAATGCTTACAAAATCTGCACTGGAGACCAACCGAACTTTTAAGCAAGAAATTGCAAAAAATAAGTATACATAGATATGATAATTATCGGGATAGTTACTTGCTGTACGAGGCCAGAACGGGAGTATTGCGGACTAAGACGTCTCGTGCCAAATACGAAGGCACAGACACGTTATGTAGTGCGTGTAAGAAGAGGAGGAAACGGCTGATCATTTAGTAAAGTTTTGTGTCGGGCTCCACTCTATAGTACAAGATAATGGCGAGGAATTTTTCAAAGCAGTAGGGTTTAAGGACAGTGAAGCTAAAATAGACTTTAAACGAGGGCGAATAATCAGGAGAAGGCTAAGTGATGGGTGGCTACGATGAAGGCGCGAGTGAAATTTATTCCTTCAGCACATAGTGATGATACTGAACATTATGGCTAGGTGGCGTGAGCCACCACCCGATCTGAAGGGCACAGCCGTATTCATCCAACCATCCATCCATAAAGAATATAGAGGCTACAGTTAGGTTTATAAAGTTAGGTTAGAAGAGATAGAAAAAGAGAGTAATCGAAGTTTACAAAAGAAGTGATCGTATGTGTATATTTCAGGTGTGCTCTTCTTAGGCAAGAACGAACAATGTTATCAAGCTCGAGTTTGTCGCAAAAGTATTTAGATTAGTTTTCAATGCATCAATAATATGGTGCAAGTTAGTTGCATAAACGTCATATCATATCTAACAAAATATGCGCGCCCTGACGTCTCATTAATTGAAGGGGCTGAATGACAAGGATACGCGGTGGGGCATCTAAAAAAAGTACGCTGCTTGCTGAAGAAATAGCACTGGAAGGACACCTTGTCATTTATTAAGAAAACCTGTGCCTCATATATAGTCTACCCGACAATTATTGTACAACATGCAGCTCTATGAATGAAAACGTGCGGTCTGCTCGGCTTAATTTTATCGAACGTGCCACCGATGTTTCTAAAACGCGAGATGTGAGATGACGACGGGGTATTCCTTCACACTGCTCTTCATTTCAACATTATGTGATATGAAAACCAGAATAATTTACTACGAACTGTATTTTCACCAGCAGTCAGGAGATGCTAGAGAAGATGGTTCATCTACTTTCCCCACGCTTACGCACTTTATGTCTTCTCACATCAAACATAAGCATCCATAGCAGACGATTCCTAGGGTACCGTAGCGAGGTAATAATTCATTATTATATCAGAATGCTCTAGCATGACCGTATCAATATCATATCAATTTACTTGCAGCAGCGGCGTAACCAGGGGGCGGCACACCAGGTACTTGCCCCCTCCAAATTGTTTTCACCTTGACATAGAGAGTGAAAAATGGCCATTTTAAGGGGATGCCCCTCACGGAATCAGTCTGGCGTGCATGCTTCAACCAAACAAGACAGTTAAGACTGTGAACGCTGCCAGTTTCTTAAACTTTTCTACATAAACCAGGGACGAAATCAGTGCATTATTTTCTTTAGATCGCAATCTAACTCAGCAACATATGTGTCATAAGACGGAAGGCCACAACCCCTCCGCAATCAGTATCCCAAAAAGCACATCAGTTGCCACAGCAGCCGATTCAGTAGAAGTGTAACGCACCGGTTGCACCGGTATATCCTTCCCACTGATACTAACATTTTCGTTATTTATTTCAAACCCACATAGACACACACTAAATAAATCCTACGAAACCAGATGTTTTTCCCTCAGTTCTTTAATGACGCGACAAGAGCAGGCTTTTTCGAGAGATCCTTCTATGGCGGTGCATGAAAAAGCAAAAAAAAAGACGCCTTCAAGCAGTTTTTGAAGAAAGGAACAAGACCGACACTCGCATAGATTGCAGTGCTTCTTCTGTTTGTGGCCTTGTCTGGCACCTGACGTGATCTTTTTTTTTCCATTTTTTATTCATTACATTGAGATAAATATCTTTTTTTAGCCTGTCTTTTCAATAGCCTGCTTGTTTCATTCAAAATATGACTGTTTACTCCAATGATTAAATTTTATAACCTGCTTGTTTCATTTAAAATATGACTGTTTACTCTAAGGATGAAATTTTATGGCAAGCCGCATTGATTCGGCTTCTAATCTCCTCCTGCTAGTTCACAAGATTGCGCTAATGGGTGAATGTAAGAGTGGTGACAGTGGTTGTGGCGTGAAGAAAAGGAAGCCCAAAATATTTATAATCAAGTTCAGTACGTTTTTTTTCTTAATTTATAATATCTATCTTGATATTGAAGGTGCTTCTAGGACCACCCGTACATCACTCAGGCACAAAAGAAAATGTGAAGAAATAACTTGGCAGTAACTTTGTTCCCTTATTTGAGCCTATTATGAGAACCTCCCACACTTTTGTGTCTCCGATAAAGCGTTCCCTTTTCTTTCGCTCTTTTGCTCCACCTTTTTTTTTTCGTTGGTCTATGTTGCGCGAATTGAAGGAGTAGAATCCACAAAGATTATTTTTGGTTCGCCAAAGAGGAAAAAAAAACAAAACAAAGAGCTCCAGAGTAGAACTTCGAGCGCTATAACAGATTGGCTTTCAGCAGCTTTTCTAGAGTGGAACATCTCTTCCTACTGCACTAGGCCGAGGCTTAAGGAGTAATGCCATATGTCACTTTCTGGATCCCTGGTGAAAGTGTCTGACCAAACTTTTTCCTGTAATGTTGAATGCTTGTGCTGCAGCTCTGCGTCATACTTGACGCACATCACTTTCTCTTCGTTCGATAGTTTTAACGACAATGATATCACAGGTGCCGGGAGCTTGTCAGGCTATTCGTCAACAAAAGTTGCGATTACGAATAACTTCGGAAGGAGATAAAGCTGATAAAATGTCGGAGTACAAATTATAAATTTCTATAAACACAGGTCTGCTCAGGCACCTTCGTCACTGTGCGCGTTTTGTGATAAACTCGAAACAATAGATCTTTTCTTTTTGACCGGCAGGCGGTTTAACACAATACGATAAACGCTTTTAGAAATACCTTTAAGTGGCATTGGTATAGATTTATCTGTGCCTGTCATTATGTCTTTCAGAGCTTTAAGTTCTGGGTTCTCTAATGCGACAGTATGCGCGGCCGTCTGGGACTATATTGATTAAACAAATAGGTTGACTAATTATTCTGTTTTATTTTTTCAACATGTTCACATATAAAAACACATATAAAAATCAGATTATTGCTCTATTCTAAGCACAAATTCGTTTCTTTATTTGAATAGTTATATGCATTAGATAAGCACCACAATTTCTTAGATCATCGGTAATCTTTCTATCACAACTCCATCATTCTATATCTGAACAATAATTTTTAAAACCACTCAGTTTTTGGCCAACACTCCTTAGTGGCTATGCACCACGGTCTATAGGTGAACAAGAACCAAGAACAAGAACAAAAGTATTCATTCTTTTCACTCGAAACTGACATGGATAATGGGGTGATAAGTGCACTCAGGGACAAGTAATTAGATTTCTTCGAGAGTTGAGCATCACCATGTAAAGTGAGCGGTGTGTTAGTGACAAGAACACTAGCTCACGTGTACATGACAGCATATTCATGAAGTGAATGATGATGAGTGGGGCAAGGTGTTTGTGTGTCCATACGTCCATTCATCCATCCATCCGTCTGTACGTCCGCGCGTGCGTCCGTGCGTGCGTCCATCCGTGCGTTCTTCCTTCTGCCTGCCTGCCTGCCTGCCTGCCTGCTTGCCTGTTTTTCTGTCCGTCCATCTATCCATGTAGTGAACACTTCAAGTACCACCATACAGCGGACATTCTAAGGACTTAACGAGAGTTGGCTACTACAACAAACATGGTACGTGCGATTCACGGCGTAACGAGCTTCACCCCTAAAAATTTCAGCAAGTGCGCCTATGCTACTTTTGTACGCGGATATTCGCCACTTTCACCGCCTAGAGAGGTCGCTAGCGCAAGCCTAACAAGGCCGTCGTTTAGGGGATCGTGCAGCCGGCGTGCCGGCAGCCGCCGCCGGTGTGCCCGTCACTTCGAACTGCGTAGTATTTTCGGCTGCAGCCACCGTGCTGTCAAGGCTTTGCTGAAAAGTTCATTTACTCTAGCATGCATTATATTCGACACTGCGCGTAGAGAAACGCGTGGGCTGCGTATATTGAAGAAAAATAAGTTTTGAACGCCAAGCACATCGTCTGCTGCGGTGTGAAAGAATGTACGTACAGCTTTGTGAACAGTGCTCGTGCCATGCCCGGGGAAGATCGAGCGACCGTGCTCGTGCAAAGCAGAAAACCTCGCCTTTGACGTCATGGCGTCTGCATAGTGGCATCCAACATATTTTGTGATTCTACTAGTCCAGCAAGCAAGCAATAAAGAATAAATCATTGCTACTACGACTCGCAGTACCTGTCTGACTTCAAAATACCCGTAACCGCAGTAGAAATTGCCAGCGACAAAATATAAAGCACCAGCGAACCGCCTAAGTGAGGCCGACTGAACGATGGCATGGGCTGGCTGCGTGGACATACCCCAAACGACAGTTACGGCGGATGCCGCATGGTGACGCCACCATCTCTGATATTTGCGAATAGAGAGGAGTACCTTTGAGTCCTCGGGAGCACAGTGCCAATGATACACTGCCTAAGTGAGATCACGCGTAGTTTTAGTCGCAGGTGTGTGCAAATAGTTCATTGATGTTGTCTGGTAAAAAAGCCGCCCGCAACTTCGAGTAGGTGGAACTCGAGTAAATCCGTCGCAGAGTGGCGGTGGTACCGCGTGAATGATGCGTAATTAGGTATGGTTTGGGAATGCCTAATTTTTTATTTCGTCTTCATTATTCTTATTTATTTACTGGAAGAGAAGCAGGTCCTTCAACGAGAGGTGGGACGCTGATGTGCAATGTAGAGCCTACAAATACGGTGTAGCCAGTGAACGGTTGTGCAGTGGGAGCAGGCTGTTTTTACTAGCAGAAGCTGCCTGCGTTCGCCTTGCGAGGCGGGAGTAGTTGACTGCAATTCCCTGCAGTTGCTATACGTAGCACGGTGCAGGGCTACCATCTTTGTAGGCACAAAAGCTACATTTTAGGTGAGTGCTTCTGGTGTTGATAGTACAGAGTTGCTCTTGACATCGTCACGTAACTTTAAAATAACTGGCTATATAATACATATGCGACTGTTCAACATACATATCTGTGCGTGTAAGATTAATAGATATAAATGGTTTTATTTCATAACGTTTCGCTCAACAAAGAACACGGAGCATTCATGACAATGCATATGCTTCGCATAATATTAATTACCATATTACGTGGTATAACGGGATCTGTCCATTTTTTCTTCTTTTGCAGTGTTTACATTGGAGCAGCAACACTATATATCACCTTGTGAGTGCATGCATGCTGTCCGTTATGACTAGGTCGCTCCAGGAATGACTTTAAAACAATATAATCATATATACAGCAGGAGATTGGTTCAGACGTATTGAAAAAGATAAGGATATTAACGAAAAGCAATACGTCAGGTGTTGTAAGCCGCTTAATTACTGGCGCGTTGTCTTAGGCGAATTGTTGCCAGCGTTGTCTTAGGTGAAATATTGCCAGCATTCACCACAAAAATGCACTCACTCACTCACGCACTCACTCTTTCACTTTTACACACTCTATGTACAATCCACTAGAAGAAAGTGTCCAACTCAAAGACGACAGAAGCAGAGCTAAGGAAGTCTGATTTTGTTAAAGTCATCTAATAATAGCAATTTTTTCTGTTGCTGGTGCCCATCAACTTTTTATGCTTGTTCATTTTCGTAAAAGAAGCAAGTCATAATGAAAAAATCTTTCCAAAGTCATGACAATGGTGTGGGGACAATTGTGCAATGCTCAAGTTCTCTCCGAGCAATTCATGTGGTCATAGCTTATAGGGCAGTGCAAAATGAAGCTTCGGTTGTAGTGTCGCGACTGGGTAGGTTGTTGTAATTTCACTTGGCACGCCACCTTTTTTGAAATTATGGCCCTTCGTCATTGGCGTCTTTTGACAATTTCGCGCCTTTTGAAAAGCAGTATTTTGGCATCATATCTTGCCCCAACTCTATTTTGCACTAACACTTTGTAGAATTAACAATTACAAGTGATTGTTATCTGCCGAAGTAGCTAAATGAGAGCTTCCTGCTGAATGTGTCCAATGCGCCTTTCAGTATACAATGCATCTATAACGTCTTCTGAGACCACGAGAATACTATGAGCTCAAAACATCCTAAGTAACACAAAATACAATTGCAATTGTGCGCGCATGATATTTAGCAAAAATTACAGAGAGATCACAACTTTATACACCCTTGCATGTGCACTCTGAGAGGGTACTATGTGTATGCTGAAATTTATAACATAACTTTCAACAAAAAAATATATCAAGTTAAGTCAGAATGAGTTCACTATAGCGTGGGCTAGAAATGAGCGATTTTCTAGAAATATTTTATTTAGAAGTTATATTTCAATGACTTCTTTATATCTTTAGGAAATAAGCTAGCGTACTCAACTATATCTGCGTTGTTGTGCAAAAGTTATTTTCCATCTATTAGGTAGCAAGATTCGTTGGAAATAAATTAACATTTAGGCCCGAACACAGTGAGGCACAAGAAGGTAAACACAGAGTGAGGCACACAGACACTCATAAACTGAAAAACGAAGACTTTAGCATACAGGGTGCAAGATTGAGAAATCAGAAGCAACATTTCAGGAGAAACAGAGAACCACACAGCGTGTGGTCAAAGGAAGAATGTCAGCAGGATTGACGGATAAGAAGGCAGCCTAATGAATCAGAAAAGAAACTTATGTAGCCATATTGCATTTGATATTCAAGAAAAAAAATGAACTTTGGCAGGCCATGCTTTGAGAAGGACATAAGACCGGTGGTCAGTGAGAGCAACACATTAATACCAGGAGATCAGAGCTGCGGCCTACGGCTACAAAAAGTTAGGTGTGCCAAAAAAATATAGAAATGCAGAGAAAAAAGGGGATATTTTCACCCAGGAAAGGGTGAACTGCATACTATTAGGAGGTGTTTTCTTACCGCGGTGGACAAAAGGTATACTAACATTGATAATGAAGAATTATCTTATCACGATGGTTCAGCGAACTGGGAGCGCGGGGGTAAACTCTGACACAAAGCAAAGAAGAGGCACACAGCACGAGCTGTGTGCCTCTTCTTGTTTTGTGTCTGTGTTCACCCCCGCGCTCGCAGTTCGCTGAACCATCATGAATTACCAACTAGCCCACCTTTTCATCCTATTCTCTTATCACGCCACGCGTTGACAAAGCTGAGTATCCAATCGCTGATGTCTCGT
Source organism: Rhipicephalus microplus (assembly GCF_043290135.1). Taxonomy (NCBI): domain Eukaryota; kingdom Metazoa; phylum Arthropoda; class Arachnida; order Ixodida; family Ixodidae; genus Rhipicephalus; species Rhipicephalus microplus. The sequence continues at coordinate 119,868,904 of NC_134703.1, forward strand.
CACGGCCATAGCCAGCAATAATGCTGCTTATATGGTCTTTTTGTACCTGGAATGAAGGAAAGTTTCAAAATTGGGTCCACGTTGTAAATCAAGCCTGATTTACTTCTCTTTATCATCTGTAACCTACTTTGCGACGAATTCCCAAAAATGGCGTTGTATGCTTTCTATTGGATGTTTGACCGAAGTCATGTGACGCAATAGTAGCATTTCAAGCAGCCCATCTTCCACGACGCAGAAACCACTACCGTCTAAAAAGAAAGAACAATTCTTCAATGAACAGAATATTTTGCTCTCCCCAGGCATGTTCGTTTTTTTTCTTATTCACAAAACTAAATCAATGATGCGACAAAGCGTGAGTGGGTAGAGAGAGAATCGACAACTCTTCCTTATTCGGCCTCCTGTAGAGCACAAGCCGCCGCAGAACACTGGCGCATTGATCTTGTGTGAGAGCTCCTTCTTCGATTACAAGTGACTGCAGCTCGTCCACGCTGCCCGTGGCCCAGATATCAATTAAGTGCCACGAGCTGTTTGCTCTTTCGGTGCTCTTTTCATCTTCGACCACACTCTTGACGTGTGTTCATTCGCGATGCGTAACATCTGCACACCGACAAAGGCTCACTCCTTCTGTCTCTTCGAACCAGGGTGCGCTTATGCTAGCACCATTTGCAATTTTTTTTACCTGGGTCTCTTTCCCAAGGTAGCAATATGCGCTGTTCTTACATGCAACGGTTCTATCTTTCAGCCTCGTTGCGCAAATTCCGTAGAGAGCTGAAGGTATCTTTTCACGGGCCACAAATTGCTGCTTTTCACTTCTTGCTTTTGATCCGTCTTTTTCAATTGTTAATGTTAATCACTATCCCAAGCAAGGAATATAGAAGTAGGCTACTTCGTTCATAATTAACGCGAACTATTAAACTCAAATAAGGCGAAGAACTTGATGAAAACATGAAACGCATTCCACACTATGGTAACTATTTGACCCGACCCCAAGAGCCCTTACAAAGATTCCAGATTGTCGATACTGTGAAGTGGATGCTTGGTGGGTACCACAAAAGTACAACTACAAGAAGTAAATGCATTATCAAACGTTACTTTTACAACAGTTGTCTAAAAAAGTTTTGGACATTTTCGATATATAAGAAAATTTTAGAGCATGGTGGTGATCACTAACACATTCAATGAACCAAGGTAGGTGTGAGAATTTTTCCGATTCACAGACTACGGTGCCATGTTCTTATATGGTGCGTTTTCGTATGTGAGATGCATGTCTATTTGTCGGCCAGTATTGTATACTGGTACGTTGTTTCGCGCGTCTTGACACTGCTTTCGCTGTGTTTCTCAAACTTGGAAGTTCAGACGAGCGATTGTAGGTTGTTTGCTGTGCTACGTCTTGAGCTGCTACAAGAAAGCCTTCAGTGATTTAGGAGTAATGCAGGAGTGACTCCGTTCTTCACGGAGTGTTGTTTATATATATTGTGCATTCGTCAAACTGAAAAAGAAACATATCTCTATGCTTTTTTTCTTTGCTCTCGTGAGCCTTGCCCGGAAACGCTAACGTTAATAGAATAATCCTCAAACCCACAGTGATAGTTTGCAGAGGCACTCTTCTAGTTATCACATAGATTCCTAAAAAACATGAACGAAATGAGCATGCTGAAATGTATGCATCTAAAGTATTGTGGTAGGTGGTGATATCAGAGGACTTACATCCAAAACATTATCCATAATGCCAAAGCTTTACTGCAGTTGACTTTTCTGTTACATTCATTATTTCGTTTTATCTGGCGAATATTTTATAACATTCCCATGGTTGGGCATAACTTTTTCAAACAGACTTCCCATTGACAATTTTTTCCGCTAGTAATGTGCAATAAGTTAACACCTTCACATTGGCATTTCAGATTTTATAGATAAATGTTCATAAAATAATAAAACAAAGCAAAACACGGTATTCTATTCCTTCGTCTGAGAGGACACAAAGGGAAAATACTTCCTTCTTTTCTTTTATTGGGCTTATCCATCCACGCCAGCCTTCCTCAAATTTATTTCCGTAACTAACGTATAGTTTTCCCATTCTTCCAGTATTGGGGGCACCGGGAGCTTTCCACACTTCATGTATTTTTGTATTTTCGCCGTCACCAAGTGAAGAGGATGTGTGAACACGAAATTGGGACCTTAAGCAATATGGTTGATAGTGAGTGACGTCAGGAAAGCATCGTAATAAGGTCGTTAGTTTTGTTGGGTCATTTGTGACGTCATCATGTGGTTGTGAAGTTTTCGATCACTTTTGATGTCGCTAACGACGCGGAACACTGATGGTGAATGTTTGAGTTTTATGAGGTATCGAAGGCTATCGCATTAACAAGACGGTGCTTAAATGAGATCGAATGCAGCACCACGAAGCGGCATAATCCTTAGCCAATGAGCGTGCCGCTGGCTATAGTATACCTGGTGAAAAAACTGATGGTTAACAAGTGGGCGAGGGGCCGGGAATTAACAATAGTAGAAGTTTTCGCCAAAGTAGGGCTTCACTAGCCGATTTCAAATTGCGCTTGCAAGATCCCGCACTGGCATTGTGCTCATAGAGGCTGTCTATATGATAAATGGCTCAGCGCACACTCAGATGCGTATTTCACGCACAACACCGTACTTGTGAAACTACAGATTTTGCTCTCAACCACATCTCATTGGAAGAGGTGAGAGAGAGTGAGGGTAAAGGATACTACTCCTTACTGTCTGGAAAAACTGTTTATCTCTGTATTCGCGTCCGCCAATGAGTTGCAACATGCAGAGAAAATTTTTGATGAGGAGCTGCACAAGCCAATCACAGAGACAGGCTACACTCTAATTGCGATGCACCGATCAAGCTAGAAGATCTCTTTATTTGTAGAGCATGGGACTGTGCGGGCATTCCCGTTTAGCCAGTGCGCCGGCGTTAGCTCTGTGCTTACTGTGATGTGCCACGAGTCCTAAATCCGGTTCAGGCCACACTGCTTTGCTCAGCACCCGTACTTGGCTCCCACGGTGTTGATTGCTGTGTCTTCGCTGTCCGCGCAGAAGCTCATTGCGAAGGTTCTGTTATCGTCCACCTGATTGCTGTATTACCGCGGCCGGCAGAGAGACGAGATCGTCTCTATCGAGCACCGCCTCCTTTCAAAAGAAGAGCTGATGAAGTGCTTGTCAGCGTACCCAACATTACAATGTGCGTGACTGACGGCACCCTAATGGGCAGCATACTTGAGGATAACGGTGTTGAAGATAATAATCCCCTAGTGGCTGACAAATGAGTAAAATGCTTAATTGTTATAAAAAGGCAATCTTCATTCATAAAAAGATGAATAACAGGGCCAGCTTCGCGTATTTGGGCCCATTCGGTACATATAAGGTGGATTCAAAGGCTTAAATGTAAAGGCATTGTTGCTGTATGATAGCGTTTTAACAATGCCGGCCATTTCTTGAGTTGTGTTCTGGTGGGGTAGTGATTTAGTGTTTTCTTGAGGAAAGATATACAAATAAGCATGAAGTAAAGGGTACAAAAAACGAAGAATCTTACACTATGTGGAGCAAGGCTTAAATTATGGAAGTTGGCAAATGGATGGTCCTCAAGTCGAGACTGGTTGCTCCTAGGTTGCTTCTCAGTTATTCCTAAGCTTTAGATAGGTGACGCTAAATTATTGTTATTATGCCTTTCAGCCCCCACAGGTGAAAAGAGCTTGATTGAGACAGAAAAATTGAAAGACTGTTCAGAGTTGGTTGTCTGATCTGTTACATGGCGTAAGAACAGGCGAGTAGGTGGTAAACAAAGGAAAGGCGTTGATGATGAGGAGAAAGATCATGGCAGTGAACTAAAACCTTGAATGCCCAAAAAATATCCAGTCTTCTTCGGTTCGAGTAAACACTAAACAGTCGTACACAGGGCACGGCTGTCCGAACTGACTGACACTTGCGCTAAAATTTTCCGTTCCCACATCCTCATAGTAGTAAGGGCACGCTGCATTTCGTGTAGGTCTTCCACCGTTTTGCGGTCTTCCGCCAGCTGACACTTCCTTCACCGTCCCTGAATATTCACTCGTTCTACATAGCACTGAAACACTCTGTAAAGGTGCTTGATCGAAGATGAATTGTGAAGCCGAAATGTTTATCACAGGGGTTAATCCAGATGGTTTATTGAAACTTTTTTCGATAACTGGTTCTCAATTATGCTTTCATTTTTTCAGTGGACCATAAGTGACCAGTGGAATTTGCACATGTTTTTTGGCACGTACCCAACCACAACAATAGTTTTCGCATCATGACAGACGATTTTACAGCAAATCTGTTATGAGATCACAACTCGGATCATGCGCAGCTGTCCGCCACCGCCGCGGGTGTCCGTAACCCCATAACGCGAAATTAGAAAAAAAAACCTAGCAGCAATGACACAGTGGGGCTGGAACCTGGGTCCTCTGAGTGGCCACCTAGTGTTCTACCACTGAGCTACGCCGGTTCTTGTGACTCGTTGGCAATCTTGCCTTAGGCAGGCTTATCGTCGGGAAAGCAATCGCGTTAAAACGACTTATCAAGCGTTTTCAAACAGCGAGATAACGACCAGTCATTGCATGGTGAGAATAGCGTAACGATTGGGCCGTCCAATGCTCCAACTCATTAGAATAGCTTGTTCTTGTTCCCCTATTAACTGTGGCGCATGATGCTGATGCTGATGACCTCAGATGAATGGCGCTTACCTACAGAGGGGGATGGGCTAAGAACTAGGCGGCAGGATACTTAAATGAAACTAAAATGAAATTAAAGCCAATCTCAAAAATTAGTTTAGATAGAATACTGCCAATAAACGAAGATGTTTGCTGAGAAAGCAGTCAAATGATGTCTTGTTCCTGACAGACATCGCTACGACTTATAAACTAAAGATCTGAAAAGGTTAGGGTTCACTAGTACAGTAATCTTTTTGTTGCATTGATGTAGTCATACACAGTGGAGCTTATATCCCTGTGGCAGTAACAAGACGGAGTGCCGCCAAGTGTTAAAAGTACTAGTAAGTTTACTTGTATTCCTTGTTTTTGTAATAGGGCTACTAAAATATTTTTCTCTGATTGGAGTAACAACGACAGAATCAAAAGAAATGTTCAATTGTTTCTATTTTGTTGCAAAAAAATGCACAGCGGTAACGCCTTGAGTCGAGCTTTGTTAAGGTAATAATTGAGTTGTGGAACTGCACAGCGCACTCAGGTGTAAGTGACCTCTAACTGGCGAAATACACACCACTGTTTATTCGAGTAATACCTTAAATGCTCCAATTTTTTAAATTTATCCAAATTACCTATTCCCTATTGCAAACAAGCATTTCAGAACTTTAGCGCTGTCACATAAGCCGTATCTGGCAAAACTGGGATGGTGGACTCACTCAGAGATACTGCTGCTAAAGAGTCCGCCATTTCGTTAAAATATATTCTGTGGTGGCCTGGTACCATAGCAAATGCGCATATTCACTTTAGCTATGATTCCTCATCGTCGTCAGCCACTGCATAAACATTTGACACAAAATTTCTTGCAAGTGTTTAGCCGATACCACGATTCTCAAAAGAATGATGAAAAGTAGCCTAGCGAATGCCGGCCTACTACCCAAAAATATTATTGATGCCTTAGTTGGTATCAAGTGCTTACAGTAGTTACCCAATGAGTGTTTTGAAAACGCTCTGAAAGGTCGCTCTTCTAGCTTTCGCTATGATTGTGCTGCGCCCTCCACGCAGGCCTGGAGTTTTCGCGTCACGGCAGACTTTTATTGCTGACCTGGACGTCTTAAAAGAAGTCAGGCAGATCACACGAGTTGTGGAAATCACTTCTTCGCAGAGCAGTTTGTGAGCAGCTAGGAACTTACGGCACACTTTGATCGAAGTCTTATGAGGCACATCTAATTCATTGGGTAATTTAAGTGTGCCCAAATTGTCCGCTCACCAGTGTAATCTAAATGATAGCTAGTTTACTGATGTAATGTTGGCACTTACGTTACAGTGCTGAAGTAAGTTTTACCAAAAAAATGTAGGCAGTATTCACGCCCTTCAAAACAAAGCTTCTATGAGTAACTGATTTTAGTGCTTAGAAAGACTGTTTAACGATTTAGAGCACTTCGTATTCTACTACGGGAGGGCAGGGAATCATCCTAGAGCATTGTGTCGCGACAGCTTACTTCGAAAAAAAAAAAACCGGGGTCGGCCAGAGTTCAGAAATGCTATTGTACCACAATGGGTCCTTGGAAGTGTGCCGGCTCTATCTTTTTTCGTATTCAATAAGTGTTGCTGTCTTTAACGTAGGCTCTTCAACGATCAGCCGCTAAAGATATGAGAAGGTGATGTTTTATCGAAGTCACTCATTACTTCAGCTTTCCACATTTACTTCTTTCATTTCTTGATCTTCCCATGGCCATCAGCTTCACATGACCGTCGTTGTCGACTGTAGCAACAAAATTCGCACCATCTTTCCGAAGTGAACCTTGATTGAATGCGAAGCAGCAGCGTTGCGCAAAAGTGGCTTCACGGGTGGAAGGGGGCTAACGTGGGTGCGGCGGTGAGCGCTAAAAGATTCGTTTGAAACGATAGCTGGCGTAGGTCTTGTCGTTTCTTCAGAGTAAACACAGACGTTAGACCGGAGCTGGCACGACTTTCACCTCGACTACTACTGCCTTGTGATCGGTAAAGTGCAGGGCGAGAGGTTTATGCAGACATTCGACGTCGATGTGGCACGAGGTGCAGCGAGTGATGGTTGTGGTAACGTAGCGAGTGGTGGTAGCGTCTGGTGTTGCGGGTGAACGTACGAGGGGGCAGCTTCTGGTGCGGCGGCGAACGCACGGCAGGTGAGGGAGAGCGTGACGTCAACGACGCGCAGCTGTGGCGGGGCCTACTTGGTACAGCTCTTACACCTGCGGCGAGGGGAGCGCGTTGCGGCACAATAATACAGACGCATGGAGGGACAGCGTTACAAAGGCTAGTCAGAAACTGCTTCCCGTCTAAAAGTGTTGCGCTGATGAGTGTTTGGGTGAACGTTTCATACCCGGCATGGTGCAAGGTTAGGTGGTGGAAATACACAATGCTAAACAAATAGTGAATGAAAGAAAAAGAGAGAAAGAAAGAAAGAAAAATGAAAAAATGAGCATGCTTGCATTAAATGTACACAAATCTGGGTCACAGCAAAGCTGGTGGGCGTCTAGTTGGTGTTTAGTTGGCTAGGATTTTACCCTCTCACCTTTCTCTTTCTTATTCTTTGCTGTACTATTCTATACATGACTATTCTTGTTCTCATTGGAATTGTTGAGACGTGGGCTCCAGTCAAACTCGCCGTAAATGTTCACAAAAAAATATCTCTTTCTATTTTTCTTGCTCTCTCTCTCTCTCTCTCAGTATTAGTGCTGTCGTGCGCTATAGGTATTGCCTCCTTCGCCAGCAAAATCACTGCATGTGCTCTGGGAGCTCAGCAGATTGCTATCATGACGATGGTGTTGAAGCAGATGAGAAAGTGCATGCCGATTCGAGATTATGCCAAGTTTCTACCTGAAGCTCACGGGTAACCTCGGCCATGACATCTCTGCTGTAATGTAGTGAGTAGTAGGTGGGACACGCACACACCAAGCATCGCTAGCGCCATTCTATATACAGTTAGTGATGTGGTTGCTAATCCTAGAGAGCCGTTTTTAGGCACCCGTTCTTCGATCGAGCAGCGTCACCGCCACCGTTCGTGGCGTATCTGAGAGACATGCAAAAATAAATTGGCAGAAAATACCGAAGCTCGGCTGAAATTTCTGCTCGAAGTCCCGTACGTGGCAGTCGAGTATTCTACAACAGTCACGCAAGAGTTTGAAAGTTATTTGTGAAAAGACCGTATACAAGCGTCATGTTGGGCAAGGACCCGCGGTAATTCATGTAGTATAGCACTTCAGGCAAATAAGATAATCGCCAGTCATCACGCGAAGCCGATTTCACAATGAGTGAGTGGTTTATAGCTTCCCACCCATCGCTCTGTGTTCAGCCATAGTTTTTCGTTGTAATCAGTAATATGCAGCATCAACAAAGGGTGCATAATATCTCACAGACGTGTAGCGCCTACCTCGATTATCTGGAGAAAAAAGAATCATTGCATTGTGGGCGCTGCCCTGCTTACCAAAAACTATGACTTATGGGTCGTGGATGCCTTGTAGGTGTGCCGTATTTTTCCTTAAGGACGTTTAGAACGGACTCAAGAAAAGCCACTTTTCCAGCTTTCGATGGCACTGAGCTGCGCATTCCCAGTCAACCTGGCGCTTGAGAGCGAGCCTCCGAGGCGCCTGTTCTCGCGTTGAGGGGCGTCGCTGTTGGCGTCAGCGTTACCGATAGACTGAACAAGCACAAAAGAGTGCGAACGCTAGCACCCGAGTGCTAGATGTTTTTGAGAACACATAAGGAATGGCACATTGCTATACGACCACGAAAAGAGAAAACTTGAAACACAGTTGCCGTTGCTCGAAGTTGCTCGAACAAAACCGTAAGCGACAGTATTTTTTTTCTGTCTTTATCCGCTTCTTGTACCAAAAGTTCTCCGTGCGGTGATAAACTCAAGAAACATGAGCGATACATTGGCATGACCTTTTTTGCACCTTGCGTTTGTTTTTGAGTTGGTTGTAAGTGCGATGTATCAAGGCTCACTGACCCTATACCAAGCCGTGCTGGATTCTACGCAATGAAAAGAAGAAAGTTGTTTCGTCTGCTTTTCTCTTTGTATACTGAAGGCTTGCAGCACACTTCGCCGACCTTCTAGAGCTGTAAGCGCTCGCCCTCCAAAGGAAAGCACCGTGGACGAGAAACTCAACGAGAAATAGAAGAGAAGAAATCAAACAACTGTGGAGGAAAACTGGCCAGCGGGTACTCCCATTTCTTCTTGCTTTCCTTGAGTTAGTTTTGTTTTCCTAGCCCCACATCCCATGATGTACGAGGCACTCAATAACACCTTCGACACTTTTTCGCCGAGCCAGCTGAGAGCAGAGTTATCCATCATGCTGAAATATACCCCTGCCTTCTGAAATGACTCGCAGAAAGAACGGGTATTTTTTTGTGCGTTCTTGATTCATGAGCTCAGCACATTTTGGCGTAACAAGTACTTTCTGAGACTTTATGTGCACATGTTGCGAGTACGCAGGTTTTTGGGCTATCAACGTTTCTTCAAAGTGGCACACTCACGTATCGCTCCCACATTCAAGTGTTTTAAGTTATGCTGAATCACGAATGTTTTTCGCATTTCGTGCTGTTGCTTTCTAGCGTTGAATCTATATCTTAGCCATGTGATATTTACAAAAAAACGTTCATCACCTGAGCACTCGGCATGGATGGTTATTCAGCGAAACCTAAACTTGTGGCCTGATGTTTAGCACGACCTGGGATCTATCGAAGTTTCTTTGATCTACCTTTTTCCTTTCTCTACTAGAACATTTATGAGGTGTGAGCTTCAAATTATGCGTTTCGTCATTTCAGCGTACAAACTTGTTAAGGACTCATAATGTACTTCATGGGTGATAGTGGTGGTGAAAATCGTTTACTATTCTATTTACATGGACCAGTGTGTATAGATCGTGTATGAAAGGCCCGCAATTTACAAACAGCAGAAGGAAATCGTAGCCCGGTATCCCTGTATGTATAGAGCAGTGTCTATAGATCGTGTATGAAAGGCCCGCCATTTACAAACACCAGAAGGAATTCGTAGCCCGGTATCCCTGTGTATAGCTGCGGCCACTTCCTGCGCTCTAGTCACCAATGCCGTTTGGGAACATTTGAGCATTGGTGAATAATGCTGCGCCCTAAATAGAGTTTTCTCTGAGGAGAGCCTAGCGCAGGCGCAAAAAACATTCAAATTAGTGCATGCTGACACCACTTTTCATATTTGTTTATGCGTACTCACTTACTAACGGGTCACCCGATCTTCATAACTTCTCGGCATGTACAGTGTCGGTGTAAAAACAAAAAGCCAAACGTTTCTGCGGAGGTTACTAGAGATAATCAGCCCACACCAAAACATAGTGTGCATGAGATATCTTTTACATCGATTTAAACTATACGATGCATTGTGCGTTATGTGCGTAAGGTACGCCAGAACTTCTTCACTCCGTCTTTATTCGAACATTTGTTCGGGAGGGTAAATACGAGGAACTTTGTCAACCGGGACCTCCGGTAGAGTGTTGAGATTACAAAAAAGGTTTTGATCTAGATGGCGTTAATGTCACTTCTCGCCACACCACACTAAGTTACAACCAAAAACAAGAGTACCCTGCATCATGCACCTGTAGCTGTGAATCAATGCATTTTTTTTTACGCTTGACACTCCAGTGGCCTTGCCCGCTTGGGAAGAATCCTACGTACGCACTTGTCGATGGTGTGAGAACATTATTCGAACATAGCATTTGCGCATACGCTCAAATACGACTTAAGCTGTGCTACTGCGATTTTCATTCTCAGAATGCTGCAGTGGCTGACCGGCATGTGAATGTTCGTTTTGGTTTATTTTGCTACGTCAGCATTTGCCAGTCTGGGAATGTTTTGTGATATTCGCCAATTTTCAGAATATTTTCTTGTCGGCAACTTTGATCAACGTATGTTCACTGCTTCAATATGTCCGACTGTTTCATGACAAGAAAGACGACATACGGGCGCGAGTGCAGTACATCTCGTTTATAAGCTAACTGGACAGACACGAGGTATTTTCGTTGATTTCAGTACTGTGTTTGAGTAGACATTAAAAATAGAGCGAATTGAAGCGGAAAAAAGCTCCAAGTTGTCATACCACTTATTTCATCACCTAAACAGCATCACCTAAAAAGTTAAAACACAATCGCTAAGCGGAATAAACGCATTTACATTCATAATAAAAATTAATATGTCGCTTAGGGTAAAAAGAGAGTAGGAACACAATGGTTTCCCTCTGCACGGGTCATTAAACCCATAGAGAACTTCAACTTTATTTATTTTTCACTTATTACTTGTTTTCCTTGTTTTCGAGGCAGCACTCATAAAAAAGAAAGTAGTGGAACGTACAAAAAAGATGAAGTACAGCGAGTCAGAAATAACAATTACAAAATTTTTAACACGCTAGCATTTGCCCAAAGATAATTACTGCCTTGCGCATTCACTGTCCCTAATTTCAAAAAGGAAAAAAAATGTTGTGAGAGGCATGAAAATTTCGGAAAATGTTTTGATTTCACGAACCTAAACACATGCAATATAGCAATGACCAGAGCGAAGGGATCTATTTTCTTCGAAGAAATAGTGCTGCACGGAGAACTAGGACTGCAGAAGTCACGACAGGCGCTATCCGGACGCACATTTCAAGAACGTTCCTGCAACACATACTGCTATGAAAATATATATGTTTAGCGGATATCCTTACCGTAGTTTATTTTATGAATAATTTATATTGGCTAAAACTCTTACTCGTGAACAGATATGTATGGAAGGGGCTGGTTTCCATGATTATTTTTCAGCTGTGCACTTATGTTCGAAAAAGTTAAACATGCCGAATTATTGCGGACATATTCAAGGCAGCTGCTGTTTTCAAATGCATATGATTTCACGCTGAAGCAGCGTATTCGAGGTTTAGTTGTGTTCAAGAATTGTAGTGTATCAGACTAACTGAAGAAGGTAGCTCGAAAATACCGCGACGTATGTTTTCAAGCATGCGGCTGGCATTATTCCTAATGTTTTCAGTGCGTACTGTCATCTTTACAGCCCATAAAATTTTAAAATCTAAAGATTTACTGCTCGTGGCTGCTTTGAATGGAACGCTGCTAAATGGTGAATAAGCAGACAGTTTGTGTTTCAGACCACACGCATATTCATGTGGTGTCTATCGTTTAGTCTTATAAACCATACTTCAATCCTGTTGTTCGCTCTTTTTGCAACTTATTTTTGCGTGGTTAGTGCATATGCATATAGTGTACGTAGAATAGACTAAGTGTTTGTGAGAAAAAGTATTTTGGAAAAATTGCAGTTCAGCAGTAGTTGGGAATATTTACGTTGATGCGTCCTTGAAGTCACAGAAAGAACTTGATTTGCTGCAACCACAAGATACCAGTCGAGATTCAATTGACAATATCTGGCTTAAGATAACAGCGGAGTTAAATCTTGTCTCTGACCTTTCTTGTTCTCGAGTGTTGCACGCGCTGTGTTATTACTAGTGTCATCAAGGATGGTGGGAGGCGTTTGCCAACATTCCCCGCCATTTGCCAACATTCGTGACACTCTGTTATTTCATCTTGTTAGGCGCACCGCATGGTGCTTTAGGGGACGATGATGCACACCACTTTGGTCTTGCTAGGAGGACATGCATCCTCATTGTCTGCCCCAGCAGAAAAGCTTAGAACATCTGCGTGCTCTTAGTATTGCTTCTTATCGAACTGCAAATAGGAAGGGAATTGCCCACTAATGACAAGAAAGCACAATTTAAATGTAGTCTGAGAGTAGCCATGGAAGCACAAACTAAGGGAGAAACATTGACGGCAAGTGCTAAAAAATTGTGAAAATCAAAAAAAAAAAAATAATAAACAGGCCTGCGCGGAACGCGCAGCACTTCCAGCCGCTAAGCTTGAATAGCGGCCTTTGTGCGATTTTCTGCAAATGTTTTATGCTGTGGTTGACGACAATGAAGAATTATGCCAGAAGCTTTTGTAAGTCAAGATCCGCCACATCGTCAAGGTTCTTGACTTGACTTTTGTAATGCGGGGGGAATTCCCCACAGTGAGTATGAGGCACACTTACTATAGGTGAACAGGACCAAGCTTTTGAAATGGGTTGGAGCATTCGATGAACCAATAGTTGCGCAATCTGCATTGTGTGACACCTGCTTGTTCGCTCGTTGTTCTAAAACGCTTTATTACTCGCATTAACACGATTCCTTTCACGAAATGAAGCCAGTCTAAGGCAAGTTTACGAAAGCGTCCCAACCACCATCGTGACTCAGTGGTAAAATACTGGGCTGGCACGCAGCTAAGCCGGGTTCGAATCCCATCGAGTGAACTTGGTGTTTTCTATCAGCTGATTTTTTTCTTATTTGTTCCGATAAGCAGTTATGGACACCGGCGGTGGTGGACAACAATACGGTGCAACACGCGACCATTGTTGTGATCTCATCGCTGTAAAAAGGAAGCTGTCTTCTAGCTGTAATCATAACTTGGCTACGTCTTTCGGGTCCAATTTATTACGCAAGAAAGCTTCCCCACATACAAGAAAAGAAACTGTATGTGATGATAAAGTGGGAGGGGAACACTTTAGAAAGTAACAATGAACACGCCAGGCCTGCACGAAAGGCGCAGCAGTTCAGGCGCTAAGCTCGAAGAGCGGCCTTTCAGAGCCTTTTCTAAACACTCATTGGGTAACTATACTGCAAGCACACCTGCTTGATGTTCACTTCGACACTAATAAAAATTTTAGGGCAGTAGGCCGGCATTCACTCTGCTATCTTGTGTCATTCTACTGAGAAGCGTGGTATTCGCTAAACTATTGCCCGGAATATTAGGCCAACTGTTCATTCATGTAGCTGACGACTATGAGGAATTATGCCTGAAGTGGGTATGTAGCACAGTTAATAGCTGAACAAGTACAAGCTTTTGTAACGAGTTTGAGCATTGGACGACCCACTTCTTACGCTGTTTGCATTGTGCAACAAATGCTTGCTCTTTCGCCGTGTTAAAACGCGTTATATGCCGTATAAACGCGATTGCATGTCCAAAATCACGCCTGCCCAAGGCAAATTTGCCAAGAAGTTCCAAGCGCAGTCGTGGCTCAGTGATACAATTATGAGATGGCACCCAGTGGACTAAAAGAACTTGTTGTTGGGCTAGTTGGTAGAGCGTTTCGAAAAGTTAATTTGAGCGCGAAAACTTGACACGATCACTCACACACGCAGACACCCATGCATAAAAAAAACCCAGTGGACATGGGTTTGAACCTTAATGTGTAATTGGTACTAGTTTTTTTTAATTTCGCGCGATGTGGTTACGGACACTGGTGGCGGTGGCGGTGGCGGTGTACAACTACGGCGCTGCGCGAGACCAGAGTTGTGACCTCCTAACAGCTTTCGCTGTGAAAAGGACACCCCTCCCCATCTATCCACCACAACTTGCCATTTTTCCCCGCTGGCTCCAAAATCCCACCGCTCACTTTTACGAGACCACACGCGGTACGCTAGCTCATACGACCCAGAGTCACGGTGGCTGTTTACTTGCACATGAGGGCGCTTCCTGCTTTAATCACGAGTGAATCACCACGTTCTGTGTACACTAGTGACGTTTTGTGCGCTAGGCACCTATTTCATGTTTCCTCTGTGAGAACCGTGATTGTTGGCGCTTTTAATGCAAATGATCTCCAGATGGGCAGGGACGCCTTGACAGCCTGCTGTAAAAGGTGGTTGCGAGAATTTCCCTTGTTGCTCTATAAACTTCTCTTTGAAATTGGTCATTATATTTATTTTTCTTTTGACTTTCTGCACGACTACTATAAATTTGTAGACAGGTGCGTAGACAGTGGAGAACAAGGTTAAGCACCGGCATGGCTTGGTCGTGGAATATTGGGCTGGCACGCAGTGGACTAGGGTATGAATCCCATTGTGCCCTTGATGTTTTTATTGACTTTTTTTATTTTTACGATACTGGTTACGTACACCAGCTTACTATACTGGTTACGTACACCAGGTTACGTACTGGTTACGCGTGACCCGTGTTCTTATCTCATAATAGCCTTCGCTCAAAAACCAAGGAGGCAGGAACAGCCACTCGCACCATTTATCATCACGCCAGGTGTGAAGTTCTTCGTTTTTTGGTTATTCAGTACATACGCCACTGCTGATCTCCTTTCGCGAGTAGCTCCATGGCCATGCTCCCCTAACCAATAAGAATGCCAAGATTGCCACATAGGCAAGTGGACGGCAACCAGGAACTCGCTTGGTCGTCCGCTATCTACGACGCCAGCGTAGCTCTCAGCGATCGGCCCGCCGTCCGCGATCTCCTGACGCCATGTAGACTTCTGCGATCAGTTCCCCGTCTTTCCACGCCTTCGACCATGCCCGAATTTTTTTACATATTTATTCTTCACTTCTGTTTCTGTCCTTTTTGATCCCTTCTTATCCCTCTGCCTCGTGAACCATGGCTGAGGTGTGTCACGTAGCTGTAGATAGTTGCGGGGCTAACTTTTCTCTTCTTTTCATGTGTTATGCAAAATCACTTCCCCCCCCACGACAACCAGAAGCGAGAGTGGGGAACTGCAAGAGGCACATGGAAATAAGAAAGGCAAAAAGAAAACAGCAGCAGTTGATACAGGGAAGTTCGTAACTCGCAAACCCTGCTTTTGGGCGCAGTGGATGCGTCTTTCACTTTTCACGAGCTCTTATTTGACTTCCTTTATTCTACGTCAGATGTAGCATTTACAAGCAGTGAGAGAGGCATGAACAAGTTTAAATTGGAAGCATTGGTTTGTTTCCAGCCATTTTCCCTTTTTCCTTACTTTTCACGCCTCTGCATTTTAGCGTACAAGCCTGCTTCCGCACTCATTTTCACAAAGTCTATTGGTCATAGAGCGGAACTAGGCATGTAGCAAACAAACAGTGCGTATTATTATTTAGACAATACTTTGTGAATTTGATATTTTCGGAGGGCACTTAGAGAAAGAAACACAAGACAAAAACAGTGCTATATGAAAACTTTGTTCCTTTGATAGGTTACGCAACATGGTTATGCTGTGCTTGTTTAGCACAAATGTGCATGATTTAGAGTATGATGTACTGTGCTATCAAAGAGTGATAAGCTTTCCTTGTTTCAATATATTTGCTGGCTTATTGGTTATTTTGAAGAAATAATCAACGATATAGAGTACATTGTACTCCACTATGGGAGAGCAGTAATCTGTCCCGTTAACCAAATTACACTAGATGGTGAGAACTTGGCTGTGTGTTTAGAGAAAGTGATTAACAATTAGGAATGCTTTGTACTATAGGACAGCTGAAAACCACCCAACAGTGCTTCAAAATATCACTTCTACCCAGGGGTGCGCATATGTGAAGCAGTGTGCATAATATCTTGAATCATAGCCTTCTGTATTATTCTGGTTAAACGCATTTTGTATTATTCTTAATAGGCTTTGTTCTAGCATATTCTTTTATTGATTGTCAGTGTATTCTCCGTGTTTTTATGGTGTCATGACCTGTTATCTACTTGTCTTGGTTAGGAACGTTTTAATTATCTTTTTTCTGTTCACATAAGTTTTGATTTCTTCGCATACAGCGCCGCTACTTCTGCTGTAGACTACGTCCACACGGACAGACTCTGTGAGGTCTTAGAGCGCCCCTCATCCGGCCCAATAACAAATTCCATTCCATGGCAGTTGTGGGGTGTCCGATAAAGAGCATTATTCTAGAACAATGTTTCCAATCACTTCATTAGAGCTGGGAAAAGTGGCATTTTGAAGCAGCGCGAAACCACGAAGCGGGGAGGCAAGCTCAAACCCTTTGCCGCTCACCCCGCGTAGCCTTTGCAAGCCAAATCTCTTCCCCACCTCTCCGACATCGCAACAAAAGGTCCCGTGCGCATGACGTGTTTGGCAAGCCCGAGCCACGAGCACGCAAGCGATTTTTCGGGGTCTACTGCCTGTTTAAGCGGGGTGATTCCTTCGTGGTGCGCTCGTTTGAAAACGCTGGTTTAGACGCGGTAGAATAGGTGCGCATAATGAGTGCTCGAACATGAAGTAGCAATACTTCCACTTACGGGGCTGGCACCTGCTCGATGCGCTGACGGCGGCAATACAAACGCATATGAAATGCAAGCACGTGAGCCCCGCAGCTCGTTGCAATTAAATGAAAAATGAATAAAAGACAAATAAATTCTCTCTCTGTGTCCGATATTTAACAAAAATTGATTTATGTAGTCAAGCAACAAATTACACAAGCTACCCATATCGTGCGACTGCTGGTGACGTCCAAGCACAGACGTCAACGTATAGGACCGATGCCACAGCACTTTTGTATACGTAGGCAATTTCATCGTTAATGTCACCCCCTCCTTTTTTTTGGGGGGGGGGGGGGGGCGTGCGCCTGCGAGAGGAGCGGCAAGCAGCGTTGATCTTGAAATTTGACTAGGGTGCCTTTATGTCTTAGGGTGGTGACAACTTCGATCATGGTGGCTTACAACTGGCTAAAACAGCCGCCATACTTGACGAGCCACCTTGTTGGTTCTGAGCTGTCACTCATTTACATTGAAGGCAGCGTGGGTTTCAACGAGAAGGGGGTAGTTTTTCTGTTGATATAGCAAGTTCTCAAGGCTGACGGGTTGTTTTCTGAATTCACCCGCGGTTTCGTAGAACAGGATAGACATGTTCGGGCCTCGAGTTTGTATTAAATATTGTTAAAACAGTTCCTTTCTCCCACCTGGTAGACCAACCGCATCGGCGGAGTGGGGATATTTAGGCCGCCTATATTTGAGAGGTAGAAAATCTCGATGTCCCCGTGAACGGACTTCAATGTCTGCGCGGCATTGCTGATGCAAATTCACCTTAGCACTGTAGACACCTCAAAGGCCTTCTAGGGCAAAGGTCGAAACTGTGCTGTATTACATCATGGTATCCATAACGACAGGAAAGGCAGACCAAACAACCGGGTAGTTCACGATGTTTTCTGTACACCACATAACTCCTGTTTCTCATACCCTAGGCTAATTATTGTATTTGTCCGTAATGTAATTTCCTGCAGCAAGTTTAGTTACTGCGAACGAATCTGTACAATTAACTGCTTAAAAACCTTACAAGCTGTAAGCATTGCCCGAAAATAGTAGGGCACTCAATCATATTACACCTACCTCCCCCCCCCCCTTCCAAGCCTGTATAATATATAGCTCGAAGAAAAGCAAAGGGGAGAAACAAGGAACAAACCAAGTTTTTACAGGTCATGTTTTATTGCAAACAGCATCCAAACAACATCTGGCCTTAATTTCTTCCAACCGTCCTGTTTTCTTTGCTGGAAGCTTGTGTCCTCGCAGTGGGCCTACAATAAAGCAATAACACGAAAAGTCATACGAGGCGCCGACCACATATGCGGAGTCCATACACATTTTCTTTACATGCACTAAATAAAAAATGAATTTACGATATCAAATACTCTGTGTGCCTGGTTATAAAATAAAATGACGACAAAGAAATGGGCAGATTCCACGTACAGTGGGAATCGGTGATATGCGAAGCACGAATGAGGAAGGTTGATATGTCACTTTAAGATCAGCACAGCGTTACGAGGAGGAGGTAAATTATGCCATATATGACTTCCGTATCATGATTATCATGTTTAGATGTGTCGTTTACCTTCGTCTTATATTCACGTAACGTGATACCAAATTTAGTGTATGTGGAGCTACTTCGTCATCAATTGACGTCACGTAACACCAAATTTGGTATATACGGAGCTAGAAAAATGGCCGCGAGCGCGTTATGAAGGGCCCAATATACTCCAACGTAACTTTGACGCGCGCCAACGCTGGGCAAAGCAACACTACGTTACCAAACGCGAGCGCTCTATAGACCCACTCCATGTTTGTAAACACAGGTAGGCCGATGTCAAAAGTATGGGTAAAATTATAGCAACGTCCGCACGCAACTTCTGCCATAAACGCTGATGGTTGCGACGTGCGCCAATAAAACGACATTGTGAGACGCCACAAGCGTTATAAAAGCCGTAAGTGCTAAGGGCTGCGATGCGCGCCAACAAAAACACTAAGTTGTGAGACGCGACTCACACCCAACCGCGAGGCAGTTCATCGGCATATCGTTTTTTTTTTTTTTACGGGCGAAGCTCCTTACAGCGGCACCCTTTCGTCCCTCGTAGCCGTTGTAGTAATGTGTAACAAGTATAACATTTTGACCTTCAAAGTAGTGCCGGTGTCAGATTTATTCTGTGCGTTGTGGAACAGTAAAAGATAGTGCTCAATGTACTTGCCAATGGATGCTAGGAGGGAATAAGAGACAGAATAATTCGGCTTTTAGTTAACGCGCATGCTGCGAATTTCTTAATGTTCGACAACGCACATAAGACAAGAAAGGGTTGCTATGTTATACTCGCTGGGCGTAACCTCCTATGTTTTAGAAAGGTTTAGCGAGCGATGGGCCACAGTGCCATGAATACAGTGAACAAGTATAAACCATGAACTCGAGGTGGTTAAAGGTGGGAAGTAGACACGAAGCGCAAGCCGTAAGAAAGTACGCGTGTGCCTCCTGTCGTTCACTCCTTGGAATGACCGCTGGATGGCGGTGCTTGTATATGAGGAATATATGATGAAAAGATGCAGTATGGTGGTACTTGGAGTGTTGAATAGTTGGACGAGCGGACACACAGACAGATGCATGGACGGACGCATGGATGGTTGCACATGCGGATGGACGCATGAACGGACGCAGGAGCGGATGTATGGACGAAAGCAGGGACGGACGCACGGATGAACGTGCGGACGCACGAACAAACGCACGCACGGACGGGCGGATGGACGCACGGGCGGCCATACAGACGCACGCATGGATGGACGGAAGCAAGAACGAATGGATGGATGGATGCTTCGCCCCACTATCAATCATTCACTCCGTGGATATGCTGCCATTTTTTTTCTCGTTGCTTGACTGAGAACACCACATGCACCATTGAAAACGCAGCAGAAACTGCGGTAGGCAGAGCGTCTTTTGCTTACCAAGACAACGCCACCGCATTTTCGTGACGTAAATTCAGTGGAATTTGGCTATACCCTGACGCCAGGTGCAACCAGCGTCCGTCGGTGCGGCCCGATGGTGAGCTGTGTGAAATTCGACATGCTGCACTTCGTGCCGATGCGTTACTAAGACAGCACTGCGTCTGCCTCTTTTCATGATGGAGGGACGCCGGAGTCCCTGAATAGCGCAAGTGTCAAAGCAACGCCGCGCGGCGCGCGCCTGCGAGTATATGGCAGGACCAGCGCCTGGCGTGTCAATGCCGGCGTGCGCGTGCATCGGGTCACGACGAAACGTATTGGCGCCTTCACTGTGGCATGTAACCATGTTCTCACATCACACGCATCTCATGATCATCAGATTTGCACCAGTCACATACCTTCGCCATCCATTTACGTCACGTAATACCAAACTTGCAATATGTGAAGCTAGCGAAACGGCCGCGAGCGCATCATGAGTGTGACACGTAGTCATGCTGTTACATGACACGAATGTCGTGATTGTCATAAGTGAATGTGTCATTTACCTATAACTTCCGTTCGCGTCACGTAATACCACATTCGGTACATGTGAAGCTAGCGAAACAGCCGCGAGTGCATCATTAGCGTAGCATGTAGTCAGGTTGTTACATGATATGCATCTCATGATTAGCATGTTGAACCAGTCGTATACATTTGTCATTCATCACGTACCTTCATACCAAATTTGGTATATGTGACGCTAGCGAAATGGCCACCAGCGCATTATGAGCATGGCATGTAGTCATGTTGTTACATGACACACATCTCATAATTAATGGCATGATTTGGCCGCAAAAGAGACACATACAAGAAAAGGAACACTCAAACGACAAGCACAGGCGGCACTTCCAACTAAAGCAGACTGGGTGCAGACCCAGACTTAAGTACGAAAATATAGACATGCGCAGTCTTCATACAGCCCTACGCTATCCAACAATCAAACAATCTTGTCTCCGAAGCATACAACGTCACCGACGGTTCACTGATACAGCTTTCACCTTTCTTTTTAATGTAATAGGCTTCCATCATCTCACGCGCAGTTTTGTACCTGCTTCTACCCAGAATCTTAAACTCATTAAAACGTGGTACACACCCACAGGCTTTACAGTGCATAGGCAAATGCGCCAAGCCATCGTTCATTAAATTTAATTCGTGCTCCCTAACTCGTTCATTGATGCAGCGCCCGGTAATCCCGATGTACGAGTTGCCACAAGAAAAGGGAATCTCATAAACAACGCCTTTTGCACATCTCCCGTACATCGTGGCGTGTTTTTTTCCGCAACCTTGACGGCTCACCTCCACCTCCCGAGCAGTTCTCAGGCACAGCTGAGCCAGCTTCATGGGCGCGGAGAAGGCGACAGGTACCCCATACCGGCCTGCAACCTTTTTCAGGTTGTGGGAGACCTTATGAACATAAGGAATCACTGCAGGTCTTACGGTTTCGGTTCTTTGTTCCCCCGTGGCAGCTCTAGTACCATCACCTTTAGCTTTCCGCAAAAGCGCTTCAGAAACAGCTGTCAATAGCGAGTCAGGGAAATTCGCAGCTAAAAGTCGCTGGGTCTGGTTTTCGAATGATGCCTGCATCATGTGCGTGCACGATTTCTCGAGAGTAGATCCCAGGCAGAGCGTAGCTATACCACGCTTAACTATTTTCGATTGGCAAGAGTCATACGGCATTACACCTTTCTTGGCGCGAGGAAAATATTGCCAGCACGTTTGCCCGTCATGGAAAGTTAAGCGGAGATCTAAAAATTGCAGGGTGTTACTTTGCGGCAGTTCTTGTGTAAAAACGAGTCCTTTCCCGTGAATCCTAAAAATATTTAAAATGTCATCGCAGCGCGTCAAGGAGCCCTGTCTGTTAAAAAGAATTAAAAAGTCATCCATATACCTAAAAACTTTGGCAACGTTCAAGGCGCTATGCAGATTAAAAGCTTCATGGAGCGACCTGTCAATACTAGATAAAAATATATTGCACAGCAACGGAGCAATACAGGATCCAATGCAAATGCCGCGTTTCTGCAGAAAAAGCTGCTTGTCGAAAGATATAAAAGTGCTACGTAGGTAGGCTTCTAACAGAGTTAAAAAGTCGTCTATCGTTACACCTGCCGTATTTTGAAAGGGTATGGCGCCACTTTCTTCTATGCAGGATCTCACCGCAAAGAAGAGTTCATCATGTGGAATAGAATAAAAAAGATCTTCCACATCTACTGAGAAGCCATTGTTGAGCGAGTGCTCATTATCTCTCAAGAACTGCACTATGTCTTTTGAACTGCTAGTGAAGAAGGGGTCCTTAATCTTAACGCACTTCAGCACCTTCTGTAAGTGCTTACTAAGTAAAAGCTGCCATGTGTCCCGTTCACTCACTATACTTCTGAAGGGTACCTCAACTTTGTGTGTTTTTGCGCTGAAGAATACGTTTAATGCCGTAGCTTTCATTTTTCTAATATCTGTTGCTAACTTTTGCAACTTGAGGTCTTTACATAACTTGGAAACCTTACTCTTAACCTTTGATTCAGACTTCTTAATCTGAACAAAATTCTTTCTTATAGCCTCTGCTGACTTCAAATTAAACATTTCTCGTGGAAGCACTACAAAACACCCTTCTTTGTCAGCTTCCAATATGACAATATTCTTTTCCCTACACAACGCTACTGTCTTTCGCATAACCTCAGTTTTATGACTCTGCCTGGTACCAGAAACACATTTTTTCAGGCTATCTACACCATCTAACAGACACCTCTCCTTATCCTCTGCCGAGGCTTTACTAGCCACAAATCTGTTAAGTGCCGCTAGTTCATGCACAGGAACACTGGCATCGATGCAATACTTGGGTCCCTTGGAAAGAAGCGTTGCCGAGTCCTCCGGTAGGCTCACGTTTCCTAACATTACCACATTTGATGACTTCGTCGTTGATTTACTGACCTTGTTAATTTTACAACATTGTCCAATGATTTGTTTCCACCAGTATTCCGTCATATGATGGATGATGCGTCTGGAGGTTCTTAACTTCTCTTCCGCTACCCATGAAACATCATTCTTCAGGTGCACAATGCGTAGCCAGTCGTGAAGTAAGCGTACTTGTCTCCACAATTCTGAACGCAGAATTTTGCACAGCCGGGCATTGTGGCCCTTAGAAGAAGCAACATGGCCAAAGAGGGAACTCACTTCAGGTGGCGTAAGTCCTTTGCGTATGCAGAAACCGATGTATCTTACACGGCAGGTAGTTGCAACAATGGAACTGACGATGATGTCGACGTTTGATAGGAAGTCCGGAGAAGACACACACGAAGAGAGGCCAGTTGCACTAGAAATATATTGTAATAATACTGATTGTTGGCCTAGTTGGTATTTACTTAATGGCATGATTTGGCCGCAAAAGAGACACATACAAGAAAAGGAACACTCAAACGACAAGCACAGGCGGCACTTCCAACTAAAGCAGACTGGGTGCAGACCCAGACTTAAGTACGAAAATATAGACATGCGCAGTCTTCATACAGCCCTACGCTATCCAACAATCAAACAATCTTGTCTCCGAAGCATACAACGTCACCGACGGTTCACTGATACAGCTTTCACCTTTCTTTTTAATGTAATAGGCTTCCATCATCTCACGCGCAGTTTTGTACCTGCTTCGTGAGCCTACCGGAGGACTCGGCAACGCTTACGCCACCTGAAGTGAGTTCCCTCTTTGGCCATGTTGCTTCTTCTAAGGGCCACAATGCCCGGCTGTGCAAAATTCTGCGTTCAGAATTGTGGAGACAAGTACGCTTACTTCACGACTGGCTACGCATTGTGCACCTGAAGAATGATGTTTCATGGGTAGCGGAAGAGAAGTTAAGAACCTCCAGACGCATCATCCATCATATGACGGAATACTGGTGGAAACAAATCATTGGACAATGTTGTAAAATTAACAAGGTCAGTAAATCAACGACGAAGTCATCAAATGTGGTAATGTTAGGAAACGTGAGCCTACCGGAGGACTCGGCAACGCTTCTTTCCAAGGGACCCAAGTATTGCATCGATGCCAGTGTTCCTGTGCATGAACTAGCGGCACTTAACAGATTTGTGGCTAGTAAAGCCTCGGCAGAGGATAAGGAGAGGTGTCTGTTAGATGGTGTAGATAGCCTGAAAAAATGTGTTTCTGGTACCAGGCAGAGTCATAAAACTGAGGTTATGCGAAAGACAGTAGCGTTGTGTAGGGAAAAGAATATTGTCATATTGGAAGCTGACAAAGAAGGGTGTTTTGTAGTGCTTCCACGAGAAATGTTTAATTTGAAGTCAGCAGAGGCTATAAGAAAGAATTTTGTTCAGATTAAGAAGTCTGAATCAAAGGTTAAGAGTAAGGTTTCCAAGTTATGTAAAGACCTCAAGTTGCAAAAGTTAGCAACAGATATTAGAAAAATGAAAGCTACGGCATTAAACGTATTCTTCAGCGCAAAAACACACAAAGTTGAGGTACCCTTCAGAAGTATAGTGAGTGAACGGGACACATGGCAGCTTTTACTTAGTAAGCACTTACAGAAGGTGCTGAAGTGCGTTAAGATTAAGGACCCCTTCTTCACTAGCAGTTCAAAAGACATAGTGCAGTTCTTGAGAGATAATGAGCACTCGCTCAACAATGGCTTCTCAGTAGATGTGGAAGATCTTTTTTATTCTATTCCACATGATGAACTCTTCTTTGCGGTGAGATCCTGCATAGAAGAAAGTGGCGCCATACCCTTTCAAAATACGGCAGGTGTAACGATAGACGACTTTTTAACTCTGTTAGAAGCCTACCTACGTAGCACTTTTATATCTTTCGACAAGCAGCTTTTTCTGCAGAAACGCGGCATTTGCATTGGATCCTGTATTGCTCCGTTGCTGTGCAATATATTTTTATCTAGTATTGACAGGTCGCTCCATGAAGCTTTTAATCTGCATAGCGCCTTGAACGTTGCCAAAGTTTTTAGGTATATGGATGACTTTTTAATTCTTTTTAACAGACAGGGCTCCTTGACGCGCTGCGATGACATTTTAAATATTTTTAGGATTCACGGGAAAGGACTCGTTTTTACACAAGAACTGCCGCAAAGTAACACCCTGCAATTTTTAGATCTCCGCTTAACTTTCCATGACGGGCAAACGTGCTGGCAATATTTTCCTCGCGCCAAGAAAGGTGTAATGCCGTATGACTCTTGCCAATCGAAAATAGTTAAGCGTGGTATAGCTACGCTCTGCCTGGGATCTACTCTCGAGAAATCGTGCACGCACATGATGCAGGCATCATTCGAAAACCAGACCCAGCGACTTTTAGCTGCGAATTTCCCTGACTCGCTATTGACAGCTGTTTCTGAAGCGCTTTTGCGGAAAGCTAAAGGTGATGGTACTAGAGCTGCCACGGGGGAACAAAGAACCGAAACCGTAAGACCTGCAGTGATTCCTTATGTTCATAAGGTCTCCCACAACCTGAAAAAGGTTGCAGGCCGGTATGGGGTACCTGTCGCCTTCTCCGCGCCCATGAAGCTGGCTCAGCTGTGCCCGAGAACTGCTCGGGAGGTGGAGGTGAGCCGTCAAGGTTGCGGAAAAAAACACGCCACGATGTACGGGAGATGTGCAAAAGGCGTTGTTTATGAGATTCCCTTTTCTTGTGGCAACTCGTACATCGGGATTACCGGGCGCTGCATCAATGAACGAGTTAGGGAGCACGAATTAAATTTAATGAACGATGGCTTGGCGCATTTGCCTATGCACTGTAAAGCCTGTGGGTGTGTACCACGTTTTAATGAGTTTAAGATTCTGGGTAGAAGCAGGTACAAAACTGCGCGTGAGATGATGGAAGCCTATTACATTAAAAAGAAAGGTGAAAGCTGTATCAGTGAACCGTCGGTGACGTTGTATGCTTCGGAGACAAGATTGTTTGATTGTTGGATAGCGTAGGGCTGTATGAAGACTGCGCATGTCTATATTTTCGTACTTAAGTCTGGGTCTGCACCCAGTCTGCTTTAGTTGGAAGTGCCGCCTGTGCTTGTCGTTTGAGTGTTCCTTTTCTTGTATGTGTCTCTTTTGCGGCCAAATCATGCCATTAAGTAAATACCAACTAGGCCAACAATCAGTATTATTCTCATAATTACTCTGTTTGCACCAGCCGCATACCTTCGTCATCCAATCACGTGCCGTAATACCAAGTTTGGTGTATGTGACCCTAACGAAAGGGGTGCGAGCGTATCATGAGTGCGGCAGGTAGTGTTGTTAAACGACACGCATGTCATGATTTTCATGTTAGGGTCTGTCGCTTGTGTACGCCATGCAATCATGTCATACCATACCAGCTTTGCAACATATCATGTGAACGAAAACACCTCACAAGCAGCAAGACCATAAAATGTAAATCATGACATTCATGACATACATATGTCTAGGTATTTATGTTATAACTACTTGAATATGCTCGCCATACAGTCATAAAATGGCATGCCCAGTTTGGTATCGGTCTATCAAAATGGCCAAGAGAGCTAAAAGCTGCAGGCGGCTAGATAGATAGATAGATAGATAGATAGATAGATAGATAGATAGATAGATAGATAGATAGATAGATAGATAGATACGCTTAAAGGCACCAAAGTTCCCTAAGAAGTGCTTCGCATTTAAAATGATGCAATACATAGGACATATTTGAGTTATGGACTAACAACCGACTTTTTTAGTGCACATATACTGCACCGTTTAGAACCAACAGACACACAGAAGTACGGACGGGCACGAACAGTAAATCTTTCACATTCAATGCTATCAAGGAGAGATCCTTTTTGCGATTATTGAGCGGGTGTTGGTGTGGTTGCGCGTATCATTGAAGGAATGAACGAATACCCCAATGCAAGCCGCACAAAAATTAGTTGTTTTGCAATGCCCCGCGTTATGCGCAAATAAAGTTTTCTTTCTCTTTCTCTCTTACTAAAGGCAAAACCCGCGCTGACGACAAAAATGCATGCATTCTCTGGTTTCCCGCCCACACACCCGTCGACCACACGGAGATCAATCTTAATGAGGTCGCGCACGACGTGGCTCAAGGTCTCACGTTTCGGGCCACATCAGTGGTTGACACCACCCGTATGGACTCCCTTGTGAAGAAGTGGAGGATAGACTTACCAAATTCAACGACATTACCCAATAATATAGACTTCAACGACGGGATTACTCTCCGCCTCATCCCAATCTTAACCGGGCCCAGACCGTTCAATGGTGGCAATTACAAACAGGCACCTACAATAATTTTATAATTATGAAACACATTCACGCCAAATTGTAAATGACCAATTCGTGCAAGTATTGTAGTAATAGGGCCACACTAGCGCATATTCTCTGGGAGTGTCCAGCACTGATTGGCAAAACGAGAGACGCGGCCTCCAATGAGGACCTTCGTGAGCGTCGGCGGACCGCACTGCTCAAATCAGGACTAGATCATCAACTCTGGGCGATCCATCAGGCCAAAGAAGCTGCTGAGAGACATGGCCTCTCAACCAGACCCTAGTTTGGAACCCAGTCCGGTAACCTGCTGGAAGTGAATGAAGTTGTTCACTCTCTCTCTCTCTCTCTCTTGCAACTGTGTGAGACTACAAGAGTCTACAGAGAACGCGTTCGTCGGCTCGTCTGTCTACCTCTGCAAATGCCCTTCCTCAGCGACCAAGGTGAACGTGCAGGAATGCGGATATCTTCCAGCAAAGAAAGGCGCGAAAGTGAGCGTCTGTAGGTGGTTTACAAGCCTGGCGTGTTCCCAGGAACATCATCACGCTCCTAATCAACCTGCGTACTCCAAATGTGTAGCTTTGTTAAAACAGAATTAGTGTAAGGCAATTTCATATACAAAAGTGGGCTTACTTTCAACGGCCTTAACTGAAGTTGCCAAAATCTTTAATGCTTTCGTTCACTCCACCTTGATATGCGAATCTTCATTTCATGTTGTACTAACAATTGTGAAACAAATTTACCGCACCCTGTATGTATATTTGAGGTTCAGTCTCTTCACGTAACCTTGACTAAGAAAGTAACTGAAGAGAGGCTTCCCAAATATTAACCAAAGACGTATCGAATCATTCTGTCTATGCCTTCAGCGTAGATGCAGATCTTCGTACGTCAATTTCGATAACACAACCGAAATGTTGCTCTTGTGACTTTGCTTTTAAACTGCAAAGTACTATCTCTAAGTTCTGATTCAGAGTGTAGATTCGCTTCTCCATTCCCGCCCCCCTCTCACCACAAACAGCAAAGTCATAAAACACCGGCTCTCTCTTTGTTCGACTACTTTTTCTTGAGCCTAATATTACATCTTATTATTCTTTCATGAGTGTATTATTACTCTTCCCTGCAAAGAATACATAAATAAAGTTTGGCAGATCCCACGTACCTTGGAAATCAATGTCATGCGAAGCATTCGAATGAAACGTGATTGTGTATAATTTTTTTCTTGGACGAGACGTTATCGAATATCACTAAATATATGTACAAATTCACACTCAAAAGTGCGGTAAACAGCCAAGTATGTATTGTATTAGCAGTTCCTTACAATGTCGTAACGATACCAACAACAACAATATGAATATTAGGAACTCCATAAACGGTAAGCTGCTATGAAGCACGGGTTTCCGTGCTGGTGCACACGAGGATAGTCACCCTCAACATTGCTTACTTCAGTAGATGGCGCCTAGCTACAATTTAGGTTAATGCGACTTCACGGCTGTATCATTGGAGAACATATGTAATGTTTATTAAATCGTATAGCCGCTAGTGCTACCAAAATGGACGTTACACGAACGTTAGGGTCGATTTAAAAAGTTTATCCCAGGCCTTGCATGGCTTTGAGATTCATTGCCCCGTGGAATGCTTGGGTTCGATTCCTTCCGGGACGGTGGTATCTATTGTTTCCATTGGTCCAGTCAACGTTGCCCATTGCAGCTTTTTCTTACCACTCAAGCGATAAAGTCACCTATGCGTGTTCTCGGCCTTCCTTGTAGATATAAAGTGTCCATTCCCTGTGGCACATAACCGAATACTAGTGGCACGCTCAGCCCCCGTGTATGTGCCACTGTTTGGAATGTTTTGAGGATATACGTGACCAGGTAGGGACATTATTCATGTCATGACCAGCCAGTCGTATTCGACAAACAATCTCGCCCTCCTGTACTAGTTTTCGCGTATCCCAAACTATTATATGAGCACCCAAACGTAGGCGAATAGATAGATAGATAGATAGATAATATATAGATGGATGGATAGATAGATAGATAGATAGATAGATAGATAGATAGATAGATAGATAGATAGATAGATAGATAGATAGATAGATAGATAGATAGATAGATATAAAGAGTGCTTGCGGTACGCAAAGAAATGCTTCGCATTTTAAATGCGCTGCATGGGTATCATCTGTTCCATTAATGTGACTTGTTCATGCCGTGGTAGTTTGGCCTGAAAATTGTACAATCCAACAACCCTCTCTTACAGACGATGAGAAGCAGTGTTTATTATTGCTGACGACATGTACGGCGCTGTTCAGAATACTGAACTCGGCTCAAAATTGTCTTTTTCTGTGCCGGTGAGATATAATCTTTGTCAATCAAGATGGAGATAGGGAAAGCAAGTTCAGGCCCCAGATAAAAGTTTTCCCCTTCAAAATTCTGCCGTAGCCTACGCCACTAAAGACAAAACATAATCATCTTCCTGTTGCACAGCAGCAAAATAATGCAACATAAGTGTGAGGTGAAGTAGGCCTGTGAGTGGTAAAATTGGCAAATTTATTTGTTTTGCACTACCGCAACGGGTGACTACCGACCAACTTGGTGTTGTTACTTCACTGACTCAGTTATATTACCCAACAACCCGCGTATGTGGACTTTTTACCTGCAATAGCTGAACTTTCTTGACCACATATTGTTGTAATTACGTATAACATTCGGTTCGCAGTAATCACAGCAGTCGTTACTCTGGCGTGGTATTCCGTTTGTCGTATTTTCTTGAAACAAGCTGTGTCAGAAGTTTGTGGATCCCCTTTGTTTTCATTTATTTATCACAACTATATGCAAAGTGATTATTCCCTCGCTTTTGAAATCATTTAATTCTGAACCTAAAGCAATGAATTCACTGGGGTATCCTTTAGGACGTATTGGCGGAAAACCTTGTTAATGGACAAAAAAAGTGCGCGAAAAGCGTAGCCCAGTCACAGGGAAAGCTAGAAGAGCGGTATTTCAAAGCACATTCAGAACACTCATTGGGTAACTACTGCAAGCACACTGCCTTGACACCCACTATGGTATTAGTAATTATCTTTTGGGCAGTAGGCCTTCATTCGCTATGCTATTTATCGTCATTCTTTTGAGGAGCGTAGTATCCGCTGAACACTTGCAAGGAATTTTGTGCCATTTGTTCAAGCAGTTGCCGACGACGAGGAGGAATTATGGTTGATGTGGGTATGCGGCAAAGATAATAGGGGAAGGAGAACAAGCTTTTGTAATGGGTTGGAACATTGGAAAGCCCACTTGTTACACTATTCAAATTGTGTGACGACTGGTTGTTTTTTCGCTGCTTTGAAGTGCTTTATAAATCGTATTCACGCGATTGCTTTCGCGACATCAAGCCGGCCGTAGGCAAGTTTGCAAACAAGTCGCAGGTACCAGCGTAGTTCAGTGTTATAATGCTGGGCTGGCAGCCAGCGTACCCGGGTTCAAGCCCCACTGCGTCTTTGGTGATAGGTTTACCAACAAGTCACAAGCACCGGCGTAGCTCAGTGGTAGAATACTGGACTGGCACCCAGCAGACCCGGGTTTCAAGCCCCACTGTGTCTCTGGTGACTGTCTGTCTGTCTGCCTGTCTGTCTGCTCGTCTGTCTGTCTGCCTGTCTGTACGCTCCTATCACGCTAGAGCATACATCGTACGAACGGACAAACGCTTCGCCTAACTCATCATCATTCCCTCTGGAGTATTCTGTGAATGTTTTTATTATACGAAAACCACTAACACAAACTAATAATATCTCCAAGGACATGCACACACAACATCATCTCGTGAGTAGTTCTTAAAACTTACTAGAAGGGGCTACCACAATATTCAGCTACGAGGGAATGACTCACTTTAAAGAGCTTCACCCCTTAAGAGGCAAACCCCGTCAATCCAAAAGCTTGTTTACTCTTCAACCTAGTTAAGTCGCGTTTGTGGTGCCTGTTTCACCGGATACTTAAAGCCTTTAGTGACACCAAACTGCGGAACATCACCACGCACAATGGTGTCCCCAAATCGACCTATACTGTACTCCTGAACGGCCTAGATAGCGAGGTTCCTATGCGGGAGCGCATGACCACGTTCTCGTTCGACCGCTCGCCGTTAGTGGTGCTATCTATAACTTGTTCGTCTGCTAATCTATGGCTCTTTACACTGCCCTGGAGTGAAAACTCCTGCATTCTGTGATAAAGTACCAGCTTATACGTGACTATTCCGGCAAACTTTAGACGGCTGGTCAAGTAAGCTACTCAAGGCAGCCAAGTATTTATTGCATACTCATTGACTAAGATGGGAAGCCTTAGACTTGCATAGTGTAAGAAACCCTTTGTGGTGTCACGTCCATTTATTTGCAATGAATTCCAGATCACTTCTATAGTATATTTATTTGCAAAGTATTTTGCATTTTTTCATTACAGTTACACAATATTAACCCTCTGGCGGCCGAAATACGAGTACGAACGCTGAAGCTGACGTCGGCGAACAGGTGCTGACTGGCGCCACACCACTGGTAGGTCTTGGCTCTAGTGGCAGTAGGTACGAACTAGACGTGGGTAGTGAACAGGGGATATCTTGGCAGGTCTGGAGTGCCGTAGGTCATGGTCCCGACACGTCATCTTCAACTTCAGCTTACCTTGATGACTCTATTCTGCGATTATAAACGTCTATGCACGCTCCTCGTCCCACTGAACCGAGCGTATTGTAGACAAGTTAACATTAAACCGTGGTCTATCGCACACCTTGCATGAACGTCCGATCTCAAGCGCGCGAAACGTGCATACAAATATAGAATCGGCTTCCACAGTAGAATCGAGAACTTTTCGTCGCTTGTGCTCGGTTTGTCCTACTCCTTGCACACAATGCCGGGCCTGTGTTCTTGCCACTTCTTGTCGAGCATATTAAAATGCTTCCATAGTCACTGTTCGTTTCACTACTGCTTCGTTGACGAAGAACTCTAGAGATATTCGGCGTGGATTGTTACGCCCTTGCTCCGAGAACTTCGAGCCTCGAGGTTTTTTGTAGATTTTGGGGATCTTCAAGGGACGGCTCATGGCTATAGACAGCCCCGGCACGGCTTAGCGTAGCCTTTTCTCATGGTCTCGCGGACAGGCACATGCGGAGATCTTTATATAACATATCTAGTGACAAAAAATTCAATCTTTTCCACAAGGTGCATGCGGCGTTTTCCCACTGGTATTCGGGTATGCCTTCCAGCTGATCGACAACCTAAATCATCAAAGCCTTTTAAACATTACCTCGACAATGCGAAAGAGTCCATGTCACCGAAAGTGCACTGTGGTGGTTTGTGTTGCTATCGACGGATAACATCCCGATGGAAGCAAAGAATAAAAAATCCCGTAAGACTTGAGGTTAATTCAGGCATTGACGTATTCAAAGCAATAGCAATGCCAGTTCCTCTCACTGTATCGAGAAAAGCTCTATTTACGTGTAATATTATGAGAACGTCAATTGGAGTAACGAATACTTCGCCAAAAGTTGTTACTGGTTGACTGTTTCGCATGAAATCGGTTACCGCAATGCGTGGGATCTGACAGATTTCTTCACTTAAGAATTGTTTTACCAATGCAGGTAAAAGGAAGGAGACCATGACTTATTGGTAAATTACATAAATACATACAACGCACTAAGAGCCAAGTTTCGTGCTGCCGCACAGTTTGTACTGAATAGGTCATGACGACTTTTATCTACGGTGCTCCCGCCGTACCTATTCTTCGAGACATACTGTGTCCTTTATTTAGGTCGGCATGGAAAAGTTCTTTTTTCTTGTGTAATCATTACTACTCTGTTGTGTATTTGTAATAAATAGTAAAAGTGGTGTACCCATATCAAACGACCGTGTGAGTTCCAATATGCCAACTATACGTAATGGAAGACAGCCCTTTGTGTGAGATCTGTATCTTATTAGTGTGTAGTTGAACGTTGACGTAATAAAGAGTGTTCTACTTTAATATAGTTTTTTTACGTTGAAATACTGGTCAACAAACTATTTTCTCACTAATTTTGCTGCTCCAACAGATTTGTTACTACGTGAACGATGCTCCAAACAAACTACTTGAAAAGTCGTAGTTTCCAGAAAACACACTAACAATAAGTGCTGCTCTGAGAATGAAGGATTGAAAAGGACATTGTCTGAAACATTCAATAAACTTCCTAGTACATCAATCTGGTCACATGCATTGGTTTGAACCAAAATAAAAGACCCGTACATGATAATAACTTCATAATCATACGACAATGAGTTAATAATAAAATAAATAATGCATTTGCAAGGTCCTTGGAAAACTTTCATAGCAATGTTTTTTTTTTCTGTAGGAATGCTCTTGAGAAACATTGAGAAACATCAATAGTCTGTTCGCCTCTGCAAGCAATCTAAAGTCAGTCGGTGGTATGGGTATACGGCATTCCTCGTTTGCGCATTAAGCAATGAATACTGTGGCGCACTACGCAACGATTTAATTACCGGAAATCGAAGTTTCGCCAGACAGCGTTGGCACAAACCGAGCCCGGCTGTCTGGAACCGGGCTACAAAAAGAGCAGAAAAAGAAGCATACGCCCCCCGTCCCCCCCCCCATTCTCGGTAATCGCGTAGAATCACGTCATGTAGCGAAAAGAATTAAAAAAAATGATAATTTATGCCAATAAGATCAATTAATTGGTGCCCCCAAAATACATTTTTTCACCCTTACTCTGCGATGATCGACTAATGTAGAGTACTGTTTCTAATCTTTCGCGTGAGGCATTTAGCCATACCCTAAAACCAAGCTTTTACGCTCTATGGTTTCTCCTAAAGTGTGATTAATTGTAAAGCTCAACCCACTTCCGTGAACCTAACTACTGTTGAATTACAGCCGCTAAGAAGCAACAGTGACCGTCAGCATCTGTAAGCAATATAAAGGGTATTTCAAAAAATGTCCACTAGTATTTTAAAATATTACAGAAGAATTACAATTTACAGAAATACCGAATTCCAGATCCACATGCTACCACCAGCATTCCCTGCACGGTGACACAAGGCAACTTCAGATGCGCAGAAACATAAATAACAGCAGTAAATAGGGAAATCAACACAATTAACTTTATAACCTGTGAAATGGAGCAGTCGAGTCCAATGGGCTAGTTAGGTCCTTCCTGCGCATAGTCCATAGCCACTTTGAAATTTCTGAAAAGCAGTCACTGGTAATCACCGCGGGGCGATGATTCACTTCGATGATTAACCGTTCACTTCGAAAAGCCCTTCATGACGACACTGTGTTGTTCGTATCCGAGGAGGAGGGTAAGTGAGCATCGCTAAGCGACGATGCGGCAAGAAAGCGTTACCAAGAAACGAAGTATATCTAGAAGGCATTGGGTTCGGGCTAGTTGGTACTGATCCATAACTTATGTAAGCGCTAAAAGCACTTACGTAAGATGAGCAAAGAACACAGGACAAGCGCTACTTTCAACTGAAGTTTTATTGGAACATATAATGGTGTATCCTCCAGAAAGAAAAATCATGAAAACAAGACAAGAATACAAGACCAATCAAAAAAGATCATGCTTTAACTTTGCGGAATTCATTTGTGCCAACACGTGTTCAGAGCGTATTAGTTGTGTTAGCTAATATTTTGTTAGATAGGATGTAGAAAAAAGTTAGCTGATCGGCCTCAAACTTTTCACGCCCTTGGCGTCACCTTTCTTATGAATTGATATGATGTTGCCATTCTTTAAAGATTCTGGTGCCCTTCCCGTCAAAAGACGCTTTGTATATATGGTAACCTGTCTTTCTAACACAGTTTCTCCACCATGTTTCAGCAGGTCCGCTGTCACCTTTTCCTCAAGAGCGGCATCTCTTTTTGGCATTTCTTCTAAGACTCTCAATACTTTCCCTGTCGTTACTGGTAGGATGTCGAATTTTTCTAGACAACCAGGATGATATCGTGTTACGATATCATCCTGGTTGCTTCAGCTTCTGTAAAGCTCTATGAAGAACTAATCCGCCACCTCAACTATCCTATCCATATTGGTTACGACATTGCCTTCCTTGTCGCTTAAGTGAAACATCGAATTTTAGCCTATCCACAAGTTTGTCTTCGCAGCTTCCAGGCTTCTGCTGCTTTTTACAGCCTCCTGATTTCTCTCCATGTTATACCTTCTGATGTCGGCTACAGTACACCTATAGATTCACTTCAATATCTTCACTAGCTCTATTTTGTCGTTTACATTCGAGGCTTTCATGGTTTTACGTCTCTTAATAAGATTTTTCGTCTCCCGAGAGTTTGCCAGTGCCATCGCTAGTGACGGTATCTCCCACTTCCACTGCTTTGATGATACCAGACGCATTATTGTTCATTGTGTCAAACCTAACGTTGGCTACCTCGTTGAGAGCTGCAAATCTATTCTGAAGCAAAACTCTGAATTCTTGCACTTTTATTTTCACCGCTAGAATAATATTTGGGTTTTTACGTATCAGTTTATGACTTTGCTTTTTTAAATCAACGTTAACACGCGCTTTTACCGTTCTATGGTCAAAGCATGGAATCTTACCAACTACTTCTACATCCTGTACGATGCCTTGGTGGGCACACAGACTGAAGCCTATTTTATTTTTTAGTTCAACCACTAGGGATTCGCCATGTCCATTTATAGTTAGCCTATTTTTTGCAGAAGGTTTTCAAGATCCGTAAATTATTAGGTTTTGGGATATCTACTGTTAACTTCTGTCTGGCATCTCTAGAGCCGATAAAATATTCCTTCACTGTGTGGTCTGTGGCTTAATTCTCGTCTACTTTTCCTTAAAGTCGTTCATCAGTATAGTGTGCTGTGTCATTACGTTTGTCATTGGCTAATGTACGTCTTGGTACAAGCGTTCAGTCAAATGGTCATCATCTCTCGACATAGGCACCTAGGCCCGTACTACTTTCAAATTTAGCTCTTGTTGAACTTAATTACGATACTTGCCAGCCTTCTCTGATGCTAGACTAATCCTCTATATTGCCAGCGATATTTTTGTGTATCAGAAACCCCACCCATAGTTATTTTCTGTCCACCAATCTATGGTGGCATAGGACATGTTCGTTCTTCAGCACTGTATGAGGCTCCCGTGTCTTCCTAACTTCGCTGAGCAAAAGTACATGCTATTCGGGGCCTTGATGCACGCAATTTTAAAGCAGATTACCGTGCGCACTAGAAATACATTTTCAATGCGAAGCATTTATTAGGAAACTTCGGCGACATTGAGTCTATCTATCTATCTATCTATCTATCTATCTATCTATCTATCTATCTATCTATCTATCTATTTATCTATCTATCTATCTATCTATCTATCTATCTATCTATCTATCTATCTATCTATCTATCTATCTAGCAGCTTACGTTTGGGCGATCTTGTGGTCACCCCGTTACCTTGGCGCGAACCAAAATAAGCAAGGGAGGGTAAGATGGTTTGACGATTATGACGGGCTGGCCAAGACATGAATAATGTCACAATACCGTCGCTTACATCGTGAATCACTTTGCGCCAGACAATGGCACATATCCGTGGGCTGGTATGTGCCGCTGGTATGCGGGTATGTGCCCAGGAACAGCGAGAACGCACATGGGCAATTTTAATGCGTGAGCGTTAAGAAATGCCCGACATCGATAGCGTCAACCTGACGAATGTAAACCATAAATGTCAGGGTTCCAGCTGGAATCAAACACAGGCATCCTGCACGGCAATGAAACATTTTACCACACAGCTACGCCAGGTGTCGAACTACTTTTGAAATAGACGCTGATCTTTGTGAAACGTTAATAGTGGTTGCAGTGATGCCTACTCATTTTATAAACACTGCATATGTTCTCCTCTGATACAGCCATCACGTCGAATTAACGTCAATTGTGGTTAATTTTCATGTGATGAAGTGGATTTATGTAGCAGTGTTCAGGGCCAGCATCCTCGCGAGCATCAGCGCTTCATATCAGCTTTTGATGGTCCAAATACGCATGTTCCAGTTGGTATCGTTGCGCAAGTGCAAACAACTGGTTCCATAAACATCTGTAACTCTTCAAAATGTGTCTAATTTTATGAGGTGCCGCTCAATAAATAAATTGACGGCAGATGAACGAGGTGAATGATGATGAGATTGGGTGAAGCTCCGCGAAGTAACACCGTTATATTTTCTTCCGTTATTTCGCCTGGCGATATGCGCACTTCCTCGCCGCTTCCCATTGTCGAACGTTTTCAAGATCTGCTTTGCGACGTTGACGTGCTACCTCGGCCTCTCGTTCCCGTACGGAAGAATCTTGGCGACGCTGACGTGCCGCTGCAGCTTCTTGTACACGTATGGTGGGATCTTGCTGACGCTGCCTTACTAATGTAACTTCTTGTTCCCGTACAGCAGGATCTTGCCGACGCTGCCTTGCTGATGTGGCCTCTCATTCCCGTACAGAAGGATCTTGCCGACGCTGATGTGCCACTGCAGCTTCTTGTTCATGTACGGCGAGATCTTTCCGACACTGCCTTGCTGATGTGGCTTCTTGTTCCCGTACAGCTGGATCTTGCCGACGCTGCCTTGCTGATGTGGCCTCTCGTTCCCGTACGAAGGATCTTGCCAACTCTGATTTGCCGCTGCAGCTTCTTGTTCACGTACAGCAGGATCTTGCCGACACTGCCTTGCTGATGTGGCTTCTTGTTTCCGTACAGCAGGATCTTGGCGGCGACGTCGCGCAGCTTCCTGGCGCGCTTCTGCCTCGCGTGCTTTAACTTCAGAGTCCTGTCTGCGAGCGCGTGCCGCCGCTGCCCTGCGCGCCCGCCTTTCGGCATCCTTGTTCATACGAGCACACACCGACGGCAACGAGCATCGGCAACTACAAACCTGTATAAATATGGTTTTGATTATAAAATCACTGTTTTAGAAAACACCTGGCGTCTTTCGTTAAGCAGCTGGTGTCTCCATTTTGTTTTCTTTTAGAGAGCTCTGGCGTCTTTTCGTTTTGCTTTTAGAAAACATCTGGCGTCTTTCGTTGGTTTATTTCATCAATCAACGGCGTTTTGAAGAAAAATTCTTTATTGTTTAATCACGCACAGGAGAAATCTCACCAGGCACTACCTTGGAGGTAAACAATGCCTGCTACTGGGAATGAGAAACAGGAGAAGTCGGCTTTTAACACTTCTACTTCTACTAAAGTTTCCTACTGGAACATGCCAATGGTAGCTAATGGGGAATGCGAGACCTAAGAATTCGGCTTTTAGTAAACGCGCACGCTGCGATTTTTTTAATTGTTCAACAACGCACAGGAGAAATCTCCCACCGGCACCACCTTGGAAATGAAAGTGTAAGACTGGTTACACACTACAACTACGACTACGACT
Organism: Rhipicephalus microplus; assembly: GCF_043290135.1. Lineage (NCBI taxonomy): Eukaryota > Metazoa > Arthropoda > Arachnida > Ixodida > Ixodidae > Rhipicephalus > Rhipicephalus microplus. Next base: position 119,907,264 of record NC_134703.1, read on the forward strand.
ACGAGGGACGAATGGGTGCCGCTATAAGGAGCTTCGCCCCTAAAAATTGCAACATGGTCACCATTCCTCCGCATGCTTCGCATAACTTCGATTCCCAGGTGGGGTAACGGGGGATCAGCCGAACTTTTTTTATTGCTTGAACTTTGTCTTCAACAACCTAGAGGATGCTTTTTATCCTTGTTATCATTTCTTCTTACCAGGCACGGTGGTCTAGTGGCTAAGGCACTAGACTGGTGACCCGCAGATCGCGAGATCAAATCTCGGTAAGGGCAGCCGCATTTTTGATGTAGGTGAACATGTTTCATGGCCGTGTGCCTATATTTATGTACACGTTAAAGAACTACAATGGTCGAAATTTCTAGAGTCCTCATCTATGGCGTCTCTTACAATCTTATTGTGATTTTGAAACGTTAAATCCCAACGATTATTATTATTGTTGCTCCTCCTGAGCTGAGAGCTCGCTTGGGGACACGAAGGCATCTGTTGTTTTACAGCGAAACTTCTTAAGAGATCACAACAATAGTCACGTGCGGCGCCGTAGTTGTCCACGGCCATCGGTGTCCGTAACCACTATCACACAAAATTTAGGGGAAAAGAACTTCAAATAAAAACACCAGAGATAATGAGATTCGAACCCAGGTTCCCTACGTGCCCTCCTAGTATTCCACCGTAAAGCTCAGTTTATAATTGAAACTCTGTTGCAAACGTGCCTTAGGCAGGGCTGATGTCGGGAAAGGAGTCGTTTAGTATGCGTAAGAAAGGCTTTTAGAACAGAAAACGAATAACAAGGCTTCACACAATACTAATTGCGTAACGAGTGGGATGTCCGATGCTCCAACCCATTACAAAAGCTTTAACTTTATCACCTATTAACTGTGTCACATGCCCACTTCAGGCATCAGCCTTCATGATCGTCAGCCGCTGCATACGACATCTGCAGAAAATTTCCTTTTTGTGGCGGATACCACTCTTCTCTGAAAAATGACAAAGGATGGCATTGTGAATGCCAGCCTATTACACAAAAGTTATGATTATTTATGGAGTAGGCGGTACCTAGCTAGTGTGCTTGTAGCAGTTACGCTAAGAATGTTTATTAAAGGCTCTTAACGGCCACTCTTCTAGCTTTCACTGTGACTCTGCTGCGTGTTTCACACCAGCCCGTCGCATTTTTTATAACGTTGCATTAAAGTGTGTATTGTGGATTCGTTGTGTATTGACCCACAAGACAGCCTGGTAGCCAGCGCAATTCGAGAGCCACCACATTTGTGTTACACAACACCGAGCTTTCCGTGACGAAATTTTGTTAAACACTCGTTCGAGGAGAATGTCTTTAAAAAAACCGGCTAATATGCACGGGTGGCAAGCTCATGCTTTGCGTGTTATGTTTCATACTTATTGTTTCTTTCCGCCGTGCCCAGGAAAAATTCAATTTACATCGTTCATTTCGCTAGGCACAGTAAATCTCGGGGGGCAGCCACCGTGACGCTTCTAGTCTTATACGCATGCAAAACAGTTCTTTGCACCAAATTAGAGTTCAAAAACAACAAAATAAAGAAGCAACTTTCCACGCGGAAAATTGTGTGCCAAGGTGCCCATTGTTATATAATATTGTCAAACGTAGGCAGTGGTCGCCGTTCGCGTGCTACTCATGTTCCTGCAGCCCACAGGTAGTGGTCCATAGGTGTTGGCCTTAAATGTATCACTCGCTGAAAGTACCTAAATATATCAACGCATGTTCCATGCAGACTATATACAATGATTAGGATGACATTACCAGCTATGGTTTAAAGGCGAACTAAAATTATATGCTTCGTTTACCACAATATTTGGAAATCGAAGAAGACTTGCGCGTATTTTGAAGGCTTGAACAGGCGCTTATCCTGTTATAAGACTGCGCATCCTCGTGTTCTGTTTTCGCAGCGTCGTTAAAATATATCTCTCACTTTTTCAAAATGCGTGGCAATTAAAAATTTAGGCTGGATTCTCGTTATCCCGTCAGCATTCGCATCATTGCTGACGGGATAACGAGAATTAATCTACCGCAGTCATGGCTGTCCAAGAACCACATGACAAATATACGCAGAACAGACAGCTGTGGTGGTTTAAAAGGCGCAAAAATATACCATGAACCTATGAAAATCCTTTCCATATGCAGCAGAACCTCGGCGTTATGAATTTGGCAGAAGTGTGCACGGAAGACTGCCAAGATGAAAGCTCTGAAAAAGATGGAGTGCTCCTTCAACTCTTGTTCGACGTCAGCACCTTCAAACCTCCGAACAATAGCTAATGAGGGTGCCGTCTCAGCGAGTGCACCAGCATAATGGGCGCACGCAGCCCTTCGCTAATTTGATGGCACAGTGTGAAACCTAGATGAAGAATCTCAAAAGAGCGCTTCGTACGTTTTTCATGTGCTTTTGAAGATATCGCGCTTTTCAAATTTGTACAATGCTTTCTATTGAGTTTTTTAAGCATAAGGTATTACCGCTTCTCTTCGTATATTTCTGGGGATGCTCGGTCTTTTCGGGCACGCTTTGCTTTATTAATGCTATAAACAATATATATTCCAGCATGTGTGTAGTGAACTAACGGTAGAGAAAATATGTTGTGAAATAAGTGGTTACCACAATTGATGTATATAGTCTCCTTTATGATTAAAAAAGTGTGTTACGCAGGCGGCCACCAAGACTTCGCTAACATCATTTTTGTCAAGGATTCCACATCAGAAAAATGCACACGAAGAGGTGAAAAAGCACAACCAGAAGAAGAAGATTCGTTATTTGCGATGACCTGAAAACGTATGACCTCTCGGTCCACAACTATAGGAGCTTGAACGATGCCAGTGCACGTCAAATAACAGATGGTCGAAATATACGGCGTCCGTCGTAATCATATCGTGGTTTCGGGATGCGAAACCCTCCTTATCGTAATCATTGCGATATCAATTATATGGACACTCTAGGCTGGATTTCGCCGCCGGCGTTGATGTCGGTGTCAATGTCATGCACCGTATATGTATACGTATTTTTATATGAAAACGCAAGAAAGACAAAATCCAGAAAAAAAGGCTGCGGTGCACGGAATCCAGCACGGGACTTCTGCGTCGTAAATGCGAGGCGTTAACGACTAAGCCACCGATACGTACCTTCTTCAACATTCAAGCTGCAAGCTACTTATATATACCACTTACCGCTGTTGGTGGGCATCTCGGGGGGGGGGACTATCGTGTTTTCAGCAATATCAGTAAGATAGCGCAATGAGCGCATGGCGGCTCTCATCTCTCACGCGTACTTTGGCCCACGGAGAGGAGGAGAGTGGGAGATCTATCGCGCATCCTCATCTCTCGGTGGGGAGGATCGTACGTCTTGGCTGGCGTTCGGCTTGCGCTGGAACGATTCTCTTGTAGTTACGGGGCGTATTAAGGTTACTTCAATCGTTGCACAGCCTGTTTGCAAAGATGGCGTGGTTTTTAGACACAGCGCAGTAACAACTGAGATACTTATTCGCGTTAATCTGTACCTGTGAGTACGTTTCGTGCGTCGTCATTTGTGCGTCAGAAACGCGGGGCACGTTTCAATGTGATTTATTATTACTATATTATTATTATTATTATTATTATTATTAAAATTATTATTATTAGAGAAGTCACGAGTTGTGTCCCCTGCGCTACCGTCGTTGAGGCATTAGGCCTGCACAAATGGGCTTCCTATATCTATCACTATCTCTCTTCACAACTAGTGACCTTAGTTGCCGCGAGGTGATGTCGCCGCCTGAGATAGCGCAGTCTGAGATCATGAAATTAGCGAGCGCCGACCGTGGGTGCATTTGTACATTCAGCTTTTGAATCAGAGGAAGAAAGGTCAGTATCAATAAGCAGGACTTCTCGTGTTCGCAGCTGAAGCAACAATCACTCCCCCTCGCACATACGAAGTTTTGTGTGATATAAGTGGGAGGTAACCACACTGCTTGGGAACGTACGCGTTGGCGTTTGTCCCTTAATTAACGAGGTATTAATTGAGTGCACCTCAAGTAACAGCGGTATGTTGATGTCATGCTTGCGCTGAATTTGTCATAAGCTGTGCCCAGGTTTACGGTAACAAAAATTGGAATCACAGCTAAGACAAGAAAGAGAGAGAGAGATAAAGATGCAAGGAAAGGCAGGGAGGTTAACCAGACGCACATCTGGTTTGCTACCCTGCACTGGGGAAGGGATAAAGGGGAGAAAAGAGGTTGCAGAAAGATGAGAAGGTACACACAATCACGAGCACACTCGGGGAGCACACACAGTTTACAGGCGGTCGCTCAGGTTTGTTGACTTAAGGTAAAGTAGCAGTGCTTTAGTTGCTTTCTGCGCAACTGAGGCAGATGCCCAAGGTCCTAGTATCTTCTGCACACAAAATGGTCCAGGGTCAAGTCGGTTCAAAACCACCCGTAGCTGGCATCGCTGTGTGTCGTAGCAAGCGCAGCTGCACAGGACGTGTTCGATGGTCTCTTCAGCTCCGCAGTAGTCACATGTAGGAGTGTCTGCCATACCAATGCGAAAGGAGTACGTCTTTGTGAATGCAACACCCAACCAAAGGCGGCATAACAGTGTCGCATCGGAGCAGGAAAGGTGTGATGGTAGCTTTAGCTTGAGCGAAGGATCCAGTTCATAAAATTGACACCTTTGGAAGGTGGTAGACGACCAGAACGTGCGTGTGAGATCTCGAGCCAGCAGGTAAAGTTGTCTTGCTGCGTCATTCCTTGATAGAGGAATCGGGACTACACGGGTTCCTTCATAGGCTGAGCGGGCTGCATCACCGGCTAATTGATTTCCGGTAATACCGATATGTCCAGGCAGCCATTGATATATAATATCATGCCCTCGTGCTAGAGCTTCATGATGGCAATGTCTTATTTCTTCTACCAGTTGGTCATGGCTCCTCGTACGCATGGTAGACTGCAAACTCTGAAGCGCTGCCTTCGAATCACAGAATATGACCCATTTTCCTGGGCGTTCTTGAACGAGATATTGTAAAGCAGCCCTTATAGCAGCAAGCTCTGATGCCGTAGATGTAGTCATATGCGACAACTTAAACTTGATTGTCATTTCTGCAGCCGGAATTCCAGCGGCACCTGATGAGCTGCTGGACGAGACGGACCCATCAGTGTATATCTGCGTTCGGTCTAAGTACAACTCATGTAATAACAGCAGTGTTGCTTGCTTCAATGCTACTCTGGAGTGACTGCTTTTCTTTTTGATTCCCGGAATTTCTAGACGTACTTGCGGCTGGTCGAGGCACCACAAAGGGCATGCCGTTCTCGCAGCTGGCGTATATCCTGATGGAATGCTGTTTAGGTGCTTGGCTATGACGTCTGAAAACGTAGCACGTGGTCTTCCGGAAGGTAGAAGGGCCAAGTGGTGGTCGGGGACACGGCTAGCATGTCGAATGTGCGTTCTGAGGCAATCCACAACTATATATGTCCTGACCTGTCGGATGGTCTTTGGCAAGCATGATTGTGGCATAAGTAGAAGCGCATCGGGGCAGTCCTAGGCAGCTACGCAGTGCCTGACCCTGCAAACTCTCCAATGAATGAGTATTCGATTTGCAAGTGTTAGTCAGCACCGGCAAGCTGTAGCGCAATAGACCCAGAAATAGGGCCCTGTATAGCTGTAGCATGGAGGCCACAGAAGTTCCCCATGCTTTACCGCACAAGAATTTCATGATATGCACAATAGATAGCAGTCTCTTCTTCAAGTACGCACAATGTGGGCTCCACGAAAGACTTCTGTCGATAATTATGCCCAGGAAACGATGCGTCCGTGCATATTTGACACTCTGCCCATTGATGTAAACAGGGTATGGCGTCATTGGTTTGCGTGTAAACGCCATCAACGCGCACTTCACAGTTGATATATTTAGGCCTTGTTTCTGAAGGTAGGCTGTTGTGAGGGTTGCTGCCCGCTGCATTCGTGCACGCACCTGAAGGCGAGTAACTGCAGCACTCCAGAGGCAAATATCATCGGCGTATATGGATAGGCACACCGACTTTGGCAGAACCTTCACCAGACCAATGAGGGCCACATTGAACAATGTGGGGCTTAAAACACCTCCCTGAGGTACTCCGCAGTAGGTGTAATGTTCAGCAGTTTTACCCTCATCTGTTTGCACAAAGAAACCCGTGCCAGTTATATAGTCTTTTATCCATTGAAACATTCGTCCACCAATGCCCATTGCTGCGAGAGAAGTGAGGATGGAATCGTGAGCTACATTATCATATGCACCCTTCACGTCAAGAAAGAGTGCCACTGATATGCGCTTGCGACTTTTTTCTTGTTGAACAAATGTCGATAAATCAATGACACAGTCAATGGAGGAGCGGCCCCGACGAAAGCCTGCCATGCAAGAAGGGTATTTGGTGTATCGTTCCAAGTACCACTCGAGACGAAATAGAACCATTCTTTCCATCACTTTTCCGAGGCAGCTTGCGAGGGCAATAGGGCGATACGCTGTCAAGTCCAATGGTGATTTTCCCGATTTCAAAAGTGGTATTAATCGACTTATTTTCCATTCTCGGGGAACACTGCCGCTGAGCCAGGAGTTGTTGAAGCATGTTAAAAGTTCTTTTCTAGCTTTTTGTCCAAGGTGTCCCAACGCACTATAAGTAATACCATCAGGACCTGGCGATGACATGCGCTTAGAAGCGACTAACGCACCTTCCAGTTCTTCCATGGTGAACGGAGTGTCTATTTCTGGTAATCGCGTCTCAGGAACGATCACGGCGTCGATGCTCTCATTCATAATATTCCCGGCAACTCTCGTGCAAAATTCTTCAGCCACCTCGAGTTCTGTTTTTCCATGATGGAGTGCCAAAGCTTTAAAAGGGTGCCGTTGTTGTGGAGAGGAGCGAAGACCACGAACTGTTCTCCAGATATATGACAGTGGTTTATGAGGGTCTAGAGATTCGCAGAATGTTTTCCAGCGTTCGCTCTCAAGTTTGTAAATGCGTCGTTGAATCTTTTTCTGGAGCCGCCTTGCTTCCCTCAGATCGTAAATTGATCTTGTGCGTCTGTATCGTCGTTCCGCACGCCTTCGTATAGCTCGTAATTTTTCCAGTTCGATGTCAAACTGTGTTACTTTAGACGAAAATGGTAATTTGCGTTTGGACGCTTGCATAGCTTCCACTATGGTATTTTCCAGGCTGCAGGCGAGGCCTTCTTGGCAAGCGTTCTCAACACGCGATGCAAACATCGACCAGTCAGTTCCAATTGCAACACCGGAAGAGAATTTTTTATGATACCATCGATCGTCACGTAGGTGGGTATGTGATCACTCCCATGAGTCTCAATATCGCAAAACCAGTTAACTTTGTGAGAGAAGCACCGTGACACCAATGTCAGGTCAAGGCAACTGCCATACGTGAGACCCCGCAGATATATGGGGGTACCATCGTTCATGATGGAAAGGTCGTAATCGGAAGCGAATGTAACAAGGTTACGGCCCCTGGCATTCATCCTAGTGCTTCCGCAAAGCATGTGATGGGCATTGAAGTCACCGGTGATGATCCAAGGCCCATCGGTTCTCATTAGGATGTCTTTTAATCTGTCGCAGTCAAATCGCGATGACGGAGATATATATCCACCAATAAGCGTGAACGAAACTGCATTCTTCTTCACACGAAGACACACGTACTGATTGTCGTCATTGGAACTTATTGGGTGCGAAAGATAAGTCAAGTCTGTGCGAATGTAAACAATTACTTTGCTTCGTTATTCGCAAGCGGCTGAACAAAAAGCTTCATAACCGGACAATCTATAAGGCGTTGATACGTTTGGTTCACATATGACAAGTATAGGGAATTGATTGGCCCGAACAAATTGGCGAAAGTCCGAGATACGGGACTTCTTGCCTCTGGCATTCCACTGAAAAATCGACGCACTTTTAACTTTAGTGCGGAAGATGAGATTTTGTTGAGCCATTGTCCTTATACGAAGTTAGCAAGAACTGGATTCAGTGCATCCAGTATTTGCAGTGCACTCTTAGCAGACGGAGACTGTATGCTGCTCAGTAGCGTGCGAATCGTGGCAATTAATGATTGCACGATTGCAGCCACTTGCCTGTCTTGGTTGGAAAGATCTCGAACCGGAAGCGCGGACAGGCCGTCATGAAGCTCCTTCGGTTCGCTTGATGCTGCTTCCCCTTGAAGTGCAGGCCACTCTGTTGCAGTTAGGGTATGCTCACTGGCTTTGTCCTTTACAGCCTTTCCCACGGCATGTGGTCTAGGAGGCAAAGGAGGTGGTACTGATGAGGGGTCACGCAAACGTGTCGAGGAGGTAGCGGGCGTCCTCGAAGACCGACGTCGACGTGAACGACGCCTTCTGACTTTAGCTGCGGCTTCTCGATGAGATGAGTGATCGCGCACCATCTCCTTCAAGATGGCAATTTCCTTCTGAATCCGCGGGCAGTCCTTCGATGTGGCTTCATGGGATCCATTGCAATTAGAGCATTTCTTAACAGTTGCGACGCACTTATCCGCTTCATGGTGCTCGGCGCAGCGGTGGCATACCACCGAATTCTCGCAGACGCTGCTCACATGTCCAAGTTTCATGCATTTACGGCACTGGAGAGGCTTCGGAATGAAAGGCCGGCACAGCATGTCTGAAGTACCCCACCTTCACATGAGAGGGGAGTGATGTGCTCTTAAACGCAATCTTCACACAGCGAGACTTGCCTAGCCGGGTGACATCAACAATTGGAGTATCAGTTGTTGACTTGACAAGAAGTTGTAAGTCCTTATTGGAAATAGCGACATCAATGTCGTAGATCACGCCGGTTACTACATCACATCCCAAGGGAACATGAGAGCGCACCTGGTTGCCGTCCAAGTCAGTTACATTGCGCAGAACGCCCAACGCACTTGCGTGCAAAACGTCAACAGCCAGTATATTCTTTCTGGCGTTCACTCTTATGTCCGTGATCTCATTTGGCACGAGCGTTTCCAGAGACCTCGACACAGACTGTCTGTTAAGGCGTTTCATGCTGACGGTAGGAAGTGCAGGCAGAAACAGGATGGTATAAGTGTTCGATTTTGGCGCTTCACTTACAGTTTGTATAGATGAGGATGAGGATGTCCTCATGTTCCTTCTCTTCGCCTTGCGGCTCAGCACAGGTTGAAAACCGTCATCTGAGAAGTCCTCACTGCTGAGATAGTAAGCATGAGTATCTTCACTGTCGCTGTCGCTCGCTTGTCCCATCCGCTTCCTGGAGGCGGTCGCCGCTGACGCCGCTGGTGCCGGCAGGCGCCCGGGGTGGTCTTTTTCCATCCCCTCCAAGGTAGCAGCGGAAACTGATCAACCGACTTAATTTACAACTGAAATACGCCGGAGTTAGCAGAAGTAGCTCCTATTCAAAACACACTTCTTCGTCAAGAAAGAAAAATAAGGGAAGGCATGGTGAAGCACCCTACACTGTTTTTGCGGACGCCCGCCCTATCGTGTGTCCACATTTTTGCTTCCTTGACTCAGTTGCGCCAAATTCATTATGTTTAACCTATGCTGCACCAATTCGCTCAAAACCATACTACTAAAACTATAGCAGGAGAGCTGCCACACACACACGCAGCAATGTCATAATCATTAAACGTGATTTATTCTGGTAGCGCATTCCTATAAGCGTTGAAGAGCGCTTTTCCTCAGCGATAAAAAAAAATCGCCTCGATTTTTTTTTACTTTCTGATTTCGCTGCTGTTTTTCTGACAAGTACGATCATCCGGGACAATGAACAGTATAAAGATTGAAGAAATATTTCTGGAGAAAATAGCACTGTGACATTTGTTCTCTCAATGTGGGTCGAATGTAATCTCCACGTGAGGGACCGATATTTTTTCACATGAGGTCAGCGAAGTGGCGAGAAGGGTGGTCTGTCTCCTTTCATGTTTTCCATGCTGTTGGACCCGCACTGCCCGTGTTTCAAAGTACTTTGTTCGACATTTCTTCAATTCATAATTATTTTTGTGTTTCCATCGTCGAATGTGAACTTTCATTTTCTTCCTCGGGTTTGAGGCAGGAATAAGGTAATTCTTCTGCTTCTGCAGACCTGGAGAGACGCTGCCATTTGTACAGAAAAGGAAAACATCAGTGAAATTTGGAATATAGAGCGGGTGCGCCGAAAAGCTGGCAGCAATAAATAGCCTTGCCTATTGGAAATAAATCCATCGCGCGCCTTCCTGGCGCACACTGGAATTCTCATATGCGTTTCGTAGGAGACCCTCGTGGCCTCTCCATATGAACGGGTAGGATTTCGGTACGATAAATACGTCCTGGGGGCATCGGTTCGAGCAGGTTATGGGGACCGCCACCGAAGAATGTTGGTCTCTAATACCAGAGCACCCGTGCGAAGAACCAGTAGAGGAAAAATAACCGAAGAAAATCAAAAGTCACAACGGAATGATAACGGCATGCAGCGGCATACAAAGCTTATGAAAAGACAAATGATAAAACGTTAGGCAGACCACGGTGGTTCAAGCCTACATATTGCGGCCTCGCCCCGACAATCACTAAGTTTCTTGTATTCTTGTTTGGTGTTTTGAAGGGAAGAAAGCCTACAAATAGAAGAACTCATCTGAAAAATTCTCGAAATCATTCTCCGTCGTGGCCGTCTTGCTGGGGGGTTTACTGCGAATGTGGTTGTGCTCTCTGTAAAACAAAATGGAAATATTTGATTCTGGATTTCTGAAAAGTATGTTCTTTCATTTAACACAGCAAATATTCCTTGCTGTTTGAGTTCTACGTGAAGTTTGCTTTTTTGCATGCATACATTGAGTTATTTCTGTAACGCAGTGCCGAACTATATTTGAAAACGTTAACGCATGTCTTCTGGGGTGATTTATTACAACAGCTTAACATCAAGCCAACAGGCAGGCGAAGCAAGGCTTGTGCTTTCTTTGTTTCAGCGTAGGCCTCGTTGAACGCAAGCCCCGCCGTGGTGGTCTAGTGACTAAGGTACTCGGCTGCTGACCCGCAGGTCGCGGAATCGAATCCCGGCTGCGGCGGCTGCATTTCTGATGGAGGCGGGAGTGTTGTAGGCCCGTGTGCTCAGATTAGGGTGCACAGTAAAGAACCCCAGGTGGTCGAAATTTCATGAGCCCTCCACTACGGCGTCTCTTATGATCGCATGGTGGTTTTCGAACGTTAAACTACACATATCAGTCATCAATGTGGAGTACACGTTTTCTTTGTTGGTTTCCAGTGCACTTGCGAATATGTAGCACCAAAGAATAAGCTTCAGTGAACCAGAAAAAAAATCTTTTTGAAGTAGTCATTAGCGCATTACATGAAAAATGATAACCGTCGTTTTAAGACTTTGCGTACTGAACTATTTCCAAGGCAGTTTGTGTAAGATTATCATGGATCGTTAGTTCATCTGCTGCCGTCTGATCAACGAGAATTTTCTGTCAGAAAAGAAAAGTGGAAATGATATTGACGTTTTTTTTATATAGTGGCTTTCCACACGTTCACTACATTTCTCGATACCCACCTCAATTAAGTTACACGTTTGATTTGTCTTTATCTGGGCAGTGTTTAGAATGTGAATCTGGCATGAAAGTCCTATGATTGTGTGTCCTCTGATCAACTAAAGGTTACCTGCACGTGACCCGTGCTTTGCGCAAGTCACAGCAGAGCACTAGTTCCGAGTCTTACAGAGGGAGGGAAGCGTGCTCATTGAGCTGCCCTCTCCTGTCTATACGGACCTTTTTTTTCACATAACACCTTTCCTTTTCCGCATCGATGCAGTGCTTTGTTGATGTTGGCGTCTGGGGGGGGGGGGTCTTTCATTTTAACGGTCAGTTGTTAGGTATTTACTAGTATCCACACAAAGCCCACAAAAAAATATGTGCTCTGAAGAGATGCCACGTCTAGGAAAAAGAGCTTGTGCTACGTATGTGAGAGCGTTGTATGAAAAGAGATGGCTTAAACATATTGTTGAGTAAACGAACACCTTCCAACAATGCCTCCTGTAGTAGAGTACCCAGCTTTAGCAATCGTTAACATCTTATTGTAAACATTACAATATCACAAGGGGTAAACACCATTATGCTCTTTTTATAAGATTGCTGTTGTAGCCATGGGTGAGCTAACAATACAACAAAATGATTCTCAAAGTAAACACAGTGCGTAAAGCGTTGGCGGAGAAAAATAGACCAAAAAACATGAAACGAAAAAGAGCAAGCGCTCTTTTCTTATTAAAGTGAGACTGGAAATATTTTCTTAACAGTTTGAAGTGATATGGAGCTTTTTAATGGCCACATCATTGATTTTCTGTTTAATGTGTTGAGTGATATAGAAAAGTTTGATATCAATGTTTTGTGCGCGAAATCTACCAGATAACCAGCAATGGTGTTTTGTTGTTACGTCCCAAGTTACACATACCTTATTTGCACTTGCAGCTCCAGGTGCTGGTGAGAAGATAATCATTCTTGCTACGTGAAACCAACAGCCTTTCTCTATCATCAATCAGCACCTCCTTACACAGAAATAACTAACGAACACCAAGTAGAGTCCATCAGTTTATAATCTGATATTAAATTGTTAGTTTGTCTTGCATTGACTGTGCGCTTTGCGATCTAGTTTTACTCTCCCATATTCATAGCAGTGACTGCCGTAACATTCGCGCAGAATATTTTCTATGCAAGGGGCAATAACGGTCAGCAATTGTGTGAGGAGCTTGCCTTAATGATTTGAGGGTAATATATATAAGGCGACAAAGTGTGGGCGTAACCCACACGATTTACCGCAGGCTTTGATGTACCGTTCGGGGTTGCTCACTTATTTTGCACTGCTTCTGGAAGATAAAGGTATTTTATTGTGCGTATTTTATGCTACTGTTAAACCACAGAAAATTGATATCAATCAAATATTGACACAAATATTCGCAATTGAGAAAATTGTTTCGATTTCCTGGCAGAGTTTATATCATTCGTTGCAAAGCAGGTTGGCTGCAGAAGCATACAATGAAATGTGGTTCTTTCTCTTAGTAAAGAAAAGGCAGGCAGAGTGGTTGGTAATGCAAAAATGGCTTTTTTAGGTTCACTTTTGTCTCTGTCTTGCCCTCAGTCACCTGTGCGGGCCTCTCGAAAGCCGTATCTGGAAATTCTTTCCGTCTTCGAAAACAAATGCAACTTTTATTTTCTTCAATGATCGTCCTGCGTAAAAAAAAACTTAGTTGAAGATATCAGAGAAGTAGCATATAAATACGCGATGACTTGATTGGCAGACTGCTTTCCGCGTTGTCATATTCTATCGCTTTTTGTTGCCGAATTCTTCTCCGTTTCCATGTGATGGGAATTGTGTGCACGCGTACACACATTTCACATCACATGGGTGAAAAGAGGCGGACACATCTGTCCCGATTCTTTCTTAGTCGGCCATTAATTATAGCTTTTCTTACCTTTCTATGGTGATAATTCTATCAGGCACACTTCTCGCTTGTCTACGATTTCTCAGAAACATGTGCCTTTCGAGGGCACATATCGCTGAATTATGATGACGGAGTGAAAGCTTACTGTGCCTATACTGTCACAATCTCGACTGTAGAGTGCACCAACTGGGGAATGTTTCCTAATATACTTTCCGAAGGACGTGCTTCCTTTTGCCACTTATCTCTGCTCTTTGGGGGGAAGTAAACGTATGTATAACCTCTCAACGTTCATTTTTAGGTTTACTTCTAAGTGTTTCTTTTTTACAAATTATCACTGCTGGGATTTTTATTATCACCGTGCCTGCGTAGAAAGAATTCATTTTCTCAAGTAACAAGCTGTATTCAATCTTGCTTATTAAAAAACAAATGTAGACACGGAAATGCACCTATTTACATTTAGAAAGGTGAATACATATACTGATCATTTTACCTCACTTGCGGTATTACTTACTTATTTTACCATTACTTGATATTGCATAATATTTCTAGATCCTGTTGCAGCTGTACCATAAAAGCGCTTTCTAAACATTGTATTAGCCTATAAGTATTTGTAAAAAGGCGTGCTCTAAGCCAAGTATGTGGTCACATTGTACTGGTTAGAATAATCTTTCTTTGGAAAAACTAACATGTAACCATTGTGATGATTCGATAGCACTTTTGATATTTCGATGTTCAATCACACTACAGCGTGTAATGTTTGAAGGCTTCCTGTTCCGCGATGTTTAATACGTCAGAAAAACGTTGCTGCAAAAAAATCCCGTCGTGCTTTTAAGTTTATGTAAAACCACAGTGACATGCTGTTCTTCTATTATATCAACGACTATCCCCTTCCCCACTTTCTTTATAAACTCCGCACACATTTGTTGCCCTGTTGCAATAAGTTGTACCTTATAATGTGTCGCTGGCATGAAGCGTGTTAAGTTCTGAAGAAGCTCACCACTTGTCGAAGATGCGAATGACTTGAGCTTGAGCACGACTTGCTGTTGGGCAAGTTGGTTAACGTGAAAGACGTACATGATAGAGCAAACTTAGAAAAAAAAAAGTCTCGTGAGCGGGAGAACTGTTAGTCAATATCCATTCACCTGTGCTCAGATAGTTGAACTTTGGTGACTTCTTTCAAATAAACAGTTGAAGTTTGAAGCTTAGCCCTTGACCTGTCGGCTTCCTCCAACATTTCTTTCCAAGTTTGCGCTATCCAGTACCCTTTGAACATCAGCGTGGTTCACTCATGTAGGAGAGAGAGTTTGAATTCCTACAGAAGAAGCGCTGCAAGTTAGTGGTTAAGTGAAAGAAGCAATGTACAGCCGAGTGGCGCAGTGGAAGCATGCTGGGCCCATAACCCAAGTGAAAGAAGCAAGGATCCACACCAGTGATAACGGTATCTGAACGTGCAATAGTAGAACTGTTTTTGTGTGCTAACATCATATTTACTGACGAGACACCACGTTAATCAGTGGACATGTGAGCACAACTTGTGGCACAATGAATACTTCAGTAATGTGCATTATTTATACGTTTCGCAGATTTTGTTGATACATCTCATCGTTTCTCCTGCAGCGCTCATTCATATCTGTCTTACTATGGACGGGTGCATTCATCTTGTCCAACACCATCAAGCACTTGGCAATCACACTTGTAGCCTCCATAATCTTCTGTTTTTGCTGATAGTGATGGAGGGCGGGCACCACATAGCTTCTTCGAAAGTTGTACCCGCTGGAGCAATGTACTTTCCGAGCCCATTCGATCGCATCTTGGTGACGAGCAAGCTGGTGAGTACCAATGGTTGCACTATACATGAAATTCAAGTTCTCTTTGCTCAGCAGCTGCGTAACTGCTTGGGACTGTATCGGTTATTCCCAACAAATTACAGGTGGTATGTTGTACGATTCAAGATGGCGTCCAAAAGGAAGATCGACCTGTTTGTTAGCATAGCAACAGATAGTGCGTGTGTACATACGGCCGGCGCTTTTCTCACCGAGCTCGAGGACAGGGTTAGCGTAAAAGCACCAGAACTCGAGCCAACTGTTGCCAAAGTAGCCATGCCATTTATTATTATTCCTGAACCTGTAGTAAAAGAAAACCAGAGCGGTATTAGGATCAGAGTCATCACTATTCGTGAATAAATAAAAGTTGCCAGGGCACCGACTGGACTCTTTCGATCTGGGAACGCGGCTAACGCTCCCATCTGCGTGGATCCCATGAATTTTATTCTATCCAAAGTGTAACCATGCCAAGTAGCCCAGTTGCTCTAATAGTTCCGTGAGAGAACACCGTGGCACACGGTGGTTTTCATGTGAGCTGGCCTCAAGGTTTTGTGAGGCAGCAGCAGTTAACAAGGCATTGCTCTCGCACAATGCTGGTAAGGTGGCTGGAGGCAGCCTGGAGCCTGACCTAATCAGGGTGTTGGTTGTGCCGCAGAGTTGCGCGATGGTACACCGCAACTGTGCGGCTCCGTAGGTTGATCTGAACGAAGTTTCAAAGCAGCTATATGCGAAGGGTAGAGCGACATCGGTACTCGCGTGGGCACAAACTGTATTGAATAAGTAAAGATTGAAGCGTGAAAGTAGGAAGAAAATAGCCATGGCTCCAACTGGAAATTTTCGTCGCCAGACGGGTTGAAAAGCAGTCATTTTGTGCAAAGTAGCCACGAACAGCAACCCTCCATTGGGTTGTTGGTATGCGTCGTGCCATAATATCCACCATTATATCGTGGCATGCAGTGCACAAGAAAAATTATGCTTTTTATTTGATCTCGATGAAATATTGTATACTATGAACACAATCAAAATGACTTACGAGCGTGAAAAACAATACCGCACTAGGGCATATGAAGCGGCGGTTCAACTTGCTCCTCATAAGCAGCTGATCGTTCATCGATGCTGTCGGTCAAGGTGCTTTGCCAGCCTTCTATGTCCACTGATAATGTTTTTTCGTCACGATGGCTTCTTCCAAGATTACTGCTTTGAACATTCAGAATGATTTACTCCGCTGAAGGATATCTAGTGCTGCCCGCCCCCTTATACTTATCTGGGTGCCGTGAACATTTTGCTCTCAAGCATGTCAACAAGCAAATCGGTTGCAGTGTGCTACCACCTATCAAAAACATACGAATTACAAGCAGTGCACACAGCATAGCACTGACCAATTTGCCAATTTGAGATTGCTGAGTCATAGAACAGAAAATTGCGAGCCCACGTGACTTTCCGCATACCAAGTTATGGAGATCATGGGCCATAAAAGCAGTGACAAATGCTATGTGCAATGTAAAACAGGGTGGGGTTCAACTGAAAAAAAAGACCATAACAGTAACTATCTTAAGGTGCTACAGAAAATCTCGCGAAACTGATATATATGCGATGTGGGCTATCAATGAAAACACGTGTTTCCCAGTATGTCAACGGAAAGGATGCGTCACATAAGAATTAATCAGATTCGTAGCGTCACGGTAAGTTCGTTTGTTCACTGATGCAGCAACCTCGTTCACTGATGAAACCATGGATTAAACATGCAAACTTGTCGGTTTCATTTCTCGCTAATACGTTAACATGAAGCGTAGCAGCACCATACTAGGCAGTGGCTGCGTCGTGCAGCCGTCATGGTGGCTTTGAGAGTACGTCACAATGACGTCCGCTCTAGAAGACGACACCATCCTCGAGAGGACACCTCTGAATTCCGCTAGGCGGTGCAACGTTATATGGGCACCGCGAGTTAATCTGAAAGGAATGACAGTCGCTCCGCCTTGCTGCTCCAATGCATATTTGTCCGATATGCTACTGTTTGTGATACTAATTTGCGCGAAACGTTTATTTCATGTCTTCGTAGGGAAAGCCTGACACCACGTCCGTTTATGTTTGTCGTTCAAAACCCCAAAAAAGTACGCGGTAAAGTTAAATGTGTCGTAATGTGGCCAACAAACACGAACACGAATAGTAGGAAAACGTTTGACGGTCCTTTTGCATGTGCTCACATGAAGTTTGAACAAAAACGCTAGGTATGCTCGCGACTTAAGCAGCGACGCATGTAAAAGCAGGCCAGAGAAACTGGCATTGAGAAAGAAATCAAATTGCTTCTTACTCTGTGCATCCTCATTTAGTTCAAGGAAGCACCAGCGAAGTACATGATTATTTAATAATTGCAATGAGCATGGAAATAGATTTTATAAGATGTACGTGCCCCTGAGTAAAATGTCATTAATGTGCAAGGTACAAAGAAAGAGTTAACACAAAAATATAAGGTTAATGTTAGTTGTTTGAAACTTTATATGGACTCAAATATACCTACATGTGCGACCAGGCATTCACACCTGTTGACCTCACACGCGAAACGCACATGAAAAGGCCTACAGTGACGCTTACTAGGCGTCCAACTCTCCACTGATCGTAAAAGCATGTAAAAAATCGTAAAATAATGAAGTGACGCCAACGAGATGCCAACATTATATAACCTGTCTGCTTTAAAAAGGTTGGCAAAGTGAAGGGCAGGTCCACATAGCAGCTGAATTATCAAACGAGTTGCTCTTCCTACGTCAATTGAGCTAATACTCTTCAGTACATCCACAAACACGCTTTCCTGCCAAAAGGCACAGTTACTAGCACAGAATGTGTTTTTTTCGGAATTACTTTCCTTTTTTTTCTCAAACGGAGAGTCCTGATTTTAGCTCTGAATATACCGAGCCTGTGCACACAAAAACCGACCCACTGTGTCAGTTCTTTATATTACATTGCGCACTGTTTGCCTTTGTTGTTGAAAAAGAGGAGAACAATTCACGGTCTATTAATGACTCCGGCAAAATGTTTGAATTTGAGGTCTCGGTGTTTGGACTTCGCACCAAGATTTTCAGACTTCTCCCTTGTAATAGGAGGCATTAAAAATAATACAAATTGGGAGATGCTTTGATAAATGGGTGCATGGTTCTTTTTTTTTCAGCGCGAGACACTTCGTTTTGCTTTATATAGAAAAGAGAAATGACTATTAGGTATCCAGCAAATGCTGTGTCTTTATCATTCAGTGTGTCATTCTAAAAATAATGTGATACAAAATGTGTGGCAAACATCTGTGCTAGGAAGGCAATAGCATGGGTCATGCGGCTTTATTTCTGTGAGAAAGCAAATACGCGCTATCACTTCTAATTCACTCTAGTGAACCTTAAGTAAATGAGTTGCACTTCGAATTTAATTTTCTGGAGTTGTTTGTTAGTACCAAATGCGTTAATACACAGAAGCTGCCGCTGTCTGCACAGCATTTGAGCATAATTAATGTTTTTTGTCGCAGTTCATTTCAAGTATTTGCGTTACCGTGCCACATGCTCTATTTGAAGTCTCTTGATCAATGAAGAAAAAACGTGCTTATCGTATCGCTATACGACGAAAGTGAAATGTGTCCTCGAAGAGGCAGTTGAGCATTAAATGTGCATTGTTTTACCAAAACGGCGATGGAATGAATGCTGCGGTAAGAAATTGCAATGTGACTCGAAGAACGGCAAGCAGCTCGAAGCTTCCAGCGCAAACCATAAAGCAGAAAGCGCGCGCGAAAGCTGAATACACAGGTTGAAGGCGGACAAGGATGGATGGATGGATGGATGGATGGATGGATGGATGGATGGATGGATGGATGGATGGATGGATGGATGGATGGATGGATGGATGGATGGATGGATGGATGGATGGATGGATGGATGGATGGATGGATGGATGGATGGATGGATGGATGGATGGATGGATGGATGGATGGATGGATGGATGGATGGATGGATGGATGGATGGACGGACGGACGGACGGACGGACGGACGGACGGACGGACGGACGGACGGACGGACGGACGGACGGACGGACGGACGGATACGTTCGAAGTCACTGAAGTTTGCTAAGTAAAGCTTTGCGTTTAAAACGACAAAAAAGCAAGAAGAATAGAAGGTAAAACCTATAAATAGAAACAGAGAAAAATACCATGAGAAGAAAAGGAGAAAGAAATCGGCAAATGAAGTTGAACAATAACAATACATACCAAAGAACAAAAGCCAAGATTACATACGCGCCCATGAGTTCCGCTGTATGTGTACGACTGTGCTGCCCGTGCAACCTGCATTAACTTTTTTTTCCATCAAGGTAATTCAATTTCCGCTGCAGTGTGGCTTGCGCTCAATTTCTTTTGTCGAGTCGCGTGCAAAAAGAAGATTCTCTTGGTTGCACCTAATAGATTCCGCCCAGACGCACAAAAGGGAGCTGAGATGCGGTTGATCAGTTCTATAATTTTCCCCGAGAGCAACAAGAAAGAAAAAGTGACTGCAGTAAGTCTAACCAACTACATGCGCTGCTGGCTACCCTACATATTTCGGCCAAATGAAGGAATCTCTTTTTGTATATCAGAAAGAAATAGGCTTGCAAGCATCTGGACTTTTTCTCAATCAGTCGTCGGCGTTTCTTCTTCGCAGCTTCACTTTTGCCGCTGTTTACAGAACATTGATGTCTCTAAGCCTGCTTTCTTTTTTTCACTTGAAAAGTTATAGGCATGTGTGCTCAGATTCTGGCGCACAATAAAGAACCTCAGGGAATCGAAGCTTCCGGAGCCCTCTACTACGGCGTCTCTCAAAATCATATTGTGGTTGGACGACGTTAAACACCACAGATTTCATTTTTCTATTCGACATTTGTTAAAATTGTATAGACTGTTACGTATCATATCAAGTATGGTGAAAAAAAGTCTGAGCTGAAATGTATATATAATTTTTTCCACTTGTCTCTGGAATAACCAACATTGTACAAGAATTCACTTGACGTTATGGCTATGACAAAAAAACTTATTTCTACACAATTGGCCTAAGTAAAAAAAATAGCATTGACAAGACCTCTAATGAAACATGGAGTAGCTCCCGTAAACAAAATGGGTCACCTCGAGGAGCAAATCCAGCTAAGTCCTCGGAGAAGACAGACACTTATATTAACGGCGTTTCTAAGTTTTGCTGGTTGACTCACATTTGTATTAGGGGGCACTAGCAGCGGAAAACGGTAGCTTGACAACTTCCTTGATGTCTCAGAACTGAAATAGACTAACACAGTGTCGTCACTTCCTTAGGTTTAGCAGGGAATGTAATGCACACTAATAAAAGCCTAAAAATTGTATCTCTAAGATGTATTGCGTTGTTCGGCTTTAATCTTGTGGTGCCTTATTTTGTGAAAGCCAGAAGAGTCAGACAGAAACGGCATCTGTGTGTCGGATGCCAGTGGGGTTTTTTTATACGCTTTGCATAGAATGCTAGCTTTTGCTACACGTGGTTTCCTGTTATTCAGGTTGTTCGTGAGCCTTCCTCAACTTTAACTATTGAGAACGATGTAAAAACCAGAAAAGCATTTTTTGCAGTTGAACAAAAGCTGGCTCGAAAAAAAATTCGTACGAAAGAGAGGCAAGGAAATTTAGTACAACGCTGTGTGTGATGCATATATAGGAATGTGGGTGTATTTAAAGAGGGTTCGGTACTATTTGTTACAGAGATTTAAAATAGGTCTGATGTCCAAGTATCAGACACTTCGACATACACCTTCTGCTAGGAGCACGTCGCTGAAGCTTGAGAAATGGCCTGGTGCTCCTATTTTCAACTTACGCTCTGGGAAATGTTCGCAATTTTATGTTCTTTTTAGCTCCTGGGTACGTTCTCGAGCATATTTGCATATGCCTTCAATAATACAAAAGTATGAACCAGTAGTTCAACACCGTAAAGGCAGAAAGCATTATGCATGCTTAGTGAGCTTACTTGAAGTATGTCATAAAAGGTGCTCGCATTCAACGTGGTATTCCTACTCAGCAGTGGCACATTCCCGAGTGATTTTCTGGCTAAAAATAAAATATTTTGAAACGGTGTACATTATACAGATTTTTATTTTAGGGGCGAAGCTCCTTATAGCCGCACCCGTTCGTCCCCCGTACTATGCAACAAGTATAACATTTTCACATTTAAGGTTGTGCCGGTGAGGGACTTCTTCTGTGCGTTGTTGAACAATAAAAAAAATTGCCCGCAGCTTCCCTCGGGGGAACACTGAGGAGGATGCGGAGCATATAATTGGTTAACGGAGTGTTAAAGTGCGACTTACTTGGGTCGATGGCTAAATTGGTTAACGTGGTTGTGAAATGGGGTGTTAAATTGCGACTTACTTGGGTCGATGGCTAAATTGGTTAACGTGGTTGTAGGAGGGGGTGTTAAATGAGTGAAAACGTACACACGTATGCGAAAGGGCGGCGCTGGTCGAAGGGACGTCGATCATTGTGTTTGTGGATTCGTTGGCATTTATTTCACGGTGACTTCGGACGTCGACGCGCCGTACAAACCAACGGACGAGCGGCAACTGAGCGAGCGAGCGCCGACCTTGAGTATATAAACAGTGCGACGGCGCATGCGCTGTCAGCTGTCGAATGTTCTCGAAGGAGAAGCGCGCGCGCAGCACAGATGGCGACAGCGCGACGGCGCATGCGCTGTCAGCTGTCGAATGTTCTCGGAGAAGCGCGCGCGGCACAGATGGTGGGCGACGGCGCGACGGCGCATGCGCGCGCGTCAGCTGTCGAATGTTCGAGAAG
The DNA here is from genome assembly GCF_043290135.1 of Rhipicephalus microplus. Classification (NCBI taxonomy): domain Eukaryota; kingdom Metazoa; phylum Arthropoda; class Arachnida; order Ixodida; family Ixodidae; genus Rhipicephalus; species Rhipicephalus microplus. The sequence goes on from NC_134703.1 coordinate 119,929,284, forward strand.
CGGTGCGGACGGCGCACTACAAGGCGCGAGTATAAGATGCTTCCGCATCTAAAAAGTGCTCAATGTACATGTCAATGGCTACTAATGGGGAATGAGAGACAGGAGCATTCAGCTTTTAGTTAACGCGCAGGCTGCGATCACCATTAGCTGCCATTGGCATGTACATTTAGCGCTATCTGACAAGAAAGGGTTGCTACGTTATACTCGCTGGGTGTAACCTCCTTAGCTTTAGAAAGGTTTAGCGAGCGTTGAGCCGCAGTGCCATGAATACAATGAACTTGTATATACCATGAATGAACTCGAGGTGGTTAAAAATGGGAAGTAGATACGAAGCGCAAGCCGTAGGAAAGTAAAAGCCGAATTTTCCGCCTCTCATTTCCCATTAGCAGCCATTGGCATGTACATTTAGCACTATCTGACTGAAAAAGTTTGCTACGTCATACTCGCTGGGCGTAACCTCCTTGGTTTTCGAAAGGTTTAGCGAGCGTTCGGCTGCAGTGCCATGAATACAGTGAACTAGTATGTACCATGAACTCGAGGTGGTTAAAGGTGGGAAGTGGACCCGAAGCGCAAGCCGTAAGAAAGTGTGCGTGTGCCACCTCTCGTTTAGTCCTTGTAATGTCCGCTGGATGGCGGTGCTTCTATATGAGGAATATATGATGAAAAGATGCGAGATGGTGGATGAATAGATGGACGAACGGACAGATAGACAGATGCATGGATGGACGCATGAACGGACGCAGGGGCGGCTGCGTGGACGAACGCAGGGACGGACGCACGAACAGACGCACGCAGGGACGGGCTGATGGACGCATGGACGGTCACACTGACGGACGCATGGACGGACGGAAGCAAGAACGAATGAATGGACGAATTCTTCGCCCCACTCTCCATCATTCACTCCGTGGATATGCTGCCATATTTTTTTGGTAGCCGGCTTCGCAAGAGAAGTATAAATTGAGTGCTCGATATGACAGCAGTGCAAGTGAACAGAAAGCGAAGTCGGAAGAGCTCAATCTGCATGTGGCACCGAGATCGGTAGCCTGAAATGTTATGTCGTTTAAGAGTCACGTGCGGCGGCTCCGCCAAACTGGTGTAGCAATAGAATGCCCGCTTGTGGCTGGAAAAGCCCGATTTTAAATTGCAGCTGTGGATGGTAGGTTTTATTTTTATTGTCATTCGCAGTAGCTGAATTTATCTTCTTTCGCTAATTAAACCTAGCTTTGTTTCTACTTATTGCTTCCAAAAGTAAACTAAAACATGAAATAGTATGTGAAATGCCGTATTAAAAAATTGCAGACCACACTTTTAGTTTTTGTTGAACGTAGAGCTGTGTCGCTGCAATTAGTTACTCTCACACTCAGATTTATTTTATTTCACTTTACAATAAGTCTTACTTTTTGTAGCTGAACGTAGCAACTGAAGCTAGTTTTAAAAGAAAACAAAATCTCCTGAGCTATTAGTTAAACCCTGTCATTTCAGTCGCACTTCGAATTAGTCAGAAGTGGGCATTGCAACTCCGCAAAACAATGGTAGAGCGGCACGAAGTTTTTAAAAGAGGACACCTTGCTGGCTACCGACTGCAGCGCCACAAGATGCGTGAATTTCTTGGAACTTCATTTTATTGCGAGAGCGTAAAAGAGCTCGTCTCGCGAAAATTCTGGCGTTGAGGTCGGCTGTCGTGAGCGAAGAATCATCATCGTATGTGTGAAGGAAAAATCGAGCATGATGCAAATAAAATACACAATAAAAATATTTGGTCAGAGAGGGGACCAACTCAGGGCTGTTTTGGTCCGAGTGGGTATCGAACCCAGGTCATTTGCGTGACAAGTGGATGTTTTGCAAAAAGGCATCACGTCTGCTGCGGATACACTGAAAAGAGAGAGAGAGAGAGAATAAACATTTATTAAAAACAAATGGAAACTGAGCCTTCTTCGGGTGGGGCCCTCAGTCCAGGGCTCCATTGCCTTGCGCGACCCTGCGAGCCCGCTGGACCAGCTGCTGCTGTTCCTGCCGGCGTAAGCTGAGCAGTGCAGACTCCCAAGAGGAAGGGGTGGGATTGGGAATGGGAGGCACGCCCTGTGGGGCAGAGCATTCCCACGTGGAGTGGTACACCGTCGGTACGGATCCACAGAAGGGGCAGCAGGAGGGGTAGAGAGTCGGATGAAAGCGATTTAGCATATAAAGGCAAGGAAATGAATTGGTCTGTAGTTGCCGCCAAGCGACAGCATCTGCTCTGTTAAGTGAAGGATGAGGGGGAGGATACGTATAACGGCTCTGTCGATAGTACTGCAGCGTAGCGTTCTAGTTTAGTGGTTCTGTCGATGCGTCGTCTGGATTGGACAGCTCTTCCAATGGAGCCCGACCGGTCAGCTCTCGGGCAACCGCATGAACGCGTTCATTACCATGGAGAGAGGCGTGTCCAGGAGTCCAGACGATACGCACAGGACGTAATGCGGATGGTGAGACAGAAGAGAGGATATTGTGTGTATGTGCAGCCACAAGTCCTTCAGCGAAAGCACGGCAAGCAGCTTGTGAATCTGTTACAATAGTGACAGGGGAGTCATGTGACAGTGTCGTAGCGTAAAAAATTGCCAGAGCGAGAGCTCCCTCCTCTGCCAGACCACTGTCTGTAGTGCGAAGTGTGGCAGACGCCACAAGGGCGTCTGTGTCATCTGTCACGGCTAAACACATGGCTGACTTCTCTGGGTAGCGTGCTGCATCAGTGTAAAGTACTTGTAAGTCTGATGTACCATCACCAAAGACGCGTGTCATAGCCTGAACTCGGGAACGTCGACGACCGGCGTGGCGGAAGGGATTCATATTGCGCGGAATCGGAGGCACTTTGATGAGTGCGCGGACAGTAGAAGCAAGTTTATATCTCCGTACTTGTGCGGGTTTTTGAGGAATCGGGTAGCCAAGACGAGACAGGATGGCGCAGCCCTGACGGGTCTGCCTGAGCCGTTGGAGCTGACTATTGTGCTGGGCCTCGAGGAGTTCGGTTATGGTGTTGTGGACTCCTAATTGAAGGAGGCGTTGTGTAGATGCGTGTGGAGGCAAGCCGATAGCTGCCTTCACAGCTGTCCGTAGAAGGATGTCCATCTTTTTTATTTGAGCTAGAGTGAGATTGTGAAAGGGAAGATGATAGGTGAGCCGACTAACTATGAGTGCTTGTACTAAGCGGAGGACATCTTTCTCACAGAGGCCTCTCCTGCGATTGGTGATGCGTTGGATCATGTGTGTAATTTGAGTTATCTGCTGAGCGAGAAGGTGGGTAGTGTACGAGGCCTTGCCGTCGGACTGAAGGTAGAGGCCTAAAATGCGAATTCGTGGTACCAGAGGGATAGGATGGCCTTCAAGAAACAGCGAAATGCCAGGAGAATCAGCGGTTTTGCGGCGCCGCTTGTATACTAATAACAACTCCGACTTATCCACTGAGCACGTAAGGCTGCCGGCAGCAGCATAGTCTTGTACCACAGACACAGCTTCCTGTAGGGCGTCCTGAATGGTTCCGTCTGATCCTTTGGTGGCCCAAATTGTAATGTCATCTGCATAGATGGCATGCTGGATGTTGGGAACCTGTTGTAATAGGGAAGGGAGTTTAGCCATAGCCACGTTGAACAAAGTGGGCGAGAGAACCGAGCCCTGTGGTGTTCCTCTGCCTGCGAGACGAATGACGTCCGAACGGAGGTCTCCAATCCCAATAGTGGCCGTGCGGTCAGAAAGAAAGGACCTGACGTAATTGTAGATACGTGAGCCTCACTGAGATGAAGCGAGATTGTCAAGAATAAGGTCGTGGGAGACGTTGTCAAAAGCACCCTTCAGATCCAGGGCCAGAATAGCTTGGACCTGGTTTGAAGTGGGGCTATCCAACACGTCCTCCTTAAGCTGTAATAATACGTCCTGTGTAGAGATACCAGGACGGTAGCCGAATAGTGTATCAGGAAAAAAGTGATTGTCTTCGAGAAATGGTTGTAGTCGAGAGAGAACAACGCGTTCAAAGAGTTTAGCTACACATGAAGTTAAGGATATAGGTCGAAGATTCTGGAGGGATAGCGGCTTGCCAGGCTTTGGAATAAGTATGATTTCTGCAAAAAAAACTGAAAAGAACTTCATCTGCTTGGAAATACATGAAAGTAGCTTTCATGCCTTACAAACACAAGAGCCCTGTATACATGCTTCACAATGCAACATGGGATACCGCAGTAATAATGCGTGGTGAGAGCGCCCATTGCCAGCAGGCGTCAGAACACATCATTGTGATAATAGCTTCGTGTTTTAAAGCCAGTCACCCGCTGCAAAAGGCACACACGCTGCAGTGACCACGTATAGTTGGTGAATAGCAAGCTGGAAAAGGTTTCATGCACCAAGTGTTTGAAGCACGCACTAAGAACAGGACATCGCTATCGCGTTCAACTCCTAAAGGCGAAGCTTTAAGGTGCCCTCGCTTTTTCGAACGTCGTTCTGTACGCTCTTTTGTTCTAATAGCCTCTAATCGTGACTCTACGTTTGGTCAATCTGCTGGTTTTTCTTTGCATAACTTCCAATCATACTTGACCCAGGAGCAGAGTTTTCATCTGCGAGTCACTGCGATACTCAAGGCTACGAAGGAGCAGACTTGTCGACCAGAACACAAATATATCATCTTTGGATGCAGCGGATCGTGCACTTGAGGTTTTTACTTAGAGTGCTCAATCTAGTCCTTCAGCGCACTTTCTGTTTTTGACCTGTCACGTCCATAGTCATTGCAGAGCTGCAGGGGGATGTCTAGAGCAATGTTTCGAGAAGGAGTAAGAAGAAGGGAGTGCCTGCAAAAACAGCAGGATAAGATCGTCCAGATGAGGAAGAAAATTGACGCCTGCAAGCCAAATAACAGGAGCAAAAAATCGGATACATTGAGAATGCCGACGTAGACACAGCTTGAGATCGGGAGAATATAGCCAAGCAAAACTGGACTGGTCAGCTCGAGAAAAGAGCTCGGATGGCTCAGACACGCAAATAGAAAGAATATTGCTAATACAGTAACCTACCGGTGACTGCATTCACCAAAGTTTGTGGTTTTGACTGTTTGTTTGTTGGCAGCAACACAGGTCAATGTGCCTACCTCCCTTGCTTTTATTTTAACTCGATGGTTGAGTGAATCGATCACTATTAGGACTTTGTCGAACCCCCTTCCCCTCCGCAATCTCCTAACGTACTTCGGAGCAAGGGAGCAAGCAGCACAAAAAGAGCCGTTCCTTTCTAGGGGGTCATTGCGTTCACTGCGGTTAAACCCACTGATGCCTCTACTATCACCAACACTGTGCCCAGAAGCCCGAACACTCAGAATGTATTTGCTTTCCTGAGAGTCGTTTTCGTTGTTCTTTGTTTTTGGTGTTGTTGCTGTATCATCATTGGTTTCGTTTAGTATTTTCTACGCTAAACGTATCACAATTGTAGTCATTACAGAGGCCTGGATTTCTTTGATGATTTTGTGTTTATGGGTTGCAGCTGTGGCTAACACATGGCTCAAACTGTGCTCGCCCACTCAGCTCACTTTGTCTTGCTCAGTATTTGCCGATTTCGAATTTTCTTCTTACATACCTCGAGTGAAGGTCCACGGTATGACTACTCGTGAAGACAGAATGCATTCATTACGGCTACTGTTTGCCGTACAGCAGACACGTCGAGAAATGGCTTTTCGTTCTTATCGAGCTTGCTCGTTAGTCATGTGTCACAACACCACTGTGACGGCATCGAGAACAATTGCGCCGCCATATTTCTACCGCAATCAGTGCGAAATTTAAATCGCAGTGTTGTGCGAGGGTTGGCTGTTATATTTCATTTCTGAATCTATATTCATGACCATTCCTCAGTGAAAACACCCAAACGATTACTTATGCATAAACCTATAGCGACACAATGTTGGAGAGCTGCTATTGGTGCAATAGCTTTTTTTAACCTATTAAAGCTCCGGCAGGATCATATCAAGCTAGCTGTCCTAACCTTTTTAAAATCCTAACCTGCAAGTGTGCCAGTGCATCATTACTAGATTTCGCAACAAATATGAACGCAAGAACAATGAAAACAAGAAATTGCCCGAACCCCCAGATATGGGGTTTTAATGAACATCTCAGAAGCCTAGTTAAATAAACATTGGAGCAGCTTAAAATCTAGCATGCAGAGGTTACTCGTCATTTGCCATTTAGAATTTACAAGCTCCCTTTGGATGATTTCTGGCTTGTGGATATAACGCTTTTTATCCCGATAAGATGGGCACAAAGAGCACAAAAAAGCTAGATAAGCCCTACCTGATTAATGCCTAGGTGTACGTAAGGAGAGGTGCAGTTAACCCGATTGTACAGATTTAGCTGAGTGTCCGCAACAACTTTGCGGAGGCAGCTTTCCATAGAAAATGACTGTCTAGCTTCGTCCGCATAGCTGCTGCAGATGCGCAAAAAATCATTCTATTTCGCTTTTCGAGGCGTGTGGCTCGTTCTCGCCTCGTCTAGTCGGCTAGCATGCCTCCTCTTAGTTTTATTCCGACGATGAAGCCTGGCCTCTTTTTGTCTCTCCGACCAATTTTTCATATGCGCTGAAGAATCCCACCAAGTGGCATCTGCCGTATACACGATGCAACACCGGCTCCTGCTGTGTGAAGCTTGAACAGTGGGACTAAACACGGAGAGAATATAACAGACGTCACATGAACTCTCTGTCGTGAACTGGAAGCAATGGCGCCCGCAGCATTCTATTTGTGCAGCTCCCATGCCACCCCACTTTCAGTTCCTGTCATGCAAGCCATGATTCATCAGGAACTTGAAAAGAATGTGATAGGTTTTTTTCTCATACATTTTACAGTAAAATACACCCGTCAGAGTTAGCATGGCTTACCAACACACTTGCACACCGGTCACGTTTCCGTATCCTTAATATATTAGTTATTAGCACGAGCGTGCTAACCCAAACTTGTATACACTACTACATGTGTCCTACACGTCACCCTCACTCTTTGCTCTGGTAGAAATCTCCACGCTTGCGCCTTTTGTCGCAAACATGCACCGTCGTGACGAATGACGCTACTGCCATGATCACTGACCAGAAATATCCGCATGACAGCACTCAACTCCGTGACACAACGAGCTTCGCTTTTGCTCGTTTTCTGATCATTTGGCTACATTGTGTCTTCGTTTTATTTCTTAATCCATCATAATGCAGCTTTAAAAGTATTTGTGCTTACATTTCTGTCTTGCTTGTGCGACTTGCAATAGTCACCTTGTTACATTTTTTTATGCGCTGTATTCGCCGATGTTGCTTATTGTCGTTTATTTTTGTCCGTATGCCGCAAGTTATGGCGGGGTGATTAAGCGCACGCGATATTTTTAAGGAGCAGAGGAGACGGGAGTTTGAAGAGGCGATCTCGGACTTTCACTCATAATGTGTCGCAAAAGTTTAAGTGTGCTTTACTGGAGTCGTTCCAGCCTTACATGACGGATGCATCGAGGAGCTATTTTAAATAAAGTAACGCGAATATTTGCGCTCTCCAAGTCTCGGGGATCGTTTCAATGCTCGTGAGCTCTTCGATTCAAGAAAAAAAAACGTCGCCAATATATGCGTCGTGTTCAGTCGACTTGAATAATGCTTTTGTGCCGCCCAATGATCGGGAATGACCTCTGCGTGCGGTGTTTGGCATGGTTATATCTTACTTTTTCTTACTAGTAAGAGGGAAGTCTGTGATATATTCCGCTGCTCTTGAAGGCAATACTCACCATAAAACATCTAGTTCAGTTGGCAGAACGAATTCCCATGGTTTTCAAGTTTGAGTTCTGGGTTGCATGTACTTTTGATAAGTGTCCGATAAGGTAAAATAAAAAAGAAGCTGAATACGGAATCAACCGAACAAACAAATATATATATATATATATATATATATATATATATATTGTGGCGAAGCCTTCGAACAGTGGGTCGTCCTCTTGAGCGCCTTCTAGTGGGTTGCCCTTTTTTAGCAAAAAGAAGAGCAGCTCGTGCAGAGAGTCGGTACCCGCATTGACTGTCGCTGTCAAGCATCGTCGTCAAGTGTCCGCCAATAAACGTCTCAACAATTTGGTGGAGAGTGCTGTGCCCTTCTAACACCTTCGGTCAGCATTCGATGCCCCTGGAGCTTCAATCCCGCACCGTGCCTTCTACCATGCACCAAGACGCCGCACAGCAAACGCTTCCTCCTGCGCCGACGCCATGTTCCGGTGTCCCCCGCATCCGCGACCCTCCTGTCTTCACCGGCGCGAATGGCACCAACGTCGAGGACTGGCTCGCTATGTACGAACGCGTCAGCGTCCCCAATCATTGGGACGAGGCAGGTAAACTCGGCAACCTGGTTTTCTACCTTGCGGGTGTGGCCGGCATGTGGTACAACAACCACGCATCCGATTTCCCCACTTGGTCCGCTTTCAAAACCGCCGTCGTCGACGTGTTCGGCCGTCCTGCCGTTCGTAAGCTGCAAGCCAAACAGCGGTTACGTGAACGAGCACAGCAGACCGGTGAGTCCTTCACAAGTTACATAGAGGACATCCTTGACTTGTGCAAGAAAGTGGACGCGAGCATGTCAGAGGCCGACAGAATTACCCATGTTCTAAAAGGCATCGCCGACGATGCCGTCACCATGCTCCTGGCCAAGAACCCTCGCACTGTGTCAGAGATCATTACACTATGCCAAAGTTACGAGGAGCTGCGACGGCAGCGCTCGATGACCCGTTGACCACCCTCACGTGACGTTGATCTCTCGGCCTTGTCAACACTTCCTGACCACACCGCCTTGCTCGTTGAAATCAAGTCATTCGTGCGTGAGGAAGTTGCCCGCCAGGTCTCTTTACTGGCCTTTGCTTCCCCGCAACTTGCTGAACAGTCGTCAAGCACACTTCTGCCTCCCCTACGCCGAGCCATTCAGCAGGTAATCGCGGAGGTCGTTCCAGAATACCACCAGCCGCTGCAGTATCTACACCAATCAGTTACGCCCAAGTTGTCGCCAGGCCACCCCCACCGATTCCTGTGACTGGCCCCCTTGGTTACATCGAAATCATCGCCAGACCCCAGGCCTTCGGAGAAACTGTGCCGCCTACATATACCGACGTCATCAACGTGCCCCGTGTGCCGCCCACTATGCAGTTATATCAGCAGCCGGCTCACCCATCGTGTTCTTCGGCATGGATGGGACCCGCGAACCGATGGCGCACTGCGGACAATCGCCCCATCTGCTTTGCTTGTGGTTGCGTCGGTCACGTAGCACGCTACTGCAACCGTGTGCAGCGACCGCAGGTCGCCTCCAAATATCCCAGTCAATCGAGCCACTTTTGTGACCAACCGCCGCATACGTCACCGTCGTCCCGCCCCGCTCCATCTACCCGCCGTTCACATTCTCCACGACGTCGCTCACTGTCGCCGATGCGGCCACGTTGACTAGAGGGTGACCAGGAAAACTAGTCGTCGCAGTCCACGAGGCAAGGGCTGCGACGCTGTCGAACTGAGGAAGCCCTCAGGAAAGCCCATCGAACGTGATAGACGTGCTTGTGGATGGTGTTCGTGCATTTGCCCTTGTAGATACTGGAGCCGCCGTATCCGTCATGGACGCAAAGCTTAGCCGATTACTGCGCAAAGTGACCACACCACTTTCTGGGCTCTCCCTCCGTACAGCCACCGCCCAAAGCATTCACCCTACAGCGATGTGTACAGCCCGCCTCATGATTCAGGACATGATGTATGCCGTCGAATTCATCATTATTCCTTCATGCTCTCACGACGTCATCCTAGGATGATATTTTCTCTCCCGCCACGACGCCGTCATTCATTGCGCACCAGCAGAAATAGAGCTGACACCATTCTCTTCTTTGACGCCGGCCGACAGTCGATCTGCTGCAAGCAAGTTACTTGTCAGGGACGACACGCAAGTGCCTGCAAACTCATCCGCGGCGGTGCCGGTCTACTGCGCAAGTCTTTCCGACACCACTGCACTCCTCTCACCATCTCATCGTGTTTTCACCAGAAAATGTTTGCTGGTTTCTTTCGCGACCGTGCAAGTCACTCGCGGCAGCACCACTATTTTTGTTCTGAACTCATCCCTGTATAGTGTTACGTTGGTGCGAGGGGAATGTCTCGGCAGCGTGCAACCCATCGAAGACGCACGAGTCATGGATCAACCTGATGACACGGACTGCCGAAGTTCCAATACGGTTAGTGCTGTTTCTACATCTGTTTCATCATCCGCTGATGTATTCGGTCCTTCCATTGCCGACAACCTTACGCCGGTTCAGCGCTTCCAGCTTCTGGCACTGTTGGAAGAATTCCGCTCTTCTTTCGATGTCGCTCAACCTCCTCTCGGCCGCACATCCACTGTTACGCATCGCATTGACACAGGCGCACAACTACCACTACGGCAACGTCCATATCGCCTATCTCCCACAGAACGCCGTGTAATCAACGAGCAAGTGGACGACATGCTACGCCGTGATGTTATTCGACCTTCTAACAGCCCCTGGGCGTCTCCTGTCGTTCTCGTCGCGAAGAAGGACGGTTCTGTGCGGTTCTGTGTAAACTACCGACGCCTCAACAAGATCACTCGTAAGGACGTGTACCCACTACCGCGTGTGGATGACGCGATTGACAGCCTGCAAGGAGTCGAATTCTTTTCATCTCTAGATTTGCGCTCAGGGTACTGGCAAGTACCTATGGCTGAGGACGCTCGACCGAAGACCGCTTTCGTCACTCCCGACGGCTTGTACGAATTCAACGTCATGCCGTTTGGGCTGTGCAATGCGCCCGCACCTTTGAGCGCATGATGGATACCGTTCTGCGTGACCTGAAATGGCACACGTGCCTGTGCTACCTCGATGACGTCGTCGTTTTTGCTCCGGACTTCTCCACGCATCTTCAACGCTTGCGGCATGTTTTAACGCGTCTGAGTGACGCCAGTCTGCAACTGAACCTAAAGAAGTGCCGATTTGCATCTCGGCAGTTGACAATACTCGGCTACGTCGTGTCGAAGGACGGAATTCTCCACGATCCAGCCAAGCTTCGGGCAGTGACCGAGTTCCCTAAGCCGACATCCGTCAAGAAACTGCGCAGTTTCATAGGACTGTGTTTCTACTTTCGGCGCTTCATCCGAAACTTCGCGTCCATCATATCGCCGCTGGCAAAGCTCCTCGGTAGTAACGGGCCTCTCCATTCGTGGTCATCACAGTGTGACGACGCATTCACACCGCTCCGTCGTTTGTTGACGTCTCCTCCCATACTCCGCCACTACGACCCTACTGCCCCTACAGAGGTACACACGGACGCCAGTGGCGTCGGTCTCGGCGCTGTCCTTGCGCAGCGCAAACCAGGGTTCCCGGAATATGTCGTGGCGTATGCAAGCCGTACGCTTACAAAAGCCGAGACTAATTACACCGTCACTGAGAAAGAATGTCTGGCAATCGTCTGGGGCCTTGCCAAGTTCCGACCTTATTTGTATGGTCGCCCATTTGATGTAGTCACCGACCATCACGCACTATGCTGGTTGTCATCATTGAAAGATCCCTCAGGCCGTCTCGCCCGGTGGGCACTTCGCCTGCAAGACTACGACATCCGCGTGCTGTACCGCAACGGAGGGTATCATGCTGACGCCGACGCCCTGTCGCGCTCTCCCTTGCTTGACGACAATGCCCACGACTCAGCGTCTCCCCTTGCCGTTTCTTCCATTAGCATTCACGCCGTTGCTACTGAACAGCGCAAGGATCAATGCATTGCCTCACTGATAGACTTGCTGACTGATCCATCCACTCCATCCACTCGCGCGTTGCGTCGTCAAGCCCACCATTTTGCCACCGACGCAACTACAACGGTGACGGCCGCCAGTGGCTACTAGTCATACCCCGCAGTCTCCGCTCCGACATATGCGAAGTCTTTCATTCTGATCCGCGATGTGCGCACTTCGGGGTATCGAAGACTTACCAGCGCATTCGCCAACGGTACGTTTGGCGCGGCATGTACCGCTATGTGCAGAAATTCGTTCGCTCCTGCATAGAATGTCAGCGCCGCAAAACTTCAACGCACCCGTCGCCGGTAGGTCTGCAACCTCTACCTTGCCCTGCCAGGCCGTTTGGGCGCGTTGGCATCGATTTGTATGGGCCACTTCCACTAACGTCGGCTGGTAACCGCTGGGCTATTGTTGCTGTGGACCACCTCACGCGATATGCCGAAACTGCCGCTTTCCCCGCGGCTACAGCGAACGATGTGGCCTCCTTCCTGCTCCAACGATTCATGCTGCGACACGGTCCACCTCAGGAACTGCTAAGTGATCGAGGCCGCGTCTTCCTGTCTGAAGTCGTCGAAGCCATTCTCAAAGAGTGCAACGTTGTTCACCGCAAAACTACTGCTTACCACCCGCAGACGAATGGCCTAACTGAACACTTCAACCGTACGCTCGGCGACATGCTCTCCAAGTACGTCGCCGCCGATCACACAAATTGGGATTCCATTCTACCCTTCGTCACCTACGCATTTAACACCGCCCCTCAGAGCACTACTGGCTTTTCACCTTTCTTTTTATTATATGGAAGGCACCCGTCGCACACCATCGACACTACACTTCCGTACAAGCCAGATCCGTCAGAGTGGGCGCCTATTTCTGCTGCAGTCAAGCTTGCTAAAGAGTGTCGAGAGCTTGCAAGGACCTTTACAGCGCATGATCAAGAGCGGCAAAAGGGCATTCGCGCTGACACCAGCACTACTGCGCCCACGTTCCTCCCTGGAGCGCTCGTCTGGCTCTCGATCCCTACCACTTCAACTGGCCTATCTTCAAAACTATTGCCCAAATACGGAAGCCCCTACCGTGTCGTCGAACGCACTTCCCCTGTAAATTACTTGATCGAAACCATCGAACCATCTTCGGACATGCGCCGTCGAGGGCGCGACATTGTCCACGTGGAGCGCCTCAAAGCCTACCACGACCCGCTCATAGTAACCAGCTGTTAGGTCGCCAGGCGGCTCCCTCTTCGTACCCGGGGTAGTTGTGGCGAAGCCTTCGAACAGAGGGTCGTCCTCTTGAGCGCCTTCTAGTGGGTTGCCCTTTTTTAGCAAAAAGAAGAGCAGCTCGTGCAGAGAGTCGGTACCCGCATTGACTGTCGCTGTCAAACATCGTCGACAAGTGTCCGCCAATTAACGTCTCAAAAAAATTATATATATATATATATATATATATATATATATATATATATTCTGCGTGTCTTCTATTTTTTTCTACAAATGTGGCTCCTACTATCCAACAAGATGATCTTATTCGCTTTATTGTAAAAGAACGCCAATTTCACTGCTAGAGCCCTATTTGGCTTGTAATGTATTATGCCATGCTTTGAAAGCAGGTATACTAATTTATTTGCTATTCATCAATTAGGAACGTGTGCGGCGAAAGGTTGCACTCAGCCTTTCAACCCATGTTGCTTGAATAATCAAGCAAGTGAGCATACTTTACGTCAATATGCACAGCAGATATTTCCATATGCAAACTTTCACATAAACATAAATATCCGCCTTTTATTGAACACTTCAGAATAATTATTCAAGGTTGCATGCCGTCACAAGGAAAAATAGTACGTAAAGCTACGTCTTTTTTATGCGTAGAGGCAGATTACATCATTTCCTTGGCAGATCACTGGTTCAAGTTGATGACTTGTCCAACCTGAAGTGTGACTTTGGGGGCGTTTATGGTTGCAAGAATGCACCTAAGGGTGGTTGTTTTTAAAATGTGACTAATATGCTCAACCTTCTAGAAGTCACAGTTCTGTCGCGGTGTTTTGGCGTATTTCTACACAGAGCGTATCCATGTGCGGAAACTACGTTTGCTTATTAACTGAGCAGCCATAAGGTTCGTCGGAAGAATCTGTTTTTTAACCTCTTACTTTGGTTTCAGGACACCACATATCAGAAACACGTTCAGTGTGTGACAATAAAACCTTAGTACAAATTCTACATGTTGAATCTTTTCCTCACAGGAGTGGCACGTGTACCACCGACTCAACTCAACTTGGCGATTCGTAATGAAGTTTGGCTGCGCTGAGCCGTTGGAGAGAAAAAGCAAAAAAAGGTTTGTACAGAGAGGATAAACCGCTGCGTACTCTCTTGACTTTGCGTCCACTTTCCTTTCTGTGGAACAAGCTTCATCTCATCTACATGATCACAAATAATCCTATATGGCGTTGATGCCCGTTTTCGTCATCAAAGCCGGACAAAGCAGTATGACGAGTGTTATTTGTCGACGAAGTCAACGAAGTGAGACATGAAGGGATCCTGGCACTTTCTCCAGCACGGCGTTTTCTTACAGCAAATACTATTTCTCGGCCTGGCAGGTTCAACGTTACTTTTGCACGTCGTATATTTTAGCATTGAATATTCTGGCACAGATTTCCTTTTAGTACACATTCAGACACGTGAGCATCACTAGAAAGAAGACTGAGATCAAGAAAAGAGTGTCGGTAACTTTGATAATGGTCATAAGCATAGTTTTTCTTTTAAAGCGCACCATCTCACACAAGCCAGCTCCCTGGGTTTGTTTGATTGATAGCAGATATTTTTGCCCAGGAAACATTTCGAAATATTGAGAACTGATCATCTGCACATAACATTTTAAATTGAGAACACTAACAGGCAAACCATGCACACCACAGCTTCTCCTAACTCCTTGTATATATATGCTTCATGCACGAATGGGATTTGCTGCGTTTCTTTCAGAGCGAGATGTAATCAGTGGCTGGTGAAAATAAAAATAATGAAGGATCACTGCAGTGTTTCCGCAAAGGCAAGAAAAACTTCGTTAGGGAGATTACATTTCACGCACCAAAATATGCCAATCAAGCTACAAGCGCTCTGATGCAGGTCGTTGCACAGAAATAATCAACGTTTTGCATTTTTTTATCCTATAGCTCTTCTCAGTAAATTGTTCTACGAAAAGATTATGTTTCTAGTTATCTTTCTTCTTACGTGGGAAATTTACAGAAAACTTTCCAGATGTTAGATTAGCGAGCACTTCAATCAAGCTCGATGCAAAACGCGAAAGCTTCATTTGAAAGAACAATTCTAAGTTATAGTACATGTGTTTACAGCGAGAAAACGTTGGACCATATGAAGTTTGGCGTACAAAAATATGAAAACAAAAAAAGATAATACACCAGCTACCGCTATAACGAGCCATGTGTATATGCCAAGAAGCGGGCTCTAACACTTACGCTGGCGTGTTGGTGCACCAGAGCTAAACCAGGGGAGGCGCAAAGCGCGCCGTCATACACAAGCGCTTCCTACTGAAATATCCCAATCGCTGCGGGCAATGACAGAGCAGAAGACTCCGATTGGACACAGAGACCTACAGCGCGCTTTTAGTTATTAATATTTTAGTTTTAGTGAATTTTCATTAATCAACCACTTACAGAAGAAATCTCCCTCATTACCTTGAAGGTCATATCCAGTGCCTATATATATATATATATATATATATATATATATATAAGGGAAAGAAGTGTATACCTAAGGGCTCGTTTTTTCGTGGTTTAACACAATATCAATGAGATCTAACAGACAGTAATGCCAAGGAAAGGAATGTACAGGGGAAGTTATTAGAGCAATTGGAATGTAAATAAGAAGAAAGAAGAAATAAATGTGGATGAAAAAATAACCAGCCGTGAGCAGGTTATTTTTTCATCCACTTTTCTTTATATATATATATATATATATATATATATATATATATATATATATATATATATATATATATATATATATATATATATATAGGCAGACTTGGTGGTTGAGTGGCCGTAGCGTTGTATATAGTATATAGTCCTGATGGAGGCTAGACTCTAGGCCGAAACGTCGAAATAAACCACGTTGTGACCGCTCACGGAGGATCTACTGGACTATATATATATATATATATATATATATATATATATATATATATATATATATGACGTATGAAGCGATGATTGGTAGAAGCAGAGAAGGAAGAAGTGCTTTAGAATAAACATGGGGTATGAGCCAGGCCTCGTCTATCATTCATCATAGCATCACACGAGCCGACAGGATGAAGACCTGGCGGCCACGTCATCAACCAGCCACAAATCATTCACGAAGCCACCAGCAATACGCCTCAACTGAATATCGACCACAGAAGAGGTTATCTCAGGCGTAAGCAGTTACCGGCATCATGGCAGAACCATCGACCGACCTTCCCATCCCCAAGTACACCGGAGCAGCGGACGATGGACCTGTACAGGACTGCTTCGACCTGTTCGAGCTCCACGCTACCACTGCATCTTGGTCGGAATGGGAGATGGTTACGAATTTCAGCGACTATGTCACCGGTGAGGCATTTAAGTTTTACCTCACCCACATATTCGACAACGACGAGTCTTGGCAAAAGATAAAAGAAGGAATGATCATCTGGTTTCAAGACTGTAATGAAGATTCGATTAGCAAACGCACTCTCAGTGCATTCAAACTCAGTCATCGCAGTCTTGACGCACTCGAGTACAGAGCATGAATTTACAATTTCCATCAGGTGAAGTTAGCCACATGCTCACGGAAAGACCACGTGGTCGTGTTCCCAACCTTCCACCTGGTTCCTCATCCGCGGATATATCACCAATGCTCAACTCACCGCTGCATAAAAGAATTGAATCTGCTATTAATGACCGAGATGCATTTATTACTTCATACTGCATGCGTAATTTGCAAACTGACTTGGCATTCAGCTCAGCAGTAGTGCCACAAAGACAAAAGCATTCACAATCAGCATCTTGTGAAGGAAAGTCTTCTGCAGAAGCGTCTAGTGTTAATCAATTACAAGATCGAAGTGACGTGAATCCAGTATACAACCTCACTGCCAACAATGAAAACAAAAGCAGAGGTGCGAGTTCTGACGACACAAGTAATCTTCAGGCAACCACCAACAATGAACGATTTATGAACACAGAAGATTCAAGTGCACAAAACCCCGCACATTGTTTTGTGCCGGAAACATCTGCATTGGTTCACGTCGTAGAAGCTTACGAAGGACTTGCTAAGAATCCTGACACAGCACGATCAATGTCACACCACAAGCAAGTCGACGAAACCAAGAAACTACAACGTCAACGTATACTTCAACATTGTCAACGACGAAAGGAAACCTCATCAAAACCACTTTTAAGGCTCAAAGAACATTGCAAAAAGGCCCATCGTTGTGGATACATTCTCCACCAAAGATCAAGAATGTGCCTTTCATCAAACCATCTGCGACATCGCCATAGAAAAATCTCCAAAAGCCACAAAAGCACCCCTTGTACTCGGCAGAAACACAGGCAGCGCCCAATCAACCTCAATCAACGCGTACGCAAGCTGCCTGCACGACCTGTGCCACGACGAAGAATCCCATGCCTACGATATCCGAACTGTCCATTCTGCAAGGTCTTTGAACCTCGTTTGTTCTTCACAAGAATCCCGGCTGCAATTTCCACTATGTCCACGTCCAAAGCATTCTTGTGTTATCCAGGACGCAACCATCAGCCTCGCCCACCAGAACTCCTGCGTTAACCGGACTGCTGCACTCTTTCCTGAAGTTTTGCGAGTTTACGGAACACCACGGTGCCATGAAACCAATTGTGCATTTTGACATTTGTGACTTCTCAACCTCTCCTTGTGTACTTTTCCTTGTTCGTAATCCATGCCTTCTTTCGGAGGGAGGGGGAATCGTGTAACGTATGAAGCGATGATTGGTAGAAGCAGAGAAGGAAGAAGTGCTTTAGAATAAACATGGGGTATGAGCCAGGCCACGTCTCTCATTCATCATAGTGTCATATATATATATATATATATATATATATATATATATATATATATATATATATATATATATATATAAGAGAAAGAAGTGTATACCTAAGGGCTCGTTTTTCCGTGTTTTAACACAATATAATGAGATATAACAGACAGTAATGCCAAGGAATGTACAGGGGAAATTATTAAAACCAATGGAATGTAAATAGGAAGAAAGAAAAGTGGATGAAAAAATTACCAACTGTGAGCAGGAATCGAACCTACGACCTTCGAATTACGCGTTTGATGCTCTAACCACTGAGCTATCACAGCGGCCCTCCCTCCATCCACTTTTTGGGGTTTATCTGTGAATTTAGAAGTAGGAGTGACAGTCAGCGCCATCTATAAGCCAAGCGACGAGTGTGAAAACACTCTTATGCGCATGTTTGGCGTCACGTGGCACGTGAACTTATTATGAGCGGGCAGCTGATTAATTGTCCCTCTTATACAACCTAAACACACCAAGTCTGCCAGTACGAGACCCTCGTTCAATGAAATAAGAGAAAGAAGTGTATACCTAAGGGCTCGTTTTTCCGTGTTTTAACACAATATTAATGAGATATAACAGACAGTAATGCCAAGGAATGTACAGGGGAAATTATTAAAACCAATGGAATGTAAATAAGAAGAAAGAAAAGTGGATGAAAAAATTACCAACTGTGAGCAGGAATCGAACCTACGACCTTCGAATTACGCGTTCGATGCTCTAACCACTGAGCTATCACAGCGGCCCTCCCTCCATCCACTTTTTGGGGTTTATCTGTGAATTTAGAAGTAGGAGTGACAGTCAGCGCCATCTATAAGCCAAGCGACGAGTGTGAAAACACTCTTCGCATGTTTGGCGTCACGTGGCACGTGAACTTATTATGAGCGGGCAGCTGATTAATTGTCCCTCTTATACAACCTAAACACACCAAGTCTGCCAGTACGAGACCCTCGTTCAATGAAATAAGAGAAAGAAGTGTATACCTAAGGGCTCGTTTTTCCGTGTTTTAACACAATATTAATGAGATATAACAGACAGTAATGCCAAGGAATGTACAGGGGAAGTTATTAAAACCAATGGAATGTAAATAAGAAGAAAGAAAAGTGGATGAAAAAATTACCAACTGTGAGCAGGAATCGAACCTACGACCTTCGAATTACGCGTTCGATGCTCTAACCACTGAGCTATCACAGCGGCCCTCCCTCCATCCACTTTTTGGGGTTTATCTGTGAATTTAGAAGTAGGAGTGACAGTCAGCGCCATCTATAAGCCAAGCGACGAGTGTGAAAACACTCTTATGCGCATGTTTCCCCTGTACATTCCTTGGCATTACTGTCTGTTATATCTCATATATATATATATATATTGTGAGCATTATTTATGCGTCCCATCTTTTCATCTGTAAATACTCATCATCACCAGTCAAGTTTAGGTTGTGGGGCACATACTCGAGTCAATAAAAGGAGAGTCTCGAGTGTTCTCGACGCCATCTTACAATATATATATATATATATATATATATATATATATATATACATATATATATAAAGATAGCCATTCAACAGTTGTGCCGCACGAGCAGTCAGGTTTTTCATTAAAAATATCTTGCTAGAAGACACTTCCAGAATCCGCGTTACAAAGTGACAGAGAGGGAGCATAGGAGGAAAGAGAGGGGCAGGAAACATGCATGCGCAATAGGGATCTAAACGCCACTGAGAGGTATGTCTAGAGGAGACGAAGGGGGGAGCGAGCATAAGTTGATAGATGCTGCTTGCTTTGGCGCTGTGAGGCGAGAAAGGGCGGGGGAGCGTCGGAAATGAGAGAAGGGGAGGGGCGTGCATGCGCAATAAGGGTGGTCACGCTGCAATCCGGATTGAGCACGACCATAAGAAGCTTCGCATCTAATATACCAATCGGTCTGAGTGGAAGCTTTTGAGACAAGTGCACGAAGTCTCTCACGATTGCACATGTTTCTCGTGTGAACCCAATGCTACTTCTGAGGTAACACAACTATACTTGAAGCGTGCACTGCTGCATAAAAAGTAACGACGAGCATCTGAACTGTATCGTCGTTCAGTTTTTTGATGATGTCTTCATTTTCTCGATTACAGCGAGAGATGGGTTCATGCACCTGCACAAGGACAAGACATCTTCAATGTAACTTGTAAGGGCTCCTACCTGCGTTAGGCTCGACTATACTGAAGCTGTTCTGCGTGGAGCCGGCACACGGAGGGACGACCGAAGGCGTCGGGTGAGGGCAATCGTGAATAACCACCATTTGGTGGACATCCGCATGGTAAAAACGCATGTTCATGAGCTTGTTGCAGTCGTCCCATTTGTTCGAAGTGCGTTAAATTTCATACTCGACAATCCAATCTTCGGAGTCGTGCTCGTCGTGCTCGTCATTGCCACGAAATACGGGTGGGTCACATTGCCGGGGCACGCCAGCACAGAAGACTGTCGTTGCGGCAGCTTGCGAAGGGTCAGAAGTAGTCGTGGTGAATGGCGATGGTAACGTCCGATTGCGAAGTTCCAGGTTGACAGGAACCGCGACTCTTTTACCACTAGAAACGGAAGTGTTTTACTTCGAGAAAGATGGAGACAATATTTGGTGAGAGGCTTTTTTTCGGGGTGCACATGATGATGATGGCGCTGACTCACAAAGAGTCAGCGCCATCAAGTATAGTGAACACTATAGGAATAGTGAAAGGTATAGTAAACACTATAGGAATAGACGAAGAACTGGGATGCACTCTATGCAATAGCGGCGAGCGCGAGCAAAAACCATAGCGGCAGATTGTAGTGATTGTCTTCTATAACAGCGGAGTGCCAGTCATTCACATTCAGTACAAGTTCCTTTAAACAGCCATTGTTCATATTTAATTTTTATAAGAAAATCAGATGATCGATCAAGGCCACCACATAGCGAAGCTACAGTTTTGAACAAGACTACAGGTAACTGCTTCAAACGATTCCTTGTTGGTTTGCTTTTGAACGCAGAAAAGGACCCTGGACATCTAGAAAGCTCGTGAATGGGCCGCCAAGCTCGGCTTGACGGTACTTACGTGGGATTAGCTGGGTGGCATGGGGTCTCCCTTGCGCCTTCACTGGACAAAAATTAAGTTTTAATCAATCAATCAATCAATCAGGAGCATATAAGGTTTTTGAATGGATGAAAAGAATCACACGGATGTCGTGGCAGCAATAAAATTCGGTGACATCAAAAGCCTGACGGGCATCTAAAATAAAAAACTATTAACTGTATAGCCGACGGCAAGAACTGCGCTAAGGATGGTTTCCACTTGAACAACCAAGCTAAAACAACAAGAAAGAAATATACATGCACGAGGGCCGTACCACACACCGACGAAGTATTTTTCAAGCTTGAGTGTTCCTCCCCTTTTAATTGCATGTACTTAAACTACGCGTCAGCAACCGCTGCAGTATTGTAAACGTTGCCCCATCACTTGGTGCACGTGGCGGCCACACTCCCTTCATGTTCTGCCAAGAAATACCTGCATGAAACATTTGACAAATGTTCTATAAATTCACAGAAAATAAAGTTTGCTTAAGGTTACCTTGAGAAAGAGTGGGAAATTCATTAAAACTGAAAACTTTGACTCTTGGTACACAATATAATACAAACGATAGTAAAATAGCACTCTGAAGTTTCGCTCCAGAAAGTACATGTTGTACTGGATATTCATTTATTTTGCACTTCGGCGTTGAAGTCAAACAGCCTTCGAACACACCACGAATATGTTGAATGAACGAGTTACAGAAGCGCCAATACCATCGTAGGAACACTATGCACTCAATTTTTGCAGCTTTATCTCGCATGTGATTGCTTCACTCTTTCCAGCACGGTGGTCACCTCAGGTAACCACCTTTTCTTCATTTTTTACTGTTCTAACACGTGAGCCCCGCATGTCAATTTTTTTTTGACACATATTTTCAATCGTTCGACAATCAGACAAAGATAACGCTACTGTCTTTCTGCAGTACTCTCTTTACTGTCTTCCGGCAGCCTACGTCTTGAATGCATGCTAGATGATGTATCCGATATATTTTTACAAATATCAATGTATGTGCTGCCCTTGTTATGTTGATAACGCAGGAGTGCATGTTGCATGAGTAGATTAAGGAATACCGAATTTAAGAGCTGTAGTCGGTAAGTACAAAACCCCATGTCACAGAAGTAGGTGGTCATCTGAGGTAACGATCATACCTGAAGCCACTTAGTACACTGCTGTCATAATATAGGGCGGCGGCTGCCGGCGTGCCGACCATATCAGAATAGAACGATGAACACGATGGCATGCTCACAGCTCGCGATCAACAGCAGCTGACACACCATCGAGCGTCATCAGGAAGATGATATTATCGTTATCATCAACATCATTGCGGCTGAGATGTGAACGAGTAAAGACGTGTTCTTCTGTTCCTCGGCATCATCCCTAAGTGTTTCTTGGCCAGACACGAAGAAAAACAAATCTGAAAAAAAAAACAATTTAAGGCACCCTACCGAGGATTCGAACCATCGCGCTGCGTTAAGGAACAAAGCCGCACCGCTCATGCTATCCATCTCACTAACGGCGAGATATCTAAATGCATCATTTACCACACTCTGACTTTCAATAAGCTTATGAGAAATATTCTTGAGCAAAACTTGTATGTCGGCTTGCAAGTCTCGCTTGTAGTTTATCCAGTATGAAAAATGAGGCAGCAAGTTCCGCTTTGTTATTTTACAAAATTACAAGTTTTCTTCATAATAACCGCTGGTTTCATGGCCAATCTCCGTGGTGGTGGGACCCACACATCAAGGAACAAGCTAGCAAATTGCTTTCACCCCCCCATCCCCATACAGCTGCTTCTAGCGTCGACGTTCACACCAAAATGTCTGGGACAATCTGAAATGGGCGTTTTCGTGAAGTGCATTGGATCCATACTATTTGCTACCGGTACCAGTATTGTCGAGGTCGACTGATGTCGAGGAAGAAAACGCCGGACAAACGCTGATGAAAACGCTGTATGCAGTTTGGCCTTTGTGATGCCACTGCATGTCGTACGAACAGCTTTAACAGAATGCTAGTCGCGTTGAAGCAAGGCGGGCTCGCATACGTGCTCAGACCCAGGAAGAACATGTCACTGCGCATGTTATAAATGCTGCAACTCAACCCATATTCAACCGAGCTCACTACATCTCACCCGGTTCTTAAATTTCCCAGCATCAATTTGTATACATTCCCATGTATTGCTATCGCACTCATTACTTCGTCGTTGTGCCGAAACTGTAATTTTTGAGTGGTCATGTCATGGCACGCTGCTCACACGTTTTTCGACAAATGCGTAAAACCTCGAAAAAATTGCCACCCAAAAGTTCGGTCCAAAATCAGAACTATACGCACCCACAGGAGAAGTGGTATCTGCGTGTCTTCAAGACGTAGTCAGTCATTGAGCGCCAAATAACTTCACTGCAGGAAAATATTGCAGTACCTACGTAAAGTGGGAATCGATTATATGCGAAGCACGAATAAGAAACGTTGATATAACACTTTAAATCAGCACAACGAGGTCGAGGTAAATTATGTCGCACATGACTTCCGTGTCATGATTATCATGTTTGGATGTTCTGTTTACCTTCGTCATCTATTCACGTTTCGTGACACGAAATTCAGTATAATTGGAGCTAGCAAAACGGCCCTGAGCAATGTAATAGCGTGGTTTGTTGTCATGTTCTTACATGACACGCGCGTCACGATTAACATGTTTGCACCAGTCATAAATTTCGTCATCCATTGACGCCACGTGACACCAAATTTGGTATGTGTGGAGCTATCAAAACGGCTGTGAGCGCATCACGAAGGGCCTAATATACTCCAATGTAGCGTTGACGCGTGCGCATGCTGGGCACAGCGACGCTTCGTTAGCAAAACGCGAGCACTCTTTAGTCTGACGCCAGGTGCGAGCGGCATGACCGGCGTCTGTCGGCGCGATCCGACAGTAACCGCCGCGAAATTCGTACCGCTGCGTTACCCTTACAACACTGCGTCTCCCTCTTTTCGTGAAGGAGTCAAGCCGGGCGCACTGAAACGCGCATGCGTTAAAGCAACGCAGCAAGGCACGCGTCTGCGAGTATATGACAAAACCGGTGCCTGGCGTCGCAACGCTGGCGTGACGCGACGAAATGAACGCCGGCGAGCACGCGAACCGCGCCACGTCGAAATGTGTTGGCGCCTTGACTGTGGCATGTAGGCATGTTCTCACATGACACGCGTCTCATGATATCATGTTTGCACCAGTCACATACCTTCGTCATTCATTGACTTCATGTATAACCAAATTAGACATATGTGAAGCTACCGATACAGCCGTGAGCGCATCATGAGTGTGGCATGCAGTCATGTTGTTAGATGACACGCATGTCGTGTTTATCATGTTTGGATTTGTCATTTACCAAGACTCATTGTTCTCGAGCCGTGGTCGCCGAGTAGCGAGAACATGCGACGGACGCGAATCACATCGGCTCCGGTTCAGGTTCAATTTCAAGAAGAATTTCTTCCTGGCGACCTGTTGCAACGATAGGAACTTGTTCCTAGCATCACCACTGTCAAGCCTATACCGGATTTCAACCTGTGAGTGCGCTTTTAAACGTTTTAACGCTTTCGAAAGTTCTTGAAGAGGTCCACCTCGCTAACCCTAACAAGCCGGAGACGCGGCTTGGACAGAACGCCGCCCCCTCTACAGCGGATGGCGAGCATCTCTGGGAGCGTCGCAGCCGACGAGAAGCACTCATTGCCCTCTCGCTCCACGGACCACATGATAAATACGCAGACCAGTCAAGACGCCGATACGCAGCTGAGCGATGAGCACAACGCAAATCCATGAATCACTGTTACCAAAAGAGCGAACAAACGCCGACAGCTGCAACTCCATACCGTACCGACTCAACAGCTGCCCAGCACGCCGTCTGAGCCCGCTCTACGCCAGAGCCGGCCTAAGACCCGTCTACCAAGACTCCCACCACTCCCTGCCGAGGACTATAAGCTCGCAATCCGTCCCCATGGTGGATTAAATCTCAGCAAGGTTAGCCCCAAGACATTACTTTTCGCCGTTGTTCATGCCGCAAATATACGCAGTGAGAAGCCCGATATCAAGCTTCGAGTTGACGAAAATCAAAATGTGCTAGCAATAAGCACCTCATCTGAACACATCGCCATGGCACTTGGACAAATCACCAAAATTACAGTGCACGCAGCAACCTACGACATAACCTCTTATGGTATTGCGCCTGATAATTCGTGCAAAGGGGTGGTCAACGGAATAGGCCATGAAATCACACCAGACGAATTCCTGACAGAAGTTGAAGTACCGGGCTACGAGGTCCTTACGTGCAGACGCCTCGGCAACTCCGGAGTAATGGTGCTCACATTTTGTGGCAAGCGAGTCCCTTTCTTCGTGAACGCGTACAGACAGGCTCTCCGCTGCTACCTCTACAAACGGACTATTCCCCACTGTAGAAAGTGCAACAAAACTGGACACCGCGAGGATGTGTGCCCACAGCCTCCTGACACACCGAAATGTCGGGTGTGCGGGGATTCACTATCACCCAATAACCACGAGTGCCGCCCTTCTTGCATGCTTTGTGGTGGCGACCACCCGACGGCTGCCAAACCATGCCCAAAGCGGTTTTTGCCACCTGTTGACCGACGCAAACCACCCCGGTCAGCTAATGCCACCAAGAAGGCCCAGTCACCATCTCCCAGCCCCGGACGGCAGAGCAGTGCGTCCGGGAGTGCAGCCAGGCGAAGGAGCCATTCCAGGGATAAGTCGGGGCCCAAGCGAGGAAACTCGTCATCGCGTAGTGGTTTCGCTGGCCAGCCGGGATCTCAAGGCTGGCACACGGACGGGACAACGCATCATCATGGCCAGCAAAGCGGTTCCCACAAGAAAGCACAAACGGTAAGCTGGGCAGGGCAGTTCCCTCCTCTCCCTCCCTCTCCACACCAGTCCCACTCCCTCACACAAACATCAACGCAGGAAAGAACACCACAACCAACGCCACCTAGACTACCACGACCCATGTCAATAGACACTCAGCTTCACTCTGACATGTCAACTACGGCACGATCCGACTATTGCACACGAGAGGCGTTGAACGAAATGGCTACTTCTTTAAGGAACGAATTCGCAGCTATGATGCAGGTAGAAATGCAGAAAATGAAGAATAGCATTATGGCTGAACTAACAGCTCCACTCCAACAATTGATCCAGCAGGCCCTGCAACCTGCTATCCAGCAGATTGTAACGGATGTTAAACAGCAGATATCGGCTGCACTTGGCTAACTTGATATTTCGCCATCTGCACCAAAACGCACCACGTCTCCGACACGTGAAACACAGCAACCGCATCCTTACATACGCCCCTCCCGTTTCCTATCACCGTCCCGAAAAACCGTCCCAACAGCCGCAGCTGCTGCAGTCCCGCTTCCCACCACCCTCCACCAAGATTTAGCACAGTCCGAAATGCCTCCGTGTACTACCGAGGCCCCGCTATTGCATGATCATGGCGAGAAACCGTAGGTCAACGCGTGACACCCCTCAACTCCTACGTGTGTGGCAGTGGAATTGCAGGGGGTATCGTAGGAAACGCAGAGCTCTAATGCAATTCATTGCGATGCAGCAGATTACTCCCGATGTCATAGCGTTACAAGAAGTACAATGTACCCCTACGCTTTCGGGTTACACCACATACACGGACGTAACGAACAATACACCACATCGCACAGCTACATTAGTTTCTAAGCATGTCACTGTCATAGAACACACCCTTCAAAGCACCTCCTTCTCACACGTACTTCTCGAATTAGTCCCGTGCTCTCGTTCCAGTAGCACCCTGTACGTGCTTAACGTTTACAGTGCACCTAACGCCAGGAACGATGACTTCGGTAATCTATTCGCACAAATCTGCAAGTTGGGTAA
This sequence comes from Rhipicephalus microplus, assembly GCF_043290135.1. Lineage (NCBI taxonomy): Eukaryota > Metazoa > Arthropoda > Arachnida > Ixodida > Ixodidae > Rhipicephalus > Rhipicephalus microplus. The sequence continues at coordinate 119,956,105 of NC_134703.1, forward strand.
ACAAATAGTTATTGTAGGAGATTTCAATGCCCCCCATCCGGCTTGGGGCTACGCAACAGAAACGTCTAAAGGCCGACGACTCGCACAGGTTCTCGCGATTCATCGCATGACCCTGCTGACAGAACCTGATCAACCCACTCGCCTAGGTAATAGTGTGAGCAGGGACACATGCCCCGACCTCACGATAGTCAAGGGCGTTAGTCACCATTCCTGGTGCAACCTCATGGTGAATCTAGGCAGTGATCACCATATACTAACTACAGAGCTCCAAGTAGCAGCCACGCGTGCCCCAGAGCGCATCATAAAACTAACGAATTGGGATGCATTTAGGCGTAATCGTACAACTACCCATCAGGACTCTCCTTCCCTAGAAGCTTGGATATTAAAACTTCACTCCGATTTTCAAAGAGCTACCAAACTCATCGCTGCGACGACAGAAACGCCGGATGTGTACCGGCATCTGCTACATCTCTGGGATGCCCACAGAGGCTTGACACGGTGGTGGCGGTGACAGAAACATAACCGAAAACTTCGTCTCCAAATCGCCAAACTAGCTACTGAGGCACAGGACTATGCGAACATCCTTACTAGCAACAATTGGCATAACTTCTGTGATCGACTCAACGGCTCACTAAGTACACCTCGAACGTGGCGTATACTCCGTGCTCTTTTAAATCCCACGCAGACAAAATCACACACTGCTAACGCAATCCGCACCATTCTCCACAAATCAGGGCTCGACGATAACACTCTGCTGCACACCTTAAAGCCACACTATGTATCCACGGGCCCCCGTCCCGCCTACCGTGATTATCCACACGTACACGATACGCCTCTAGATGAGGACATTACAGAAGCAGAGGTTAGGGCAGCTTTGCAAAGCATTAAGTGCAACACAGCACCCGGTACAGACGGGATTACGTACACACTTCTGCGTAATTTAGATGACCAGTCCATCGAATATTTAACCGCTTTTTACAACGAACATTGGAAAAACGGCACGCTACCACAGGAGTGGCGACACGCAGAAATCATACTTATTCCAAAGCCTGGCAAGCCGCTATCCCTCCAGAATCTTCGACCTATATCCTTAACTTCATGTGTAGCTAAACTCTTTGAACGCGTTGTTCTCTCTCGACTACAACCATTTCTCGAAGACAATCACTTTTTTCCTGATACACTATTCGGCTACCGTCCTGGTATCTCTACTCAGGACGTATTATTACTGCTTAAGGAGGACGTGCTGGATAGCCCCACTTCAAACCAGGTCCGAGCTATTCTGGCCCTGGATCTGAAGGGCGCTTTTGACAACGTCTCCCACGACCTTATTCTTGACAATCTCGCTTCATCTCAGTGTGGCTCACGTATCTACAATTACGTCAGGTCCTTTCTTTCTGGCCGCACGGCCACTATTGGGATTGGAGACCTCCGTTCGGACGTCATTCGTCTCGCAGGCAGAGGAACACCACAGGGCTCGGTTCTCTCGCCCACTTTGTTCAACGTGGCTATGGCTAAACTCCCTTCCCTATTACAACAGGTTCCCAACATACAGCATGCCATCTATGCAGATGACATTACAATTTGGGCCACCAAAGGATCAGACGGAACCAATCAGGACGCCCTACAGGAAGCTGTGTCTGTGGTACAAGACTATGCTGCTGCCGGCAGCCTTACGTGCTCAGTGGATAAGTCGGAGTTGTTATTAGTATACAAGCGGCGCCGCAAAACCGCTGATTCTCCTGGCATTTCGCTGTTTCTTGATGGCCATCCTATCCCTCTGGTACCACGAATTCGCATTTTAGGCCTCTACCTTCAGTCCGACGGCAAGGCCTCGTACACTACCCACCTTCTGGCTCAGCAGATAACTCAAATTACACACATGATCCAACGCATCACCAATCGCAGGAGAGGCCTCTGTGAGAAAGATGTCCTCCGCTTAGTACAAGCACTCATAGTTAGTCGGCTCACCTATCATCTTCCCTTTCACAATCTCACTGTAGCTCAAATAAAAAAGATGGACATCCTTCTACGGACAGCTGTGAAGGCGGCTATCGGCTTGCCTCCACACGCATCTACACAACGCCTCCTTCAATTAGGAGTCCACAACACCATAACCGAACTCATCGAGGCCCAGCACAATAGTCAGCTCCAACGGCTCAGGCAGACCCGTCAGGGCTGCGCCATCCTGTCTCGTCTTGGCTACCCGATTCCTCAAAAACCCGCACAAGTACCGAGATATAAACTTGCTTCTACTGTCCGCGCACTCATCAAAGTGCCTCCGATTCCGCGCAATATGAATCCCTCCCGCCACGCCGGTCGTCGACGTGCCCGAGTTCAGGCTATGACACGCGTCTTTGGTGATGGTACATCAGACTTACAAGTACTTTACACTGATGCACCACGCTACCCAGAGAAGTCAGCCATGTGTTTAGCCGTGACAGATGACACAGACGCCCTTGTGGCGTCTGCCACACTTCGCACTACAGACAGTGGTCTGGCAGAGGAGGGAGCTCTCGCTCTGTCAATTTTTTACGCTACGACACTGTCACATGACTCCCCTGTCACTATTGTAACAGATTCACAAGCTGCTTGCCGTGCTTTCGCTCAAGGACTTGTGGCTGCACATACACACAATATCCTCTCTTCTGTCTCACCGTCCGCATTACGTCCTGTGCGTATCGTCTGGACTCCTGGACACGCCTCTCTCCATGGTAATGAACGCGTTCATGCGGTTGCCCGAGAGCTGACCGGTCGGGCTCCATTGTAAGAGCTGTCCAATCCAGACGACGCATCGACAGAACCACCAAACTACAACGCTACGCTGCAGTACTATCGACAGAGCCGTTATACGTATCCTCCCCCTCATCCTTCAATTAACAGAGCAGATGCTCTCGCTTGGCGGCAACTACAGACCAATTCATTTCCTTGCCTTTATATGCTAAATCGCTTTCATCCGACTCTCTACCCCTCCTACTGCCCCTTCTGTGGATCCGTACCGACGGTGTACCACTCCACGTGGGAATGCTCTGCCCCACAGGGCGTGCCTCCCATTCCCAATCCCACCCCTTCCTCTTGGGAGTCTGCACTGCTCAGCTTACGCCGGCAGGAACAGCAGCAGGTGGTCCAGCGGGCTCGCAGGGTCGCGCAAGGCAATGGAGCCCTGGACTGAGGGCCCCACCCAAAGAAGGCTCAGTTTCCATTTGTTATTAATGTTTATTCTCTCTCATTTACCAATATCATTCATTGTCGTCACGTAATACCAAGTTTTTACTTGTGAAGCTAGCAAAACGGCCGCGAGGGCATCACGAGCGTATCATGTAGTCATGTTTTACACGACACGCATCTCGAGTTTATTATGTTTGCACCAATACCATACCTTCGTCATTTATTCATGTCCCGTTTTACCAAACTTGGTATAAGTGAAGCTAACGAAACGGCTGCCAGCGCATCATGAGCGTCGAATGTAGTCATGTTGTTACATGACACGCATCTCATGATTATCATTTTGGCACCAGTCACTTATCTTCGTCATCCATTCACGTACCGTAATACAGAAATTGGTATATGTGACGCTAGCGAAACAGCCGCGAACACATCATGAGCGTGGCATGCAGTCATGTTGTTACATGACACGCATGTCATGATTTTTATGTTAGGGTCTGTCGCTTGTGTTCACCATGCAATCATGCCATACCATACCAGTTTTGCAACATGCCATGCAAACGAAACCACCGCAAAAGCTGCAGGACCATGAAATGTAAATCATGACATTCATGACATACATGTCATGATTTTCGTGTTATGACTAGTCAGATAGGTTCTTTATACAGTCATGTTATGCCATTCCAAGTTTGGTGTCGATACCATTATTGAAACGGCGAGGAGAACAAAAAGTTGTAGGCGGTTTGATAGATAGATAGATAGATAGATAGATAGATAGATAGATAGATAGATAGATACGCTCAAAGTCGCTGAAGTTCGCTAAGAAATGCTTGGCATAAAAGAAAGAAGTCATAGGTGAAGAACGTATATGCATAGTCGTTGTAGATACCCGGATAGTTTACTAGAACAACAAGTTTATTTGGGCATTACACGACAACAGGCAATAAGGCAAAAACGTGTCTTCCTTGTGGTTCACCCCAATATGTATGTGTCCCTGAGTTATATGTATAAACTGTAGTGGTAGGTAAAAAATGAAGGTATCGTGCTGCAGTGCTTGATTGTGCCGTTTGGATATCGGATGACGGCAGTCACATTTAGATGAGGCGAAACGCATATTAACAGTTCCCGGATGGTTAAAACTAACCTGGAGTCCCCATTTTTAAACTTGCTAATATTTTAATTTATGCACACATACCTCAACAGTTACTACGAGCACCTAATCTTGGGTCGTTTTTGCTAATTCAACTTTGAATTGTTTTGCATGATTTGTGCAAGGATAAATGTAGCCACATAGTAGGAAGTTGCAGCATATTCAGAATGGGAAATGTTTATGTCTTGTCCTATTGAGGTAGAGGTCTTTTAAAGTTTTGTTTAGGACAAATTGAAAGAGCACTAGGGGAGAATATGCATGAATCACTATGTAAAATATTTTAAAGCTGTAGAAGAAAGGCACAAGGGTAACTACCGGAAAATAAATGCCAGCAATGTGATGAAGCAAAAATTTCGCATGAGTTATCACTGAAAGCTTTACCGCTCCAATTTCCTTCGAACGGGCAGCTTCAGCTTTTCTGCAGAATTCACGAAACACAACAAATGAGATATTTATGGCGATGTGTGAAACATGCTTTAATGAAAGGGGGTTGGGGGTGGAGTGGCATCTTTCTTTCAGCATAAAAACCACAACGTTTCTGTCTGAACTTAGAAATGCTTGACTTGTTACAGAGAATTCGAAGATATCAACTGAGCAGCTATATCACGCTGCTTTAGGTATTATCGACTAGCCTTACCAAACATAACTTGATGTCGTGGTAACTCAGCAGCGCACAGAAAATCTCGAAATGAATTTGGAGTCGAATAGTTGTCTTGGGACAGAAAAAGAACAATAAATTACTTCAGCGCGTGCCACTATCACAACACTAACATTGCAATAAATGGAGAAATGAAGATGGTCATGTTAATGCAATGACAGGGGGGGGGGGGTCAAGATATTGGTGCCGGCCCTATTTCTGTGTAACATATTGAAAAAAAAAGGGGGGGGGCGGTCAGCTTCACCTTGCAACACAAACTTTAGATCTCTCTTTGGTCGTTATAGCTCTCATTTTGGTTTGTCGTCCTCACTTCTGCTCCCACTATCAATCGACCAATTTTTACGCCATTATTTGGCGTCAATTTGCTGTCTGGTGGTGTAGGTAAAAAGCGATCCTCAAATTCATTCATTGTAAGACTCGCTCAAAGAGTTGTTGCACAACTCTGGTAGGTAAGAGTTCCTATTGGTTAACATAATAAATAAAATACTAGATGTGCATTTCTTGTGTCTGTGTTTGAATATAAAAAAATGGCAGCCTATCCACGGAATGAATTATGGAGAGTGGGGCGAAGAATTAGTCCGTCCATTTGTTCTTGCTTCCGTCCGTTCATGCGTCTGTCAGTGTGACCGTCCATGCATCCATCAGCCCGTCCGTGCGTGCGTCTGTTCGTGCGTCCATCCATGCATCTGTCTATGTACCCGTTCGTCCATCTATTCAACACTCCAAGTACCACCATTTCGCATCTTTTCGTCATATATTCCCTATATAGAAGCACCGCCATCCAGCAGACATTCCAAGGACTAAACGAGAGGTGGCACACGCACACTTTCTTACGGCTTGCGCTTCGGGTCCACTTCCCACCTTTAACCACCTCGAGTTCATGGTATATACTAGTTCACTGTATTCATGGCACTGCGGCCGAACGCTTGCTGACCCTTTCGAAAACCAAAGAGGTTACGCCTAGCGAGTATGACGTAGCAAACGTTTTCAGTCAGATAGTGCTCATTGTACATGCCAATGGCCGCTGATGGAAATGAGAGGCGGGGAATTCGGCTTTTACTTTCTTAAGGCTTGCGCTTCGTATCTACTTCCCATTTTTAACCACCTCGAGTTCATTCATGGTATATACAAGTTCATTGTATTCATGGCACTGCGGCTCAACGCTCGCTAAACCTTTCTAAAGCTAGCCCCGCCGCGGTGGTCTAGTGGCTAAGGTACTCGGCTGCTGACCCGCAGGTCGCGGGATCAAATCCCGGCTGCGGCGGCTGCTTTCCGATGGAGGCGGAAATGTTGTAGACCCGTGTGCTCAGATTTGGGCGCACGTTAAAGAACCCCAGGTGGTCGAAATTTCCGGAGCCCTCCACTATGGCGTCTCTCATAATCATATGGTGGTTTTGGGACGTTAAACCCCACAAATCAAACATTTCTAAAGCTAAGGAGGTTACACCCAGCGAGTATAACATAGCAACCCTTTCTTGTCAGATAGTGCTCAATGTAGATGCCAATGACTGCTAATGGTGATCGCAGCCTGCGCGTTAACTAAAAGCCGAATGCTCCTGTCTCTCATTCCCCATTAGGAGTCATTGACATGTACATTGAGCACTATTTTTATTGCTCAACAACGCACAGTAGAAGTCTCTCACTGGCACCACCTTGGAGGTCAAAATGTTATACTTGTTACAATCTACGGGGGACGATTGGGTGCCGCTATAAAGAGCTTCGCCCCTAAAAAGGATATAACGAAGATCGAATGTTTTCTCCTTTGATATATTATGTCCGCTATGGTGGCAAAATACGGCCCCGACCAAGGTAAACCCTGGCTTATCTATATGCTGACAAACAAGGAATACACAACCACGCAACTAAATAAACACTTTCAGTCAATGTACGAAATAAACCGAAACCGGTGGCGCATCTCTGTCTTGGGGATATTGTGTTCACACTTATCAACAGAACGATTTCGAAGAAGAAAACGATCCAGGCTTGCGCGAAAAGGAACATAGGTTGGAGGCTCCAGTGGCTGGGCCACAAGCGAACGTTGCTCTCATGGTGGCATGGAAAGAGGATACCTGGGTCGACATTGGGTACGGAGAAAGCTATTTGCTTTGGAGTACTTCGTGTTACTTTTTGCTGCATTTCTATATGACGGATTGGCGAGGGGTGTGGAAAAGGCTCGTTTCACGGAGAAAGTCGTAAAACCTTCAGGAATCGCACAAAAAGCGTGAACCTATTGCACGTTTCAACACCGACATACGGGACAGCCGAAGACAATCAGACGGCGTTTCTCTGCCGGCCGCGAGATTACAGCAAGGGAAATATAATCCTTTCATGGTCATCTGTCACGAGGAATGGCGAAAGCGAACCTCAATATTTACCCTCACTGCAACGTTTCTGCGGGTGGCAGACAGCAGGTTTGTTGGGCTTGAAGCCCTACTTCACATTTCTCGAATACCACGTGACAGGCTATATTTTATTTGCATTAGCCGCTTTTTTATATCCTTCGTTTTTATGAATACATTTCTCACAGTGGTCACTCACAAACCCAAAGGCAATTTACTAGCGCAAAATATTGTCACCGATGGTGTCTCCTGGAACGTCGTTCACTTTTTTGATTACCTCGGTGGTCCCCAAACTATAATTTTAGGGTGATAAGCTTTCTTCACGCGAAGCGAGCAGCTCTAATAGTCGTTGCGTAGGCATAAAAGAAGGCTGGAGGAACGTCCGACACCACCCTCCCTGTAAATTTTCAATTGGGCAAATGTATACAGGGTTTGTTCTAATGGTAATGCAAATGATTGAAGTTTCAAGGGTCTACAAGTTGCAGCCTCCTAGGACCACTTGATATTTGTGGAGGAGGAAGTTAGCGCACGTAGGTACGGTCCGACTGTCGCATGCTACCATCTGGATAGTAAGTAGTGACTTTTCCGTGCAACTCGTTTTCATTTCCCGTGCATGACGAAAAGCGGGGGTAGTGACATAAAAGGACTGACATTATTTTTTGTGAATTGCTACTAGTCTGATAAGGGAACTTCTTGGTGATGTTTGTAAGTCAAACCGCAAAAATGCCGGTGGCTTAAGACCATTTCAGGGCTTTATAAAGAGCTAAGCTGGCAATAAAGTCCGCGGCGCACGGCTGCCAAGGACCGTCTCTGATGACAACGCAACAATACGGACCGTCTTGGTCTTCCTTGTCCGATTCATTGTCGAAGGAACACTCTTCCTTGTCGAATAAAAGGTGTTGGGTATTCCTATATTTTTTTTCTAAAATCTTCACATCGGTCATTCAGGCTTTTTTTTCGTTTCCGCGCTTAAATCTCCTATAAAAAAACCTCATTTGGGGACAGTTGACAATGTCGAATGGCTTGTACTAAGGCGTTAACGGATATTCCCAAGGAGTTCTGCCCTGAAGCCTTCGATGCCCGGATATCTCACTGGAAGCAATCAATCGCCGCAAAAGTAGTCGAATTGGAAGTTTTCTCTATCTCTACTGTCCTCGTCAAGACATTCTTTTTAATTAGGTTATTGACACTACTATCCCGACATTTTCTATGTATGCAAGCTTGTAAAGACGCGTGGGTAATCATTCCTTTACGAGGAAAAAATTCTGGTTACGTCGCTGCTGCTAGTGTAGTTGCCCACGGCACATAATTATCGATAGTCCTAGTTTCACGAAGACTCTTATTCTGGATGCTTTTTATATTTTTCGCTTCAACGAGATAGTGGCGTATCAGCATACTCTCTACGGCCATCAATTGCTTGTTTCAGAAAGCTCCGCAAGATATCTGGCAGGTGGTAGAGTTTCAAGACTCTAGCGCTACAGAAAAACTGTGAGCAGATGATCAATCTTTGCAGTCAGCAAGATGGATGTGTTTGTGTTTTGTCTGGATGTTTGCTAAACAACTCTATTATACCTTGCGAATGTGCCAGCCAATGCAGAAAAATATAGGAGACACAAAGCACCACCACTTTTTTCATATATCCACACAACAGCGAGGCCTCCTCTTTATGCAGTCAAACAAAGCCGGCCAAAATATAAGTATCTCAAAACTTTCTAATCAGCCTCAAAAGTTTCCCACATTAATCACATTCTTTTGTATAATTCGAATCTCTTTAACGCTTTTTTGAACACGTGATATTATAACCACTGTATGTTCCCAATTAAAAGCACCCAAAACGTTGAACAAATAAACTGATTAGGTGGTGCGATGCAGTTATTTAGTTTCAAGGCATAAAATGGAATTGGTTTTGGGAGGACAGGGTGGGTGTAATGTCACTAAGAGTGACATTGCATTCTCCGTAGACGAAAGACAAGCTGATAGTATTTTTAATAAACAGCGATTGATAAGTAGTCACCTTTATGGTTCCTCTCGGACGCGGTGGTCTAGTGGCTAAGGTACTCGGCTACTGACCAGCAGGTCGCGGGATCGAATCTAGGTGGCTGCGGCTGCATTTGCTATGGAGGCGAAAATGCTGTAGGCCCGTGTGCTCAGATTTGGGTGCACGGTAAAGAACCCCATGTGGTAGAAATTTCTGGAGCCCTCAACTACGGCGTCTCTCATATGCATATGGTGGTTATGGGTCCTTAAACCCCACAAATAAAAAAATCAATAATCCTTTATGGTTCCTTACTGGCAACATGATAGTTGTCTGGCAGGCATGTTTTCATTGGCAATTATTGTCATTTAAGATTTTACGAAACCTAGTTATGCTATCGATGATATTAAGTAAAAACATTACGTACATGTATATTGTAGCAAATATTGGAAATGGAAAAGGCGCTGTGAAACTGAGAAGTTTAACAATACATGATATGTTGGTTCATGCTCTATGAATTGTGTTCCTCGGACATTTTTATTAGTTAGCGGCTTTTATTTGAGTTGATATTTTAGTTGTCTTGGAATCGCTTGTTTTTTTCTCGTATTTTAGAGAAAATAGAACCTTGTGATAGGTAGTGAGACTCGAGAAGTTGAACAGAAAAAATATTTAATTAGGACAAGTTGTCCCCGCACAGTGGCACAGTTGTATTTGATTTAATTAGAAAAATAATGACGGTGTGAATGCTATTTTACCGCTATACAGCAAAAGTGGGTGCATAGCAGCTGCTTCTTACCAGTGTTTACCTGTATACGCAGCAGAAGCCTGGATGCTCACAAAGAGGTTTCAGCTAAAATCGAAGACGACGCAGCAAGCCATTAAACCGAAACTATGTGCTACCTTCAGGGACAAAGCAGAATAGAGCAAGTCATGCTATAAACGAATGTTCTTGCCTTCGCAACTTGAAAGAAGAAGACATCAATATAGGCAGGATGCGTAAAACTAGGCAAGATAACCGCTGTTTAGTAAGGACAGCTGATTGGACTTCAAGAGAAGGTAAACGTGTGAGGCAGTTAGGTGGGAAAATAAGAGCCGAAAGTGTGTGCGTTAGGATAGAGCCATGTTGATCAGTGAAACAATAAAAGAAACCTTTGTCCGGCAGGGCGCGTAGGCTAGCTGATGCTATATGATCCTAATATTAATTTTAGTCTTTCTAACTCTGACAAGAGCACGGAACACACATGTTTGAACCACCAAACAACGTTCTTGTTTTCTGCGTTTTTTTCTGTGGTAAACGAACACCACACCGATGAAACATAAAAATCCATATGCTACGTATTTACATTGCATATACAAGGTATTTGTGTGAGTACTAAACAAACATTAACCTACCAAAACCAGGCAGGCCTGAAAACAAGCTTTACACGTCTCTCGCAGACGAACATAAAAGGGCAGGACCAGTGTCGAAAGAACTCCTTCTCACCCAGAAAGAAGAGTTCTTCCGACAAAACATAGTATTTCTTTGTACAGTCGCTCCAAAATCGTGGAGAGAGGGCGACGGTGACGACCTGCTGCAAACGCCTCACAGCAATTGCGGCAAATACAGTAGGCACCAGCAACAATGAGAAGGCAGGCGAAGTGGCCGCGAGAAGAGCGCCCAGGAGAAACAAAGTGATTTACTCCAAGGCCACGAAATACACCATGCACGGCTCTCCAGAAAACACGAGCAACGACGCATTGTCTCAAAACTATATTTCTTTGCCGTAGAGAGCAGTTTGGGCATGTTGCTGATGGGACCATTGTCGACTTTTGAGGCAAATAAGGGTAGGAAGAACACCCCACCCCAGCCTAGACTCCACCTAGTCTGTAGGGTTTTCTCAAAAGATCCTACACCTCAAATGCTTTTCATTACTGCTATCCCGTTGCACAACTTTTCACTAGCCACCACATATCAATAGGTACTGGATATGAACCGCCGAGGTAGGGCTGGTGGGAAATTTGTCCTGTGCATTGTTGAATAAAAATTTGTAGCGTGCACGTTAACTAAAAGATGACTGTGGTCTGAGTGTCGAATTGGAGTCTTCTGTTCCTCATTGCCCATTAGCAGTCATTTGCATGTTTCAGTAGCAAACACCGGTGCATGTCTGCGAGCTTTGTGCCTCTTCAGGTTCCTCTCCTGTGAAACAATGCAGTGAGCGCCAGCGTCAACGGCACCACCATCGTAAGCGTTAGCACCCACTGCTTCGCATCTACACATGCTTCCCTTTAGCGGTAGGGGGTGTACTTTTTGTATATAAGTCCTATCACCAAGAGAACGTGAGCAACGCGACTGGCACATACAATTTTGTGCTGCCAGTTTTGCAACAAGCACCGCAGACGGAGCATAGCCAACACCCTCTACACTATTTAGGGCCTCTTCACTCCTCAGTGACGTTATTACAGTATGACGAGAGTGGAAGGCACGTTCTCAGAAAAGCTCATTGTTCTGCGCTCGTTAGTGTACCTTATGGAATGTTGCAAATACATCCGATTGTGCTGTTTCCCGTTTCCCGATATAATAATATTATCACTGGTTCGACGTCTGAAAATTATGATTCGTGTGTGAGAGATGTCGTAGTGTAGCACTCCAGAAATTCTCACTGTCTCGCGTTCTTTAACGTGCACTGCTATATCACAGCACACGGTTCTGTACCGTTTTGCATTCATATAAACGCGACCGCCACGGCAGGAATTTAACGGTTGCGTAAGTGTCAGAAGCGATGCAACTTGGCCAGATATCCACCGAGGTTGACCGTTTCACAAAACCACCGACAAAGCAACTCGGTCGTAGTGTGACGGCATAGGCACTAAAAGAGCAGTATATACGAACATGCCTTAGCTGGTCTAGAGGGTGTTGGCCAAGTGCAACTGCCTTGCTAACTGGCACACCACGAAGGCAGCTCGTAAGCACATTCCACATTAGCTTCTCAGACAAGCATTCTTTCATGCCGCGCTTTATTTCCATATATAGTATCGGTAGACGCCTTCACCGCACACATTAGTAATAAAGTTATCGGTGAGTGTAAGATCGCATGCCCTACTGTGGCTTCTTAAGTAACCACTGTGGAAACTGTCATTTCCTCTATCCACGCTGTCTTCGCTATCGCCGTCTTCCATCCTCCACTGCTCTATACATTCACTCTATCTCGCCCTCGTTCGCTCTGCCGGTAAGGCGACCATGACGCCGCTAAATGCAGGAGCGGCCGCCTGGGAGGTGCGCTCTGGAAAACGAGTCTAGGGATTACAAACATTTACTGATTCGCTAGGGGCCCGTTCAGCATAGGAAATGTAGAAAGCGTGATTGTGGGCATAATGCAGTGTGCTAAGTACCTTTTTTCCAGAGAAAGGTAAATAGCACTCTGTTCTTTCTGGTCCCGGACATGTCATTTCACACCTTCGCGTAGTGAATACCCCAAGAAAGCTTATACGCCGGGTGTTTAGAACAAATGTGCGACTATATAGAACACTTCGTACTCTACCATAGGAAAGCATGAAGCTGTTCCCAATATCTACTTGTAAACAGTATTTAACAATGTACAGTGCATAGAACTCTACTACGGGAGGGCAGAAAGCCGTCCCAGAAACCTGTTGAGAAAAAACTATTCACAGACAGTTCACTACAATAGCGAAGCCCACTACAGTACCGCGGATGAAGCCGAGCGCATAGTGGCGCTGCCTCATACGTCATCTTAGGCAGGTTGTGTGATTTCTCAAGTTAATACACTGTTTTCTCCTGAATAAGTCTGCCTATAGTCTCGCGACACATTTTAACACATGGTCACACCAATATTCTTTATTTTTCTTCATATATTTTTACATAGCATCTCTCAAAATTATGTTGTCAAGCACTTGCTGATAATCGACTACGCCTACTACGAAACGAACAACGCTTCAAGCATTAGCAAGCTTGTACGATCCTCCCAGCTTTTTTACGCCGTTCGCTCTTCGAGCTAAACTGATTTTGCAAGATCTCTGGAAACTGAAGCACGCTTGGGATTGCCCACTCCCACAAACACAGCACACAGCTTGGAACGCTTGGTGCGCCGAGCTCCCGACGCTAAACGAAGTTCACCTACCAGGACAAGTCAAGGAGCACTATACACGTTTTCGCGGATGCCAGCCCGTGGGCGTACGGTGTAGCTGTCTGCGTATGCACTGAATCGCAGCACTCACAGGAACGCAGTACATACCTTCTCAAGAGCAAGGGAGGAATCGCACGACTGAACGTTCTGTCTCCGCGTCGTTTGGAGCTACTTACCTGTCTTACAGCAGCCCTCACCTACAACCACATCAAGAGCATTCTATCATCCTTAAACACAAGACCATTCTTTTGGACCGACTCCCAGACTGCTATCTACTGGATATCACAACATACAGGCATCGTGGGGTATATGTCAGAAACCGAGTCACACAAATACAGTAGCACACTGCGGGCCACGAGTGGCGGCTCTGCAAAAACAAGGCGAATCGGGCCGATCTGTTTACAAAAGGTCTCCCGGCAGTCTCAATTTTGCGTTTCTCTTGGTGGTGGAAAGTTCCTCCATGACTCTGTCATCCCGAGCAGACCTGGGAACCTGACACAAGAGCTACAAGGCTCGAAACACCCACTCAGGAATTAGTACCCGAGGCTGCTTCTGTCGTCACCCTTTTGTAACAACAAGCGTTATTAAACGTCACCGACTTCAGCTGGTAATTGCGCCTTCTTAGAGTAACAGCGTGGATATACCGTTTCATTTAAAACACATCAACAAGAAGGTCCTCCACAGTCGGACCACTGAGTGTCCGAGAAATTGCACGACCTGAACATTACTGGGTCAAGCAAGTCCAGCATTCGCACTTTCTGGATGAGCTTGCGGTGCTGTCGGTCGGAAAACCTCTACTTACTTCATCGCATCTCCTAATCTTGCGTCAATTCATCGATGACGATGGGATTTAAAGAGTAGGAGGGCGTCTCCAACTTTTGCCCGACTGCATGTCGGTTCGTCATTCTGCCATACTTGCTCCTCACGATGCTGTCATCGAGCTACTAATTCAATCAACTCTTGAAACAACGCTTCACTCAAGCGTCCAGCTCACTGTCATCGAGGTAAGAGAGCGTTTATGGGTGCTGAAAAGTCTAAAAGCTGTAAATTCCGCATTGAAAGGTTGTTTAATGTGCCGACAGCGCAAAATGGCACCAGAAATGCCTCCTGCAGCACTGTTACCACGTGAAAGAATCACTGAAGGAACCCCATTTGTGGTCGTCGGCGTTGACTTCAGTGGTCCACTTTACTGTCATATGGTAATATTTCCTCGAAGGCCTACACAGTCATTTTCTCGAGTGCTGTGACACGCTCTCTACACCTTGAACTCAACACGGGCACGACTGCAGCCAGTTCTATTGCCGCCTTTCGACGTTTAATCGCCCATCTTGGAATACCGTTCACCATCTACTCGGAAAACGCTCTGACATTCCATAACAGCGCTAAACAACTAGGGAACTCATCGACTCCAGCAGATTTCTGCAGCAACCTTCGCAACCTTCGCAAAGTCCAGTGTCGAGCGAGCCCATGGTGTGGCCGTTGGTTGGAGCGACTCGTAGGCATCACCGAGAACACGTTAAAACGTGCGATGGGCCACAGCCATCTGTACTTGGAAGACATAACGACAGTTCTCTGCGAGGTACAAGCCAACATCAACAGTCAGCCACTGACTTATCTAGGCAATGATCCCGAGGACAAGCCCAGTCACCCCTTCACACTTCCTGCTTGGCAAACGCGCAACATGCTTGCCGCCACATTTCGGTGTGGCTATACCTCAGTCGACGAGCGCTGATCTGCGACGTCGAGCGTGCCATCGACAAGCACTGATGGATCAACTTCGGAAACGCTGGCGAAATGAGTACTTAGTGGCGCCCAAGACACCACCACAACTTCAGGTCGGCGACGTTGTCCTGGTGCACGATGAGTCACCGCCAATAATGTGGAAGATGACTCAAGTAACAGAACTGCTTTCCGGCCGCGACAACACCACACGAGCACACCGTCTTAGGTTGGCATCCGGCTCTATCATCAGGTGACCGGAGCAAAAACTGTACTTTCTTAAAGCAGGCAGTACTTCACAAGTTTTTGTGGCTGTGGGAGTGTGTTGTAAATAAAGAAGAAAGAAGGGGTGCCGGGCACGAGCACTAGCCAGGGGCGCTGGCGCACTCAGTTGTTCCTTTGACCTTCGATGTACCCAGATTCTCGTGTCCGGGTATCTTTCTACGTTTCTTACAAGTGTTTAACGACGTACAGTGCTTAGTACGCTACTACGGCAGGGCAGAAAGCCATCCCAGAAACCTGTTTAGAAAAACTTATTCACAGATATCAGCCATCAATTTATTTTCTGAGTTTAGAAAAAGTGGTGAATAATTTAGAGCACCGGGTACTCTACCATGGGAGAGCTAAAAGCCGTCCCTAGGGCCTCGCACTTCATTAGGCCGATATAAGCCCAAGACTGTGCACTTGTACTACATTTCAGGTATGTCATCTCAGGTAGTACTAATAACCTGTGTCATGTGTCTGGTTGTCGTGCTAGATAACAAGGCATACGTCTGATCTACATTTTTTAGACAACTCTTTAGATGCGAAGCAGCTCTTTGACTCACGTGTGTAATGCTGTACGTACGCGCGTACGTGCGAACGTGCTGCAAAGCGTTCTCCTAGCCGCAGGTGATGAAGCGGTGCCATGTAGGTGAGGCTTCAACGGTTCGTGGACGTCACCCTCTCCACCGTTCACAGTGGTCGACCGCACGTCGAGTGGAAACACTCTTTCTGCTCGTTTATCTACAAAGAAACATACATAAAATTTTCCCACCTCCCAGTGCTGGGTAGGAAACCGGGTGCCAATATCTGGTTAACCTCGTGGCCTTCCTTTTTCTCTCTCCCTCTCTCTTGTGAAACAGCTTGTTTAGGACAAGAACTTGAAGGCCTATTTTACCCCAGACTTAAATATCGCATTTTTCAGTCGTAGAAATTGTTTGGTGAAGCCGTTTTGTAGTTATAGCTGAATTGCCATTTTGAAGTAGCATAGTACGATTAGCGTTTTTGCGGAAAAATTGCATATTCCTGCCGCGAGTTTCTCAAGGCATTGTTCTCAGACGCAACAGCAGCAGCACGCATTACTCACGTACAAATTTTGTGTGAGGTCTGGGGCATGTGCATTGCTTTGAGGAGGCACGTATGCGAAGAGGAAAATATTTCGACGTATACTAGAACAACAAAGCAGCCGCTTCTGAACAAATACGTTTCAGCCCAAGAGATGCGCCTGATTTGAGATTTCAGTCTTTGTTTGCAACATCCGGTCTCGGATAAGTTTCAAACGCTTCAACCAAGATGAGACGTAATTGAATTTAGCCATGCAAGGCAACGCGGCCGCCTTCAATATCTAATTTGTACGCTCTAGTAATCCTCAGAATCACATTCATATAAAAAGGATAATGTGCCGCACATGTTCAACGAGAAAAAATTGTTGCGCAATAAAAAGGAACGGCACAAACAAAATTTTTGTTTTTCGCCCGAGTATACGGCAGCGCTCCATCGGCTTCTTACTTTGACCTTAGGATATAAGTACATGCTTATATTTCAGAGGATTCACCCATGACCTCTAGCTTGTTCTGGGCTGTGCTTTCATGGCGAACTATGCACTGGGACCATAGGCCATAAAAATGACATTTCACTCGCAGTGGCCGCCATGTTTGCAAAGGGAGCTAGCTGCTGGCCTTCTCTTGTACAACTTTTGAAGTTGCTGTAAACGCATTAATTGCAGACGTGTCCGCCTCAACAGCCATGGCCACGTCTGTGTAGAGGAGGCAAGCAGCCGGCTTTCGCTAGGTGGGGCAAAAACCATGGGTCACTTTCTGGCTCTGAAGTAGCCTATCAGGAACATGCGTGGCATAGTTGTCAGGCTGACCAAGTCTGAGCCCAATACTGCCTCGAGGTTTTGCCCCAGAGCGTCCGTCCCTGCGTTCGTCCATGCAGCCGCCCCTGCGTCCGTTCATGCGTCCATTCATGCATCTGTCTATGTGTCCGTTCGTCCATCTATTCAACACTCCAAGTACCACCATCTCGCATCTTTTCATCATATATTCCCCATATAGAAGCACCGCCATCCAGCGGACATTCCAAGGACTAAACGAGAGGTGGCACACGCACACATTCTTACGGCTTGCGCTTCGGGTCCACTTCCCACCTCTAACCACCTCGAGTTCATGGTATATACTAGTTCACTGTATTCATGGCACTGTGGCCGAACGCTCGCTAAACCTTTCGAAAACCAAGGAGGTTACGCCCAGCGAGTATAACGTAGCAACCCTTTCTTGTATGATAGTGCTCAATGTACGTGCCAATGGCTGCTAATGGGGATCGCAGCCTGCGCGTTAACTAAAAGCCGAATGCTCCTGTTTCTCCTTCCCCATTAGCAATCATTGACATGTACATTGAGCACTATTTTTCATTGTTCAACAACGCACAGAAGAAGTCTCTCACCGGCACCACCTTGGAAGTCAAAATGTTATACTTGTTACATACTATGGGGGACGAACGGGTTCCGCTATAAGGAGCTTCACCCCTAAAATTTTAGATGAGGTGGGCTTTCCTCTAGCATACACACGTTCCGAAGGCTAGCATTGCAACCACTATGTTAAGCAGGCGTGCCAGTGCAGGAAGACGCAGATTTGTGTTGTACAGTGAAGCAAAAATGTGAGAAATTATTGTCAGGGTGATGAGGAGGAATGTGATTTTGAAAAGGAGTGAAAAGATAGATGATAAACTGTGTTATAGAAAGAAAGAGAAGGTTAGAAATATTTAGAGTGAGTGTATAGAACACAAGCAGAAGGCAGAGAATTAAAAAAAAGACAGAAAGACAAAACAGACAGTGATAGAAAAAGAGAGAAAGTGAGAAGTGCATTTGTTGCTTTTCACAAACAGCAAGTTTTTATGGAAGTACCTTACATAGAGTGATAGGTTCTTATGTGAGCTACACGAACTATTCTAGTATCACAAGAGGCGTGCATTGACCAATTTGCGGCTTGGTGGTGTAAGGAGCCAACAGTGCTGCTTTTCGCAGCATCGTAAATACTAACTTAACGCTCAATTTTAAATAGCGCTGACGAAGTAATAATCTGACGAGTATCATTACGGAGTGTGCAGTAGAAGTTGGAGGTACGGCAGTTAGACAGGACACTCGCAAGCTGTCCCAGGAAATAAAGAATCTCATGAAGAAGCGTAAAACATGAAAGCTTCCAGTGCAACAGACAGAATAGAGTTGGTATAATTTTCGAAGTTGATTAATAAGCATAAATTATTCGATGTAAGAAGGTGAAACATGGCAAGAATTGAACACGCTCTGCGGAACAGGGGAAGCGTCAAAACAGTTAAGAGGAAACTTGAGATAGGCGAAACCAGTTGTATGCACTACGAGACATTGAAGGCAAAATAAGTATCAATATGGATAGAATAGTCTAAATAACGGAGGAGTTTTACAGAGATCTGTACAGAGGCCGTGACAACCACGACCTTAATATAATAACTAGCATTAACCCAGATGGCATCCCACCAGTTGGAGTCCAGATAGAAGGAGTCAGAAAAGCCTTGGAGACCATGCAAAGAGGCAAAGCTTCTGGTGAGGATCAGGTAACATCAGATCTGCTCAAAGATGGAGGACAGATTGTGTTAGAAAAGCTATCCACCCTGTTTACAAGGTGTCTCCTGACGGGTAGAGCTCCAAAATCTTGGAAAAATGCCAAGACCATCCTAATACATAAGAAAAGGGATGACAAAGACGTGAAGAATACAGGCCAATCAGCTTGCTTTCCGTAGTATACAAGCTATTTACAAAGGTAATTGCTTAAAGAATTAGGACAACATTCTTACTTAATCAACCAAAAGCACAAGCAGAGTTTCAAAGAGGCTACTCAACAATCAATCACATTCATAATATCAAACAGGTAGTAGAGAAATGTTCAGGATACAGCCAACCACTATACATAGCCTTTAGAAATGACGAGAAGGTATTTGATTCAGTAGAAATATCAGCAGTCATGCAGACTCTACAGGATCAGGGTGTTGACGAAGCATTTATAAAATCCTGGAAGATATATACACGGGATCAACTGCCACCATAGTGTTCCATAGAGAAAGCAACAGAAAACCAATCAAGAAGGGTTTAAGGCAATGGGAAACAATCGCACCAATGCTATTTACTGCGCGCTTACAGGAGGTTTTCAGAAGCCTAGATTGGGAACAGTTAGGCATACGAGTTAATAGAGATTACTTTAGTAACCTGCACTATACCGATGACATTGCATTGCTGAGTGACTCGGGGACAAACTGCAACTCATAATTGCGGAGTTAGACAAGGAGAGCAGAAAAGGTTTCAAAATTATTCTGCAGAAATCAAAAGTAATGTAAAACAACCTCGGAAAATAACAGCGCTTCAAGATAGGCAGCAGTGCTCTTGAAGTTGCAAAAGAGCACGTCTACTTAGGAGAGGTAGAAACCATAAAGCCGAACGACGAGATTGAAGGAACTAAAATTAGAAATGGGGGCGGGGGGCACATTCGGCAAGCATTGACAAATCATGACTGCCCAGGCAGCACACAGGGCGTTGGACCAATCTTGGACTTATGTCAGCTAACGTCGGCCCCGATATCGGCCCAAGCTCAGCAGGGTTTTATTAAGTGATGCCTACTTCTGTTTTATAAGTTGTTATGTATTGTTGTTTCATCCCCACTTGCTTTCCGTGTTTTTATCTCCTTTACACACTCACTTTACTTTTCATCAGCACAAGTTAAACCTTTCACGCCCTGGTCTTCGTCAACTTTTATTTTGAAGGTGCCGTTTTTTTAGTATACATCATGCGCCGTCTTGATTTCGAAGGTCAGTTTGCATTGTGTGACATAGGGGTGCATTATCGTTGATCTTTTATTCCACTGTAAGCTTTTGCATTTTCTTTTTGCCTTTAGATCTTTCGTACCATTTATATCATTATTTTATTTTTCTCTTCTGTGTATAGGCAATAAACGTAAGGTTTGGTGCACAAAAAGGCTCGTTCAAGTGCAAAGAAACTCAGTTTTAAGTCAGCGCTCGTCTGTGTTCAGTGTGTCTCCTTTTGTCTTCGTCGGAATTGCGCTGAAGCCTATCCATTTATGTGCCAACTCGCCCAAGTCAAAGTGCTTTTGGTAAAAATATAAAGTTTTCTTATTAATGGGAAGAAGCACTGTGGCATGCTGTGAATTTGTCTCTTTTGTAGTACAATTGGACCGATGCAAGGTGATGCAATATCGCCATGTGTAGGCAAATATTTTGCTACGAGGGCTTCCTCGGACTCAGACTCGGAAACATTTTGCTCAAGCGTATTCACTCCGACACACACTCACTCAACTTTTCCACAGCCCTACTGACTTGAACTCATACTCGCCAACATAATACTGAGCTGGATTTAATCAGATTCAGGCCTACGGCTTCACTTGAGTTTTAGTGAGCCTGAGTGAATTGGCTCACAAGTTCATTTGCGTGAAAAAAATTGTCGTTTTTCCTTCTTAATGACAGTGCTCCATAAACGTCGATATCTTACCGAATTGGTGTTCTAGGATAAGAGTTTTGATCGTGTACTTTTTAATACGCGTTAGCGGTGGTTGTTATCCGTAAAAGTTTCATATCGAATACCGCGACTCACACGAGATACCGTGATCATATAACTTCCCATGAAATAACTAGCGAAAGTAGACTGTAGCACCCTTTTTTTCCAACTCACACGTCCGATCAATGAGCTGCATCTTTTATTGCCGATCTACGGTCTCATCTAAACGTCTACAGCAGTACTATCATCCTTTTAGCAGCTTATGTTTATACTCAAGTCTAATCACATATCACGCTAATGTTCTACCTCTTTGTCAATATTGAGTATAAACTTAAGCCAATATAAGGCTGGTGGTCTTAATGAGTCTAATATAAGTCTGAGTGAGTCTTAATGAGTCCGTTTATCAGTGAGCTGATCAGTGAGCTGCAAATTTTGAGTCAAAAAATATCACGAGCTCAATTATTCTCATATTTGCGCACTAACTTGGTGTCTTCAAGCAGAGGTGCACACCCGCATTGAACAAGTGGATCCCCAGGTTACTTTCTTGCTCATTTCTAATGCTGTTCGCATGTTACCATAAAATGTAGTCCTGGTAGAGTCTGCTTTGGCTATGTACGTCCTGCCACAAGTCTTGGAAATGCCGCATACTACTCAGATCTTAGATTCCACCTAGGGCAAAACGTGGTTCTTCCTTCAAGGGCAGAGGTCGAATTGGCCTCCATTCACACGTTTACACAAATCACGTAGTTTTTGTGAGGCCGAGAACATGACCGGCACACTGGCACACCCCGCAGCTTTTTCGATTCAGTGGGAGACTGCACAAACGTACACAATGACCACTAGTTTAGGCTCCTTAAGGTCAAGCCGAAGCTTTTTCTTGGGTAAAACGACCTTCATGATGAGAACTTCAATCAACGACGAGAGAAGGCATTGCGGAAAACCGCTCGATCCGGGGTGCTTCATTTACAACAAATATTGTGGCTTTGAGGTAGAACCTCTGCTTGAAACACAGTTGGCCTGGGTTCAATCTTCCGTAGGACGCGAAAAGTCTTAAATATTTCATTTACCTTTTCCTTAAATTTTCGGCCACGGACACAATGTTTTTTGCCTTCTGGTATTTCTGTGAAACAAGCTTATTAACGGTGTCGCGTTCTTGTGTTCAGCATAAACTTGCTTTGCTTTGTGTATCTGGTGTATCTGCAAGACATCTAACCGTATAATACTTAAGTTATTTGAGCTTTTTGTTTTGCCTTATCAAGCCCACATTTCCGCTCATATCGGGATTGTATGAGCCAGACAATTCTCGAGGTACCCCTGTTCCGAGGCCAAGGCATCTCTTCATCCACAGTTCAGCTTTAGGTTCCTGTCTCTTGCTGTATTCTGCAGAATACGCCATGCGGGAAATCCCATCACTTTAGCCTGCACTTCGGTCTTCACTTATTGTGCGGGTCCTTATTTTGAGGGTTTGCTTATTGTGAGGATCCTCGTGACAGTGGATGAAACGTGGGCGATAGACGAAATCAAACTTTTTCCCCGCAAGACACGTGAGCGATCTAAGAAGTCACCCTGTGCCCATGACATGTGGCGAAACACCTTCATGCTAGCCTATTATATTTCACTACAGAGCCGTTAGAAGGACATTCCCAAGGCTTGCAGAACCACAAAGCTGTTTGGCCATCGTAAACTGCATTTAGTGTTTTTATTGACTACAAAAAAGTATTCGACCCTTATTGTTGATAAAATTGCGCAAGTGTAAAGTTTTGTGAAACGTTTAACCATTATGCTCATATTTCCCTATTATATATTACTGCAGTGCGATTGATCAGCCTATGCATATGTCTTTCTTAGTCATTATAGCGATATCCATTAAAATTGTGTAACGTATTGGCATATCGATGCTCTTTTCTATTAAACTGCATGGAAAGCTGGATACAACTTCTATCAGTCGGCATGACAGGAGGGCTAATTTTCTGTGCATGTTTTTACTGCTGGTATTAGGAAAATCTTCCACTTGACCTATACATAGACTGACTTGCTATTTCTTTAATTAAGTCCTAAGGTTATTGTGTGGATGCACTCGACTGATTTTCGTTTGTTTCATTAGGCAATTTAGCTGAAGCACCGCGAATCACTACATGAGGTGATTAGGTCTTGACATCTTGGAATCTGTTTGGTTCGGGCATCCTGCTTGGAGGCTGTCAGAAGCATTTGTAAATCCTTCATAAAGATGAAACCGCTCTCTCTCTCCCTCGGTTTGTTCAGGGTCGTAGACTTAACTTCAAAATGCCCATTACGGTCTTGAGTTCATCTGCTTGTACTACATGCAATCTAAATTGTCTGATGACGTTGCATGCTTTGGTCTTGCTTTGCTCTTTCGGTGCACTTGTAAGAGCATCAATATGCCAAAAATGATCAGTGTGACAGAAAGGGTATGTTAGGGCGTACCATAAACATGACAAACAATTAAGTGGTCGGATGAGAGATCTTTTCAACATATATACTGTTTATCATTTTTTTTAATCTGTTACTCAAGTTCATCTGTGCATGCATTAGCAGAAAAGATATACAGGGGTTAGGGGTCAAGAACCGTGTGGCAGCAAAACGCTGCACTGCACTTTTAATAAAGGCACTTTGTTGTTGAAACTCTAGGATAGTTATAGTATTATTCAGATAGTCATAAGATGCGTAGTTAGCCGTACTTAGAATGTTCTTGCAGTTTTTTTGCCACATTAGCGTGCTGCAAACTATACGTGTGCAACGTGTTCGTTTAGTGAAGATAAATGCAGTAAGTACATTGCTTTCGTCAATCCGTTCATCACTACAACTCAATAAAATTTTAGGAAGATGAGTGCAACAGGAGGTCGCCTCTGTGATTGAAGAAATAGTCCAGCTTACGCATTTGGCAATTTCACTCAAATGTTACGTCACACGCTGTTTCGCTCTTGACGTCTGCGCCAAGACTGCGCGTCTATGTGTGCATGCTTTTGTACGTTCGCTTTTGAGGAATAAATAACTCAGACGTGTAAAGTTGTATGAGTCAAACTGGCATAGTTCAATGCTTTAGTTCTAGCCTTAATGGTGCTAAATAGATCAGTGAAAAACGTTAAAGTATTGAGGTTTCCATTCAAATGCTCAATTCTCAGGTTCGTGTTCAATGCCGTACTGGAACGTAGGTTGTCATTAGAACCAAAGCTTAGAAAAGTGGTCTAGTCTTCATCGAGGCAGCAGCAACCTCCCGAAGCGCACGTATGTGCGTCGTTGCGTGCTCAATATTTTCAATGTCTTCAATCTTTCATCTTCCTTTGATACTATACATTATTTCGATATCCTTCTTAGGACGCTCAAGTTTGCAAACGTTTTCGTTTGCAACTGTTGGAAACGTTGCAAACGTTGCAAACGTTGAGAGTGATTGGAACCTTGAGAGACGTTTACACTGTACTTGACTCGCTGCCTATTCTTTGGACGTTCATGCAAAGCTTGTTGGTTATTTATTCTCTCAACAGAACATTTCTGGAACGACTCATCGGTGCATCATCCTTTGTGGTCTCCTGCTGCAATAGTTATTTACCCTAATTTTCACACATCTCACGTGATACTAGAAGGTCAGTTGAACATTCAACAGCGGTTGGGATGGAGAACCAGGGTGCGGTAGCTGCAGGTGACACAAGAACACATAAAATACCTGCTGCTCAAAAATAAAGTTTTATTTTCTGATTTTAAACACGTAAGCATTTCTTCGCCAACGCTGGAACGTCTGCGACCATCTGGCTGCCCGTCCCTCTCACAGGTAAGATGAATTTGCGATGAGAGAAGTGAATGTTTAAACAAAAACCACCATGCCAAACCTCCATTGAGCATTGTATAACTCATGTATAAGGTAATAGGTTTGAACCTTCCCGTTCACGTTGATAAGTAGAGTCGGTATGGCTTCTTAAATTTTCTATTGTTCAAAGTGAAAACGCCTTCTGAGACAAAGCGAACATTGTCGTGTTTGGCATTAACTTTTTGTAGAGCCAGAATTTTCCTAATGGGTGAAATTTCGCAAAGCCTCCACCGAAAGTATTGTCCTTTAGGTGTTTAAGAGTGAAGCAGATTATAGCAAGGCCAAAGCGAAAGCCCTCTTTCCAATGACCCCACGAAGTATTTTACATAATTGTAAAAAGCTCTACGCAAAAAAAAACAATTTTAGCACGAGTGCTCCACAGAAGCTTGAAACGCTTGAAAAAATACTCTACCCTAAAAGAAACCATCCGTGGTCAAATTTGTGTGTACCACACAATACGGGCAGCGTAGGGTTCGTGAACACCAATGAAGATTTCTGAACAGATGTAATCCACAGTATAGATGACACTATTCCACTCTTGGGATTATTCCAGTGATGAAGACCGTGCAGGCACTTTTGATCTACAGTGGTTAGTAGATAAAATGGGCTGAATTGGTGATTTTTTGCATTTCATGGACAACACATTCATGTGGTTCAGATATATTGTTAATTTTAAGGCGCATGGGCGTAGCCGAACAGAAAACACTATGCTGCTGAGTGTGGGGTTTAAATTCAAAACCCATCAACACAATAAAAATAAATTTGTGTACACTTTTTTTCTTTGTAGCGATTTATCTACGGCGTCAGAATTATCAATGGAGATAAAGTCTTCTTGTTGACTCGAAAGAGAACAGCTCATAAATTAAAGAGAAAGCCCTTAAAACCACCTTACAGGGAGGCTGTAATCCAGAAAGTGCACGTGATTGGCCGGTACGATCACGTGTTGTCACAAATCCACCGCTACAGTTGTAATGTGCCAGCTGGAACCTGAATACGTGTCCACACTCATAGTCAAGTGAATACGACATTCGCCTTAGGACCTGGAGATACCTGGTTCGAATCCCGTCTTATCAACGAACCATGTATTTTTCAATATTGTTGAATTCACTCACGCATATTTCCGCATCGTTACAACCAGTGACGTAAGACAAAAAGTTCAGCCTCACCATGGCTGATAACGGCCCCACTTTTTCAGCTACTTTTGCACGTGTTGTGCAGGCAAGCCAACGTTCAGGGGCGTGATTAGCTCAGATAAGACGCGTATCTAGCGCGTTGTTACAACCAGTGACTTCAGACACAAGTTCAGCCTTATCATGGGTGATAAGCGCCTCAACTTTTCCGGCTAGTTTTGAGCGTGTGCTGCAGGAAAGGCAACACACGAGGGAACGACTACCTAAAAAAAGACGCGTATTTAGCGCATCGTTACAACCAGTGAACGTTAGAAAAAGTCTGAGCTTCATCATTAGTGACAAGGGCCTCAACTTGATTGATTTCTGATTGCTTACGCTATGACAGGACGATACGCGAGAAAAGAACGACGACTAAGAGACAAGAAGGAGACGAGTCCCTTTTTTGTCATTCTGTTTTCGCGCTATAACTATTGTCATGTCATACCAACTAGCCAAACCGCCACCACACTTCTAAGCTACGCTATGAAAAGTGAAAATATGCAACACTATATCTAACTTGCCCCGCCGCGGTGGTCTAGTGGCTAAGGTGCTCGGCTGCTGACCCACAGGTCGTGGGATTGAATCCCGGTTGTGGCGGCTGCATTTCCGATGGAGGCGGAAATGTTGCAGGCCCGTGTGCTCCGATTTGGTACAGGTTGAAGAACCCCAGGTGTTCAAAATTTCCGGAGCCCTCCACTACGACGTCTCTCATAATCACTTCGTGGTTGTGGGACGTAAAACCCTACAAATCAATCAATCAGTCATCTATTTCTAACTTCACCTGACAACCAGTGACGTCAGACACAAGTGAAGCCTTATCGTGCGTGATAAGGGCCTCAACTTTTTCGGCCAGTTTTGAACATGTGCTGCAGGGGAGCCAACGTATGAGCGAATGATTAACTATGAAAAGACGCATACTTCCGCATCGTTACAATCAGTGACGTCAGACAAAAGTTGAGCCTTGTCATGGGTGATAAGGGCCCCAACTTTTTCTGCTAGTTTTGCACGTGTACTGCAGCGAAGCCAAAGTATGGGGGCATGAATAGCTCAGAAAAGACGCATATTTCCGCATCGTTACAGCCAGTAACGTCAGACAAAAGTTCAGCCTTATCATGGATGATAAGAGCGCCAACTCTTTCTGCTAGTTTTGTACGTGTACTGCACAGAAGCCAACGTATGGGGGCTTGATTAGTTCAGAAAATATGCATATTTAGCGCGTTGTTACAACTAGTGACGTCAAAAAAATTCAGCCTTATCATGGGTGATAAGTACCTCAAATATTTCACCCAGTTTTGAACGTGTACTGCAGGGAAGCCATCGTGTGAGGCCATCAGTAGCTTAAGAAAAATGCATACTTAGCGCATTGTTACAACCAGTGACGTCAGACAAAAGTAGAGCCTTATCATTGGTGATAAGAGCCTCAACTTTTTCGCCAAGTTTTGAACGTGTACTGCAGAGATGCCAACATAAAAGACACTGATTCCCTCAGAAAATAGGCATATTTAGTTCATCATTACAACCAGTGACGTCAGAGGAATATCGAGCCTTATGTCACACAGGCCCCGTTAATTAGGGAGGCGATCGCCGGGCTAATTCCAAAGGCCGAAGTATCGGCCCCCCGAACCGCACCACGAAAGCGTGGACAATTTAGAAGTGGTCCTTTTTGGCGCGCCAGCGGACGCCGGCTGTGGCCCAAAGAACAAGTCAGAGCCGAGAGTTGATAAACAAGCAAAATTATATTCTCAATAATGGCAGATCGAAAACAATACACAAGAATTCTGTTTCCACAATAGTTGCATACAATATGTCACCAATCTAATAACGTACTACACAGTACAATCAGCCACACTCAAAACAGCGGACACAAACAACAATACACACTACAATGCAGTCGCATGCATTGAACAACCAAGACACTTAAAGACTAAAGAGATAGTAAACCTATTCAGTCCAAAGTCCTTGGAACAAAAGTCTGAATGATACTCTTCCGAGAATCACTCACTCAAAGTCCAGCATTGTTGTCGTTCCGCTGCCCCCTTGAAGTTTCTCTTCCAGGAAACCTCGCGTCTTCAATTGGCCACTCTCCAAGCTTCAAACTTCTTCGCCGGAAACACGTCGGCTTCACACACGCAGCTGTTGCCACGCGTCTTCGCTCGATAGCGGTAAACTCACGCTCTTGCCTGTAGCTCGAGCCTTCACCCCTCAGGTGGAAATCCTCTTCTTCTCCTGCTTTGTCGCTACGGACAAAACCTTCGCCGACTCCACGGCGGAATCCCTACGAGATCTGGCGCTAAGATCCGTCTTCTCCTGCTTTGTCCCTACGGACAAAACCTTCGCCGACTGCACGGCGGAATCCCTACGCGCTCTGGCGCTAACTTCCGTCTTCTCCTGATCTCTCATCTCGGCTGCTCGATTAAATACTTTCCGCGCGAGATTCCAGAAGGTTCTCGTCATTTCGTCGGCGCGATATGCAGCGAAGGCTGGGGAGAGGGCGAGACGGTTCGAATTCCCTCCGCGTCGGATGACTCAACTCGGCATGACCACGCCTATTTCCTTCTGGAACTTTCCAGCGCTTGCTCGGCCGCCGTTGTGGGGTGAGGAGGTTCGTCGGCGAAGCCACGCTTCCGAGAGGAGAGGCTCGCGCGCCCGGGGAGCCTTTAGATGTTTGTTTTCTTTTCTTTCTTTTTCGTTGACCTCGTGGCGTCACTCCGGCGGTTCGTTGCGAGAATTCGGCGGCGCGCCCTTTTTGAGCGCTCGTTCTGTGACACTGCCCCCCACTTTAAGAATATTATCTCATAATATTCAAAACCACACAAACGAGCGCGAACAGTCCTCACACTCTCAAAGACTGTAACATAGTCCGTCGCTCATGACACGTCACATTCACAATATATCCCTCAATACGATTGAACATTGCATTCAATCTCACACACATGAAATATAACTGCAGGTACATGAGTACAACGCTTCATCACACATTCAAAACAATACAAACGTACAAGGTTCTGTCTTTACAACAAATATACAACAATATACATCACATCACAGCACAGATACTTTGACACTTGTGACAAAGGATAACACAACACTAACCCAACATATGGCACTCAGCACTGCCAAACACATTCTGATTCGACTTCAGCACTTATCCTGTGTACTTTGAGCGGCGCTTGCGCCCTTTCTTGCGGTGTTTGCTTGATCCTTTTTTGGTTTTCCTCGTTCTTTTTCGGTGAGCCCTTTCCAACGACGATATCTGAGGCGGCGTCTCAGTCATCCTTGTCACGTCCGAAACCGTTAACGGGTCATAACGTTCGACGGGTCCTGTCTGTTTATTTACCAGCTTGATCATGTCTCTACATTGTGCCTGGCTGGCCAACTCCGTCTCCTTTACACTGTCGGTCGGTTGAGGTCGTGCCGACGTAAGTCCAGTTGCTCGGCCCGTGCGGCCCGTGAACTCATTCAACACGAT
The DNA here is from genome assembly GCF_043290135.1 of Rhipicephalus microplus. Classification (NCBI taxonomy): domain Eukaryota; kingdom Metazoa; phylum Arthropoda; class Arachnida; order Ixodida; family Ixodidae; genus Rhipicephalus; species Rhipicephalus microplus. Next base: position 119,985,490 of record NC_134703.1, read on the forward strand.
CATCTTCTCATTCACTGTCTCTTGCGCCGCGGCTTCACCTTGCGCTCTAGTGAGATCCGTCACGGGCTGCTCCTCCACTGTATCTCGCGGTCGCTGGGTTGGCGAGGGCTCTATCTTAGGGTCTTCTCCCAAACATTCCGGATCATTCGGTCCTCGCGCCCCGTCGATGTTTCCGATGACAAGGTCGTAAAGGGGGGACGTCATGCACAAAGCGGTAACCTTCCCGCTGTAGCACGCGGTTTCAACCTCAATTTCTGCTTCGGAAAGCATCCGAACTGTACGGTCAATTAGGCAAACCAGTTTCGTTTTGCCTGTTAACTCACTTTCCCGTACCAAATTTCTCCGCACGATAACCGTGGAGCTACCGGTGTCTCTTAACACCATAACCTTTTTGCCCGCAACTTTTCCAGGCAGAGTTGGCATTCCCTTCGTAACACCGGTTGGCTGTTTTGCCATTACAGCACCCACAATAGAAATTTTCTCCCCATTTTTCAACTCTACGAATCCATCTGTGACGGCAATATTATCGGATTTCGGTGCCGCTTGCACACAGGATACCTGGTGAGTTTGACTCGCTCCGTTTCGACATGCGTCTGCTTTGTGCCCAGTCTGACCACACTTGAAACATTTTACAAACGTAGGGCTCGTAAAGATCGTTCGACAGTTTTTCGCGCGATGACCCACTCGGTTACACAGAAAACATCGCGGAATGCTCTCTGGTGCACGCTTCTTTTCTTCGGGAGCCAATTTCTTCGACTCCTCGGGACAATCCTTCTTGACCTTGGCCAAATTAGTGCCACCTTGCGCTTCCAAGAATTGATCAGCCAATTCAAGCATTCCTTCAAGTGACTCAGCCTTCCTCTCTTTCAAGTACAGCGACAGGCTTGGGTGGCAACTACTAAGAAATTGTTCTCTAATTAGGAGCTCTCTAAGCTCATCGTACTCCTGCGCTGTCCCTGAAAGTTCAATCCATCTGTCGAAATAAAGGCTTAGTCGGGCGGCGTACTGTGTAGCCGTCTCACGATCAGCTGGCTTTCCTGTCCGAAATCTGTCCCGGAATCCTTCTACAGTAAATCTAAATCGCTTCAGCAAAGCAGCTTTCACCTTTGCGTAGTTGGCTGCATCGGTCGGCGTCAGCCTGCCGTACACACTGAGAGCTTCACCACTCAAGCAAGTACTCAAAGCAGTTGCCCATTGATGTTCCGGCCAATTTTGGCTCCTCGCAATCGTCTCAAATCTGTGAAGGTACGCGTCAAGGTCGTTCTTCCTTTCATCAAACGCTACGAGCAGCTTGCTTGGGTTCAAGCGGAAGCCATGATCTTCCCGTTCGCTGCTTTCAACTCTAGCTTGGACGGGAGTTTCGCTTCGCTGTTGCAAACGGAGCCGCTCGAGTTCAATCTCGTGCTGCCGCTGCCGTTCCCTTTCAGCAATTTCCGCTTCTCTTTCTTCTCTCGCCCTTTCGGCTGCCAATTTTTCTCTCTCGAACTCCAACTTCAATATTTGCTCTCTTTCTTCCTTCGCCCTTTCAGCTGCCAGCTTTTCTCTCTCCAGCTCCAACTTCAATTGCTGCTCTCTTTCTTCTCTCGCTCTCTCAGCTGCCAACCTCTCTCTCTCCAACTCAGCTTCTTTTTCCGCTTTGGCTCTTTCGACCGCCAACCTTTCTTTTTCCAGCTCAGCTGCCTTTTCTTCTTTGGCTCTCTCTTTTTCTTCTTTTTCCTTCTGGGTGACCCACTTCCGTAGTTCGACGCCAGAAAGACCCATCTTCTCACCAAGAGCAACTAACTTTTTGAGATCCATTGTATCTCGCAAATAAGACCTTGCCGCGTGCAAAAAGTATCTGCCTAAATCAGTCTATCAGAACACTCCCCTGCACTTGTTAACGAGAACACTGAACAACACACACAATCGTTCCGATAGCACTATCGACAACTCGAGGCTCTTTCTCACTACTTTGGGCACACTGTGCACCAAAAGGTCCTGTGTCGCGGACGCCAGATTAATTGTCACACAGGTTCCGTTAATTAGGGAAGCGATCGCCGGGCTAATTCCAAAGGCCGAAGTATCGGCCCCCCGAACCGCACCACGAAAGCGTGGACAAATTAGAAGTGGTCCTTTTTGGCGTGCCAGCGGACGCCGGCTGTGGCCCAAAGACAAGTCATAGACGAGAGTTGATAAACAAGCAAAATTATATTCTCAATAATGGCAGATCGAAAACAATACACAAGAATGCACACTCCACAATAGTTGCATACAATATGTCACCAATCAAATAACGTACTACACAGTACAATCAGCCACACTCAAAACAGCGGACACAAACAACAATACACACTACAATGCAGTCGCATGCATTGAACAACCAAGACACTTAAAGACTAAAGAGATAGTAAACCTATTCAGTCCAAAGTCCTTGGAACAAAAGTCTGAATGATACTCTTCCGAGAATCACTCACTCAAAGTCCAGCATTGTTGTCGTTCCGCTGCCCCCTTGAAGTTTCTCTTCCAGGAAACCTCGCGTCTTCAATTGGCCACTCTCCAAGCTTCAAACTTCTTCGCCGGAAACACGTCGGCTTCACACACGCAGCTGTTGCCACGCGTCTTCGCTCGATAGCGGTAAACTCACGCTCTTGCCTGTAGCTCGAGCCTTCACCCCTCAGGTGGAAATCCTCTTCTTCTCCTGCTTTGTCGCTACGGACAAAACCTTCGCCGACTCCACGGCGGAATCTCTACGAGATCTGGCGCTAAGATCCGTCTTCTCCTGCTTTGTCCCTACGGACAAAACCTTCGCCGACTGCACGGCGGAATCCCTACGCGCTCTGGCGCTAACTTCCGTCTTCTCCTGATCTCTCATCTCGGCTGCTCGATTAAATACTTTCCGCGCGAGATTCCAGAAGGTTCTCGTCATTTCGTCGGCGCGATACGCAGCGAAGGCTGGGGAGAGGACGAGACGGTTCGAATGCCCTCCGCGTCGGATGACTCAACTCGGCATGACCACGCCTATTTCCTTCTGGAAATTTCCAGCACTTGCTCGGCCGCAGTTGTGGGGTGAGGAGGTTCGTCGGCGAAGCCACGCTTCCGAGAGGAGAGGCTCGCGCGCCCGGGGAGCCTTTAGATGTTTGTTTTCTTTTCTTTCTTTTTCGTTGACCTCGTGGCGTCACTCCGGCGGTTCGTTGCGAGAATTCGGCGACGCGCCCTTTTTGAGCGCTCGTTCTGTGACACTGCCCCCCACTTTAAGAATATTATCTCATAATATTCAAAACCACACAAACGAGCGCGAACAGTCCTCACACTCTCAAAGACTGTAACATAGTCCGTCGCTCATGACACGTCACATTCACAATATATCCCTCAATACGATTGAACATTGCATTCAATCTCACACACATGAAATATAACTGCAGGTACATGAGTACAACGCTTCATCACACATTCCAAACAATACAAACGTACAAGGTTCTGTCTTTACAACAAATATACAACAATATACATCACATCACGGCACAGATACTTTGACACTTGTGACAAAGGATAACACAACACTAACCCAACATATGGCACTCAGCACTGCCAAACACATTCTGATTCGACTTCAGCACTTATCCTGTGTACTTTGAGCGGCGCTTGCGCCCTTTCTTGCGGTGTTTGCTTGATCCTTTTTTGGTTTTCCTCGTTCTTTTTCGGTGAGCCCTTTCCAACGACGATATCTGAGGCGGCGTCTCAGTCATCCTTGTCACGTCCGAAACCGTTAACGGGTCATAACGTTCGACGGGTCCTGTCTGTTTATTTACCAGCTTGATCATGTCTCTACATTTTGCCTGGCTGGCCAACTCCGTCTCCTTTACACTGTCGGTCGGTTGAGGTCGTGCCGACGTAAGTCCAGTTGCTCGGCCCGTGCGGCCCGTGAACTCATTCAACACGATCATCTTCTCATTCACTGTCTCTTGCGCCGCGGCTTCACCTTGCGCTCTAGTGAGATCCGTCACGGGCTGCTCCTCCACTGTATCTCGCGGTCGCTGGGTTGGCGAGGGCTCTATCTTAGGGTCTTCTCCCAAACATTCCGGATCATTCGGTCCTCGCGCCCCGTCGATGTTTCCGATGACAAGGTCGTAAAGGGGGGACGTCATGCACAAAGCGGTAACCTTCCCGCTGTAGTACGCGGTTTCAACCTCAATTTCTGCTTCGGGAAGCATCCGAACTGTACGGTCAATTAGGCAAACCAGTTTCGTTTTGCCTGTTAACTCACTTTCCCGTACCAAATTTCTCCGCACGATAACCGTGGAGCTACCGGTGTCTCTTAACACCATAACCTTTTTGCCCGCAACTTTTCCAGGCAGAGTTGGCATTCCCTTCGTAACACCGGTTGGCTGTTTTGCCATTACAGCACCCACAATAGAAATTTTCTCCCCATTTTTCAACTCTACGAATCCATCTGTGACGGCAATATTATCGGATTTCGGTGCCGCTTGCACACAGGATACCTGGTGAGTTTGACTCGCTCCGTTTCGACATGCGTCTGCTTTGTGCCCAGTCTGACCACACTTGAAACATTTTACAAACGTAGGGCTCGTAAAGATCGTTCGACAGTTTTTCGCGCGATGACCCACTCGGTTACACAGAAAACATCGCGGAATGCTCTCTGGTGCACGCTTCTTTTCTTCGGGAGCCAATTTCTTCGACTCCTCGGGACAATCCTTCTTGACCTTGGCCAAATTAGTGCCACCTTGCGCTTCCAAGAATTCATCAGCCAATTCAAGCATTCCTTCAAGTGACTCAGCCTTCCTCTCTTTCAAGTACAGCGACAGGCTTGGGTGGCAACTACTAAGAAATTGTTCTCTAATTAGGAGCTCTCTAAGCTCATCGTACTCCTGCGCTGTCCCTGAAAGTTCAATCCATCTGTCGAAATAAAGGCTTAGTCGGGCGGCGTACTGTGTAGCCGTCTCACCATCAGCTGGCTTTCCTGTCCGAAATCTGTCCCGGAATCCTTCTACAGTAAATCTAAATCGCTTCAGCAAAGCAGCTTTCACCTTTGCGTAGTTGGCTGCATCGGTCGGCGTCAGCCTGCCGTACACACTGAGAGCTTCACCACTCAAGCAAGTACTCAAAGCAGTTGCCCATTGAAGTTCCGGCCAATTTTGGCTCCTCGCAATCGTCTCAAATCTGTGAAGGTACGCGTCAAGGTCGTCCTTCCTTTCATCAAACGCTACGAGCAGCTTGCTTGGGTTCAAGCGGAAGCCATGATCTTCCCGTTCGCTGCTTTCAACTCTAGCTTGGACGGGAGTTTCGCTTCGCTGTTGCAAACGGAGCCGCTCGAGTTCAATCTCGTGCTGCCGCTGCCGTTCCCTTTCAGCCATTTCCGCTTCTCTTTCTTCTCTCGCCCTTTCGGCTGCCAATTTTTCTCTCTCGAACTCCAACTTCAATATTTGCTCTCTTTCTTCCTTCGCCCTTTCAGCTGCCAGCTTTTCTCTCTCCAGCTCCAACTTCAATTGCTGCTCTCTTTCTTCTCTCGCTCTCTCAGCTGCCAACCTCTCTCTCTCCAACTCAGCTTCTTTTTCCGCTTTAGCTCTTTCGACCGCCAACCTTTCTTTTTCCAGCTCAGCTGCCTTTTCTTCTTTGGCTCTCTCTTTTTCTTCTTTTTCCTTCTGGGTGACCCACTTCCGTAGTTCGACGCCAGAAAGACCCATCTTCTCACCAAGAGCAACTAACTTTTCGAGATCCATTCTATCTCGCAAATAGGACCTTGCCGCGTGCAAAAAGTATCTGCCTAAATCAGTCTATCAGAACACTCCCCTGCACTCGTTAACGAGAACACTGAACAACACACACAATCGTTTCGATAGCACTATCGACAACTCGAGGCTCTTTCTCACTACTTTGGGCACACTGTGCACCAAAAGGTCCTGTGTCGCGGACGCCAGATTAATTGTCACACAGGTTCCGTTAATTAGGGAAGCGATTGCCGGGCTAATTCCAAAGGCCGAAGTATCGGCCCCCCGAACCGCACCACGAAAGCGTGGACAAATTAGAAGTGGTCCTTTTTGGCGCGCCAGCGGACGCCGGCTGTGGCCCAAAGAACAAGTCAGAGCCGAGAGTTGATAAACAAGCAAAATTATATTCTCAATAATGGCAGATCGAAAAGAATACACAAGAATGCACACTCCACAATAGTTGCATACAATATGTCACCAATCAAATAACGTACTACACAGTACAATCAGCCACACTCAAAACAGCGAACACAAACAACAATACACACTACAATGCAGTCGCATGCATTGAACAACCAAGACACTTAAAGACTAAAGAGATAGTAAACCTATTCAGTCCAAAGTCCTTGGAACAAAAGTTTGAATGATACTCTTCCGAGAATCACTCACTCAAAGTCCAGCGTTGTTGTCGTTCCGCTGCCCCCTTGAAGTTTCTCTTCCAGGAAACCTCGCCGAAGTTTCTCTTCCAGGAAACCTCGCGTCTTCAATTGGCCACTCTCCAAGCTTCAAACTTCTTCGCCGGAAACACGTCGGCTTCACACACGCAGCTGTTGCCACGCGTCTTCGCTCGATAGCGGTAAACTCACGCTCTTGCCTGTAGCTCGAGCCTTCACCCCTCAGGTGGAAATCCTCTTCTTTTCCTGCTTTGTCGCTACGGACAAAACCTTCGCCGACTCCACGGCGGAATCCCTACGCGCTCTGGCGCTAACTTCCGTCTTCTCCTGCTTTGTCCCTACGGACAAAACCTTCGCCGACTGCACGGCGGAATCCCTACGCGCTCTGGCGCTAACTTCTGTCTTCTCCTGATGTCTCATCTCGGCTGCTCGATTAAATACCTTCCGCGCGAGATTCCAGAAGGTTCTCGTCATTTCGTCGGCGCGATACGCAGCGAAGGCTGGGGAGAGGGCGAAACGGTTCGAATGCCCTTCGCGTCGCATGACTCAACTCGGCATGACCACGCCTATTTCCTTCTGGAACTTTCCAGCGCTTGCTCGGCCGCCGTTGTGGGGTGAGGAGGTTCGTCGGCGAAGCCACGCTTCCGAGAGGAGAGGCTCGCGCGCCCGGGTAGCCTTTAGATGTTCGTTTTCTTTTCTTTCTTTTTCGTTGACCTCGTGGCGTCACTCCGGCGGTTCGTCGCGAGAATTCGGCGGCGCGCCCTTTTTGAGCGCTCGTTCTGTGACACCTTATCACGAGTGATAAGGGCCTCAACTTTTTAGGCCAGTTCTGAACGTGTACTGGAAGGAAACCAAAGTATGGGAGCATTGTTACCTCAGAAAAGACACATTTTAGAGCGTTTAGAAACAAGTGACGTCAGCCAAAAATTCAACCTTATCATGGCTGATAAGGGCCTGAACTTTTTCGGCTAGTTATAAACATGTACTTCAGAGAAGCCAATGTGTGAGACAATGATTAGCTCAGAAAAGACGCATATTTAGCGCATTTTACAACCAGTGACGTCAGACAAAATTTGAGCCTTATCATGAGTGATAAGGGCCTGAACTTTTTCGACTAGTTTTAAAAATGTACTGCAGAGAAGCCATCGTAGGAGGACATGAATAGCTTAGAAAAAGCATAAATGCGCATTTTTACAGCCAGTGACGTCAACCAAAAGTTCAGCCTTATCATGGGTGATAAGAACCTCAACTTTTTTAGCTAGTTTTGAATGTGTACTGCAGAAACGCCAACATGTGAGGGAATGACTAACTCAAAAAAACGCATATTTCGCGCCTCGTTACAACTGGGGACATGTATGCCAGAGAAGCAACCAAACGAGCAAGCGATTAGTTCAGAAAAAAATATGGTTAGCTCATTGTCAAAACGAATGATGCCGTTAAAACCATTAAAGGAGAGTGTAAATTTAAGCTCCGTTTTTTGTTAGACGCAATATTATTGAGAAGAAACAGACAATACTTCCAGGGAAACTGTAGGTGTTGTTATTATTAGCAATTGTAACGTAAGTGCGAAGCAAAAAAACAGCATGAAAAGGTAACCTGCCGTTCGTAGGATCTGAAGCTGCGACCTTCGTATAACGCGTCGGATGAGAAAAACGGGGGGCTTAGGTAACTTACCAGAGGCAAGTTACTTTTTCGTTTACTATTCTTTCGTCACGTTTATATAATACTGCCCCGCCGCGGTGGTCTAGTGGCTAAGGTACTCGGCTGCTGACCCGCAGGGCGCGGGTTCGAATCCCGGCTGCGGCGGCTGCATTTCCGATGGAGGCGGAAATGTTGTAGGCCCGTGTGCTCAGATTTGGGTGCACGTTAAAGAACCCCAGGTGGTCTAAATTTCCGGAGCCCTCCACTACGGCGTCTCTCATAATCATATAGTGGTTTTGGGACGTTAAACACCACATATCAATCAATCAACGTTTATATAATACTTACTTTTAATAACAACCCGTATACTTTCCCTAGTCGGCTGGTTCTCAATATGCTATGTAACAAAAATGGACCAGTAAATTAACACGTTCGTTCATTCTGAAATGAGATGTGAAAATTGCTTCGTTTAGGTAACTGTACTCCTTGAGGAATTCATGGGCAACATGAATTTCTTTGAAAAATTATGAGCAACCCTTTCTTCATTGTTGCTTTTTATTTTAGTGCAGGGTAGCAAACCGGATGTCTGAATGTCTAGTTGACCTCCATGCTTTTTCCTCATATTATTCTCTATTGCTCGGTCATGAGCAACAATAAGAACGATCAGGTACGCTATTGTCTTTTATTGTCTAGACATGGGCAAAACATGGGAAGGTCGCAGAAGTTGACGGCCGTTTTATGCGGCCATATACGAGGAGAATCAGGCGAAAGCTTTCAACGCTGGAGGCGAAAATTTTGTAGGCCCGTGTGCTCAGATTTGAGTGCACGTTAAAGAACCCCGGGTGATCTAAATTTCCGGAGCCCTCCACTACGACGTCTCTCATAATCACATAGTGGTTTTGGGACGTTAAATCCCACATATCAATCAAAGCTTTCAACGCGACAGCGTTAAATATGTTGAGGTGTCGCCGTCGATGACTCTGAGCGAAATATTGGCGTCGTCCTTGAACAAGTAGTCGAGGAAAATAATGAATATCTTAGGGTGTTGCGAGAGTCGAACCCAGGCTTTTTGCGGTTCAAGCAAGTTTTCTGCCATAAACCAACGCCATTGCTTGAAACCACTTAGGAGAAACGCACTACACTCTAAAAAAAAGGGAGCGAGAATGGAGAAACGGGCTCCGTTCCTCCTTCGGCGCAGCGACTTCCTCCCTTTCGGGCGCTTTACCCGTCGCGCCCTCTCGCGGCAAGGACCAAAGGAGCAACGTTCCTCCTTCAGCGTTCAAGTTTCTCCTCAATCACGGGGGTCTTGCTCGCGCGCATGCGCACGCCAAGCCAAGTCGCGAGCGATTGCTTTTACCTAAGATTGTTGTAAGCAATGCAGGATTGACGTTTTCTTTTGTTTTATTAGTGTAGAGTAAAAGCCTCTCTTTTTTTATCGTCAGGCACTCGCACGATGCTCTGCACACTTCCATGTGTGTCTCGTGTTGTTTCATACTACCAATTTGTCACGAATACAAGGAGCTCTGCTTCCCAAGCAGTCTTGCTTTATCGATTACCTTAGAGTGTAAAAAAATAATGATTTTTTTCGATGTCGACCTACTTGGTAAGCCCACGCATTTTTAGTTTCGCGCGGCACCAACAGCACTCATGAATTCAACGAGGCGCGTAAAAAAGCATCACACTTATTTTTTCAATAGTGTAGGAAACCTGATACCACTCTACTGTCCATGCGTGAAAGTACGATCATATACAATTGATAGAGTTATACATGTCACTACCACCATATGGATGTTCTTTGCAGTTTACCCCCATTTGAATACGGCCGCCGTGGCCGGAAGTCGAACCTGCGTCCATCAGCATAGTCACACGACCCCCAATAAGGCTATGCTACCACGGCAGGTGAAAGCACAAAGGGAAACAGGCTGCGAAGTTTCACCGAGCGTTTATTCGCCAGACTAGATTACAACCATCAGAAACTTTTTAAACATCATCATAACTAAACTTTTGTGAAAAGTGAACCAATGACTTCTGTAGGTTAAACCAAATTCTCAATCGCATTCGTTTTGAATTGCCCATGCCAGCACTGAGAAGTAGGAAGGAATTATGCACGCGAGCAGTATGTCTTTCTCATCCATGATTCTCCTTTGTCGTGAGAAACTCAACACAAAATGCACTTCTAGTAGCAGCTGTGCACAGCAAGTAAGTACTAACGCTCACTCACCTTTGTGAAAAGAGTATTCCGAATCCAGAGTAATAACCACCACAGCCACAGCGCTAACAACAAAATTGTGGCACGCACTATGATTGCAAGTTGACACGCGAGGCGAATCGCGAGAGGCATCTGAAGCAGAAAAGTATGCAGGCGCAACATTCTATAAAGTTATAGTAAACTTGCGCACTGCAGCGATAGTTCCTCCACTCAAGTATGAGAGCTGCCGCGGCGCCAACAGCCACTGTCATGGCTCACGAAAAAATACCGTCGGATGCGAGGTCATCGCTTATTTATCTCGCAAGACCCGCGTTGTAACGTACGTATACACTGCTAGGACGGTCGTTACCGCATCAAAAACATTGTCATGAAAGGGCTAGTGGTGTACTATATCCATGGCTAACGGTCACACTTGTGGTACGCACGTAAAAAGAATATAAGGAAACGTTAAGACGAAACAACTAAACGAGGTCGACGTGACCACAGAACACCTACCACGACGGAGACAAAGTTTACTCTGCATGCTGCGCCCTCTCCAAGTAACAAGAAGAAAAAAAACGTGACCTCCGAAATGGCTAACGCGTGGCAAGTGTTTGCACTCTCAGGGGCTTCAAGAAAACAAAAAGTAACTGTGGCAGTCGTCGACAGATGGCGCAGCGTTCGAAAGGCCGTGGGCATTCTAAGCACGGCTTGGGGCATTCGCCTTCGTGAAAACCTGATAAGCTCTAGTAATTATTCCGTTCATTATTGTGCAACCATTTATTAACTAAGGTTTGCCTAAGCATCAGATACAATATATTTACGTGTGCGCATGTTGTGGTATAGATAAAAAACGTAAAAAAAGTGTAGGAAAAACCTACTTGTAACCTGTGCCACTCAGGTCTGTTGAAATTCATCGCTATATAAGCTGGCGCGCTTTACAGTAGAGTGTAAGTAAACACGTCGAGGTGTGAGCCGTTGGTTTGAATGGTTGATTGTGCTCTTGTTGCGTACTTGTTAGCGTATACGCTAGTGTACATGTTGCGTACTATTTGTGTACTATGTGACCATGCGTGCATGTGTAGCTATATGGATTACATCAGCACATAATAGGCTTTCGGTGTCCGTAAGTGGTCTTGAATGGGTTGATGCGTAAACAATCCGCAAGGGAGCCGTGATAGTGGGTAATAACAACAAAAGTGGCGGCAGTCAACTTTTTTTTTTAAATTTTCTTCAATACCTTCAGATGGCGCCACCTACTACCACTTACTTCATTGCTATGACGCTCTCACACCTCCAGCGATTTATATATCGTTGAACATCTATCTATCAAAGCTGCACTACGGACTCGGAATGGTTTCGCCGCGATCGAGTGTACGGTTTGGAGGCACATCTCGTGACCTGCGGACCCGTAAGCGCATGGATAACGTCGCTACACTATGTGAATCTGCGAGAAATAAATACAGCAAGCCTAGCATGCACTCTTCAGGTGAGGGCTCTGCAGAAACCGTGTCTTTCGGAGTGAACGTGGCTTCGCTGACCGAACGAAACGTACTTGCTCCATCGTTCTCTTTCGCGATGTGTTCACTGCCACAGGTTCGTCTGCTTGTTTTTATAACCATTTCGTTCAATATCAAGCTCAGCGGGACCGTTTTTTGTAACTTCCAGTGCCGTGTACTCCTTACCAGTCGAGAATCGTTGCATTTGCTAAGCCTACTCGCTTCGCCGGGGGGCAGCCATGTTGATTTTCATAAGGAGGAACGTGTTTCTCCATGGATGAGGGAGCAACGTTTCTCTATTTGAAGACGAACATTGGGGACATCGCCGTTCCTCTCTAAATGGAGAGTACGTCACTCCATTTTTTTAAGAGTGATATATGAATGTCTTGTTTCGGGAGGGACCTCCGCAATGTGTATATTATTCCGTGGCATAAGCATACAATTACGCGACGCTTCGAAATTGCCAACTGCACAAAGATCGGCTCTTTGTTTTTTGAACAGTGGAGCTGTTTCCGTTTCAGCCGACTGTAACTATTCAAAACCGAACAAAAAATAGGCCGGGATGTTAAATATCTGTGGTTATAGCAGGAGTAGAACACATGCCGCCAGCATGGCATGAAGAAGTTCTATTGTTGAGGCATCCCAGAGTTAGAAAGTGCTTCTGGAGACAAGCTTCTTTACGTATAATATGTGTGCGCCACTGAAAATAAACAAAAAACGTTGGTTTCTAGTGCAAATGGAACCCAATTCATCTTCTCCGGAGGCAGGTGTTTAGCCCTATAGTGATACTGGCATCTCGCCATGCATCGAGAAAAATAGCCTCATACACGTTTCCATCACTGTGACGAGTCCTTGTATAACCTAAATAAAATTGGCGGACCCTGAACCCACCTTTAGAAATTTGACCCGATTGTGATATCCGGTCCTTAGTGCGTATTTAAATCATTTAGTGCATACGGTGTTATTCGAGAAACTTAAATTGTAGAGTACTACAGTGTAATCGAAGAAGTTGAAAATGGCTTATTCCGTGAAGCTTTCACGTGGGGCTGCATTCTGTGTAACGGGTAACGTGCTCTAAACCACGAGCGATTGCGTGTGCATTGTTTTCGAACTTTCTATGAACCCACCACGCGGCCATAGCGGAATGTGCACAATAACGTATGTGACTTATAAAGGGTGGCGGGCTTTATATTAAACAGTCGTAATGATAATGACACGTTAACACGCCCGATGGGAATGTTCCCTTTATTCAGAAAATATTACTGCAGTGTTACACGTTGTATTTTGAAGTCTTTATACAGGACGCCTATGTAAAGCACAAAAGTTATTTTCATGGCATTTTCATACAGAGGAAGCTATTTTTGACTGTATTTTCAAGGAGACTCTTGATTGTGTGGTAGAACACTTGCTTGCTACGCAAACGTCCTTGTTTCAACACTTAGTCAGACTCTGGTTTTTGTTATTTATGTTATTTGCATTTGCCTAAATTTTTCAGTCATAGACAAAATGATGTACTTTCGCTCACAGCAGGAGATGCTCACACAGACACTGACGCCAGTCATTATGCAAAACAATCTCTTTAACGCCATCACGTAAACATGCTATACATAAGGATCATTTGGACAACTCTCCGAAATATTTCCGACAAAGCGAGGAAACTTTTCGTTCCTGTATCTGTGATCCAAAATGATCATCGCTACGAAAATAAATTTTCTGGCCGGTTCTGGGGTTTGAATCAAAGCTGCCACATTTTGAAGGCGAGTGTCTTGGCCACTTCACTACGTACCCTTACATGCAACATAAGAATATACTTAACCACATAATTATTTTGCGCAAGTGCTAAAAGAATGCAAATGGTGACTTTGTTGAACTACGTCTTGGTGGTTGAATGAACTCCCTCTGAAAGACGCTGCATAATGTAGACATCACGGCATTCGAGTGTGAATAAAATACCAAATCTGCGAAAATGCAATGCCAATCGAATGGTTCGATGACCATGAGGTGGGCCCTGTGTCAATCAGTGTGAGGCGCTAACGAAAGCAAAAAGGAAGTAAGTAAAGAACACACAACATTATTCTGCGAGTGAGTTTGGACCTCTGATGAGGTTGGGGCGCCTCACGACCATAACATTGGACTTTTGCGTCCAGATCACACAGAGGCGGAGCACTGGCGCCACACTTCGCTCAATGAAGATGTGTGTCCAGATCCTGCGAATCAAGAGGGCCTCCAATTCCTTCCATGTTGAGATGGCGGGCTGCCCCTGCGTGGGAAGATAGAAAGAACGCGAAAGACCTCATTCCTACTCAACCTACAATATACTTCCAGGAAACGTCACCATACTACACTTTACTACGGTAAAGCTGTATAACGGTACATCACTTGGAGAACTCTCAAAGAAGATTGTGGATCAATATCTTACGATCAATTTGTCCTCCTAAGCAACAATTACGGCAGGATGGCAATACTCGTACCAAATAGCGCCGATAACACAAGGTCTTGAGGAATTTTTTTTTCTCTTAAATCTCTTATTGTATGACAACAAGGACCATTGCTGAGGTCATAATAATCCGCCGCCGCCGGTGTCTGAAACCACTATCGCACCAAACGCCCGTAACGGTGGTGCAGCGGTTGACAAGTACGGTGCCAGAATCTATTCGTGTAGTGGTCTCATGGCAGCTTTCGGTGTAAAAGGGTGTAAAATGATCTAGAAGAGCCGCTCTTCCCACATTCGCTGTGAATGTGCAGCGCTTTGTGCCCAATATTAGTGTTTTTATTTGCACTATTATGCTGATTCTTTCTTTTTTTTACAGCGAAAGCTATTATGAGATCACTTTTTGGGTCACGCGCAGTTGCATGTTGCCCGCCGCCGCCGCCACCACCACCGCTACCACCGCAGCCGGTGTCCGTAACCACATCACGCAAAATTAGAAGAAAAAAAAACTTGCCCCAATGAGTCAGAGAGGCTTGAACCTGGGTCCACTGGGTACCAGCTGAACATTTTAAAGCTGAGTTACGCAGATGCTTACATCTTGTTGTCAAACTTGCCTTAAGCAGCATGACCTAGCACTAATGGCACAGTGGCGCTCCAACCCGGGTCCACTGGGTGCCAGCCCAGTATTCTACCACTGAGCTACATAGGTGCTTGTGGGTTGTTGTCAAACTTGCCTTGGGCAGGCTTTATGTCAGGAAAGCAATCGCGTTAATACGACTTATAAAGCGTTTTACAACAGCGAAGAAACAACCAGTCTTCGCACAACGCGAGTAGCGTGACGAGTAGGCCATCCGATGCTCCAACCCATTACAAAATTTTGTTCTTGTTTCCCTATTAACTGTGGTACATACCCACTTCAGCCTTAATTCCTTATCGTCGTCAGTCACGGCATCGACAATTGGCACGAAGTTCCTTGTAAGTGTTTAGCGCATACCACGCTTCACAGTAGAATGATGAAAAGTAGCATAGCGAATGCCGGCCTACTACCCAAAAATTTCTTAATAATGATCTAGTGGGTACCAAGCAAGTGTGCTTGCAGTAGTTACCCAATGAGTGTGTTGTAAAGGCTCTGAAAGGCCGTTTTTCTAGCTTTCGCTGTGACTGTGCTGCGCCTTCCGTGCAGCCCTAGCCTTTTCTTTCCCTTATGTTAACACCTAATTATTTTATGCCGGAGTTCACCACGGCTCAGATAATGTATAAAACTATATACTAAGATATTTAAAACAAGCAAACGCCAGCCCTGCACGGAAGAAGCAGCACGGGCACAGTGAAGGCTAGAAGAGCAGCTGTTCAGAACCCTCTTTCAACACTCATTGAGTAGCTGCTGCAAGCACACTTGCTTGATACCCACTACGGCATGATTATTAAAATTTTTGCGTAGTAGGATGTCATTCGCTATGCTATTCAGCGTCAATCTTCTGAGAAGCCGTGGCATCGGCTAAACGCTTCCAAGGAATTTTGAGTCAATTGTTCATTCAGTGGCTGGCGATTAGAAGTTATGACGGAAGTGAGTATGCGCCACAGTTATTAGGTGGACAAGAACAAGCTTTTGTATTGAGTTGTAGCATTGGACGACCCACTTCTTACACTATTTGCATTGTGCGACAACTGGTTGTTTCACGCTTTATAAGTCGTATTAACGGGATTGCTTTCTCGGCATCAAGTGGACACCACATGAAAGGACAACAAGAGGTGAACTGTAGCTAGAGGAGGAGCTGCTGATATCGCTAATGATGCCGTATAGCAAAAGAGGAAAATGAAAAAAAAAGAAAGTGAAAAGTTGCCATTTCGCCCTTTGAATTGATGTGGAGGCGGAAAATGAGAACAGCAACGAGGTTGCCAAGGAGGAGGACTTCATGCCTGACGAGACCAAGAAAGGAGCTAATAGGAACCTCGATTGCGCTGCGGACGCGAAGGAAGTGAGCGATGAGGTGGCTCCATAGGACGAAGGGTGCGCAGGCGAAAGCGCGGAGAACGTGAACGCTAAGATTCCACGAAGATGGAAGATGAAATCATCGAGGAAGCCGCCGTGGAGTCCCAAGAAGGAGAAGGAGAGGCCGAAGGGTCTCAGCTTTGCAATAATGATGTTGAGGAGCACGACGGTGAAGGTGAAAGAAGTCCCCAGACCTGGAACAGGCCGTGGAGTCTAAGGATCACGAGGAGACGGTGGCGGATGCGAACGCCGGAGAAGACAGTGTGGAGGCAGAGGCCGATGAAAACTGGGAAGAAGCTGTGGGCGGTTAATTCGAGTATTACGAGGAGAGCAACGGCACGCCTCAGGACGCCTTGGGGAACAATAAATCAATTGCCTAGACGCTGATTATGCACTGGTCGTTCATGACATGGAAGATACCGAGGGCATGTGCCAGGGGTGGGCTAAGGCGATACTGGGAAGGATTACGTCACAGGCAACTCCGCAGTACATGAACAGACGGCGCGTGATACGCACGAAAATAGGTCTAAGTACTTAAATTGATTGAATGATATGTGGGGTTCAACGTCCCAAAACCAACATATGATTATGAGAGACGTCGCAGTGGAGGGCTCCGGAAATTTCGACCACCTGGGGTTCTTCAACGTGCACCCAAATCTGAGCACACGGGCTTACAACATTTCCGCCTCCATCGGAAATGCTGCCACCGCAGCCGGGATTTGAACCCGCGACCTGCGGGTCATCAGCCGAGTACCTTAGCCACTAGACCACCGCGGCGGGGCTCGAAGCACTTAAACATGTACTCGTTATTTTCGTAGGTTGGCGGGCCTGCTGACACAGCCTAACATCACATCTGTACAAATCCTTGACTTGTGCCCGAAAAGGTTGACGGCCTTGTCTTGACAGGTGGCACCTTTCAGGTGATGATGTCTATGAGGAAGGAGCGCGCGCTGGAGGGTTCCCTTTGACTGGTCACCAGGCTGGCTTTGAGGGAGGGCCAAAAAGTGGTGCGTGCAGTGTGGGTCACTTGCCCCTTTGGTCGCCAAAGGGTCTGTGCCTGCCAGTAGTTGGTATAGATGTCGGTGCCAGAAGAACTTCCCTCAGAGAGAGTTACCATGACTTGAGAGACTGGTCCAGTATTCAGCACCATTATACGACCCCACTTCGGTGTTCCTCTGAAATTGTGAACAAGAACACTGTCATTAGTATAGGAACAGTACCTACTGCCCTTCCACTGCTGTTTTGGGTGAAATGACTGTGCATCACCTTACTCTCCCCTGTAGGCATCATTTCATCCAGTCCCCTGATGCGCATCTCTTATCCATCAACACGTTAGCTACTCTTCTCCACTCCTATATGAGCCGTCTTTCACTATGCCAATAAAAGGTTCCGAAGTGCTTCTTCAGCAGATTTACCGGAAGGTAACTTGCGTACAGCGCACTTCGACGTTTGCA
This sequence comes from Rhipicephalus microplus, assembly GCF_043290135.1. Lineage (NCBI taxonomy): Eukaryota > Metazoa > Arthropoda > Arachnida > Ixodida > Ixodidae > Rhipicephalus > Rhipicephalus microplus. The sequence continues at coordinate 120,003,075 of NC_134703.1, forward strand.
CTAATCGCTCTGCGATGCCATTTGTGCTCGCATGATAAGGGCACCTCACAACATATCTGGTGCCGAGGTCTCACAAAAATACCGAGAACTCTTTGGACACAAATTGTAGTACATAGTCAGACACCACAGTCTCTGCTACTCCGAATCTAAAGAAAAGTTCACGCAAGCAGGCAACACAACGCCCGGACGTTGTCATTTGCCTAATGATCACTTTCAATTTATATGTCGGGTTGAACGTCCCAAAACCACCATATGATTATGAGAGACGCCGTAGTGGAGTTCTCGGGAAATTTCGACCACCTGGGGTTCTTTAACGTAAACCCAAATCTGAGCACACGGCTAATGATCACTTTCAGGCACTTAATAAGACTCTACTACAAGTATAAACATACTTTCGCAGAAAGGTCTAGTGAAATCAAAGTGATTTCGCCTCTATGGTGTGGTCTGCCATGTTGAAGAATTCAAAGAATTCATGGATTATTTCATTGTTCCTGGCAGGCTTGGCAACTTCGTACACTTGTAAACGAATTCTTTTTTTTATTTGCATGAGATCCACATTCAGCCAACCGTTTTGAAGTTTGCAAATTGTTTGTTTGATGTCTTGCCAGGCAATGGAACATTATCCAAATAGCAGCTGGTGCTTTTTAGGTCCTTTAACATGCTGTCTATACTTCTTTGGAAAGTGTAAGGGATCAAAGAAACTCCGAATGGCAGTCAGTGTACACAAAGAAGTTCTTTATGAGTATTCAGTGTCAAGTACTTTCATGACTCAGAATTCGGCCTATATAAATGCTAGATTTGGGTCTATCTTAAAAAGTTCTTGGCCCCATGCTAACGCTGCGAACATTCGTCGACCAACGGAAGTAGGTATCAGTCAGTTTAAATACAAGTATTTAAATTGTAATCAACGCCTAATATTATATCACCGTTCTTCTTTACCACTATGATAACTGGCGTGGCGTAGTCACTTGTCATGACTACCGTCATAAAAAGTTCTTAAAGTGAGCCTCGACTGTCAGTTGCAGTTCAACTGGCCCATTTCATGCCTTTGTAAATTTCGGCATAGTACCATCATCCAGCAAACTGCAATCTTTTTTCTGTAATTGTCCCCAGTTCATCTTTAAACAAAGTCAGGTGTTTGTTTAGAAGAGCGCGTAGTCTGGTACATGCAGGATCGTTGAACCTGGCAATAGTTTCGTGCTTAAAAATATAGCTCCAGTCAAGTCAGAAGGTGTATAACCATTGTCGACGTAGAAGAGGCAGTCTCTTTAATATCGTGATTAAAGAAGAAGCTAAGCCCTCTGCTTTTTGGACTGTATGGCAACGTGGGAATTCTGACAGCCTGGATGTTGGCTCCCTCGAACGACCGCAGCTTCAGCGTCGTTGAAATGTCATCGATCAAGAGAAACATTTGACGAAAGTGAGTCAAATATACCACATATGCAGAAGCCCCAGTATCCAGCTCTATTTCCAGAAGTATATCTTGTAGAGGCATGAACATAAGTGTGCAGACCACGGTATCACGTGGCAGAAGGCATAGATGTGCTATATAGCGACGAGACGCCTGCTGCTGTGCGCATGTGCGTCGCGCGGTATCAGTTGGCCTCTCATGTCACACTCTTTGACGCGCTCATAGCCAAAACAACGGCTGGGTGTCGCTGTCTTTGCCTTTATTGCGTTAGGCAAAGTTGAACCTATATGGGCCTAGTTGAGTGAATCTAAGTGCAGCGAAATATAATCTAGCCTAGTTGAGTGCGGTATTACCTGATAAATTCGGGCGCAGGTAAGTATAGGCCCCATCACGGTTGATGTTTTTATGTTAAGCGTAGTAAAGCTTCGATGCGCCCGCGTGGGTCAAGAAGAGTACGCATACCGCTGAATCTGATTAGGCATAGTGCTATGCTTTAATTTACGAAAGCAAAATTACCCTAAATATGGCAAACCTCATTGCGGCCTCTTATTCTAAGTCGACTTCATCATGGGTCTGGAAGTGCCATACCCTAGAAGATAAATACTTCCTAATGATACTATATCAATTAATCTAACTTATGTCTAGTTACTGTTACTTAAGACACGTATCAGTTATGGTTGAATAGTTGCTTTAATATACAATCATACACAAAACATGCCGGCATTTCACGTGTCATAATAGAGCTAAGTACACATAACTTGGCTAATGAGGCCACACCAAAGTAAGCATAGACATTCTGACTCAGTAGGGTTGATCATGCACTCGTCATATTAGCTTGATTATACTTAGTTGTAATTAGTCAAGCTATAAATATCCAAATAAAGTCATTGAAGTTGAATTTGTATAAGCTCAAAAAGGCTAAGCTGAAGAAGATACTAACTTCTAATGACCAAGTCTAATCTCATAAACCGAAAACAAATTTCATTACCCTAAAAGTAATATTATATGTATTTGTACTTATTGCGCTTCTTTCATTATAACTAGGCTCATTTAAGTTCAACTTGGCCTAATGCAACAAAGGCAAGCGGAGCGGAGAAAATGTAATTTTTTGTGGCTGACTTCATGAGGTTTTGCGAGGCTGGCTACGCTTAGTTATGGTAATAAACCGGTATAAACAACAACACGAACGCGGCACTTTAACCGTCACTGTCACAGGCTCTCTGTAACAAAAAAAAGAAGAGAAAACTAGCACAAATTTGATGGAGCAAAAACAGCGACACCCAGTTCTTTTGGTAACGAGCGTGCCTAAGAGAGCGACATGAAGAGCCAACTAAAACAACGGCACGTGCATGAGCACTGTAGCAGGCATCTCGTCGCTAGATGGCCTGTAGATGCCTTCGGCCACGCGGTCCCTTCGTCTGCTCACTTATGTTCATGCCTGTACATGCAAAGAATTTTTAACGGCTCCAGACTCGGCGAAATACTTTTTTTTCGTTCTAAGGGAAACCTAAACGGGACGCAACATCCTCATAGGTATGGCGGGGCTCACTTCGACATTCTGAGCTTGTTAACTTAACACACACTTTCGATATGTTCTTCCGTGTAACACATTTGAAGCAGATGTCCACGATGTGCGGGCAGTCTACTTGCATGCTTCGCAGACCCACAATGGCAGCAATTTTCCTGCAACATATCAGCGTTGCAAACTGTTTTGGCTTTGTGACCGTGTTAATGAGTGTCCTAGAATGGAGGAGCGCCCGTTACGATTTTTGAGACGTCAAACGTATACGTAGGGTGAATGCGCTTGTGGCGTTGCGATTGGTAGTCGGCAGTGTGTGTCGTTCAAAGAGTTGCGACGGTTCTCAGAAATTGGTGCCGGGATAAAATGGCCACTTCTTTCAAGAAAAAACCTGGTTTCGTATCCTGGTTGTAGATGTTTTTTTGTATTTCTAGCTAGTTACTTGTACAGCTGTATTGGTTCAGATTTCGTAAATCTAGCTTCAGTCGCAACGCATTGATAAAAAAAAGTGACGCAAAATGCCAACCGATGTCTCACAAAATGTGAAGAAGAAATGTGATATCAAGTGTATTTGTTTTTGAAGTGCCACCAGCAGCGATTGAGTAAAAACGTAAAAGCATAAAAAGTAAAATAAAAGAGTAAAAAGTAATGAGCCGTCTACCAACTGACCAGTAACCACTCAATGTGAGTGAAAGCATTTTGCTCTCAGTCCCCATGTTCATTTCACATAAACTGAAGAACGTTCGGGGGCAGTATGGGGTTGATGTATTTTCAGGTGGAAATAAATTGGGTACGTATGTGGAAAGATTCAAAGACGCCTAAATGAATGTAAAAGCACGGTTGATAAGACATGCTCAATCATGCACGTCAAGAAGTACACTGCGGGTTCGATCAGTGTTGTTTATTAAATTCGATCCTTGCACGTGCGCAGTGTCTGCATCGGACTGACAGGCAGATGTGTAAATATCAGGCTGGAGAGCATGACAGTTTCTTACAGGGTGGGGTATTGTCTCACCTTGCTAGTCATTGCCGTAAGTGTCTTTGCACTGCTTTTGAGCAGACATCAATAATCGATCGCCATCATTATAAATGGACTCGTCAGATTGCGGAGGCATACCAGACAGCAAAGTGTGTCGGCGATTGCGTTAGCCAGCCACGTGTTGCTCCAACTCTCCCACCTCCCAGTTCTATCAAAGTATAGCCTACTAAAGTATAGCTACTAAAGTATAGCGAAAGGAACGTTGTTATAATTATTATTTGAGTGTTCCACGTGAAAATATATGAAAACCTTGCTGCCATATTTAACAAAGTGACCACGAGGTGTACGTAAACAGGTGAATGGGTTGACATTGCGGGTACAATTGCAGTATTCTGGTACAGGAATTTCGGGAACAAATAGCTTATGTTATAAATGTTGACAAAAATTTATGGTGTATTTATGACGAAGCAAAATAACGATAAATGACGGAAACCAATATTCGCGCTTGCCATAAGCTTACGCTCACTGTCAAATTTCTTCTTCACATTGAGCGTTACTTTTTTGTTGAAACATGCGCTAAGGGTAGTTCAAGAAACAAAAGAAAGCCAATACAGCTGTAACAAGTGCTATTGATATTAAAATTGTGGCACCTACAAGTGCGATTGAACCAGGGTTTTTTTAGGTGGGAACAGAGCATTCTACACCTGAACCACTTTAGTGGAGCCGCATGCTACTCTTAAAACGACGACAAACCGTAGACTATACCGACCACAGCGCCAGAAACTGATGAAACCTGTTTGGGCTTCATTTCTGTGCATTGGTGCTGAGACCATCTGAACACTACACTGTAAACAGAAATAAGCCGAGATGGGAGTAAATGACCTTGTCCTCTAGCGCACTCCCAGATGGGAGTTTTATAAACCTCTCCGTTGGGAGTAAAAAATTTACTCCCCATCAGTAGGGGGTTTTTGCATGGTGCCAGGGGGGTTTTTATTTACATCCATTGGGGAGCTTTTTCAGGTCAGTATGGGAGTAAATTTTTTGCATCGACAAAGAAAAAAAATTACGTCAGCAGCCGTACCATGCGCAAGCGTAACTTTAATTACATAACATTTAATGCGCACAACAATGATTACAGTACACAAACATTATCACAACGTTCACGTAATATCACAACGCTCGCACTCACCACAGCTTGCCACACGCAGTACACACCTACCATATAGTCACCGGGTATATATATGCACCACATTTTTACCTCCCATGTAGCCCTGGTGACAGCCTTTTTTCGCTATTAATTAGACAATAAATACGCACGGCGCAAGTATAAACTTGCGGTGGTCTGATGTAAGCACTTCAACACACATGCCTTTTATCCTAAGCCTGCCTAATATTTATTATTTTTTTACTATAGCGAAAAAGTTTCATCAGTTGACGCTCTGTCGTACGGGCTGAATTCGCATTAGCAGTACTGTTTGTGGACCCGTAAAATGCACTGAATCATACACAACGTGCACGCGGCCTTGAATGAAAACATTAACGAGGCACATTTAGCAGCTCCAGCGATGAACCGAGGTAGATCGCCGCTACCGCGTTCGACGACTAGGCCTCACTCACGAGTGCGGCACGGTGATTCGATGAATGACAGCTAGCGATCACAAAATGCTTGCTGATGTGCAGTTTACGTCTCGTTTTTCCCATGCACAGAAATAGGTGTCCGCTATCTACGCAGTTTAAGCTACGGAGCGATAGGCTTAAACGAATGAGACGGTTCGCAGTCGCTGTTCCCGTTGCTCGCATGCATTGCATGTATAGCTCGCAAAGCTCGCCACGGCGGCCGGTGCGCAGTGCGAGTTCGATACGATGCCGGCTTGATACCGACGCCATAGCGAGGCCTTCTTACCGCTTAGATGTTGCAGCCGGTGAAATACCGGTGACACTCCGAGAAGCTACTATCGGCGGAGACGGGGCGAGCGCGTCGCCGGCGCAACTCTCAGACCGGTTGCCGGCCAGCCTGCCGTAGTCGAGCGAAGCCTACTTCGAACCGCTTCGAAGTTTTACGGTGCAATCGCTGACGATCGTACTCCGCCTCGTTCGGCGCTCGCCTTGTAGTTAGTCATTGACAGCTGCGGTCGCAAGGCGCAGAAGACTGTTATACATCCCATCAGCCTTCATTTTTTGTGAAACACATTTATTGCATCGCCGGTGGTCGGTGCTAGCTCGTAGCGCTTGCCGCGGTGGCCGGCGCGCAGTGCGAGTTGGATACGATGCCGGCTTGATACCGACGGCATAGCGAGGCCTTCTTACCACTTAGATGTTACAGCCGGTGAAATACCGGTGACACTTCGAGAAGCCACTATCGGCGGAGACGGGGCGAGCGCGTCGCCGGCGCAACTCTCAGACCGGTTGCCGGCCAGCCTGCCGTAGTCGAGCGAAGCCTACTTCAGACCACTTCGAAGTTTCTGATGGTGAAACTCCAGGAGCAGCCGCTGACGATCGTAACAGCTTACTTTTGCTACCATTAATTTATTCTTCGAAGTTTTTTGTTACTCGGCCCTTTGAAGCGCGGCATTCACGACGTTTCGTAGAGGAATCGGTCCGATGTGCAGCGTGGTTTAACGGTGCAAAATATATTGAAATGTTCCCAGTAAATACCAACCGGTCGTTGCTATTCTTCGCTGCACTTATAATTTCGTTGCCTGTTGACAGATGCTTACATGGTTAGCCACACAAAGCACATGAGTTTCACACCGACGTGCAAACATATGCCCGTACACACACATACACATACACACACACACGCACACACACACACACACACACACACGTCACGCCAAAAGAGTGTTTTTAAAGCTCCTATAGGGAGTTTGTAACCACGTGACCTGAAACTCCCTGGGGAGTTTAACAAGGTCATGTCGTTCATAAACTCTATGATTAAGGAGGGGGCGTTTTACGATGACATGTGCCGAGTTCACTCCCTACCAGGGAGTAAATAATTGGGGCAGGGGAGTTTTGTGGGCTCATGTGCTGGAGAAACTCCCATCTCGGCTAACTTTTGCTTACAGTGTACACTGTTAAAGTACATCCCATTCTGAAGCGTGCGCTTCAGCCACGCTCTTCTTAGCTGCCTCCATAGCTGGAGCTTGTTCTACGTCTTTTTGGAACGTTAGCTTGTTATCCTCCATGAATAACACACGCTGCATATTTTGTCCACACAGACCACAGAAAAAATGATCCCGCAATATCTGATCGAGGGCCGATTCAAATACACACGTCTAATCCTAATTCCACAACTGCCCAAGATATTTCGAAGTTGATTCAGCCTCAAGTTATGCTATTGCGTAAAATATTGCACGTTCGCTAACAACCAATAGCTTCAATGAAAATGGCCACCAAGAACTTTCTTTAACAACTAGAAATTTATAGCTGACGGCTATTCCGGCGCGGTGAATTGACTTCAGTCGGTTGTACGTCTTAGGGCCTATAAGACTCAGAAAAACATGCACCTTGTCTTCCTCGGTAATATGGTTGACCTAACAGGAGGATGATAAGCATTCCTCGTAAAACACCCAGTCGATTGTGGACTCTTTAAAAGGCTGTACGTGTCCCAGTCGACCTGGTTAACCCAAGACTTGCGTCACTGCGCCCGCCGCTAAGGGACCGTCCATCGACAGGTCAGCTTGCCACAGAATTGGTCAGGATCCAAACAGCAAACGATAGAAAGCACAACTCAAACATGAATTATTCCACCCAAGCGCCCTTCGGGAATGTGGCTTGGTGGTCTCATGACAGGGTTTATCTAATGAATGGCCGCGATAGCCGAGTTCTTGATGTCCTTGTTGTGGCGATGATAACATAACACCGATACCATTTCGATGTTGGGACCAGTCTGTCTGCATGACGATGGAATTCAATTCAATATAACAAGGAGAAGGCCTCCGCCTGGATGCACAGTGCGATCGCAGTAATATGCAATAAAGTTCGGCGCCTTTTCAAACAATTCATTATGATTCTTATTCGAAGAAAGCCACGTTTCCGTGAGAGCAATTACATAAGGCTGCACGAATATTTCGTGGATGATAAGGAGACAGATTTATTAGCAACGCTTATTCTTGATATGTGGGGTTTAACGTCACAAAATACCATAATTCTAGCAGAGACGCCATAATGAAGGGTTCCAGAAATTTCGATGAACTGGGGTTTTTTTAATGTGCAGCCAAATCTGAGCACACTGGCCTACAGCATTTTGCCTCCATTGAAAATGCAGCTGCCGCAGCCGGGATTTGATCTCGCGACTTGCAGGTCAACAGCCGAGTACCTTAGCCACTATACCACTGCGTGGGGTAGCAAGGTTTATTGTTCTAGATAATAGAATGAATAGCTCAGCTCGTGAAGATCATCATAAACAGCCACCCTTTTTCGTGAAGTGCTTGTAGGAGAATGTGAAACGTGGCCTACGTAAGGAACATGTGACTGTCTTTCTTCGACGATGGCAAGGCTACCATTGCAGATTTATTACTTGTCATTTCCTTGCAACTTATTGTAGGGAAGTTTAGAGTTTTTGGTGTGCAATATTGTTTACACCAAACAAAAGTTGTACGCGAAAAACATGTTTGACGAGTATATGTTTGCATAGTTACATAGTTTGCATATGTTTGCATATATGTTTGCATAGTTAGTTACATGTGATATATTCTGACATTGTAAATGTCAGGGAAGATAATTTTTTTATTTTCAGACAATAAACACAAAAAATGAATTTTGTAATCATGGCTCTCCGGGAAGAAAACCTGATACAGCAAAGTCGCAGTGATTATGAAGACGTGCCCCTACACTCTGAGGAAAAAAAAAGACGACTCATTCCAATATTTCTTGGAGTCTCTCTTCAAAAAGACATGACAGATTTTATTGGGGTCCGTTACATTCTTTTCTGACAGTCGCGTGGCCCATAAAAGAATTGCCTTAACTCGTCCAGGAGTCATGTACGAGACATATCGGGACAACTTGAAAGGAGCCAGCATACATTTTTATTTTTAGAGTACACCGTTTTCTTCGGGCGTACAAATATCGCTGCAATTAAGGAAGCGTTACTGGGCACACATCTGGGGGGGGGAAATGTTTAACACACACACACACACACACACACACACACACACACACACACACACACACACACACACACACACACACACTTTTTATTTTGACAAGTATAAATACCACTGCTACTGGCATTGTGTATGTGAAATTCTTTACGGTCAGCCGCCCTGACTTAGGAGTGTGAGAACTACAAACGTAGGCACGCGTCCTAGTTTAAAATAACGAACCTAAATGTGAATAATTTTATTAACAGTATACAGTATTTGCCGAGACGGTTTCCCAAGTTAAATAGAAACTGTTCAATACAAAGTAACGCCACGTTCTAACGCTTCAGTCGAACAGCTTCACTTGCTTATCGGCCAATACTTTGACACGTAGGCAATAAATAGGAGGTAATTGTACTTGCTATAAGGTTCCCTCCGAGCAAGAGACTATGAACGTGCAGAAGGTTTTCCTTGAGCCCATTCATTCTGATGTAATGCGGCACCGAAAACGCCAAGGAAGTAGCTCATTCTAAGTTGCTCATATTGTTGATAAGGCGTTTTTAATGAAATGATCCTTCGTTACGCTGAAGCTCAAACCTAGCCTTGGTTTAAGCCAGCCGAGCAAATCTACACAGCTAATTTTTGTTGATTACGAGGATGGCATTACGCTTCGTTTAATTGACATGAATGGCAATTGGAACTTCAATAACAAGGCAGCCGAGATTTTAGCACATTCATTTAGGCTAGTTAGGCAATCCGTTTCTTAACGCAATTTTCACCGCCAAAGAAAGGACCACACACGGCTTCACTCTTACAATGCTAGGCGGTCCGAGAGAAATCTGTCGCAGCTTTCAAATATTGTCGAGGCCAAGGTTTCGAGAAAAATAGACCAGGGCCAGCTCCGTGAAAGAGGATTCTGGGAGGTGAATAACTTTTGTGTAATCTACGAGCAAGATTGCAATGAAAAGTTATGGATGTTACCTCACGTTACCTAAAAAAGGTGACATTAGTAGATTAGCCGCTAGAGTTCTAAAACAGTAACGAGTATTTTACTAAATTACTGAAAAAGTATGGCGTTACCGCTAATGTTAGTAGTTTTAGTGAGTTACCACTGACTCTCAGAATAATTTTCTTCACGATTTGGTGAACAACTTTGCTCACTAGTCACCTCTGCTTGTTAGTGGCACGAGGCATAGCAAAAGTTGCACGATGAGCTGCGCAAGGCAATCGCAGTGACAGACAAGACACTAGTTGCACTGTACTCAAGGTACCACGTGACACATGACATGGACTCCCGCATTTAAGAGACAGCAACTTGCGCTGAAACCTTGCGTTCGCGCTTCCCATAACTCTAGATGCATTAAGTCCTTCACGTAAGACTTCCATTTCTTCGGTTTGTCCTCGTAGCCACCATTTCCCTCCCAGTTCCTTAATGTTCTATCATTGTACACATCAATGAAGCACTATGTCAATACGTTCGAGTGAACCTGTACCACGGGACCATAATGTTTTTACGGGTTCATTTCAAATTGTTGTCAAAGCTTTTTCTTAGTTACTGGTTTTTTCACCAATTACTGGCGCTAACTTACGCATTATTTAGTGAACCAGTGGTGAGCAGTGATATTTTCTCACTTTCTGGAACACATAACCGTTAAAGATTACAGACTTTAAGTCATTACAGACATTTCACGTCATGATAGTACAGATTCGTTGTTAAAAGAAATCTGGCAGATTGCACACATTGTCAATTTATTGCACAGCAGTCAGTAAGTAGCTGACTTTGAGTATCACTTTGACTGAAGTCTTAATAACTGGACAGACTTCATTATCTAATATGAGCAGATGGACACACATTGTCGGTTTACCAGACACGTTGATTCCACTGCCATGTATATGATAGCTTATTGTATCTCCTAATGGCGGCAATTTCATCACAGCACCAACTCAGTTCTATCGCATCGTGAGCAGTTTTCATGCTCCTTTTAGGTTAGGCTTATTGAGCTATAGATTTCTGTGGCGGTGGCAGAGTTGGGGGACCACCCGTGGTCTTTAGGAAATGCTGATGTACACAAATGAAGCCCCTGGTAACGTCAGCTTTATGACTATTTGTATGCGTCGTTTTCTAATAACTAAGGCTCTCTTAACAGTGTGTTCGTCGGTGATCAGTTGTTTTGATGTGGCAACCTGATATTATATCGACGTCACTTGTTATTTGGTGCTAATTCTTTTAAATTTTCTTTCTTTGCTTCGCATATGACGGTCGCTGTTTTCTGTCGCAATATAAGTGTTGCGCTGCTTATATGTTATGAAAACACCCGATATCAGGGCCTGAAGAAGGAAGAATATAAAAGGAAAGATTAATCAATGCGAAAGGATTCATAAAAGAAATTGAGAAAGAAACAAACATGTAAAAAAAGGAAGTAAAGAATCAGCAAGACTTGTAATAGGTCGGGCATGGCTGTGCCACAGCACAGCCGGTAGGCGCACAGTAGGTGGTGCGGACTTGGCTGGTCTTTTACTCTCGCATCTGTTTCTTTCCAGCCCGTTGCATTACCATCATGAGGAATATCCAGCTTTCTACTGTTTTGTACTTGAAAACCTTCGTAAGGAAATTATTTCTACGTTATTTTTTTATCTAATTAATTTCTTGCTGTGTGAACGGTGCTCCTGAAGGTTGGCCTCATATTTAGGGTTGACAGCCCATAACACTTTTTATTGACATTTAGGGTACGTTAAGTGTTGCACTAAGGGTAACCAATTGAAGATTGAGTCGTTGAAAACGTTCAGTAAAATACCCAATGCATCGAAACAATCGCTCTTTTTATGTATAATATGATACGGTAAATTTTACTGAGATCCCTAATTGTCAAGGTGCCCACAGTGCACCTTCCAAAGACTGTTCAGGCAAAAAGAAGGAGCTTACTATTCTTAGACAAATGGTGCGAGACAGCTCTACCCACAAAGAGGCCACGGAAAAAGTCCGGCGAAGACGACGACGTCACCGTCGAAGGTCTTCGCGAAGAACACAGTCAGTTACAAGAAGTAAGTCATCGCATCTGGTAACGGCACCCACTGCAGTGTACACCGCAGCGAACGCAGACGATAGAAGAGAGAAAACAAGTAGACATCTCTCTACTGAAGAGTGGCCACCACTTACGCGCACGCGACTTCTGGAAGAACCGCATCAGAAACCGCCTTCATCAGAGCAAGCTGCGACAAGAGAGGAGCAGCGGAACTTAGACATGCGAGTGATTGCTCTTCTATGGCCCATAATTAATGCCATTCGCACGGTGTTAAACAACATGCGCACAACTTCAGCCAGACGTGCACTTCAAGTGTTGGACGCTATGAGTCCAGTACTTGCAGCTCTTGAGTAGATAATGGGCCATCAGCCACTGTCTTTCAAGGAAGAGGTCAAAAAGCAACAATTTTTCAGTGGAATGCACGGGGACTGAAATCACGCATTGCAGATTTCCGTCGGTTCGTTTTCATCAACAGGTTTGCCATCATCGTCATCTGCGAGCCAAATTTATTGAACGCTATCAGACTCTTCGGATACGAGTAATTTATGTCGGCTAGTTATAGTGGAAACAGCAAGGTCCTGCTGTTTATTCGCCGTGACCTGACTTGCATTCTTCGGTCTGTACCACCTGACAACGATAACCAATATACATGCTTAACAGTGAAGAAAAAGGGTCTCACTGTCACTGTTGTCGACGCATACTTGTCGCCATTAAGTAGATTTGACCACAGAAGACCGGAACACATCCTATCATCCACTCTTGGCCCATGGGTCATCATCGAAGACTTTAACACCCACCATACGCTATGGGGGAGCCAGAAGATCAGCGCAAAGGGTAGAAGTCTGATAACGTTTGCTTCGGACAACGAGCTGTGATTGTTAAAGGATGACAGCCCAACATTTTTACGTGGCCCTGGATACAGCAGCTGCCTTGACTTGGTTTTTGTTTCTCGAAGTCTCGTCAGATGTGCCGGATGGTTTACGGACATAAAAACACATGAGAGCGACCACATTCCCACATATGTCAAGATCGGAAGATTATCCCCTTGCAAGGTACGCGAAACTATCCATAGAGTGGACTGGACCAAGTTTTAATCTCATGGAAGAACGCTGTGAAGAGAACACCTCACTTGACTTAGAAGAGGTGATCAAGTCCACAGTGCGAGACACGGTGTGCACCCTCACATGCTCTTCGAGAGTAACCGAATTTGATGTGGAATTAAAACGACTTTGGGCTCTCCGACGGTGTGCGGAACGAAGGTACCGACGCACGAAAGCAATCGACGATTTGCGAATCGCTAGACGTCTTCAGAAGAAGATATAACTCCGCATAGACAAGCTAGAGTCACAACGTTGGACAGCCTTCTGCGTGTCGTTAGATCCCCACAAGCCTTTATCACACTTGTAAAGGACAATAAGAGGGCACCGGACTACTCCCATTCAGCGGTCTCCATTCAAGGCTCTAGCCCTCTCTCAACATAGATCGGAGGTCGACGTGGCAGAACAGTTCTGTGCAAAATTATCTGGTCAGCTCGCAGATCCCAACATCTCCACGCTCTCACGTGGTGGCGCGACATCACGAGATCACCACATGGACCATTTTTTTCTATCAATGAGCATAAAGAAGCGCTGGCTTTGTATAGACGAACATCAGCACCCGGGCCTGATGGAATATCATACAGAGCACTGTGTCATCTTGGTGAGTGTGCGAAGAGTGTGCTCCTCGAGATATACAATGATTCTTGGCGAGAGGGCATCCTCTCAGTTAACTGGAGGACCAGCCGTTTGATTCCATTACTGAAGCCTGGCAAGTCACCATTGGTGCTCACATCGTACCGCCCGAATGCACTGGCTAGTTGCTTCAGCAAAGTGATGGAAATAATGGTACTAGGACGGCTAGAATGGTTCCTGGAGCATCACAACCTCTACCCGGACGCTATGACAGGTTTTCCCCGTGGCCGGTCATCAACTGATAACGTCATAGACCTGGTCAGCTACGTGAAACACGAAAAAGGCCGTAATCGTCTCTGCACTTGTTTATTTCTTGATGTTAAAGGGGCGTATGATAACGTAACACATGAAGCTGTCCTCACCGCTCTCAAGGATGTAGGAGTGGGTGGTCGGATGTTTCAGTGGCTACGCAGCTATCTCTATGAGCGATCCTTTTTCGTGAGAACCAAGGATGGTGACACTTCGCTACATTACAGCCACCGTGGTGTTCCCCAGGGTGGCATACGTAGCCGTGTACTATTCAACCTGCCGCTAATAGCTCTCAATGAGCATCTGCCAAGTACTGTCAGATTGTCAATGCACGCGGACGATATCTGCGTCTGGAAGTTTCCTCTGGGAAATGTGCACTTGTGGCATTTACGCGCGAACCAATGCAGAACTACAGCGTTCTAATGAACAGCGAAAGGATACGTCCCTTCCGATCATACAAGTTCCTAGGTGTTATAATCGACAGAGACATTTCAAGGAGCCCACTTGTATCATACATGAAAAGACGATTGACATGCATCTGTCATTTGTTCAAGTTCTTCGCTGGAAAGAACTGGAGAATGTCCACAGCTGCTAATTTGCGACTATACAGGATTCTTTTCCTTGGATTCCTTCGATACAGCCTACCTTTGTTAACAAACGCAAGTAAAACAAGCATACGAATACTTCAAAGTGTCCAGGCTCAAACACTCCGGATTTGTTTAGGATTGCCCCAAACTGCATCAAAAGCGGCAACTATCGCCATCACGAGGGACCACCTCATCAAGGCCCACATATGTTGAAGTGCTGAGGACACATATACGACACCTTCCTCAAAATCCTCGCATCATCTAGCCTCTCTAGAGGACCGACCATGCACATCTTACTGCAAAACAGTGACCGCACATGGTGAGTCGATCCCAACTTTGTTCTCTCCTGCTGCTAGACCTGTGACTCCGCCATGGTGCCTCGCTCAACCAATGATCAGTATTAACATACCTGTCGTCCAGAAAAAGGCCAATTTGTCGTCACCGGCTCCTAAACAGCTCACACTACTTCTCTTGTGTGAGAAATACCAAGACTCCCCACGTATATACAGTGACGGATCGGTTCAGCCGAACAGCTCTACAGGCGAAGTAGTGATACCAAAGTTGGCCACGACAATTAAATTCAAAACATCTCACGCAACAACATCAACGGTAGCAGAATTGGGAGTTGCAATTTGTCGTTGATCAACCTACACGCAAGTGGACTATTTTCTGCGACTCGAAGGTGGCACTGCAGTCTCTACTATCAGCCTTACGCCGTGGACTACACGAACAGCTGGTACTAGAGAAAGCAGAGGTTACACACCACCTGACTGAGAAAGGGCACGAAATTACATTTCAGTAGTTACTCAGTCACTGCGGAATCATCTGCAATGAACGGGCCGATCAAGCTGCCCGCTCAGTCCACACAGAAGATCATAAATTACGACTACCACATTCTAGGACAGATGTACCCCCTTTTTGTTGCCCCTATTTTCACGCCCTGGGTAGCGCTGGGTAGCAAACCAGATGCCAATATCTGGTTAACCTCCCGGCATTTCCTTTCTCTCTCTCTCTCTCTCTCTTACTGAGATCCTGTTCTGTTAGTTGGAGGTGAAACTGTTGGCGTTAAGACCAACCACCCAGCACAATGAACGGCTGCGCAACTCGCCGCTCTTCTTGCTGCATTTCGTGCTGTCAATCACGAACAACCGCACCGATAGTCAATTTTTAGTTACTCCAAAGCAGCCTTACAATCTCTCCTGTCAGCCCTGTGCCATGGACCATACTGACAACTGATATTTAATATAGGACAACTCAATCATACGACATTTAGGAAGAGGCACCAAGTAAGATTACAATGGTTGACAACTCACTGCGGCGTGATAGGCAACGAACATGCCGATAAGACAACCCGGTCAGCTTTACAAGGCAACAAGGTCGAGGCTATACCACTTTAAAGATACGATGCTGCTGCGATGCTTTGAAGAATCACAAAAAAGTTTGCATTTACACTTTACACTGACTACATGACGAAACATAAGCCATCGGCAACACCACCTCTAAATGCGTTGCGGTGATTTCACATCCCAGCTGGACTCCACCGAAGAGGGGCCACTTTTCTATGCCACCTATGGCTAAGAGCGGCTTTCATTAGGTTATATTCGTTTTGAATAGGAATTGCCGAGGAATAGGATTGGCTCTTTGCGATGCCTGCGGCATTGAGGAGTGTTTCTATTCTTTATCCTGCTACTGCCTTCACTACGCTCTGCCCAAACGATCCCTCTCATGCGCACTCACTTGTCTTGACAAAAGAAAAATAACACCAGAGACTTTTCTCCAATACCATCTTCAAAGGTAATGAAGCATTCAAGCAATCAAGGCATTGCTAAGATTCCTAAGAACAGACTTCCACGAGCACCCGTAGACTGTTAACGGTGGCGTATACCGCACAAGACTGCATCTTTGCGTGGTGATGTTATGTGTGTGGACTTCCCTTTATTCACTCTTTTTTACTCTTCTTTTAGTCTCACCCATCACTTCCCTCTGTGTAGGGTAGCACATAGGTTAGGCCACATTGGTAAACATCTGTGCCTTTCTTCTTTCATTTTACTTCCTTAATTACTGAAGTCCTGAAATGAAAAATATCTGGCAAATCTTCACGATAGCCATAGCTCGATCTTTTGGGGTAGTTAAAGTAAAAAATAAGCTGCCTTGAAACATTTACAGGGGCGTCTGGAGTTACCAGAACAATTTCTTTTTCTCTAAAAACAAACTTTATAAACACTCATTTTGTCGGTATTTTGTTCGTCCCTGCTAAGAAATCTAAAGTCAGTCGGCAGCATTGCTACAGTACTCCTCGTTTGCGTACGAAGCAATGAATACCGTGGCGCACGGCGAAACGAATTTATTATCGGAAATCGACGCTTCGCCAGACAGCGTGAGCTCAGATCGAGGCCAGCTGTTGGGAGCATGGTTTCAAAGTTAACGAAGAAGCACATTCAATCCTCCTGTTGCCATCTATCCCCGGACAGAAGCAAGTAAGCACGACGAGTAACGAAAAGAAGGAAAAACTGATGATCTGAACTATTCAGCTGCTGTTTTTAATGAGCTCCGCAAACGCATTTTCCTACTCTTCATGTGTGGTGCTCCACTAACTTCGGCTGTGGATTCTAAATTTTTCAATCAAGCATGCAGCATTGCCCTGAAACCACTTTGTGTCTCCAAAAGCGCGTTTCGAACCCAACTCCGCGGACCGAAGAACCATCGCGCGACAGCCGCTGCAGGCAACATAGACCCTGAACATTTCGAAAGATGGTATTTTAAGTTTTGTCAGCTGAATTCGCATGAATCATAGGATCGGATTGATGTTACCGCGAAAGCTGTTATGAGATCTCAACTCGGGTCACGCGCAGTTGTCCACCGCCGCTGGTGTAAGTAATCACATTGAACGAAATCAGAAAAAGGGAAACCTAGCACCAATGACACAGTAGGGCTTGAACCCAGGCCCTCTAGGTGCCAGCCTAGTATTCTACTACTGAGCTACACCAGTGTTTTTTTATTTAATGTATGAAATCATCACGAGGGAACCAGTGACCTACGCATAGCATACTTCATCAGAAGTCAGGCAAACGCACACAAGTGTCGCCGGTGCTTGTTACTTGTTGGCAAACGTTGTCTTAGGCAGGCTTGATGTCGGGAAAGCAATCGCGTTAATACGACTTCTAAAGTGATGTAAAACAGTGAAAGAACAACCAGTCGTCGCACAGTGCGAATAGCGTAACGAATGGACCGTCCAATGTTCCAACCTTTTACAAAAGCTTGTTTTTGTTCTACTATTAACTGGGGCCCATACTCCCTTCAGCCATAATTCTTCATAGTCGTCAGCCACTGCATGAACAATTAGCACAAAATTCCTTGCAAGTGTTTAGCGCATATCCCGCTTCTCGGAAGAATGGCGAATAATAGCATACCACATGCCGGCCTACTACCCCAAAAAAACTTATTATTATTGCAGTAGTGTGTATCAAGCAAGTGTGCTTGCAGTAGTTACCCAATCAGTGTTTAGAAAAGGCTCTGAAAGGCCTCTTCTAGCTTTTGCTGTGACCGTGCTGAGCCTTCTGCGGAGTGCTGTCGCTTTGTTTTGTTTTGTTTTTTTGTAGACTCTGATCAGCTCTGCCTTATATATAGACAACAGAAACAGTCCGCGCACAAAAAAGGCAAAAAAAGCCACAACGGCTACTACAACAAGCGCTAGCACGATACTGTTGTTCGAAAAAGAAAAAAAAACGGGTCGGCACATGCACTACAAGAAATAACACTGTAATATTTTAAGGGCGCAAATGAAGTAGAAAAGTACACTTTTCCTAGCAAGTAACAGTACGATACAGTCAGTCTCCCAACAAAATAAGTAATCTTAGCAGGGCCTCAAAAAAAGTTTTACAAAAACTGAATTCTTTCAATAAGCGACCTCCATGAATTACAAAAATCTTGGGACCATGCCCAAAAAGACAACTACAAGCCACTGTACCACGTGCAGTCGTTCACTTCCTGCACGAATCAGAAATATCTTAGAAGTACTAAACGAAAAAAATGCATTATCGGTTTTGGTAACCGGTGTTTTTCATAACAATATGTTTGTAATTCACTACAATATCGTTTTGAAAACCTTTCTAAAACAGTTAAGTAGTTAAAGAGACAAGATCCCCTTCGACATTTTGTTGAAATGTCATGTTTTGTGTGGACACTTAAAATGACATGATTACCTGTGTTTTTACAAACTCTGTGTGGTGTGGACACATTTCTGTGTGGTGTAGATGCATTAAAAAAACGTGGACAGATAGCGTACGTGTTCTGCTATGTACATATTGTTACGCCGAAGCGGCAACGTTTGAAGGAAGGAAGAAGAGAACGAAGTGGTCTGTTTGAAAGCAGCTCAGTGTCGGTGCGGCTACCCTTCACCATTCGTTTTGAATAAACACGCCTCATCGTAACGGTTTTTGGTGGATGTGCTGGGTATTGATTCCAGCACCTCTCGTCATGTGTATGCTACAAAATATGCAATGTCGACGTTTGTGCAAGAGGAGTAGGTGGCGCCACGCATTGGCACCAACCTCTACCTATACACATTTATTTAAAAAAAAACGTTTGCGCACAAAATGTACATTGAGGAAGCTCCATGGCAGTATGTTGTCTCAAAGCCATAATACAGTGACTGGTGTCGGCTAAGCACTGCGTAGTCTCCATTCTAAACGGCTACGCTACGAAGGCTGGTCAAAATATTTACGGTCTTCCGACAGTATGTGATGAGAGAAGTTCAGTGAAGCTGGGAAAGCGTTGCGATAGCGAGTCGTAGATCATACGTTTCGTTTCAGTCGCACCGCCATCGTCGATGCCGTTGGCTCAATGGCAACGTCGAAAACCACGTTTTCAGTGGCTTCAATATCTTCGCACTGCCAGTGCTTGTTTTTCACGTTCTAAAGGCATCGATCCCAGGGAGACTGTGAATACGAGCAACTAGGCACATGAATGTTGCTATTTTTGCATCGTGATACAGCAAACAAATATGATTTGTTAATGAGGTGTATTGGAGAAAGACTACATGTCTATAAGTGAAGAGAGCTCAGCACGCAGAACCGCGCTATGACTTACGTCTTGAATATAAGGCGTTGTTCAATCTTATTTCTTAATTTTCGCGTTCCCGTTCGTCACCATCATGTTTGCATTTTTAATTTTTTTTGTGATTTCTCCCTCTCTTCGCAACATTTTTTTAACATCTTTCATTCCCCTCAACCCTTTCCCCAGCACAGGGTAGCCAGCCGGTCCAAGAACTGGCTAACCTCCCTGTCTTTCCGCTTAAACTTTCTTTCTCCTCCTACAGCTCAGCAATCACAGCAGGCGTACATGCACCGACGCGCTCACGTAGCTGCCAATGGGAGCTTGATCTTGTCAAGAAGACATCTATCTATCTATCTATCTATCTATCTATCTATCTATCTATCTATCTATCTATCTATCTATCTATCTATCTATCTATCTATCTGTCTGTGTATCTAGCTGCCTACGTCTGTGTACTCTCGTGTGATCTTCGCGTTAACATGCTGCCAACCGAATTTGTGTGGGAATGTAAATAGACTCGACGACTATGACTCACTGATAATGACATGTTTAATGTAAAAATCTTCTCTTATACCCTTCCTCCTCTTCCACCACCGTGAAGCGCTTTCTACCGGGCACGTGTGACTCATACCCGTATCCAGATTGTTTTAGTATGCAGGTATGCGTCATAGGTGACTGACAGTCCATATTCACCCAGGAACGGTGAAAAAACACATTGGCAATATAAATACGAGAGCATGGAGAAAAACAACCGTCATGGCAGCGTTCACCAGATGAATATAAGGAATAAAACTCAAGGCCCGAGCATGAACAAACCCAAGCATCCTGCTTGGCAGTCAGGTGTTTAGAGTCGCACCAGGTCTTTAAAGTTAATAATTAGAGCCTATGGAGGTGTAATATTGACAAACGCCAATTTTGGTTGGAGTACTTGCTGTGCCACTTCACAAGCATTACATTTTACGTACTCCTGTGACACAGGTGTCATTCGAGTGAAGGTCTATTGCAGTTAAATGCTATATGCAGATGGTTTTTTACATCGAACTATGAAGGGCTACCGTACATATTTGATAACTGCTCCTGGCGTTGGTAATACCTATTTTACTTCTACCATTGCCCTGCGGCTGTAAATGAGTCGGTATATAAAAATATTCAACTTTGAAACATACGCCCTTACTTACAACAATTGTACATATCTTTATTGTTCTTTTATAGTATTTCGTTCAATGAAAAAAAAACTTAAACCACAGTCACCTTGCCTCCGCATGCTTCGGATTTGTCGATTCCCAAGGTATGTTGAATCTGCCGAATTTTTCACACTCTTAAGTTTGTGAAAGCCCCCAACAAGATTCTACAGTAAAGCACAGGATGTATGTCTAAACCAAGTAGCATCCTTTAAAATTACCGCAGTGGAATTCATCTCAACGCCTAGCTGTCAAATCTAAAAACATGATTTGCATCTGGTTAGTCTTAATGTTTTTTTCTTATTTTTCCTTCGTATGAATTATGGGGCCGCAAAATCAGTGCTGCCTACCCCGGGGCAATGTGGTAACGCACGTTGTCCAGGAGACCGCTCTAATGAGCCGAATTCGTTGAGATGGACACGACCTGTAATTAAGGTGACGTGCAAACATGATGATGACAAACGGGCATGCGAAACATAAGAAATAAAATGAAACGCCACCTTATATTCAAGACATAGGTAATAGCGCGGGTCTGCGTGATCCGCGATTATGCAAGAGTTGTCCCCATAAATCTGGTTTACACGTACTTGACTGTATAGCAATTAAGAGATTCGCTGTATTACTATTTCGTGGACATAACACCGCAATGCTGGAAAGAGAAAGTTTTCGTGGCAGTAATGTTTCTCTTGAAGGTAGCACATAGAAATGTATTGATAATATTTGGTGCTTGAGAAAAGGTTGAAGTAGACGCAAGGGGAACAAGACTGAGGGGACTTTAAAACATTCCTAAACAGTCCCATAGACACTTCCTATTTTATGGGCGAAAAAACTTTTTGTTGTTCATATTAGGCTTCTACGCGAATATCTTCAGTGTGTAGTCTTAAACAGCTTGCCACCAGAGAGAACCGCAGCAATAGCCATTAACGAAGACAGATCGTGGGATGTGTCGCGAGATAGGGATGCAAGCTTGAATTTTCCTTTAAGGTTCTTTTCACGGCCTTCATTTTTTTATCAGCGGTGAGCTCATACTCGTTTAGAAGTACTGACCATTCGATTTACCTTTTGAATAGCGTTCTCTTCAAGTGTAATGACAGGGTTTACCCAAAGAGAAAAAAAATGAGAAAAAAGGTTGTGATGGGAAAAGAGTAAATGTTTTCTTTACACGCTTCAGCACATGCGTAGTGACAAATACATTCAGGTCAACGATGTAGTTTCAACACGTGGCTATTTCTTTTGAATTCTTCTCATCTAACTTGCCTCTCTGTGTAGGTACGGTTTTTATTGAAGTTTTACAGCCTTTTAATTACACTGTGCAAGTGTGTACAACAACTGGCTTCTAATATTTACGTGGTTTCATATTATAAGTGTATTTTTTATTTCAAAACATACATGACATTCATCTTCAATCGCACAATGGGTGCAACCTGTGTAGCTTTCAAATGCGTATATCGCATTTATGTTTTATTTTTAACTAATGAGTTATACAAGAAAAGTCTGAATACAACAGCTTCTTTTATGAGAATATCTATAGGAGCAATATCCAATAAATATTACGTTTTCTAACTAGAACTGAAGAATGATGATCATTACCAAGTTTTAAAGCCAATGCATTTCGACATAATGCCGGAATTTGTCAGCAATTTCGTAAGCGGTGAGCAAGGCGGCAAATCTAAGGGTTGCGGTGAGCGGGGCAGAAAATCTATGTAGCGGTATGGCCCACGTGATATCTGAAAACGCCAGGTTATGTTCTTTTCTCCACTAAGTGTACACGGTGCTTTCTTAACAGTGTGTTCTCATATGAAAATACTATGCCAGTCCAGTTCATTTTGTCTTCACCCACTTTATCTACATCGACGTGGATTTACTCTTTTACAACTTCTGTTATGTAAAAAACATCAATTGACAAAACCAGTTAACTTCCTAATTATCTACTGGGGGGCACTCATTTACACAGAGCAATTTTCGTGTCTCACAATTTAGGGTAAATGATTTTGTTGACTTGCCAGCAAAGAATCCTAAGTGTACATATAGGACTCAGATAATCTATATATGGCTCAGTAATTTGCCATAAGGCCATGATAAAGGCCATAATGAAACAGCGTGCTGCGAGTGCTATAAATGCGTCTTTTGTGTGACACAAGGCCAAACCTTTCCCTGAACAAAGTTAAATAAACGTCCGTCGAAGAAGAATCTGCGCAAAAACAACGAAACTTCTTCTGACGTGCACAGGTGGCTCGGTCGTGTTTTTCGTGTTATGATCCGTGCTTATCTGTTTCTTCGCCGAAGTGCCCAAGAAAAACGTATATATAGTTTCAATCTCGTATCTCTCTGGGTGCATCAAAACCCTGGGTTTGTCACTGTGGCTCTCCATTTCGTATACATGTGAAAATGTTCTTCGAACCAAATCACCGTTCAGGAACCAAAAAAGGCTTGAAATAACCCACGCAGAAAATAGTGTTCAAGGGTGCCGACAGTTGTCTCACGTTGTTCAAGGTTGGCGATGGTCATCTGCGTGTGGTCCTTGTGATCCTCTCATTCACACTTCGTAGGGCGAAAATGCTCATCTTGTGATCTGACGAATGTTTGTTTTCTATTCCTCAACTAATTAAGTATTTCGGTGTGCAGTGTAAATACAGCAAATGAAAATTATGGCAATAACATCTGTGGTCTTTAAATGAAAAAGGAAGATAACTGTTTGTATGAGGCCGGATATTGAAATTGAGGAAGACCTTCACGGATTTTGCACTGAGAAAGTGTGAATTTAAGAACTCATTTTGTGTTTCTCTTGTTTTTTTTTATTCCTGTATTTTCTTGACTTAAAGAGGCTGATTATCTGATCTTTACGCATTGTCGAGATTTGTTTTTGTCACGTATTTAAAGCAGGTTTTTGGCTTTCTCGTATGCATGACCATTTGCTCAATACAAAAAAAGACGCAAAGGTAATTTCCTTCATTGTAGTTAGTGTAATGACAACGCATCTACAAGTGTAATGACAGTGAAAAAAAAAGGAATAATACACGACCTGCGGAAAGTGTACTCGCTGTTTACAATGAGCGAGCATGTACCAGGCACCTCATAAAAACCTTGGCGCAGCGAAATCTTGGTGTTATATACCTGGGAATTGAGTGCACGGCACTCAGCCAAGGTGAAAGCTTTGAAAAAGACGAAGTGTTCTTGCTACACTTGTTCGTCGTCAGCACCTTGGAACCTCCGAATAATAGCTAATGAAGCGGTCGTCCGAACGAGTGTGGCTCCACAATGGGCGCCCACAGGCACTCTTTTAATTCTGCAGCACAGTCTCAAATGAAAGCACAGAGCCTCGAGAGAGCCCTTCATACTTTTCTCCTTGCTTTTCGCAAGACCAACTTCTTACCATTAGAATTGCTTGTCGCGCTTTGAAAAGCTTCCTTTTTGTGTATTCGTTATTTTATATTTTCAATATTTCTCGGCCTTTATGCACTTTGTTCATTATATACTTTCATTATTTTTTGCCCTTTTAGTGCACTCTTCACTTTGTAGTGCAATGAACTAGATGTTTTCAAGGACGTGATTTGTGATGTATTGCACAAGGCAACAAATCGGGAAAAATGAATAGTTAGCAAAATTGATATCCTCATTGTGACATTAATTAGGAAAACATTTTATTCACGAGGCCACTAAAACTTCACAGATGTTTTTCTCCAACTGATTGTGACGTTAATAAAACGCACACTAACAAATCACAAATAAACGCTATATTATCGAGTTTCGTTAACTTCGATCACTGCGAAGTAGATCCCATGACATCTCTGTGGGCGACGATTGGAGCCGGCTTTGTGTATACTACGCTTCGGACGTTCATGCATTATGATTCACAAATACGCTTTTATTGCTCACACTCTGTTTCTTTCATAGTGATCTTGGTTGAGGGGAAGGGTTGGCGTCGCCGTTATGGATTATTGAAGTATTTCATTCTGACAATGACCACAACCGAGAGTTACAGATGATCAAATAATATGAAGCTCACTCACAGTCACTCATGAATATATTTTGCGCTTAGGACTCACTAGAATTAAGACTCACCGAAATTTTACTCATTCGTATTCACTTGAACTCGCTCTCACAAAAATTTTCTTCAAACGGACTCACTCCGACTCAAACTCAACGAAATGTTACTCATCTGGACTCACTCCGACTTTGACTAGTGGCTGCATCTGAAACTGAGTGGGTATGAGTGAGTCGACTTGTTAGTGCGTAAGCTTAGAAATACCTTTTAGATCAGCATTTCAATGCTCTCTAACACTGATATATTACGTAATCGGTGCTCTTCTTGGCGCCTTTTGACACAGTGCCTTCGAATACGAGTTATAAGTGATTGCAAACCAGCAAAGACCTTTTTATTAGAAGAGATGACTACATATATATATTTATGAATAAATCCCTCGAAAGTGTAGTGGAGCTACGTAATTCACGCCACTAAAAATTGAAAGCGCCAGGCCTTAGCTGAACACGCAGCACTGTCACAACGGAAGCAAGAAGAGGGGCGTCACGATCCCTTTTTACCACTCTTTGGGTAGCTGCTGCAAGCACACTTGCAGGGTACCGACTACGCCACTAATCATTGTTTAGTAGGCCAGCAACCCCAGGTGGTCGCCATTTCTGGAGCCCTCCGCTACGGCGTCTGTGTAATCATATGGTGGTTTTACAACGTTAAACCCCACATATAATCAGTCAAAAATGTTTTCGAATAGTTGTTATTAGACGCGAGTATAAGCCAGAGTCCAGGTAAGGCTCACTATAATGCTGGAGATGAGTAGGTAGGACCATATGTCGGCAATTATATGTGTAACTCGCGACTCACACTCACGAAGATTTGCCTGAGTAGGACTGAGTCAGACTCACACCCACTTAGATTTTATTCGTTGAGACTCACTCAAACTCAAACTCAAGGATTGATCTGAATATGAGTGAGTCTTAGTGAGTCGACTCAAGGGTGAGTTCGCCAACCTACGCCGAAAGTCAACGTTTCTGTTTGAGGTTTAGATTAAGGTATAGAAAGACTAACTCGAAGCGGAGGCATCTCCCGCGTTGACAGCTCGAGCAACAAACTATATCTCTCGCGTTTCTAAATAGCTGGGCTGTGTGCACGTAGGCACACGAGTAGGCTAACGTGTTTCAAGGAAGCACACGCCTTAATGTTTTTTCTCCTGTTTCAACGAGGATTTTAATGAGTAATAATATTGTTATCGGGAATTGTATGTACAAAAAGCACGACATGATTATTAGACACCCTAACGGAGAGCCACGGAAATTTCGACCACCTACTATTCTTTAACGTGCGACAACTTCACTCACCACACAAACCTCTACTGATTCCCCTCCATTGAAATACGACCGCAGGGCCCGGGATCGAAGCCGCAACCTTCGGGTCAGCAGCCGAGCACATCAGCCACTGCTCCACCGGAGCGGACAGGCTTGGAATGAATGTACATTGATTACCAGTGTAATGTGCTTGTTGAAACCCTAATGGTGCGAGGTCCTGGACAATCAATGTTTGGGTGTATGTTAACTCCTTGAGCAGCAACAAGAGATAAATCGTCACTTGGGTGTCAGTCATCGGAATAGAAATGAGCTCTTGGTCGTCAACATGAGTGAATTTGGGCCAAATGGTACTACATCTACCAAACACAAGTACAGACGTTGTGCAAGCTCCCATGCGGTAGTGTACAACAAAAAATTTTGCTCCTGTAGAGCAGCCATTAGTATTTGCGGTATACCAGGTGCAATTAAGGAGGTAATAGCAATTGTTACTAGAATCTACCCTACTTTATATCACAACGAGGGCCACTCATCTTTTGATATTGCATGAAAGCACTCACTGTTTTGCTCAGCATACTGACGGAAGAATCTAAGTCACGTATATGTTGGTCGATATCGTCTTAAGATTCGTGAAATAACACCTATCTAGTGATCATATTTCGATATACTGCAGAGAGACCTAGATCGACAAGTGCAGTGCAGAAAGGCAGATGTTATGACTAGAAAATACATGAAGCGTTTAGAACCCTGCAATCGTCTTCGTTTTTGCGCAATGTCAACCGTAAGAATGAATTAACCCGTCGAACATGTCCCTCTACTGGGGAAGTATCAAGCGTGTACAAAAAAATAATGAAGTATCAATTGGCGAGGGAGCTAGGTAGAAACACACACACGCACACACATTCTACGCTCGTGTAATTGTTCGACAGGACACTGCACTGAGCATGTCTTGTTCTGTTGGCACATTCTTATATGCTACGGCTGGCAATACTTAGTCGGAAACGTAATCTATACACATATATCGAAATTCATAAGCTAGAGGCCTAAAATACAATTGATGAAGCGCATTTGTCTTGGCGTCACGGTATATTTTAAAAACGGTTTTGCAAAAACATGAATACAGTATCCCAGAATACATATATAGAAATAGATACACTGAAATAAATTTCCGTGGCTCGGGAGTCCTCACACTAGTCAAAAACGTTCATTAAGTGCAGCCTGGTGTTTTAAGTACAGTCGTGGCTCATCGAAACTTGTAATTTATAATTCAATTCAGCATAGTGCCCACAGCGCAATTAAGGCCTTACAGAGGGGGTCACAAAGTTCATAATTTGAAGTAATGGCTAACAGTTATCAATCGCAATAAATATAAGGCTGTATCACATTCTAAAAAACAAGCACTGAAATCAAAAATCTATAGTTAGTGACAACCAAATCAGCTCTGCTATGAATACCCAAGTTGGAACAAATATTTCGAATCACTATCACCAGTAATTTAGGTTAAAATTATATATTTATTTTACTATAAACTCTGTAGATTTATTTTACATAATCAAGTTGCTGTTTTAATTAAAATAATGCTACAGGAGCTACTCAAATAGCCTTTTCCTTAGAAAGCGTCCTTTCTGCCACAGCAGAAGACTCGCAAAACATAGTTTTTCTACAGCTGAAGACAGCCCATGGGGAGAGAATAAATTAAAAATACTGAAGGATGTCTACCAGAATTGCAGCATCTGTTTTACCATGCTGTACTATGGAGAGGGGAAGTGGGGACTTCATGTTATATTAAATGAGTACCGCTTTCACAGCCAGATAGGCCTCCAGAACAGCGAGATTTCCTTCCCGGTCATCTATATATTGAAGCCCTTCCACTCTCACGGGAACGTAATCTGACGAATCAAAAGCCGATGCCGATCCCTCAGCCAACTAGCCTTTTCGACAATGGGCCAGTCGGTTTAGTATTTCTCTGGTTGGTATTAAGTGCCTACCCTGAATAGAGGGCAACATGTCAAAGCTTCATAATTCAAACAGTGACGTTCTCAAATAAAGTTCAAAGGCGTGAGAATACTTATGTTGTAGCAGGTGGCTTCTGCTAGCTATCTTATTGGAGACGTCAGAACAGGGAAAGATGTTAAGAGAGCCTCATCAGCGACAACATCAAGCACCCATGGCCTGGGCAGGAAGCGTTTCTTCGCAATAAATTTCTCACCACTATATAATCTAGAACTACTTGTAGCAAGCCAGAATACGCGAAGTCCGATCCGGTGGTGGAGGTGCCTGGTACCTGAAAGTTGCATTTCACGCTTCTTAATCAATAAGGCAGGCTCTTCGGCATGCTGGAGGGATGTGTGTGTGCAGGTGAGAGATAGCGACACTCTAGCCACTTCCGCAGCCCTATGGCAACTGCTGTTGGAAGTGCCACCACTTATTGAATGGATCAGCGCAAAGGCTTGCGTTGTAAATACGGTATCAAACTACGTCGTCATGCGCGAACTGTCATTACGCATGCACCAGGCTTTTTTTATTGTATTCCTTCTTACCTTTCTCTTTCCACTTTTGCTTATATACATGCGTGCAATAAACGCTTTTTGTGTTCTTCCCGGCTGACACGGAATCGTCAACGTCTCCGTTCTTTCAGAGCAGCGTCAGACTGACGCCGCTATGCAACAGCTTGCAAAGCCTCTCTTCCAAGGCCGTGCCGACAACTTGGACTTGGACCTTCCGACAAAAAAGGCTTACCTTTCAACAAAAACTAAGTGTGCCGCACTGTCCCTGAGAGCCCGCGAAACTCGTCAGCAGAGGCCACCAATTAAACCTCCGTGATAATGCCTAACGTGGATATTGGCCTTGCCTGCTTGGGGAGGAATCGTCACGGACCAATGGTTCTTTTGCTTGTTTTGCCAAGACAGAAACCTACGTTCACCATATAAGCATTCTTCAGCTCATTACCCACAAACTAAGATGACGAGAAAACCCTGTCCCGCACAGAATATAGATAAAACTGATGCACCGTCACAGTGTTTCACTACATAGATACAAATATATTTTGCGAATGTATCTCGATACAGAAACACTCATGCTCCAAAGTATCTACGAAATAATGTCGCGATTCTATTTAGCCATGCTGTAAGCATTGCGCAAGGTGTTCAGTTTAGTGTTATAAAGAATGTGAAGAGCATATATGTATATATCTCTGAATTTCATAATTCGCTGCATGCCAATTTTAGAAGACCACCATTGCGAGTCGCAGAAATGAGTACCTTTCGCAATGATCTGAAGAGTGAACGACCAACCATAAAAACCACGTCACAAACTTTGTTCTCTCATTGCGAGTGAACAATGATCGCGATGTCCGAGAGGGACATGTCTTCACAAGGAACAAGTTAAGAGAGAAATGTGGCATCTTTTCTTCCTCTGTTCATTTATTTGTGCTTCGGCCAGCACCTCTCGCGCTTCAGAACTTGTTCTTTTGCATTTCTTTATTGACCCAATAATTGCTTGCATGTATCACTTGAAAGAAACTTTTATTTTGTTACTGAAGATTGAGGCAGGAATGAAGTCGTTTTTTGTGTGTCTGCAGACCTTCGGGGACGCTAGCATTCGGCAGAAAAAAAAATCGTCAGTAAGATGCCAAAGACCACGCGGGTGCTCTCAAAAGGTTCACCAAAGAATTACTTTGTCTGCAGCGAAGACACATAATGCTCGCTTACGGGATGCGCCCACCAATTCTCATAAGCGTTTCGTTGTAGTCCTTGGCACCCCATATGGCTGAGTGGCATCTAACGTGGGATGCTAAATACGTCTTTGGGGCCCTGGTTCGAAAAATTTCAGTTGTTACCACAGAATGCTCGATCACTTGTGTAGACAATGAATAAAGTCAGAACAAATGAAGACAATCAGAAGTTAGGAAGATGCAATGACATGACCATGATGTTGTGAACAGGGATTGTGAATAGAATAAAAAAGAAAAAGTAGGGCACACAGTGGTTCCACGGGCTTGTTTATTTCTCACCTGCTTTTACCCAGTTATTTGCAGATAGTGAAGGAACGCAACCAAATAACATGTGGAACTCAAGAATTTTTATAATTACATTGTACTTTAACCACATCTTCCTGAATTTTATAGGGTTTTCAAGAAATCGCGTTGTAATTGAGGCAAAGAAAACGCTTAAGGCTTCCATAAGAAAACATTTCTGTTTTAAATGCGACGCATTTCTTAGCGAACTTCAGCGACTTTGAGCGTATCTATCTATCTATCTATCTATCTATCTATCTATCTATCTATCTATCTATCTATCTATCTATCTATCTATCTACGACTTTTCGCTCTCCTGGCCGTTTCGATAATGGTATCAATACCAAACTTGGTATAGCATAACATAACTTTATGAAAAACATATTTGACTAGTCATAACATGAAAACCATTATATGTATGTCATTATTGTCATGGTATACATTTCATGGTCCTCCAGCTCTGGCGGTGGTTGCGTTCCCATGGCTTGTTGCAAAATCGTATGGTATGACATGATTGCAAGGCGAACACAAGCAACAGACCCTAACATGAAAATATTGACATGCGTGTCCTGTAACAACATGACTACATGCGCACGCTCATGATGTGCTCGCGGCTGTTTTGCTAGCGTCACATATACCAAATTTGGCATTACGGTACGTGCATGGATGAAGAAAGTATGTGACTGGTGCAAACATGTTAATCATGGGATGCTTGTCATGTAACAACATCACTACATTCCGCATTCATGATGCCCTCGCGGCCGTTTCGCTAGCTTCACTTATATCAAATTTGGTATTACGGGACGTGAATGGATGACGAAAGTATGATACTAGTGCATACATAATAATCATGAGATTCATGTCATGTAACAACACGACTACAAGCTACGCTCAAGATGCGCCCGCGGCCGTTTCGCTAGCTTCGCACGTACCAAACTCGGTATTACGCGACGCGAATGGACAACATAAGTAAATAACACATCCAAACATGATAATCTCTACATGCTTGTCATGTAACAACATGACAACATGACACACTTATGATGTCCTCGTGGCCGTTTCGCTAGCTTCACATATATGCGAATTTTGGTATTACGTGACGCCAATGGATGACGAAGTATGTGACTAACGCAAACATAATAATCATGAGATGTGTGTCATGTGAGAACATGACTATATGCCAGAGTCAAGGCGCCAATACATTTCGACATGACGTGGTGCGCGTGCTCGCCGGTGTTGCCACGCCAGGCGCCGGTTATGCCATATAGTCGCAGGCGCGCACCGCGCTGTGTTGCTTTGACGCATGCGCGTTTCAGTGCGTCCGGCGTCCCTCCGTCATGAAAAGAGGGTGACGCAGTGTTGTGTGGGTGAAGCATCGGCATAGAGTGATGTTACGCTATAGCATCAGCGCGAAATGCAAGATGTCGCATTTCGCGTCGGTTGCCGTCGGGACGCGCCGACGGACGCTGGTCGCGCCTGCCATCACATTATAAAGTGCTCGCGTTTTGCTGATGTAGCGTCACTGTGCCCCGCGTGCGCGCACGTCAACGCTACATTGAAGTATATTGGGCCCTTCGTGATGCACTCGAGGTCGTTTTTATCGCTCCACATATACATAATTTGGTGTTACGTGACGTGAATAGATGACGATGGTAAACGACATATCCAAGCATGATTGTCATGACAAAGACGTCATGTACAGCATCATTTACTTCCACCTCGTAACGTTGTGCTAATTTTAAAGCGACATATCAACATTTCTCATCCATGCTTCGCATATCATCGATTCCCACTGTTCGTAGGATCTGCCAACTTTTTAACACATTGCTAATTTTGTCTTGTTTTTAATGACTGTACTCAGTTTTTTCTGTAACACAGTGGTCAAGTATAGGTAGACGTTTGTGCATGTCCGCACGCGTCATCTGTTTGTCCCCACGACGAAAATCCAAGACTTGCTTCCTTATTTGCGCACGTGACGTAAACTTAAG
The DNA here is from genome assembly GCF_043290135.1 of Rhipicephalus microplus. Lineage (NCBI taxonomy): Eukaryota > Metazoa > Arthropoda > Arachnida > Ixodida > Ixodidae > Rhipicephalus > Rhipicephalus microplus. The sequence continues at coordinate 120,035,191 of NC_134703.1, forward strand.
GTTCGTTTCCTTATTTTCAGTGTAGGTCCTGTTATGTGCATGTTTTTTTATGAGTCTGCCCGCTTGTAAATGTGTACCGCGCAATACAGGAGAAACTTCTGCTGAACAATAAAAAACTTTTTTAAATATAGTCAATAGTGCATTATATGAAGGATGGTAGTTCTCAATCTATGAGAGATTGCACACTTTTGTCGGGCAATTTTCGCTTCCATACCAACGACCATCGGACATTTGTGGTCAAGCACGTGCAAATGAAAGGTATTTTTTGAATCCACAGATACACCACATATAGACCCTTCGAATATTCACCAAGACAGCCCCTTGAAGACATTTTGTCTTCAAGGGATGTGTCATTTGCACATGACACGCATTTCATTAATATTATGTTTAGTCCACCGAAGTGCTTAATTAGCATCGGCAGACAATAAGAGCTTTAAGAAATATCCTGCTGATTTTCTACAGTGTCTTTCCATTATTTGGCAAAATAAGCTCAGATAAACGTTCCTTATAGCTAAAGAAATTATAAAACAAGCCCTTGTTATTACCGCGCGTTCCTTTTATATGAAAAACTCACAGCTTTGCCACGTCACAGCGTTGCCACAAAGGCAAAGCAACGAACGTGATAGCGACGCATTGGAAGGTCACGCGCAGAATATAAAAGCAGATCTAAACGTGCCCCGCGTGTCTCACGTACAAATGACGCACGAAACGTACAAGTACGGATGCATGGCAGTGAGCGAAAGAATTGTTACTTCACTGTGTCCGAAACGCGCACGCTTTTCGCAAACAGAGACTGCGAGGACTGCAGTGCATGGCCTTTTTTCGCCCGGTAACTACAGCAGAATCGTTCCGGGTAAAGCCCGAGGCCAGCCATGAGGTACGATCTTCACCTCTTCCCCACCGCGAAATAAGGGTGCACGAGGGAGCATCGCTTCCCTTGTCCAAGTGGGGCAAAGCACGCGTGGGAGATTCGAGCACGTGGCGCCATGCGATGTGGTGACGTGCGCTTCTCGCGCCATCTTGCTGGTAATGCTAAAAACACAATTCTTCCCGAGATGCCCGTCAGTAGCGGTAAGTGGTAGATTTACAAAGCATGCAGTTTGAACGATGAAGGACGTTCTCCTTGGTGGCTCAGTGCTTAACGCCTCGCACTCAGAATTCCGATGGCTGAAGTTCGATTCCGCGTGCCGGAGTCTCTCCCTGAGTTTTGCTTCTTTCTTGCACTTTCATATATATAGATACGTATACATATATGGTGAGTGACAGCGACGTCCACGCTGGCGCCAGAATCCAGTCGAGAGTGTCCATATAACTGCTATCGCAATAAAACGAAAGAGAGACTTTCTGTATGGCGTATTCGGTTTGCTGCTCTGGTCCTCTGGCTCAGAGTCGCCATATGTAGAAGCAGCTCACAATCAAAGTGCTAGAGGCAGCGCACCAACCGAATACATCGGTGATCTCAAAGCGCCCAGAGCAGCGCACCTGTAGCGCCACCGTGCAGCCAGTGCGGGAAGTTACCGGGTAAACACATCTATGCCGCGCCAACATCGTCAACAAATGGTGCCGATCAGTTCACTGGACATCTGTCACATGTCCGACCTTTGTTATATTCTTTCTCTCTCTCCCTGACATGTCTGGGTGTAGTGAAAGTCTTCTGAGCTCAGCATATAAATCAAACGATCTTCCGCGTCCGAACTGCTATCTTCCAAGGAAATCACGATATTGTATGACGTGGCGTGGATCAACGACGAAGACAAATGGAAGGCGCAAACATAATGAGCCTGACAGGGAAGTCAAGTATGGTATAATTTACGCGTGCCACGTAACGTTGTGCTAATTTTAAAGTGACATATTAACCTTCCTCATTCGTGCTTTGCATATAATCAATTTATTTTTCAAGCAATTTATTTTAAAACAGTTTTATCGTATCTTAAGGCTCTGTGTAGAGCGCCTTCTTGCCACGCAGACAGGTGATGTGCGATCTTGATTCAAACCAGCGAGTTTGAGCAAATATTTCAATTATTTTATTTGCATCTTTTTCAACTTTTCTGTCACGCACATGATTATCATTTTTTGCTCACGACGCACGACGCTGATGCCTACACCAACGCCCAAACTTCTGCGAAAGGACCCATATAAGGCTATCATGGAAATATAATGTTCGCTATGGTACACCTAGTAAATTGTGGCGAAACGCACTAACGCAGGCTGATAGAGGTTTATAATATACGGCATTTTAGACAGAGCTGGAGGGAAATAAACGATGACTGTAAATACGTTTATCAAAATTTGTGGTGCTGATGAATTTAAAAATAAATATTTGTGAAAAAAATATCTATCGGGAATTCAACTAATTTTGAACGTCGAAGCGAAGTGAAATTACCAGAATACCTTCCTCATCCCCCGTTTCACATGGGCATTGAATTTGAGTGCTCGCAGTTGAAAAGCAAAAGAAATTCGATGTCTTAGTTGCTCAGCAGGTTTTCGTTTTTTTGTGAGGCAGAGACACCGGGAAAATGCGGCACCATGAGAAATATATGTAGTAGCCTTTCTTCTCTCCACTTTGTAAACGCCCGGCGGCAGCATCTACTGCCTATATACCGAAATCCCAATGGGCCTCACGCCCTTGCCTCATTACAAAGAGGAAGTTTAATGCTAATGGTTGCAAAAAGTTTACAAAAGTGAGAATAGGTCTGAGTTGCTGACCCTCTTCTGAAGGACCTTGATATAGAAGTAACAGTTCCATCAGGGAGCATTATATGCTCGCAGAAAAAGCGAATAGATTAAAGCCGTGATTTTAATCTGTCTAGTGTCCCCCCCCTCTTATGTCTTTGTGTGCATTTCTGATGATTCATCGCAGAACCAGCACGGGGAACCCAGCGCAAGTCGAAATTACACGTACGGCATATTATTTCATCGCACGCATTTTCAAACATGAACTCTCATACACCTCCATATATATTGTACACGTCACGCTCACTCTCTTCGCCAGCAGCAACAAACACCCTCGCCTCCTTCACCGCAAAGATTTACCAGCGTGATGAATGGCGCGCCTGTCACGTTCGCTGACCGTAAATATATATATGACTCCACGGCACTCCGCAACCCACCCAACTTCACTTCCCCCTCATTTTCTGGTCATTTTGAGGCACTCGATCCGCTTCCGTTATATTTTGTATGCCGCCATTTGGCAGTATTAATACATATGCGCTTGAATGTTTGGTGCTTTCTCGTTTCGCTACTGCTCTCCGCTCAGCAGCTCGTTAAATTTTATTGCTTTTAATTTTGCACGTTTTTTCTTGCCATTTTCTTCGCTATGCTGGAAGTCTCGACTGGGCATTTTCAGCGTGCTAGAAGTTTATAAAAAAGAACATTGGAATCGGGAACTTCAAGTTGAGAACTCGGGCGTTCACTCATTATGTCTCCGAAGAACTGATGCGTTCTCTACTGAAGACGTTTGAGTCTTACATAAGTAATGCCTCCTGGAGCCATTTTAAAGAAGTAATATTTCACTCTGAATACAGTAACGGGCTTCAGCATGCGAGGGCTCTTCGACTTGTGAGAAAATCCCTCAGCAAAATATGCGCCGTGTTCAGTCAAGTCGAATAAAGCTTTTGTCCAGTGCAGGGATTGCATAAGAGTCTTCAAGTTTGGTGCCTGCCTTAGATCGTTTGTAGTAAATTTCTTGCTTATTTTATTACTAAGCCTGTGCTCTTGAAGATATAGTTCCCCAAGAGACGTTCTTTCCATTATGCACATAGAAGTCACCCATTTCTGAAGCTGAGTGCCTGATGGAACATACTTATCGGAAGTGGAAACTAACGTGATTATATATATATATATATATATATATATATATATATATATATATATATATATATATATATATATATATATATATATATATATATATATATATATATATATATATATATATATATATATATATATATATATATATAGTGTTATTTCTGTATTGAGGAAGACAAGAGCCAAAACACGTTATCTGGGCAGGATGTCCTTTATCTGCACTTCTGTGCCACTCTGAAAGCGCATGCCCAATTCCTGGTGTCACTCTTCGTCCTCATCACGCTCGTTCATGAAGGAAGGGAAGCTGAGGAGAAGCCATTCCAATGATAGCTGACAAGCGAAAATTGTAGTAGCGGAAGTGGGGCGGTTTTGCAGGAGGTTTGTGGTATTCCACGGTGACGCCGGCGTCTCGTGTCATCTGCATTGCCACTCATATGACCGCGTTGTTCATAGCCGGCTGGAGTTATGGATGTGCGTTTTCAATGCGAAACATTTCTTAGCGAACTTCAGCGACTTTCTATCTATCTATCTATCTATCTATCTATCTATCTATCTATCTATCTATCTATCTATCTATCTATCTATCTATCTATCTATCTACAGGGTTACAATTGCTTACCTACGGAAACCGATTCAGAACATAATGCAATATTTGAAATGCCAATGCGTTTCTTAGTAGTGATATGTCAGTCATTCGGTATTGTCCGCGGCGGTGTCAGCGCGCCAGTAGGGCCGCGTTCACACTGAGCATTCCGGTCGCCGAAAGTGCTCCGAATCCGATTCGGCGGCGGCGAGATCCGCCGAAAGGGCCCTCTCCGCGCCGATCGCTCTCGAACCGATTTTTGCGGCGTCTGCCGCCGAATCAGTCACCGCGGACCAATAGGAGCGCTAGTCAAAGAATTTTGAAAAATGGCGGCCAAGCCCTACGCACTTGTTTTGCCGCAGTGCACGTAACTGAATGTTGAAACCAACGGGAGTTCAACCTACTCTGTGCCTACTTCGCGTCCGTATTTTATGGAAGAGGTGACTGAGCTTGCTGTTGGCGTGACCGAGCTTGTTTCGGTCTTGCAGAGCAAAACGAACCCACCAACGCCGCTGGCGTCGGTGGTTTTTCTGTTCTTCGTGCATTACAAGACAGCCACTTGAAGTAAGCAGTACTGTCTTTTCTTGCTTCTTGCGTACGAGAATCGTCGAGGTATACACCACCGGATAGCGTAGTGGCGTTTGCGAGCCGCGACAACAAGCGGGTGACAGCGCATCTATCCCGCGTTCGCCCCGTAGTAGATGGAGTATTCGGCGGCGCGGGGTGCGTCCAGTGCGAACGACGCTGCGTTTCGGCGGCAGGGGAATTTCGGTCGCTGTAGAAAGCGGATGTTTCAGTGTGAACTAGGCTTCAGTGTGATCCATCTCTCCGCTTTCACTCCTTCTATCGCTACAGCTGCGGGCGCGCACCCTTATCCTCGCCTCTAGCAACCGAAGCATGGGGTGGGAGAGAGTGTAGGAGAGTGTAGGTGTAGTGCCTCGCTGCTCCTTCTCTCGCCACTTGCTCTCTCCCCTGCCGGCACCCCACTCTCCCGTCCATTCGCGTCTCACTCTCGACCTTTCGGTGGCTGGGTGCCACTCAAGGACCTCCAGAAATGTGTGCTCAACGCGCCGCTGTGAAACGCCAACGCCGAGCCGAGAATGCTAGCGCAACACTCTACCGACCCCTCGCTCCTCACTCTCGACCGTACGCTAGCTGGGCACTTCTCAATGAAATGGCAGAAGTCGGTTAAGGCGAATGTCTTAGGGCAACGGTAGTCTCTCTCAGCGCAAGAAATGAATGCGCGTTTCCTCACAATTGACCTAACACATCAGATAACCTTCGTCTTGACCGTCTATTAACTGTGGCACATTGCCCTTCAGTCATGATTTGTCATCGTCGTCAGCCACTGCATGAATAATTGGCACAAAATTCCTTACAATTGTTAAGCTGATGCCACACTTCTCAGAAGAATGACAAAGAATAGCATAGCGAATGCTGGCCTACTACCCAGAACCCATCAATACTAATGTCAAAGGGAATAACAGAGCGTGCCGGCCACCGTTACTCAAAGAGCGTTAAAAAAAGTTTGTTTATTTGTTTATTTGTTTATTGATTCCTCAAAGGTTCCACAGGGACATTACATGAGGGGTGGGCATGACACGGCACTTGAAAGAAGGGTAACAACATGGTAACGGCAACAGACTATGTACAGAAGTTATGGCGGCACTTCTATATAAGGGGTGCGGCACAATACTAGAAAGGAGGGTTACAATATCGTAGCGACAGCAACAGAATGGGTACATTAATTATGGGGGCACTACAATGGCGTGTTTGAAACGAGATTGGTCCATGATGGTAGCGACTTCAGCAGGTAGGTCATTCCAGTCTCTGGATGTGCGTATGAAAAATGATTGTTGGAATGTATTAGTATGGGCACGTTCCGGATAGACTGCGTTGGCGTGGTTAGTACGGGAAATACGGTGGGCTAGTCGGATGTACTGATTTCTGAGTTGTTGCCAGTGGAAGAATTTGTGGTAAAGACGCAGTCGAGCTATTTTGCGGCGAGATTGAAGTGAAGGAAGGTTAAGGTCTGCTTTTAACGCTGAAACACTTGAATAATAAGAGTAATCAGACCAAACAAATCGAGCCGCGCTATTTTGGACATATTCCAGGGTGTTGATCAAATAAGTTTGGTAAGGATCGAAGATAGCGTTTGCATATTACAATTTGGGCCGCACGAAAGTTTCGTATGCAAGTAATTTTTTGAGGGAGGGGTTAGGCCAAGATTACGGCGCAGGTAGCCAAGAGCACGGTTAGCTGAGTTCGTTATGTGGTTAATGTGACAAGACCAGTTTAAGTTGTGGGATATATGGACACCTAAGTATTTAACCGAGTCGGCAGAATCAATAGCAATATTGTTATTAGTATACTTAGGCTGCACAAAATTGTGGCGGCGGTGGAAAGAAATGTGCACAGTCTTTTGGACATTTAACGACATCAGCCAGTTATTGCACCAAACCTGTACGCGAAATAAGTCTTCTTGTAGCGCGGATATGTCACAGGTGCTACTTATAGAGCGATAAATGACGCAGTCGTCTGCGAAAAGACGGACGTTCGATGTAAGATATGTGGGGAGATCATTTATATATATGAGAAAAAGAAGTGGCCCCAGAACGGTTCCTTGTGGAACACCGCAGAGCACGTGCGTGAGTGATGATGTATGCGAATTGACGTGGACAAATTGCTGGCGGTCATTTAGAAATGCGCTTATCCAGTTTACACAAATGGGTCCAGATTAAGGTGAGACAATTTTAGCAGTAGGCGACTGTGTGGTACTTTATCAAATGCTTTTTCAAAATCAATAAAGATTGCATCAGTTGGGATGTTTCGGTCTAGGCATGAATGTACGTCTAGAAGAAACATGGAAAGCTGAGTGTCACAGGAATGATCTTTACGGAAACCATGCTGATTAGGATTGAAGAAATTAACGGAATGCAAGAATTTGGCAATTTGCGAATACAATACATGTTCCATGATTTTAGAGCAGACACTGGTAATTGAAATTAATCGGTAATTATTGGGGCTCAAACGATTTCCCTTTTTAAATACTGGTATGACCTTGCCGATGCGCCAGTCATAGGGAACCGATCCTGTGTTCAGAGACTGTTGAAAAATGAGTGAGAGAAACAAGCTTCTCATGCGTTTGGTGTTTATTAGTACTTTAGCATTGATACCATCAATGCCAACAGATGTGCATTTTTCAGCGAGTCAATTACTTTCACTATGCCTTGTGATTCAAACATAATACTCGGCATGGGGGGTTATCACAAGAAGGGACAGTAGGAAGATCGTTCAAGGGTTCACGTGTAAAAACAGCGCTAAATGCGCTGTTTAATATATCTGGTACTTCACGGTCCGGAATAGGGAGTTCAGAGCTATCGCACAGGGAAACAGAGTTAGATGCACTGGGATTAATCGTTTTCCAGAAGCGCTTTGGATCAGTGCGTAGCATAGAGAGTAATGTGACAGAGAAGAAACTTTGTTTAGCGTGGGCGGCTGAGAATTTGTAATCGTTTTCAGCGGTGTAATATTTTTGCCAGGCTTGATTCGTGTTAGAATTTTTTGCTGCCCGGAATAATCGCTTTTTTTATTGTTTAAGCGTTTAAGGGATGTATTAAACCACGGAGAACTCGGGCGTTCCGATATCGTTTTAGTAGGAATATAAAGGCATATTAGGCGTTGCATCTCTGATTTAAAAAGAAGCCAGTTGGATTCAAGTGAACGCTGCGCAAAGCTGGCTGAAAAATTTTCAAAGATCGTTGATAAATCCCGGTTCATACTGTCGTAATCCCCATTATCGTACAACGTAAGTGTTTTTCTGGTTTTTTTACTTCTGTGTAAACTCCATGAGAATGAGGCATGCACAACCAAATGATCACTCAGGTCACGCAGGTAGGTGATAGGGGAGACGTTCTCAGGGTTTGCAGTTAAAACAAGATCTAATATGTTAGACGAGTGGTCGGTAACACGCGTGGGCTGAGAGACCAGTTGGGACAAACCGAAGGTAAGGCAAGTGTTGATGAACTCGCCAGGGGGGGGGGGGGTATTTTTTGATGACATAGAAGCAGTATCAGACCAATTTATATTAGGGAAATTAAAGTCGCCAAATAACAATATAGGACTGTTCGGGTGGGTCGTTCTTAGTTGGTTCAAATTTTCGTGAAGCAGACGTGAAAAAGAACTGTCAGTACTAGGAGCGCGATAACAAACTCCGATCAAGATGCGCGGGTGAGATGCGTGGCAGCAGAGCCAAACAATTTCTAATGGCGATGCAATATTGATGCGCACGCAGCGTAGGTCCCGTTTCGTGGTTACAAGGACACCACCACCACGCAAGTTGTTATCCCTGTCCTTGCGAAATATGTCAAAGTTAGAGAGACAAGGCAATATTTCCGAATCATCGACTAACGAGTTAAGCCACGTTACTGTTAGTAGCACAATATTTGAAGATGAAGAATTTATCAGGTCGCATAGCTTATCCCGCTTCGGAAGTTCTGAAAGGACGCTTTTCTAGTTTTCGCTGTGACCGTGCTGCGCCTTCCGCGCAAGCCTGGCGGTTTTTTAAGCAAGGTGGCCTTCATTTCTTACTTCAGTGCACCTAAAATACGCTTCGGGCACAGCCTATAAACGATAACTTGCCCCGTCAGTGTGGATCAAGTGCCGGGCATTCTCCCTTTAGGACAGCTCTGGATTATCATCTTCATCGTCGTCATATTATCATCATCATCATCAGCCTGACTACGTCCACTGCAAGACAGAGGTATCTCCCATGTTCCACCAGTCAATTCGGTCCTGTGCTTGCTGCTGCCATGTTCATCCTTTATCCACCTTACCCCCTTCCCCAGTACAGGGTAGCCAGCCGGTCTGAGAACTGGCTAACCTCCCTGTCCTTCCTCATTTATTCCTCCTCCTCCTTATACCTGCAAACTTCTTATTCTCATCCGCCCACCTAACCTTCTGCCGCCCCCTAACCCGCTTGTTTTCTCTAGGATTCCAATTAGTTACCCTTAATGACCAGTGGTTATCTCGTCTACGTGCTACATGCCCAGCCCATGTTCATTTCTTCTTTTTTATTTCAACTATGATATCATTAACCTCTGATTTCTTCATGCCTTTTAAGGTGACACCTACCATTTTCTTTTCCATTGCTCGCTGCTTCGTCTTCAACTTAAGCTGAACCCTCTATGTAAGTATCCAGGTTTTTGCTCCGTAGCTAAGTACCGGCAAGATGCAGCTGTTATATACCTTCCTCTTTACAGATAGTGGCAATCTACGTGTCATGATTTGCCAGTGCTTGCCAAATGTGCTCCACCCCATTTTTATTGCTCTAGTTACTTCAGTCTCATGGTTCGGCTCTGTGGTCATTACCTCTACTGAGTAGACAGAGGGTTCTACAACTTGAAGTGCACTGTTACCTATCTCAAAGTTCTCTCTTCCGTGGTTGTTGTACATTACTTTTGTTTTCTGCCGATTAATTTTAAGACCTATCTTCCTGCTCTCATTGTTTAACTCCGTAATCTTGAGTTGCAATTCGTCTCCCGAGTTACTCAGCAATGCAATGTCATCGGTGAAGCGCAGGTTACTAAGGTACTCTGTCATCGGTGAAGCGCAGGTTACTAAGGTGTAGTGGTTGGCTACATTCTGAGCATTTTCCTCTTCCCTGGTTCATAGTATGATTGTGGTCAATTGTTTGGTAGCCCATTCTAAATTCTGCTTGTTTGTTTGGTTCTCTGAATAGACAGAGGTTAACACAAACTTTTGTCAATGCCACGTGCAGACACATAAGCAGAGAGATAGTTTTGGTGTTTCCAGAACTGACAGTGAAAAATTCACCAAAAAAATTACAGCATACCCCCGAGTGAATGATAATGAGCGGGCGAAGCGTCCATTTATCCATCCATCCGTTCGTGCGTCCGTGCTTCTGTTTCTCCATTCGTGCGTCCATCTGTTCTTTCGTCTGTCCTTCTGTCCGTCTATTCTTTATTGCTTCCGTCCGCCGATGTATCCAAGCGTCCGTCAGTCCATCCATGCTTACATGCGTATACATAAATCTACACATATTATTACGGAGTGCAGGTTATAACGTTATACTCTATTCTATTTTAGTTTAATGTTACAATATCTTTTACCAGGCCTGGTACGCTTCGCCTTCTGAATTGCCAGCCTCATAAGAGAAAATTTTGTTGAAGCGCACTAAAAAACGGATGGACAGAAGAGGCTTACAGGGACACTGTTCTCTTCGTCCATCTTTTTAGTGCGCTTCAAAAAAAATTTCAATTACGAACGTAATCCAACTGGCCCAACTTGCCATCGTGCTGCCAGCCTCGTTTCGGTTCTCGGTGCAGGCCTCAACCATGGCGAAAGAAATTAACAACTGTGCGGGTAAATCTGGGTGTTTAGAAATATTTTTGGAATGCCTACCAGATAAATAATTGTTAATCACCCAATGCGCCATATTTATTCTTTTGCGGATTCAGCGAGGAGCCCATGAAGCCTCCGTAGGCAACACACGAATCTACATTTCCTGGGGGTTTTCGCGCATTTGTGGTGGTGATTTTATATGGGTGACTGCTGCGTAACGGAAATAGGCCTTTGAGACATCCACTCACGGCGCAATTAGATTGTTTCGATGCCTGACGCGATTATACCTTTTTGCCACGATATATATGATGAGTCTAGGAGAAATATTTTAATAGATGGCATTACTCTAGGGCTTCCTACCGAATCAGTTCCGACAAATACCGTGGATCGCCATGCAGAATGCAAGAACAATTTGCGTGGCGATCAAGTTTTCTACTACAGAGCCACGCCAGGTATCAGAACTACTTATTAAAATAGAACCTAACGTTCGTGAAACGTAAATTTTGGTTGCAATGGTGGCTGTTCAGTTTAGCAAACGTCACGTATGTACTCCTAGAGGCAGCCCACATGTCAAGCTAAGGTTATTTGTAGTTAAGCGTCGCCAGCAGAAGAAGAATTATGTGTCAGTGTCTAGAGCTACCATCATTGCGAGCACAAGCTCTACGTATCATAGTACCTGATCTGGTGTTGCTCATACCCATTTTGCTCCTGGAACTACTACTCAACTGCCAAGAACTGGCTATGTAAAACATAAGCGACTGTTCAAATGTCTGTGCGCAAAGCAATTGCGCATAACTTTAGCTTCATTTCGTAACGTTGCGCCTAATAAAGGCATTACAATAAACCTTCCTACAGAATGTTCGCATGACATTGATTACAAAGGTATACGTTAGATCCGCCGAGTTTATATTCTTTTAAAGATACATGGCTGCATGCATCCATGCACCAACGGGCTCAGGCGCGTCATGCTGTTGCGTGCGAGCATAGATGATGTCATGTTGATATTGAAGAGAAGCCGCCTTGTTCTACGGGCGTCTAGAGAACGGAGCAGCATGGGGCCCCTTGCATTTAGCACACTTCAGTTGTGTTATCGATTCGCAGTCCTTGTGATGGTGGTTTTCGGCGCATATTTTGCAGCGCCTTGTTCCTCGACAGTTTTTCGCCAAACGCCCGAACCTCTCACAATTAGAGCAGCGTCTTACTGGGCTCAGATATTCCTCAACTGGAGGGTTTGTAAATCCAAGTAATACTTTCTCTGGAAGAGGTATGTCATATCTGGATTCTAAATTCACACTTCTCAGTGGGTGCGATGCTACAGTGCCATCTTACTATCGTATGTAACGAGTCTGGCTTCAAGCCGATATCACTCCTGCCTCTCTTAAATTCTCTGTAAGTTGTTCTTCTGTGTTTTCTAGAGGCACATGTCTGATTTTGCCTACATTTCGCATGTAAGACTGTGGAATGAATGGCTCACCAGCAAGCCAGCCACCTGCGCACAAGACAACAAGCTTTTAGCTGAAGCAAGAGAGCTCACGGTGACTGACAAACTTCCATCTTTGTTCACTCAGAAAGAACGCACTTTCTTTTTAGCACGCGCAACAATTTCCGAGGCTACAACGTTTGGCTTTACTTTTCGGAAGGTTCTCGTTTCCTCTATTGGTTGGAATACCACAGAATTTTCCTCAAATATACTCTTTTTGTATGTCACTTGAGTGAAAGAATCTGCTTTCTCAACAGATTCAATACCTTTATCAATAAAGGAGTAGGTCGATGTCCACTCCTGCATGTTGTTCGTCTACTCTTCCAATCTCGCCTTTTTCGCAGACCTTTGTTCGACATGTCCTCAGCTTTCCTCATTGCCTCCAAAACGAGTTTAGTGCCCTGATGTAGGAAACCCTGATAGTACCAGGTTGATTCCCATGCTCGTCGGTTCCGAAGCCACGCTGTGGTAAAGGTGGTTCTTGCCATGCTTGCACATCTTGGCTGGTTCCGTCCTGGCTGGTTCTGTCTTTTTGAAAACACAACCTATGGATAACTTTAGAGGAGGACACACCTCTCGGTATTTTACCAATTCAGAATTTGTCCATGCAGTACGCGCAATATCTAATGCACTTCCACCAGTATTTGACTTTCCCAAGCAAATGTCAAGGCAATAAAATGTCATATATCTTTTATATTTCATTTTGAAGGATTGGTTTCAAGTTGCATGCAGGTCACAACGTCAAGGTGATGGACCGGTCTAACACGGTACGCTTTTACGTGAAGAGGCCTTAATGTCTCAATTACATTACAGCAGTGTTTTTCTGAAGGTATAAATACTGCTTCTTCACACAGATACTCAGTAAACTTATTGTTCTAGATAGGTTACCGTATACGTATTGTTTCTCGGTTAACCTGATCTATGTTAAAGTGTGAACGCTTACGCTACTCAAACAATACACCATGATGCTCGGTTTTCACTCAAGTCAGACACAGTCATTACTTCACTGAAGCTTCGACGTTAGCAGCGTCATTACATTCGAGGATGCATTGAGCGCACAATGAGCGTGATGAATTCTACCATTCTCAGCCAAGTCGATAGATCATGCCCCAGTAAACACCGCTTCCTGTCTTCCATTGGCTTACGATACTCTTTCTTCGCGCTCTTCGCGCTCGATGAGAGCTGGTATCCTTCCGCAACAAGGAGAACCATTTCTCGTTCTGTCGTCCTGTATAAGGTGACACCATGCGCGAGGGCTTAGTTCTGTTGTCTTCCATCCAGAGCTGCTTGCAACATCGTTGCGTCCGGTACGAAACCATCATTAGTCTGCGGAGGTGGCGGCGAGGAGGACTCCGTGACTGTCAAAGGGACAGGCAGAAATAAAAAAAATAAAAACTAAAGTAAGGAGCATGTAGAAGCTTTCTGCAACCCGAGAAATTGCGCTCAGGCACAGCTATGGTCGATAAACAAAACAAGAGAAAGAGAAGCAAATGACGACAGCAAGACTGCAGACTCCGTGGAAGGATGGAGATGGGGCTACTGAAAAAAAAGAAAATAGAGAAAATGGGCACACAGAAGGAAGGAGCAGCAAACAAGGCACGTACGAAAACGGGGAAACGGGTTGATAAAGGAGACGAGGGCGGCTTGGCTTCCGCAGCAGTGGCATGCGAGGGCGCAATCGGGACTGCACGCAACGACCCCAAACGGGAAGATCGAGCTTATGCTGACGGTACAGCTTCGTTCCAAGTTTAGCGGTGTTAAAGCGGGTGCTAATGGCGATCGATTTGTACAGCCATCGATCTCGATGTTAAAACAGGCGGGCGAGAGAGCAGCACGAAGGAACCGGGTGTTGCAAGCGAAATTAAGCGAGAATCTGAAGCACGCGCTTTCATCAGAGCTTCTGCCCTCCGCATATATAAGACGCCGGTCTTCGCGTTCGTTTTATTATTTCTACAAACTGAAGCCATACCATCGTCATTTTAGGTTTCTTGTTATTGTTCCCTTTTTTCTTTTTGTTGCTGCGCAGAGCAATTTATATAGATTACGTTCGCTGTATCTTCACTTGGTATTTGTCACCAGCTCCGCAGTTGCCTTTGAAAGCCGCTTTCGCTTCCGAGACACATCGCCCGGTGGCAGCTTCTCCTGTCTAAGAGTGTGGTATGTCCAGAGGCGCGCGCACGATCGGGACACGCTCGGCGAAAGTGTCTCACGCCAAATGTGCATCCAGGCCGCGCAACTGTCTAACAATAATATTCCACGATAACAATATTGAACCAAACTGCTCATGGGTTTGGTCAACTTTTCACGGCAACAAATAGATGTGGCTAACTTATCAAGACAGAAATGTTAACGGGCCTTGAGTGTCCATATATGGCATCGCTTGCTTAACGTCGACATCAACTAGGTGAAAAAAACATGCTATGTAACCGCGAGACCACAGGAATGATTTCGGTACCAAGAACTCTAAACTTCCCACGAATAACGACAAATATATTGAAACTTGCACGGCACTGCTTAAGCACAAACAATGCTAAAGAAATGGGAAGATCCCATGTACAGTGGGAATCTATGATATGCGAAGCACGAATGAGGAAGGTTAATATGCCACTTTGAAATCAGCACAACGTTACGAGGTGGAAGTAAATTATGCCGTACATGACTTGCATGCCATAATTATCATGTTTGCACGTGTCTTTTACCTTCGTCATCAATTCACGTTACCTAATACCAATTTGGTATATGCTGAGCTAGCAAAACATCCGCGAGCACTCTGTGAGCGTTGCACGTAGTCATGCTTTACATGACACGGATATGATGATTATCATGTTTGGACGTGTCATTCACTTTCGTCGCCTATTCACGTCCTGTGACACCAAATTTTGTATATGTGTAGTTGGCAAAACGGCCGCGAGCGCATCATGTGCGTGGTATGTTCTCGTGTTCTTACATAACACGCGGGTCCTGATTATCTTCTTTGCACCAGTCATATACCTTCGTCATATATTGGCGTCAAATAACACCAAATTTGGTATATGTGGAGCTAGCAAAATGGCCATATTGGGCTCTTCATGGCCTCCTGAAGAGCCCAATATACTCCAACGTAACGTTGACGCGCGCGCACCATGTGCACAGTGACGCTACGCGAGCAAAACCCGAGCATAGTCTGATGCCAGGCACGACCAGCGCGACCAGCGTCCGGCGGCAACCGGCACGAAATGCGACGTGCTGCATTTCGCGTGGATGACGTTACCCAGACAGCACTGCGTCTGCCTCTCTTCGTGACGGAGAGACGCCGAGCGCGCTAGAACGCGCATGCATCAAAGCAACGCAGCACGAAGTGCCTGGCATAGAGGCGCCGGCGTGGCGCGACAGAACTAACGCTGGCGCGCACGTGCGCCGAGTCACGTGGAAGTGCATTGGTGCCTTGAGTGTGCCATGTAGTCATGTGTTTTCATGACACGCATCTCATGACTGTCATGTTTGCACCAGTCACGTTCGTCATCCATTCACGTCCCGTAATACCAAATATGGTATAAGTAAAGCTAGTGAAACGGCCACCAGCGAATCATGAGCGTAGCATGTAGTCGTGTTGTTACATGACACGCATCTTATGATTATCATGTTCGCACCAGTCACATACCTTCGTCATTCATTATCGTCCCGTAATACCAAGTTTGGTATATGGGAAGCTAGCGAAACGGCCGCGAGCGCATCATGAGCTTGGCATGTAGTCATGGCTTTACATGACACGCATCTCATGATTATCACGTTTGCATCAATCACATACTTTCGTCATTCATTCACATCCCGTAATGCCAAATTTGGTACATGCGAAGCTAGCGAAGCGGCCGCAAGCACATCTTGAGTGTGGCTTGTAAAGACATGTTAATTCATGATACGCATGTCATGATTTTCATGTTACGGTCTGTTCCTTGTGTTCGCCATGCAGTCACATTTTACCATGCCAGTTTTGCTTTATGTCATGTGAACAAAACCACCACAACAGCAGGACGACGATGTAATGTAAGTCATGACATTAATGACATATATAACGTGATTTTCATGTTATGACTAGTCATTATATTCGCCTTACAGTTATGTTATGCCATACCAAGTTTGGTGTCGATACCGTAACGGAAACGGCCAGGAGAGCTAGAAGTCGTAGGCGGCTAGATAGATAGATACGCTGAACGTCGCTGTAGTTCTCTCAGAAATACTTCGCTTCTCGAAGACGCACAGGACGATTATGAACAAGCAAACGTGAAAGCTAGACACTTGCAGTGCGCTGCACAAACGCGAAAATTAACCCATGCAAAAGACGCACAGGTACATGAAAGAGGAACACCAACTACTGTCATCGTCTTTACTTCAACTAGACACTAATCTGGCTCTGCTAGAGCTAGCAGTTTCCTCCTTTTGAAAACGCAGCATCTGCAATGAGCGAAGAGACATAGAAACCATTGTGAGAGGGCAACAGAACACTGGACAAGCAACCAACATAAACAGCCGCACAGAGTGTACCTGTTCCAGTCGGTTTTTCCTCATGTGTCCTGTTTAGTTGTGCTCTCACGATGGTTTCGATGTGAAAACACACACTCGCCCAACAGTCAACCCTTTAGAACGGTGAGACCTTCAGCGCACATTATGCGGTGACAGCACAAGACGGGAAATTTTTTCCCCTTTATAGAAATGCGCGCGAACATGAATGACCCTGCCCTTCATGCAAAGTACAAGTCGGAGGTGCACACATTAAATCCGCCGAAACACTCGAGAGTTTGGGAACACTGTGGAGGTGTCCCGAATATGGATTGTTCAGAATAAATGGTTTACGATTTAGGGTACTATGCGCACGCTACTACGGGAAAGCACACGGCTGTCCTTAATGCACATCAATAGTTGACTATATAAGTTACATCAAACAATACAACAAGTATGTCTATAGAAGCTGTGTTTAACGATGTAGAGTACTTTATACTCTACTATGGGAAAGCAGAAAGCCGTGCCAGTTTCAGTTTACCAGTTAGGGCGTTAGACACTGGAGTAAGTGGGCTTAACTAAGAATTGTGTGCTTAGAAAAAGTGATTAACAGTTTCGTGTGCTTTGAACTGAACTATAGGAGAGTAGTGGCGATCACAAATACTGTAGACGAATTTAAGGTTCCGAGCTTTGTGCCCCAAAAACTTCCCGTCACTTCGTTTACCAGCTCATAACGTCAACACTAAAAAGACGGTTTCACGTTTTCTCAAGGGTAAGGAAACTCTCTTATTTGTTTTTCAGATAAAAATAACGTGCGCAATGTTCAAGAGAATCTATTGTAGTCCTTATGCAGCTCAAACAACATTTATTTGAATGTATTTTGCCAAATAAGGTAAAGAAAGTGTAGAAATTCAGCGGGCTCTGTTCTAATGCTCTTTTTGCCCAGTGGTACTATATAATAAAGTATATCGGTGGGAAGAACCGGATGTTGTCAAGAGCCTTTGCGCAGAGGCAGAGAAAGACGAAGACAAAGCGTCCCCGTTGACATCCCTGCGTGTTCGTCGTCCGGGACGTCCACCTCATCTAGCCATGACCAATTCAACGTCATAGATGCCTTCGACAGCGCAGGCCTTCGACGTTGTTGTCCCTGCGGGGACTAGTCCGGAGACCGTCGTCGACGCGATGGCCCCAATAGTTGGCCTCTTAGAGGTACACTGTGTTCAGCACGTGGGAGGCATGAACTTCCAGGTAACTGTCAAGAGCATGGCTTCCATTACTCTCATCGTCGACACTGGCTACCTGACCATCGGTGGCGAGCGTATGCCCCTCGTTCCTGTTGGCCCGCAGGTAACTAACGTTGCTTGCTTGTTCTTACCAGCTGTGATAATATGGGCAGAAGAGTGAACACGACAAAGGAGAGCGCACGGGATCAGGAAGCGCGTGACAGCTTCCGAGGCCACGAAGCGTGCAAGGACAGACAGTTCTTGGCTGAACGTCCGGTCCGGGGAACTAGCAGATGTCCTCTAGGCGCTGTACTGTCCTGGACTCCGGTTGGGTGACTGGCCCAGGGACCAGGCGATCCGCTGCTGTTCCGGCTGCCGTTCCTGACAGCTGGACAACTGGTAAACGAGGCCTCGACTACGGCTGTGTGACTGGCCGAGGGACCAGGTGAGGTTACGCTGTTCCGGCTGCCGTCCCGAGTGGTTCAAGTTCCCTTTGCAGTGGGCCGCTGGCCCTGCTGCCGTTCTGGGTAGTTGGCACGACCCAAGTGTGCTTCTGGCACGAGCGCGGCGGCTGAGAGTTGTTGCTCTGGTGCGGAGCTTCCGAGCGACCGCTACCCTCCTGCTGTTACTGCTGCAGAATACCGTGGGACGGCATGGGCCAACTCACGTTGAAGACGTCAACGAGACAGACAGCACGTCACCCCGAGCGATTAGCGTCTAAGCCCAAGCAAAAAACGGCGAAAGACTTTTAATTTAGTGAGAGATTTCGCATAGAACTGCATGTGACAGGCTATGCTTAGACATGCTCCTTTAATAGTTGGTTTTTCCGTGTAAATATATCTTGTGTGCGTGTGTGTGTGTGTGTGCGCGCGTGTGTGCGTGTGTGTGTGTGTGCGTGTGTGTGTGTGTGCACTCGTGGGGCGATTGGTTCTTGGCTAGCGGTCCTGGCCCAAACCTGACACTACATCACAACAGCCTTCGTCTACAACGAGGTACTCATCCAGGCTTTGTCCCCTTACGGCAAGATTTTGATTGTGACCGCTGGCTTCATGAGCGCGAAACGCGGAGTTCTCACAGGCACACGTTTTGTCCGGATGAAAATGAGTCCCACAAATCCCGTGTCCAACTATCTTCGCGTTTCTGGTCATGGAGTCACCTTCGACTACTGCGGTCTGCAACGTGCTTGTCGTTGGTATGGCTCTAGTGGTCATTACCAAGCACAGTACACAGCACCATACTGGGGTCGCTGTGGTGTGCATGGACATGAAAGCGAAGGTTGTGACCGCCCCTGCCGAAGTTGTGGAGATGGCCACCCTACCACCGTCTGCCCTTAGCGTCGTTCATGTTCAGGTGCTGCTGTGTGGACCTTTCCTACCTCATCGTCCGTGTCACCAGCGGTAACATATGAACAAGAACCCGGAGCCGTACAAAAAGAACGCCACCATTCGATTCTGAGAGCTACTGTAAACAACGAAGAAGTGTGCGGCTTGGTCAATTCGAGCGCGTCATGTTTGCCAATCTCACCGTTAAGGAAAGCCACCATGGTTGACTTCGTGCCTGTCCCAGGCAAACATGCTGTGCCATGTTTGATGTCGGACTAAGCCGAGAAAAAAACGCTTGTAGGCACTGACGCATTGGCCTCATGGCTAAATCTAGCATCTGAATGTTCATTAGACACCGACGTTACGAGGTCTACGGGCACTGGCGTTTCGCCAGGAACAGAATTGAAACTGAATTAGCAAAGCCCATTGGCTTCTTCCGAAAGCCAGGCTCGCGACTTCCTTGAACAAGTAGCAATACGCCATGGGAGCTCTTTAGGGACTCGCTCACTGGATTCCGTGCCGACCAGTTGTGCCCTCGTAATCTCCGACGACAGTGCAGCTCTGGCCGACTGGACTGGACCTACGCCATCTGCTGACGCCGGTCCCCGTCGAGGAAAGCGTATCCCTGGCTGACTGGATTCGCCCTACGCCTTCTCCTTACGCCGACAAAGAGCTCTCATCGAGTGGTGCCCCTTCCTCGGACTCCTGCGACCGTGTTCATCTTTTCTCTCTTCTTTTTACTTCCGTCGCTCGCTGTCCCTGCGCCTCGCTCTCTCCTTCCCGTCTCTCTATTTCTCTCTCTCTCTCTCTCTCTCTCTATATATATATATATATATATGTATATATCTTTTAATCCTCTCCTTTTAAATCATTCTTACCCCCATCTCTTGTGAGCTACTGTTGAGGTGTCACACCTGATGCAGACAGTTACGGGACTAACTTCTCTGTTCTTTTGCCTTTAAGAACCACATAAAAAACTCTTTACTGACGCGTCTAGTCAATCGATCCGTAATCAAGTTCGTTGGATGTGGCGACAACGTTGACACTGCAGCCCTAGCACTATCTGATTTGTCAAAAAGCCACTTCAGCCTTGGATTCTAGAGTAGCATCAAACTGTCTCCTAGCCTAGATGGATGTGACGTAAAAATGCAAGCCCCGCGATATTTCAAGCGTGCTCACAAGTCTGGCACCAGCTTGGACGGCACACAGGATAGCCGCTCCGAGTTCCAGCAGCCGAAGAAAGCTCGACCCTCTTCTAGAGGGTTGAAATGTGCTGTGTAGTGTGTGCACTCCAGTTCTCCCGTACAGATCCCCGAGGTACTCAATCCAAAAAACACGACAAGGTCAGTCACTCACAAACATTATCACAAGGCTCACACCCTGAAAATAATTTGTTTAAATGTTTAAGGGTTCCGTAACCCAGTAAAGCCAGCCGAAGTTATCAGCACAGACCGCGCAGAACATTGTGATATTCTGTTTTAGAAGAAACCAATTTACTTACCATTGGACACAATCGTGCATTCAAATGCGCATTTAATTTAGACTGTTTCTTTTCTGTCAAAGCATCTCGCTTCATTGGAGTTGCAAATATTATTTCAAAGCGCGCTTTTCTACGCAATTATTATGTTTTCCTTGACTGTATCGGACGGGTATTGGCTTTTAAATGCGTCCTATCATCCTTCAAGCTGCGCGTTTCGCGTATTTATATGTCAGCTCAAGCAGTGATGCCTAACGATATTTCCCGTGAGCTGTACGTGTATTTTCAAGATGGTGGTCATGTTATACTCACTGAAAGTTTTGACTGTGCATTATAGACACGCGAGCTGACGTGCAGGATCCCAGATGGCGTCGCTCTGATTGGAGTGCGCGGGAGCTGCGTCGTCTCGTCCAACATTTTTCTTTGATAGATACGTATAGACTAGTGCATGGACCACAATATGAGTGGACTTGGTGGCGTAGCACATCGCCTAGTTGGTTGAATCGTTTATATGTGCAGAGGGCGCTAGCTTCTTACGTATCGCAAGCCGATTTAGTAACATTATTATCCTCCCCTGTTCATATATCGGACCACCGACCAGTGACGCTAGAGGCCAAGGTCTCACTAATGATGAAAAGGAAAACTTTTCATCATTAGTGAGACCTTGGCGTCTTGACATCCACATTCAGCATGACGTGCGTTCACGCTCCAGTTTATCTGGAATCTTGCGCGCCTCTTTATTGAGATTCGGTCCGGAAGCGTGGGACGCGCTCAACACACAATGGCGTTTACGCTGCTCAGTAGCAAGGCGTGTTCTTAGACGCCATACGTCCGAAGAACTAGCGGACAATGCCACAAAGCTGCGTATTGCTCTTCGGGTTGATCGACTAACTCCCTTAATACGCACATGGCAGCGAGAGTTAAGGGGTCGTTTTCAACGCCTTATAGCAGCTTCGTCGTTGACGGCAGCCGCTTGGCGTTGCAGACGTAATCCCTGTGCTCACCCTGAGCTTCTGCGCGCTGCAAAGAGCTCCCTTCTCAACCCGTCGAGTCCACTGGGAACTCAGGCTGCCAGATCTTTACCAACTGCGTGGCCACCGGCACGTGATCAATCAGTTTTCCTAGCTCACTTTGCCAACATGGCTCGTACGACAATGTCATCACATCGTGGCACCACCGATACAGCCACAATGTTAAGTAGGCTTCCTCAAACTTCATCAGAATTAGCTGAATAACTTTGCACAAGCCCGTCAGCTGACGATGTGAAAGAGGCACTGCCTTCCATGAAGCGTGGCTCGGTTCCCGGACCGGATAGGTTGCCTGTTGAGTTTTATTTAACGTTTTGGGACGACGTTGGTGCTCTTTTCACCTTTGTTACTTGCCACTGCTTTGAGAACTCTCATTTCCTTGACAGCTTTCGTGATTGTCGAATCGTTTTAACACCTAAACATGACCCATCGTCGGTTCACCCAGACGAGTTGAGACCAATAACGCTCCTCTACGTTGATTATAAAACTTTCGAGAAGTTATCACTCGGCGTTTGAGACGCCTGACGCCTTCCTTAATAGTTCATCATCAGCCGTGCCCTATTCCTGGAAATCCATAGTCTCCTTTGTTAAACCTGACATAAATGCGTACACGTTAGCAAGATCACCTTGGCGATTCTTGGTTTCACTTGACCAAGAAAAGGCATTCGATAGTCTCGAACATAGCTTTATATTTAGCGTTATGGCTGCATTTGACTTCTCCAAAAACTTCATTGAGCTTCTCAGAAACGCATACCAAAATATACGCAGTACGGTGTTTCTTGATGGGTTAGAGAGTGCGCCATTTCCTGTTGCCCGTAGTGTTCACCAGGGTTGTCTTTTATCCCCTGCACTTTTTGTACTCAGCCTGAAATCATTCCTTCGCTAGCTTATCGCTGATCCCTACGTTCGAGGCCTTCCACTTCCAGGTAACGGTACCGTGATGGTGACAGCATTTGCAGATGACATCACGTTGTATTTGAAGTGTAGGGACAGTTTATCACACAACCTAATACTTTTTAGTGAGTATGGCATGATTTAACAACCCTTAACATTGGTTTCTGTGGCCTAGGTATTAATCCCTTTGTCACATTTAGTCGCTGTTCGCGTAGTCGCTTTGCACGCCTTCTAATAGCACCGAGAGCTTTTTTTGGTGGCGTAATAGGTGTGAGACTGTTGCCGCACATCATCGTCGTCGAGCTCTCTTTCCGATTCTGCAACGCTTATACTCTGAACTTCTATCATTTCTGTCGGAGGAATTGTTCTTCCTTGGAGAGGAAGAATTTCTACGACAATGGTCGTGCCGCTTTTTGTCCGTAGTTGACAGGTGTGTTTGATTAGTTTTCTACCTGGCCTGGTTCTTATAGCCGGGTCACCTAGCAGTTTCTCATAAGTGCGTGTAATCTGTATGTGTTTACTATTTCTTTGTGTTTGTGTGTGCCCCATATGGGTATGAGTTCTTGTAAATATGCACTTCATTCTACCGCTGGAAATTATGTAAATTGCACGAATCTTGATACCTGTTGTATAGATTTCCTAACATCTTCACCAAGTCTTGTAAATTCTGTACATATATTATCATGTACATTGTCCACATTTTGATTAGTGTTTATATGAAGTGTACGTAGTCATTAGTAACATGTGTTAGGGACACCCTATGGACTTGGACACTTTTGTTTAAATGTGTCATGTATGTTGTGTTTTGTCATTTGTTTTTATTGTGCTTGTTGCATAGACACTGGTTCTATAGGTTTCTTGCGTCCCAAAATAGAATAAACTTTTTCTAAACACACAGAGCCTGTATTTGTGAATAGCGATGGGATCCAGAGACTGTAAGGCAGCCGGACTTGCTAAGAGCTTAGAAAAAGCGTTAAATGATTTTGAGTACTTCGTACTCTTCTCTGGGAGAGCAGTGAGCCGTCCCGATCGTTTGTGTTAAGAATAAGGGGCAGATCCCACGTAACATTGGATTCAATGATATGTGAAGCACGAAAGAGGAAGATTGATATGCCACTTTAAAATGCGCACAACGTTAGGAGGTGGACGTTATTTAAGCCATACATGGCATGCATATTATGATGATCAAGTTTCGACGTGTCATTTACTTTCGTCGTCCATCCATGTCGCTTAATACCGAATTTCGTATAAAACTGTAGCTAGTAAAACAGCCACGAGCAGACTATGAGCGTAGCGTGTATACATGTTTCACATCAGACGCATATGTAGATTATCATGTCTAGACATGTCATTATTCTTCGTCACTTACTCACGTCCCATTATGTCAAATTTCGTATATGTGGAGCTAGCAAAACGGCTACGAGCAAGCTTTGAGCATAGCATGTAGTCATGTTTTGCATGACGCGCATAATATGATTATCATGTTTGATGTGTCATTCACCTTCTTCGTCCATTCACGTCACCTGATACCAAATTTAATATATGTGAAGCTAGCGTTACGGCCGCGAGTGTATCATGAGCGTGGCTTGTAGTCATGTTCTAAGATAACACGTATTTCATGTATACTATGTTTGTACCAGAAATGTATCTTCGTCATTTATTCACGTCTCGTAACACCAATTTGGTATATGTGGAGCTAGCGAAACGACCGCGAACACACCATGTGCATGGCGTGTGTCATGCTGCTACATGTCATGCATGTCAAGCATTTCATGTTAGCGTCTGTCGCTTCTGCACGCCATGCAGTCATATCATACCATACCAGTATTGCAACATGTTATGTGAACAACACCACCACTGGAGCAGCAAGACCTCTAAATGTGAGTCAGGACATTCATGACATACATGTCATAATTTTCATGTTAGGACTAGTCAGTTATGCTCGTCATACTGTCATGTTATGCCATACCAATTTCGGTATTGATCCCATTATCGAGACGGCCAGGAGATCTAAATGTCGTAGGTGGCTAGATAGACAGACAGACAGATAGATAGATAAATAGATAGATAGATAGATAGATAGATAGATAGATAGATTAGATAGATAGATAGATAGATAGATAGATAGATAGATAGATAGATAGATAGATAGATAGATAGATAGATAGATAGATAGATAGATAGATAGATACGATCAAAGTCGCCGTAGTTTGCGAAGAAATGCTTCGCATTTAAAAAGTGGTGAACGATGGAGATTACATGGTACTCTACTATGGGGGAGCTGAAAACCGTCCCTTGGGCCTCACACTTGATGAGGCCGCACGCTGTCTGTAAAAGCTTACCTGCGTGTTTTCAGAAAAAGGGTAACAATTTAGAGTACTAGGTCCTGTACTATGGGAGAGCATAAAGCCGCCCCGTGGGCCTCACACTGGTCTTCACTTCGGGCTACTGCCGAATGCCGATTGTGTGTTTAGAAAAGTGGGTTACAATATGGAGTACTACTACTACTCTACTATGGAAGAGCTTAAAGCCGTCCCGTGCGGCTGGCATTGCAAGACTAACTCCCAAAATTTGTGTGTTTAGAAAAAGTGTTTCACGATTTCGAGTACGTTGTTGGAGAACTGTTAGCCGTCCCTACTAAAAGCTTATCTTCGCTACTGTGTGTTCAGAAAAAGTGGGTAATGATTTAGAGCACAAGGTACTCTGGAGAGCTTAAAGTCATCCCGCGGACCTCGAAGTCGGAGTTTGCGGTTGCTGCTTGCCGATGAATGTGTTTAGAAAAAATGTTTAACGAATTCGAATACTTCGTACTCAACTATGGGAGAGCTCTGAGCCGTCCCGCTGACAGAACGTTGTTTGTAGCCAACTTGCAAGAAGAAAACTATTTTTAAAAAAAGTTATTGGTTTGGAGCCACAGCTACAATAAGTGACCCTGAAAAACCTTCGTGTGCAATCTGCTTAGATTGCTGCTCTTTGTACTTTATTTAAATTGCCTAACTTGATTGCTAAAATATACAGAGAAATACAATTATCAAAATATTTTGCCATTTTATCCTTTAGGCAAACGTCTTGCAGATAAAGAAAATGCTTGGAATGATGTGTTCTAAATAACGGCAAAGAATTTCCCACGAATCAAAAGGCACTTCAACCTAAGGCAATAATATATCAAGAAGTGAAATGCGGGAGTTGCTTATAGAC
Source organism: Rhipicephalus microplus (assembly GCF_043290135.1). Lineage (NCBI taxonomy): Eukaryota > Metazoa > Arthropoda > Arachnida > Ixodida > Ixodidae > Rhipicephalus > Rhipicephalus microplus. The sequence goes on from NC_134703.1 coordinate 120,061,045, forward strand.
GGCAGACTCCGCCCACGCAGCACTGCGAAAAAAAAATGGCAGCATATTCATGGGGTGAATGAGGGAGAGTGGGGCGAACCATCCGTCCGTCCATTTGTTCTTGCTTCTGTCCGTCCATGCGTCCGTCTGTGTGACCGTCCATGCGTCGATTCGCCCATGCGTGCTTGCGCCTGTTCGTGCGTCCGCACGTCCATCTATGCGTCCGTCCCTGCGTTCGTCCATGCATCTGCCCCTGCATCTGTCCATGCGTCCATTCGTCCGTGCAGCCGTTCATGCGTCCATCCATGCATCTGTCTGTGTGTCCGTTCGTCCATCTAGTCAACTGAGAATGCGAGTAATTTGCTTATCCAACGTGTTTAGCCAACCCCTAGTAATGACGGGAATCGGCAAAAAAGAAGTCCTGTACATCCAAGGCAACGTAACAGTAGCGTCGACTAAGTCTTTTCTTCGTGGCGCGTGGGGCTATTGCGTATGCTCTTTGTTATCGCCATCGTTCTGGCGAGAATCCCAGCAAGCAATTTATGGCGGTACGTTTGCGTGTCCAAGCAGCGACAAAAAATTCGTGCCTCTTTTCTGACATTTAAAAGCGCAGACACACCTAACACTTAGCTCAATCGTTCTTGGGCACTAATTAGTAGCAAATTGCTGCATAGCAAACTGTGCATAGCAAACTGTGCCCTACCCAAAACTGCTCCGGCAGGTGGCTCAACACGCGTGAAAAACCCCAGAGTCTTACCTCTATAGACCTTTCCAACGTAGGCGCCGCCATATTGCCAAGACGGTGGTGCCATCCGTAGTTTGGCAATCCATTGGCATATGCAGAGCTCCACATTTTTATGAAAGGTGCGGTTGCTGTAGCAATCCGTTTATAAAACGAAAGTTTTTTTTTTATGCGAGGGTCCATGAAGACTTCACTGGCTTATTTCTGTCACGAATATGATGTTGGCAAAACTTACATCAACAGCATTCGAAAAATGAACCATAAAATATTTTGAAATTCCGGAGATCCAGTTACCTAACCAATCAGCGGATACGCGCGGTGTGCTCAGCCGACTGAGCCATCGGCGCAATTCAGAAGCGCTCTTCAAACGCGCCTTATATATCCCATACTCCTTCGCTGTAGAGCCGCGCTTTTTGTACCCGCCACCGCCTAACAACGGAGAAGTACTGCATTATAACACTAACTAACGCCGACCGAGAACGCTGCGGTACATCAACCCTTCGGCGCCTCATTGGTGGCCTCCGCACAGATACTGCCACCGCAGCGCTCTACCAACGCCGTATAGTTTACTTTAGTCCTACTCTAAACAAACTGTAGCGTTGCCTCCGCAATCAGCTTCCAAAAATTTTCTATCCTCGCGGTGATCTTATCTTAACAATGAAGAGCAAGGTATGCTGTGGAGCTTATACACATGTACTACTATGGAATGTACTCCGGTAGGTCACGCATTCCGTAGCACTATAGATGGTTTCAAGATTGCAAGCGTTGTGCCCCCAAAAAACTTCCGTGCACCTCATTTACCAGCTCCTAGCGTCGAAACTGAAAGGACGTTTTCACGTTTTTCGAGGGTAAGGATAGTCTCTTATGGACGTTTCAGATAAAAAGAACATGCGTAATGTTCGAAGCAATCTTCTATAGTTTTTATGCAGTTCAAAAACATTTATATTTTGCCGAATATGGAAAATTTGCCGAATATGAAATATTTTGCCGAATATGGAAAAGAAAGTGTGGAAAAAAAAGGGCTATTTTCTGACGCTCTTCTTGCCCACCGATGCTATTGAGGCACACTGGTGAACAAAACCAGATGCAATCAATGATCTGTTTGCGAAGAGTGAAAGGGTCTATACGCGATTTTAAGGTTGCAAGCGTTGTACCCCGAAAATCTTCCGGCCACTCCTGCGTCCGTTCATACGTCCATCCATGCATATGTCTATGTGTCCGTTCGTCCATCTATTCAACACTCCAAGTACAACCATCTCACATCTTTTCATCATATATTCCCCATATAGAAGCACCGCCATGCAGGGGACATTCCAAGGACTAAACGAGAAGTGGCACACGCACACTTTCTTACGGCTTGCGCTTCGGGTCTACTTCCCACCTTGAACCACCTTGAATTCATGGTATATACTAGTTCGCTGTATTTATGGCAGTGCGGCCCAACGGTCGCTAAACCTTTCTAAAACCAAGGAGGTTACGCCCAGCGAGTATAACGTAGCAACCTTTTCCTGTCAGATAGTGCTCAATGTACATGTCAATGACAGCTAATCGGAAATGAGAGACAGAAAAATTCGGCTTTTACTTTCTTACGGCTTGCGCTTCGTATCTACTTCCCACCTTTAACCACCTCGAGTTCATTGATGGTATATACTAGTTCACTGTATTCATGGCACTGTTGGTCAACACTCGCTAAACCTTTCTAAAACTAAGGAGGTTACACCCAGCAAGTATAACGTAGCAACCCTTTCTTCTCAGATAGTGCTCAATGTACATGCCAATGGCTGCTAATGGGGTGCTATCCCCCCATGGCTGCTATCTCCCCTTAATTGCCATTGGCATGTACATTGAGCACTATCTTTAATGGTTCAACAACGCTAAGAAGAAATCTCTCACCGGCACCTCCTTGGTGGTCAAAATGTTATATGTTACACACTACAACTGCTACGAGGGCCAATGGGTGCCACTATAAGGAGCTTCGCCCCTAAAATACCAAGAGAAGACTGCGTTTGTAACCCCAGACGGCCTATATCAGTTCAGGGTTATGCCGTTTGGGCTATGCAACGCCCCAGCCATGTTCGAGTGCATGATGGACTCTCTGCTAGAAGGGTTCAAATGGTCAGCATGACTTTGTTATCTTGACGATGTCGTTGTATATTCCCCAACATTTAGGACCCACCTTCAGCGCTTGTGAGCTATTCTCGACATATTCCGCACTGCATGCCTTCAATGAAACTCGTCGAAGTGCCACTTCGAACGCCGGCAAATTACATGGGCCACGTTGTCGACGTCTCTGGTGTGCAGCCGGACCGCGAGAAAATTCGTACAGTCACTAGTTTTGTCGTACCCCAGTCAGTCAAAGACGTCCGGAGTTTTATAGTACTTTGTTCGCATTTCAAATGGTTTGTAAAAGATTTCGCAACCATCGCTCGACCCCTCACAGGGCTTCCGAATAAAGACGTCACATTTACTGGTGTACCAACCAAGCTGCTGCTTTTAAATTCGAAGCATTTCCTAGCAAATTTCGGCAACTTTGAGCATATCTAACTATCTATCTATCTATCTATCTATCTATCTATCTATCTATCTATCTATCTATCTATCTATCTATGTAGCCGCCTACGATTTTTTGCTCTCCTGGCCGTTTCAATAATGGTATCAATACCAAGCTTGGTATGCGATAACATGACTGTATGAAAAACATATTTGACTAGTCATAACATGAAAATCGTGTGGTGTATGTCATTAATGTCATGACTTACATTTCATGGTCCTGCAGCTCTTGCGATGGTTTCGTTCACATGGCAGGTTGCAAAACTGGTATGGTATGGCATGATCGCATGGCGAACACAAGCGACAGACACTAACATAAAAATCATGACATGCATGTCAGGTAACAACACGACTACATGCCACGCTCATGACACGCTCGCGGACGTCGCGCTAGGGTCACATATACCAAAGTTGTTAGTACGTGAATGGATGACGAAAGAATGTGATTGGTGCAAACATAATAATCATGAGATGCGTGTCATGTAAAAACATGACTACATGCCACGCACGCATGATGCACTCGCGGACGTTTCGCTAGCGTCATATATACCAACATTTGGCTTTACAGTACGTGAATGCATGACGAAGGTATGTGACTGGTGCAAACATGATAATCATGAGATGCGTGTCATGTAACAACACGACTACATGCCACGCTTATGATGCATTAGTGGCCATTGCGCTAGCTTCAGTTATGCCAAATTTGGTATTACGGGACGTGAATGGATGACGAAGGTATGATAATGGTGCAAACACAATACACTTGAGATGCGTGTCATGTAACAACATGATTACAGGCTGTGCTCATGGTGCGCTCGTGGCCTGTACGCTAGCTTCACGTGTACCAAACTCGGTAATAGGCGACGCGAATGGATGACATAGGTAAATTATACATCCGAACAAGATAATCATGACATGCGTGTCATGTAACTACATGACTACATGCCACACTGATGTTGCGCTCACGGCCGTTTCGCTAGCTTCATATATGCCAAATTTGGTATTACGTGACGCCAATATATGATGAAGGTACGTGTTTGGTTCAAACATGAGTGATAATCATGAGATGCGTTTCATGTCAGAACATGACTACATGACTACAGTAAAGGCGCCAATACATTTCGACGTGACGCGGTGCGCGTGCTCGCCGGCGTTCATTTCGTCGCGTCACGCCGGCGTTGCCACGCCAGGCACCGGTCCTGCCATTTGTACTTGTAGGCGCGCGCCGTGCTTTGTTGCATCGACGCATGCACGTTTCAGGGCGTCCAGCATCCTTCTGTCGTGAACTGAAGGGGACGCAGTTTTGTCTGTGTAACGCATTGGCGCGAAATGCAGCATGTCACATTTGGCGCCGGTCGCCGTCAGGCCGTGCCGACGGAGGCTGGTCATGCCTGGCGTCATACAATAGATTTCTCGCGTTTTGCCGAAGTACTATCGATGTGCTCAACGTGCGCGCGCGTCAACACTATACGCTGGAGTATAGTGGGTCTTTCATGATGCGCTCACTGCCGTTTTGCTAGCTCCTTATATAGAAAATTTGGCGTTACGTGACGTCAATGAATGACGAAATATATATCAGGTGCTAACTTAATAATCCTGACACGCGTGTCATGTAAGAAAAAACAACATACCACGCTCATAGCGTGCTCATGGCCTTTTCAATAGCTCCACATATACTAAATTTGGTATACGTGACGTGAATAGATGACGAAGGTAAACGACACATCCAAACATATTAATCATGACACGGAAGTCATGTCCGGCATCATTTACTTCCACCTCGCAACGTTGGGCTGTTTTTGAAGTGACATATCAACATTTCTCAAATTATTGATACAGTTTTCATATCAGTGATTCGCACTGTACGTGGGATCTGGCATTTTTTATCTGACATTTATAGAACATCATTTGAACTATTTTCTTCCTCCAGCCGTTTGCCTAAAGGAAGAAATGGCGGGCTAATTTCCCGTTTGTAGGTACTTTTGTAATATGCTGTCAAGTCAAGCTACTTAGTTTAGGAATCAAACAGCGCAATCTTCACCAGGTCGCTCTCAAATGTCTTGCCGAATGACCGGATAAAGTTGTGGCCTTGCATAGCGGCTCCTTGTAGGCGCAGTATCATGGGCCTGGACCGGCTGCTAAACTGATCTTCCATAGGAGAGCACTACAGCGTACTCTGAACTGTCTGCAGTTTTCAAGAGGATGGTCTTTTTGGGGATACTTCAAAGCATGAATTTTGGCCTATCTGTCTATCTGTGTGTTTTTCTTTCTGCTTCTGTCACCCATTCAGTACAATGGCAAAAGAGCAACCATTTCCTCATTGACCAGCCGTCATGATAGCCCCACCACGGTGGTCTAAGGGCTAAGGTACGCGGCTGCTGACCCACAGGTCGCGGGATCAAATCCCGGCTGCGGTGGCGGCATTTTCGATGGAGGCGGAAATGTCGTAGGCCCATGTGCTCAGATTTGGGTGCACGTTAAAGAATCCCAGGTGCTCGAAATTTCCGGAGCACTCCACAACGGCGTCTCTCATAATCTTATGGTGGTTTTCGGACGTTAAACCCCACATATTTACCTATCTATCAGCCGTCCTGATCATTTTTTGCGTATATACGTGCTGACCTTGTCCATAAAAATACACAGCACATCACCACGTTCCTTTCCTGAAGTTTTGCTATCACCCCTATTACACTACGTTCAGTGCAAACCGCACTTATGATGTTTGAAAAGCTTCGAGGCTGTGGTAGATTATTCTGTTAAGATTACGCCCACTTCGTGACCATTACATATTATTCTGGAACCTACGGCGTTGCTAGCAATAACGCTAGAACATTCCATGGCAAGTGTATAAGTGCCGACGCGCTTCGCTGCTTGTCAGTTGATCGACGGCTGACACTGCTCGCCGATATCAGTGCGAGTGCTTTGCTGTATTGTGACTTTCCTTTTATGTGGCCACAAGTTAGGCCCGAATAAACAGTTTATTATCTAACCCTCCAGTCTCCTGCCTTCATCCACGTCACGACCCCGTGACATCTGGTGGAGGTGGAGCTTTGTTTATGTACCCGATGCCCGCATCAAGCCGTGAACTCAGCCGACGTCGCGGAGAATACACCGACGTCAACGAGAAACAGCGAACAAGCCACGGGCAGCAAGGTCTACCACCGGAGTACGGGCCATTACCAGACAAGGCACGGAAGACGAATGCCATGACCTCGACTGCGGCGACAATGGCAGCCGCTGCGTCACAGCCCGTGATCGACATGCATCAACGCAGTGAACGACACTTTCCGCGGGTCATCCTTCGAAGACCCGGAGACCTGGCTAGAGACGTACGACCACGTAACCGCCCTCAATCACTGGGACACTGAAGAAAAGCTCCGTCGCATGTACTTCTACCTGGAAGACACCACAAAGACCTGGACAGAAATTCGGAAGTCTGGGCTCCAAACGTCGGATGTCTTCCGCGGTGCATTCCTGCAAACGTTCGTGAGCGTCGCTCGCAAAGAGAGGGCCGCTGCTTTGCGAGAGAACTGGGTTCAGCTACCAAATGAAAATGTTGCCATTTTCACAGAAGAAATGACCCGCCTATTCCGTCATTCAGAGCCGGACATGCCTGAGGAGAAAAAGTTCGTTTCCTCACGCAAGGGGTCAAACAGGACCTCTTCGCGGGATTGATAAGAAACCCTTCGTAGACCATCCAAGGATTCCTCACAGAAGCAACGACTATTGAAAAAACCATCGAAATACGCACACGACAGTTCAACCGCCACTCGGCTCCAGGCTATGCAGAAATACATTCACTATGCTCCGATGACCCGCACGAGACCATAAGGGCTGCTGTGCGCAATGAAGTTCGCCAAATGTTTCCCTAATGCCAGCCTCAAGTTTCGTCCATCACAGACATCGTCAGAGAGTAAATCCAGTATTCCATGGGTATCCCTGAGACATCGCAACTACAGCCTCAAGCCAAGAGCTACGCTGATGCTGCCCGACGCAATACTCTACATGCACGTCAAGAGGACGCGCCGCCGCAATTTCGTCGCCAGACACCGCCACCGCCACCACCGCCGACGCCATACCGTGCACCCACCGGCCAGCGCGATGCTCCGAGAAAAACCGACGTGTGTCGCACCCCCGACCACCGGCCTCTCTGCTACCACTGCGGGGAAGCTGGCCACACCTACCGCCGCTGCCAGTACCGCCAGATGGGACTACGTGGTTTCGCCATCGACGCGTTGTCTCCACAGTGGGGAAAGACCACGTGACCACAGTGGGGAAAGACACTAGGAACACTGACTTCTCTCTTAATCCCGCGTTTCCGCGCCCAGTTTTCCGGAAGTACTGCTTACCAACTGGCTCATGTATTTGTTATTTTTTAAAGGGATACTGACACAATAGTTTGCAGATGGGATAGCCTGTGGGATCAAATGCAGTGAACATGCCCATATTATCTGCGAAATAACAACAGCAAATATAGCTTGGAAGGAATTCGTAGTTCATTTCGAAGTTTGCGTGAGTGATCGACTCTATCACGCTATCGACACCCTCTAAGGAGACCCATGGGGACACCTTACTTCACTTAAGTGACCACGCTGCAGGAGGGTATGACAACGTCACAGCCGCCATTTTTCTTTGGTCGCGTGTGTTGCAGTAGACAATTACTCAGCAGCCACTCGCGAGTCCGTGACTTCGTCGCACGAGTTCAATGTTTTGTGTTTGATGGCATTGCTGTCCCGTATTCAGTTCGCAAAAACTTCTTGATTCGAACCGCGTGGACACGCGTCATATTTCTGCGTTCTGACTTGGTCGAGCGTGCGCCCACTAGGTGGTCAGAGTTGCACCCGTTGGCTTTTGTGCTTTTTGAAGCCAAAACTGGCACAGGTCAGTAATAACAAGCCTGCATTCAATTATTTGTCGTGAACTGCTGAAAATCATGAGTCGTGTTGTGACTAAGATGATCTCAGCAACACATTAGAGCAAAAGAACGCGAAGCCGAAACTTTTGTATCACTACCCCAATAATGAATGGGTACGAAGCTATCGGACACGTGACTGAGGCAAAACGGGCTAATGAAATTAGCAAATTTGCAGACGTGAAATGGCATCAATCAGTACGCTAACTATACACAAGAAGTTCTTGAACCTTCCTATATTTCTTTCTGCTGTTGCCGAAAGTCAGCTTACAATCAGGATGACTCCGATCTCTCGCGTAGAATGTGATCACATACTAGGTGTGTTAAGAAATGAGTCTGGAATTCTCAAATACAAAGAAAATGCAATATTTATATAACTCGTTGCCTTCCCAACTGCTTTTTTCTGTAGCATCAAGTATCTTCAAGTGATTAAACTCATGAATTTCGGATACCAAATAAAAATGTGAAATACTAGACTTTTCGGCTCGATTTGTTGGGCCACTATGACAAATTGAAGAATTGAAAAATTTAATGCAAAGTACTCAATGCGGCAGTCAGATTTCAGAAGCTATATAAAGCAAATATTTTGGCGTACCGATATTGAACAAACTTTAGCGGCGAGACCGGAACACAGACTACAAGGCAAAAATATACGTCCAGAATCATGTCACTGTTTCAGATGACAATTGCAGAGGCGCGATTCCACCGCGTTCTTTCACGTGGGAGCACCGTGAGTTCTCTGGTTGCTACCGCAATGCACACACTCTCAAAACGAAGTCAGCCGACGGTTGATAAAACGACACTCTTTCATTGCGAAAGCCTCACATACTATGGCAGTGCCGTTTTTTTTCTACAGTTTGTGTCTAGCCATTAAATTCTGGGGATTTTGTTAGCCAAATCAGTGCTACAGGCCGCCTTATTTGCACTCAAAAAGTTTCTTGACATGAAGGACTTCAATTATTCCACAACATAAACAAGCAACTATAATAAATGAAAGGTCTTTTTTATTTAACTTCCTTAAATACTGTCTCAAATGATGTCGTAAGTCATAATAGTATGTCCGCGACTGCTGAATAAGTAACTGGGAAAGGATCAAACAAATATCACGTTTTCCTTGTTTATGGGAATGATGAATATAGTTTTTAAACACTCTGTGCAACTATGTATGAGCCAGCAAATTAGGTATAAGACGTATTGAAGTTAAGCACCAACCCTTGCTGCCAAGAAAACTCATGGTGTAGTGTGGTAAGCCGCATTCACCAATGACGCCCATAAATAGGTGTATATGGCACCTGTCCTGTACAAACAAAATTATTGTATATAATAAATGATTATCTACAAAGAAAGCAACGTTGAGTAGCATCACGGCATTTCTTAAGGGTTATAGGGTATAGATAGAATAAAACCAGTTTGTGTACCCCGTTAAATTAGCGCACACTTAAGTGACAAACGTTGCTTGGCTTATTTAGGCCGATTTTCAAACAATGCCACTAAATTTTAAAAAGAGTCATTGTTATTATTGTCACCACGAAGCCTTCTGATATTTTTCTTTCTTTTTGATCTTGCGAGCGGACCTGTTTGCTCAGACACACAAATTCACAGAAATATTAGTAATATATGCTTCTTCTAATGACGTGAAATTATATTTAGTTTATCTAGCAGCACTTATACAATGCTACATAGGTGCCGCTACTTTTCTGTTTTCTGTTCAGAGTGCATCAGCTAACTTTTATGCTTTTCTCACTGACATTCTCACCGGTAGCTGTTCAAAACTCAAAGAGCGAGTAACAATCAACTTTGTAAGCCGTTATTCCGTCGTCCAGTGGATACTGAAAGCATTCTATTACTTCTTGGATGTTTGCAATGATAAAATCTCTTCTACTCCTTCTCTACACTTTCGCCTAAAGTTCACTCAATGGCGTGAAATGAAGCAACAAACATGAGTTGCCGAAGCTGAACTTCGGAAAGTTTAAGGTGAATTGAACTGAAGGGCTGAAGGCGCAAAATCGACATTCTCAGTTGCATGTGTACGCAGGAATTCGAGAATAAACCCGGACCCATTGTTTGCCTTCCCTTTATACTGTTCTGTTGCTTTGAATTTTAGTACAGCACATACAATGGCTGCTTCGTCGTGGCATCCGGTACTCGCAGCTTCACGCTTCGTTGGACCGCGAACGTAAACACTACTGCGCTTTGCAGCCTCCACGTAAACATATTAATGATGAGTTGCGTGTCGTGTAACAACATGACAACATGCCGTGCTCATGATGCGCCGGCGGCCGTTTCGCTAGCTTCACTTATAACAAATTTGATATTATGGGACGTGAATGGATGACGGCTTCACATATGCCAAATTTGGTATCACGTGACGCCAATGAATGACAAAGGTATGTGACTGGTGGAAACAGGATAATCATGAGATGCGTGTCATGCGAAAATATGACTACATGCCAGAGTAAAGGTGCCAATACATTTTGACGTGACACGTTACACGTGCTCGCCGGCGTTCATTTCGTCGCTTCACGCTGGCGTTGCCACGCCTGGCGCCGGTCTTGCCATGTACTCGCAGGCGCGCGCTTCGCTGCGTTGCTTTGACGCATGCGCGTTTTAGCATGTCCAGCGTCCCTCCGTCACGAAAACAGAGAGACGCAGTGTTGTCTGGGTAACGCATCGGTGCGAAATGCTGCATGTCGCATTTTGCGCCGGTTGCCGTCAGGCCGCGCCGACGCACCCTGGTCGTGCCTGGCGTCAGACTATGCAATGCTCGCATTTCGCTAACGTTGCGTCGCTGTGCCGAGCGTGCGTGCGCGTCAATGCTACATTGGAGTATATTGGGCCCTTCATTATGCCCTCGCGGCCTTTTAGCTAGTTCCACTATACCAAATTTGGTGTTACGTGACGTCAATGGATGGCGAATTATGACTGGTGCAAACATGATAATCACGAGATGAGTGTCATGTATACGAACATAACAACATACGACGCTCATAGCGTGCTCGCGGCCATTTCGCTAGCTCACAAATACCAAATTTGGTATCACGTGATGTGAATAGCCGAAGAAGGTACACTACTCATTCAAGCATAATAATCATGACAATGAAGTCATGTACGGCATCGTTCACCTCCACCTCGTAACGTTGTGCTGATTTTAGAACGACATATCAATGTTTCTCAATCGTGCTTCGCATATCATTGATTACCACTATTCGTGGGATCTGCCAGTTTTTTTAAAGCAGGACCAACCGCTTCCTTCATACATCAGTACGGGGCCAGCAGGCTGTATCGAGCACGACGTTGTAGAACCTTGCGTACGTCCTGTTTAGTTAAGGCGACTTATTTCAACATCGCAACTTCTTTCATTTTCTTACTTCTTATTAAAATTTTAAAAATAATTTTTAATACGGTTCTTCAGTCAAATTTCTATTCTTAGCCTTGAACTAATGCTCAGAAAAACTCAGGCAAGAGCATCAATGGGCTACATAGTGTCAATAAAAAGCAGCATTCATACATAAGACGTACATTTGTGTCTTAGTTCATGTGCAGAACGGCTGACATTATAAACATCAACTTGGTTTTCAAATTATGTTGCTCTGAGAGGTTGTCTAAATGTAGGCCGCCCTTAAACTTTCATATAACCATAGAGGTCCCTCAGGAGCTCACCTCTCGCTGACCTGCAACAGGCAGTCCAGCAGGCCCATGAAGCGGTCGCCAGGTACTCCCTGTCGGTCCTTATGTGGGAGACGGCCGCTACGAGCTAAGCACGTCCTGTAGTACTGAAATAAAGTTGTTTTCATTCCATTCCATATAAAGCTAAAAGAAGGCTAGTTGAAAAACGTAACATTTTGAAGCAATTCAACGGGGCGAATGTGTATGTGTTGTACCTAGAGGACAGAAAATGTGTTGTCGAAAAGGTATGCTAAAATCTCAAAAATATAAAGACCGTAATAACTTCACTTTGGATCAACGTTCTGTAACAATTGAAGCAGTGAAGGCTGGTCTTATCTGTAAGCGGGGTGCCCAGACCAAGAAGAATGTTTTATTGGCAAATAATCAGCATATTTTATTGGAAAAAAATGTCAGATTCCATGTACAGTGGCAATCGATGATATGCGAAGCATGATTCAAGTAAGCTGATATGTCACTTCAAAATAAGCACAGCATTACGAGCCGGACGTGAATTATGCCGTACATGACTTCCATCTCATGAGTATCACAATAGACGTGTCAATCACCTTCGTCGTATATTCCCTTGATGAGTTACGAAATTTGGTGTATGTGGAGCTAGCAAAACGACCACGAGCATGCTAGGAGCGCACAATGTAGTCACTTTTTCATTGACACGCATATTATATTTATCATGTTTTGATGTTTCATTTTCCTTCGTCATCAATTTATGTCCCATAATACCAAACGTGATATATGGGAAGCTAGCGAAATGGCCGCGAGCGCAAAATGAGCGTGACATGTAGTCATGTTCTTACATGACACGCACCTGATGATTATCATGCTTGCACTAGCTACATACGTTTTAGTCCATTCACGTCACGTAATACCCAAATTGGTGTATGTGAAGCTAGCGATATAGCCACGAACACATCAGGAGCGTGGCGCCTAGTCATGGCTTACATAACATGCATGTCGTAGTTTCCACTTCAGGGTCTGTCACTTACGTTTGCCATGCAGTCATGTCATATCGTACCAGTTTTAAAATATGTCGTGTGAGCGAATCCACCGTGAGAGATGCAAGATTATTAAATGTAACTCATAACATTCATGACATACAAATCACGATTGACATGTTATTATCAGCCAATTATGCGCGTCATACAGTCATGTTATGCCATACATATTTCGGTATCGATACCACAATTGAAATGGCAAGGAAAGCTTAAAGTCGTACGTGGCCAGATAGATAGATAGATAGATAGATAGATAGATAGATAGATAGATAGATAGATAGATAGATAGATAGATAGATAGATAGATAGATAGATAGATAGATAGATAATCGATTGATATGTGGGGTTTAACGTCCCACAACCACCATATGATTATAAGAGACGCCGTAGTAGAGGGCTCCGGAAATTTTGACCACCTGGGGTTCTTTAACGCGCACCCAAATCTGAGCACACGGGCCTACAACATTTCCGCCTCCATCGGAAATGCAGCCGCCGCTGCCGGGATTCGAACCCGCGACTTGCGGGTCAGCAGCCGAGTACCTTAGCCACTAGACCACCTCGGCGGGGCTAGATAGATAGATAGATAGATAGATAGATAGATAGATAGATAGATAGATAGATAGATAGATAGATAGATATATAGATAGATAGATAGATAGATAGATAGATAGATAGATAGATAGATAGATAGATAGATAGATAGATAGATAGATAGATAGATAGATAGATAGATAGATAGATAGATAGATAGATAGATAGATAGATAGATAGATAGATAGATAGATAGATAGATAGATAGATAGATAGATAGATTCAAAATGGCGGAACTTCGCTAAGAAAAGCTTCGCATTTATAACTTTGTCGTAAGAATACGCATGTCTTCGTATGAACGGACAAAGAACAGAGGTCACAGACTTTCGCCGAAATGAACTCTAGCAATGATATTTGTCAAACCATTTCCAGCTAGATATTTTTATGTATAGCGATTTTCCGTTATTCGCGACTATTCTGCATTGCAAGGGGACTAAATGGCTCGGATGATATTTAATATATACATGCCTGCTGCTTCTGCCCACGTTCTGGAAGATAACTAATTTAGAGCACAACCTCTGGCGATGCCCCTCGGTATTTGGCAGTGATCAAATCAACCCTGCCGCCCCAGCGCGGTGCTCTAGTGGCTAAGGTACTCGGCTGCTGACCCGCAGGTCGCGGGTTCGAATCCCGGCTGTGGCGGCTGCACTTACGATGGAGGCGGAAATGTTGCAGGCCCGTGTGCTCAGATTTGGGTGCACGTTAAATAACCCCAGGTGGTCAAAATTTCCGCAGCCCTCTACTACGGCGTATCTCATAATCATATGGTGGTTTTAGAACGTTAAACCCCACATATCAATCAAATCAACCCAGCCAATCGGTGCTTCACCATCTGAAGCCCCAATTAGGGCTTTGTCTAGCCCGTTTCACCTTGGCAGAAGACCACTGCGCACTAGTAGCGTCTCTTAGGACTCTAAATAAAGATCGACCATCCATCCATCTATTTTTCTGCACCGACAGCTTCGGGAGCCAGCATATACATGGCTACGGCTTAATTTTTTTTTTTAAGCCTTCTACGCGGAGCTTCACAAACGCCCTTTTCAAAGATCGAATGGTATGGCAGCGCGATTGAGCAAATCTGACACTTCGCTTGGTCCCATTGTAGTCCTGTCAGCAGAGTCACAAGTCTACATCTATTCGTCCTCCAAACTACTCTAAAGAAAGACCTCACCACTCACCGCTGCTTAGGAGTGCCAGGCGAGCGAACGCTGGAGAAAAGGAACTTCTTTTTCTGTGCGCTATCAGTGCACACTTGATATGCTGCTTCTCTTGCATGTGTGGGGCCTTCCGTCAACTTATAATAAATGCCGCATGGCGTGGCCTAAAAGGCCACTCACTACCCCGCGTTTAAAGACAGACGAAGGGGTGATTTTACCCTCTCCTTCATACATGCAATGCATCCTCCTTGCCCCTTAGTTATTGAATGCATGTGAAGATATCAACACTAAGCACTAGGGCCTATCAGCATTTTATGCTTCTCAGCCGCACGCTGTTATCGCCGCTTGCACAGTTGTAAACTCACAAAATGAAGTTCGATCGTTTTATTGTTCACGATATTTATGGGTGGCTGCATGGCAACGCTGTGCAGGAGACAAATCAGATGTGATATTTGACGTATATCAACGAATCAAGAGCATGTACGCTGCAGACGTCACGAGAACTACTGTCTACGTCACAGTATGCGCCAAGAAGGACGAGAAATATAAGGAAAAAAATACTGCGCGCATTTTTTTCTACTTCGGGAGCCTCGTGTGTGGCCCTTTAATGGCGAACGCCTATTCCGAGCTTCCTAGTGCACAGCCGAATGAACAGAGAGGACGTGCACGAGTGGCACGAAAAGCGCGCAGGTCCAATGGTTAGCTTCGCGTGCTCTGTGAGAACACTTTTGAAATAGAAGTTGATGGTGCACAAAGGAGTGCTTATGAGAAGAGCCTGATATGATCCACGTGCATGTGAGTTTGCAGTCTCGAGTAGCTTTCCAATAAAAGTGCAATGGGTGTAGTGTAGCAAATGCGAGTGAAAAAGGAAGGCGGTGGATAATTCCTATAGAAGCTGTGAAGTATGGGGTGTGCAGGCGTGTAGGCGAAACTGGTCAATTCTCGCCATCAGACAGTCAGGTTATGAGAAGGAAGTATACGAAAAAGAAGTGCGTGAGTAAGTCACGAAACATTCATTAAAAAAATTAAAAAACCTGAGCAAGTTTTTTTATTGGTCTTTGGAATGCCCAGCAAGTAGAACACACAGAATTGGAGTGTTGGTATAGTGTGCTATGCTGCTGTGGTCGCAATATCTACACTTGAAAGCTTGTTCTAGTTTCACGGGAAGATATCGGCACAATATTGGTCTATTGTACAAATTATTGCGTTCACCTATTTTTTAGAGGCTGGATAATTAACCGTAACAAAGTTTCGCATAAGAGTCTTCTCAGTTTTTGAACAGCATTTACATTAACACGAGCTTCTCACAGTTGACAATTGAATGTGAATCGGCTAAAATTAAGGAACGAAATACCAGATAGACTACTGTCTCATAAGGAGAAAACTTACAAGAATGCACGACAGGAACGTCAGTAATTTATTTATTTTTAAGTAAAGTTCTATGTATTATACAACACTTTCTAAAGCTATTTTAATTTTTCAATTACAAGCCATTCAGACTTTGGGGAAGCAGATGAGCTGCCCAATGAAGAAATTGACAGCCTGTGAAATATACTTTGCGTGAAATTCATTTTCAGTTTACATTGTAATTTAGCAGTAGCCCTGCGCTTCATGCAGAAAAGTTTTTTTTCCTCCCTATCTTTCAGTATCACAACTTCTATTTAGGTGTTCACCGTCAACCGAATTTAGACCGAAGACATACGCAAAAGAGAAACGCAGCTGCTAACGCAAACTTGGCCTGGAGACGCAACTCACCATGTTAAATGGATTTAAATAAGGAAATCTTCCATGCTCATCACACTGTAAAACTATAAATTATGCGAACTAAACAATTCGTTTCGATGTGGACTTCTTTCAAGAAAACGTGGTGAATAGTTGCTTTTTATTTATTGGTAGGCAAGTACCAGGCACAGAAGAATAATACGAATCATGACGACAAACAACGTATCACCATAAAAGAAACAAGCTTCGTCCAGTAGCCGCCGCTCTTGTAAGATGACGAAAAGACAAACAATGTCTTTTTTTTTCAAAAAAGGTAGTGCTGGTAAACCTAGACGAAAATTGGAGAAAGACGGACGCAATGGCACGCTTCAATGAAACCAAAGAAAAGAAAAGAAGAACGGCGGCTAAGACGAGTCAGATTCGCTTTTAATATAATGGCCCACTGACAGATGTCTGACCGTTTCTCATAGCCTGCTCCCCGTCATGGAAGCGCATACAGCTATTGCACGACACCAAAGACCGAACGTCTGGGAGGATCTATTTCCTTTTTTTTTTCTCTATATCAACAAAGCTGCTGAAAGCAAAGGTTCCGCAATATGTAAGGGCAGTAGGTTTTCTTGAAGGCGAGGTCCCCCATACGAGCTCATATTTGTTTCCCTATACGACGCACCGGGATGCGTCTTCCTCAGTTTATTTAGTTTTTTTTTATCTTGCTCTCGCTTACTCTTATGTTTCCCTCTGGCGGTCTTCCTGACTGAAAAGCTGACGCTTTATATAATTCCATAGAATTGTTCCTTCTTCACTGTTCGTTACATGGCAGCAATGTTTTTTAAAGGGTGACGCACAGTCAGCTGGACATATGCTGCAGTCAGACGTGTGACAGCGATATATATATATATATATATATATATTCATTTATGTTTGTGTGTGGGGGGGATTTATATAGGATATGAGAATATTAATGACCTAGACAACGATCGCGACAGCATAAGCACGGCACTCAGATGTACGTACACACTGACATTGATTCCTACTTGCGTCTGATGAGTTTACGTGATACTATACTTTTGTAAATGCGCATATTTCTTTGCGTACCGCAGACACTTTGAGTGTTAAGACAAAGCTTACAACGGCGGTGGTGACGCAATTAATGCAAAGAGTAAATATCCGGATACTAGCAGGCCTCGAAGAGCAAAATTCTGCGTGAAAATCAAGTATTTTTCCTCAAAGCCACAACAGGTCAAGGAACAACTTTTCAAGTATACCCTATATCATGTTGTCGAAAGGCAATTGTTGTCAGTGCTGGCTATCCAATTTTATAAACATTACATATGTTCTGTTATGATACAGACGTCACGTGCAGTTTATGTCAATCGAAGTTCAGCACCATCCTCTGCAGTTGATTTGTGTTGTACGTGCAGGGCTACCATCCACGTGAGCACCAGCGCTTCTTATAAGTTAGCCGCTCTTGGCGTTGCTAATATCCATCTAGCTGTTGGCAATGTCATGAAATTCTACTGGTTATATAAGAGACACGCGGCTGGTTAATGTATGTCTATATATGGATGCACCTTTTATATTTTCGCCACACTTTGTGGCGTGTCGCTTGAGAAAAAAATTACTACATGATCATTTTTTATGCGCATGCTTTGCATAACATCAATTTTAATGGTACGCGGGATCTGTAAAATTTTTATTTCGCCCAATCCAGATGTATTTCTAAAGCAGGCTTAACATTCTTGAGGTCAATGCTATACTCTGGAAATAACTCTCTTGGGGAGGCACCCCCAGACTACAAATGCTGATTACTTAACGAATTTCTCGGTGAAGTAAGTAAACAACAGGTAAGAGGAGAAGCGAAATTTACGAACACCCAGAAGTTGTGATGATGGCACGAAGTGTTTTTCAATGGTACGTAAAAACAGTTAGCAACTTGCATATTCCACCATGTATATCCAATGCACTACTGGTTAAAAATGAGAGAAAACATTTTTTTTTTCATTATCGCTTGAAGGAATCAAATGCTACTATGCTTGGGATCATGTTAGAAAATGCGGGCTCATTAGAGTTTACTAATAGCACCACGTGTGTGCTCAAATCTCAACATTGGCGATGGTAGAACAAGAACTAAATGTATAAGTAGATAATACTAAGTAAGCCTCATTGAATACCATCGCGATTAGTCTTTTCCCTCCGTTTATTATAGTGCGTTCTCGACTCAAGGAATAAGTTTCTGCTCTAGCTCTTGATTCCCTCACACAACTTACACAACTATATCTTACATCGCTCTTTGTAAAGGGAGAAAACCTCCCGCTTTTATTTTTGAGGACGACGGGTTTTCGTGAACGCCTCTGACTCGTAGTGGAGTTCAACACGCTGCAGTGAATTAGCTGTCTGTCTCTTCCTTTTTCTTTTCCTTCTCTTCCCGATTTTTCATCATTCTTGTTTCCTGCCTGATCCCCTATGTGTAGGATGGCTAACCGGATGTCTTTCTGGTTACCCTCCCTGCCTTCTCCTTTTTGCTCTTTTCTTCCATCTCAAGGTACCTTCCAAAGTTCTCAATAGCTTAATACACCGCAGTGAATTAGCTGCCTGTCTCTTCCTTTTTCTTTTCCCTCTCTTCCCCGTTTCTCATCATTTATGTGTCATGCTCTGATCTCTTATGTGTAGGATAGCCAACCGGATGTCTTTTTGGTTACCCTCCCTGCTTTCTCCTTTTTGTTCCTTCCTTCCATCTCAAGGGACCCTTCCAAAGTTCCGCATAGCTTTTTTTTAAATATTGCTGTTCTTTCAGGGCACGAGGAGTTGAGCATGTGAATCGGGTGAACTAATATGAGCGCTCATACGAGGTACCAAGGCAGGAGTAAAGTGCACTCAAGTGTCTAGCGTCTTGAAATTGAACTTTGTCATATTAAAATCAGCAAGCTTTGATTCACAGTCCTAACCTACTGCCAACTCTCTAACAGGCATTGCATGCATAGCTGACGTTACACATCCGCAACATAATATATATATATATATATATATATATATATATATATATATATATATATATATATATATATATATATATATATATATATATATATATATATATGCAGCGAAGTGTAACCAAATGATTCGTTTGGTAGGGTCCTGAAGTGAAGCTTGGCATTGCAAGAACAATTATTTCGCACTCAGCATATAAAATGGTCTGGGCCACCGGCGCTGACTTCAGGAGTAAGATGTAATTCAAAGACGGAAGGTTAAGAGAATACCTCATAGATTTTTTCTGAACTAATGAATCAGGAGGAGCCCTTATATCTAAAATCAACGAAATCTTTTGTCACCGTTAATTGCGGTGAAAGAAGACAAAATGCTAACCCAGATAAGGCCACATCATCCCAACAACTTCACGAGTGCGTTGTAGAAAGCATTTCATTCGAGCCTCCAGGTACATGGAAAAAATATTTACTGTGCCAACAATAAAAAAGTGTACAGTGAACGTTCGGACATTTCTGTGTTTTAAAACAATAAAAATGAATTTCTAGTTGAACAACAAAACGTAGCTGTTCACTGCAATAAAGTTGGCTTGGGGGAACACGGACACCCTTGATGTCCGTGTTACCACTTCACATACCACTTCAGATTAAAGATTCTAGAGCTTCTGGAGCGCACTCAAAAAATATTTGCTACATGTAGATCAATAGTAATGACTATGTACTAAGCCTTACTCATAGTTTGATGTTTTGTCTGTACTTGATTATTTCATTATTTGTGAACAAAGTGCAACAATGTGTATCTTCTTGTATTTTTGTTCGTTTTTTGAAAAAAAAACGTTTTTTGTTGTTCTAATTTTTTCATATACAAATTGTATTCTGCTTGTATACTTTCTCCCGTTAGATCCCCTACTAGCCTGTGGCTATGAGTCTAATCAGTGTTGTGCATTTCTTGAAATGTAATCATAACAACCTCAATAAAATGAAAAAATGGCAGCATATCCACGGAGTGAATGATGGAGAGTAGGGCGAAGCATTCGTCTGTCCATACGTCCGTCTGTGTGACCGTCCATGCGTCTGTTCGTGCGCCCGTCCCTGCGTTTGTTCATGCATCCGCCTCTGCGTCCGTTCATGCGTCCATCCATGCATCTGTCTGTGTGTCCGTTCGTCCATCTATTCAACACTCCAAGTCCCACCATCTCGCATCTTTTTATCATTTATTCCCCATATAAAAGCACCGCCATTCAGTGGACATTCCAAGGACTAAACGAGAGGTCGCACACGCACACTTTCTTACGGCTTGCGCTTCGGGTCTACTTCCCACCTTCAACCACCTTGAGTTCATGGTATATACTAGTTCACTGTATTCACGGCACTGCGGCCCAATGCTCGCTAAACCTTTTTAAAATCAACGAGGTTACGCCCAGCAAGTATAACGTAGCAACCCTTTCTTGTCCAATAGTGCTCAATGTACATGCCAATGGCTGTTAATAGGGATTGCAGCGTGCACGTTGACAAAAAGCTGAATGCTCCTGTCTCTCATTCCCCATTAGCAGCCATTGGCATGTACATTGAGCACTATTTTTTATTGTTAAACAACGCACAGAAGAAATCTCTCACCGGCACCACCTTGGAGGTCAAGTGTTATACCTCTTTCGGGTAGGTGCCACTGGTGGTTACGTACTACGAGGGACGCACAAGCCACGCCATAAGGAGCTTCGCCCCTAAAATGTCGAAATTAGGGAGCTACCCTATGTTTTTCAGTGCCCTAGAAAATAAGTATAAATATTTCACTAGGGCCCTATTGTGTTTAAATGCAATGAATTCGCAAATAGGCCATGTTTTTTATTAGCGGCTGTTGAGGCCTCCCCTCATTTTTCTTTGAGTGGTAGTTCAATCAGCAAGAACAATAAACTCTTATGCAAGAACATGGAAGGCTAGCGTGTTCCAAGCCCAACGCTGATCAAGCCATATCAGCATGCGCAACGTTTAAGACGCCGGAATGACAAGGCCGCTGAATCACATTAGGGCGATCGTGGTGACAGTGAATGAAAGGGGCTTTCGAAATAAGTACTCTCCCTGTCTGGGACGCAACAACGTCACCCTTCACCTCATCTTCACTATTTCTCCCTGCGCACAATGTATAACATTTATCTTATACTTTTTTCCAAATCCTCTTTCGCAACTTTTTCATCACAGCTGACTCCACTGTCGCTATGAAAACGAGGTCACACTAAGACGCCAGACGGGATAAGTGAATGGGGACCCATTCGGTGCAGACATTACGAAACTCGCAAATGAACCCCAATAATGATAATTTTGTTGAAAGCATCACCATTCGGAGAGCGCAGCCGTTTCGCTAGATCAGCGCTAGTTTCAACTCCCACCTCCATCTACATCGAACCACGAACCCTCCCGGCAATTCTCGCGCCTTTCCATCGCGATTTAATTGGCTTCGCGGATATTCGCGCACCGGCCTGCCGCTCGCTCGTCCTTTTCAGCGGTGGTGAAAAACCCCACGATGAGCCAATTGAAATGCAGGCGCCGGCAAGAAAAGAGAGTGATGTGGCTGACGCCCGTCGTCTCTAATGCTCACTCGCCTAGCTAAGGGCATCAGTGACACTTTTGCCGACATGATATATTTGAAAGAAAAGAGCAATTAAATTCATTCCCTATAGTGAAAATGGGGTCCACTGAAGCATAGCGTGGAGGTGCCTGAGCCGACATTTTCTTTTTTTTTCGTTCTCCTGTGTTATTATCGCATTACGCAACGTCTCTATTATCGACAATGGAACCTGCACCCCTGCACCCCAGTGAATGTGAATGGTGCAACAACGGCCAACGAATGGGTCCGCTAGATGGCAAGCCTACCCACTTATATATATATATATCTATATATATATATATATCTATATATATATATATATATATATATATATATATATATATATATATATATATATATATATATATATATATATGACGCTAGATGCGGGAGACAAGGCCTGGCTCATACCTCTTGTTTATTCTACTCTGACTTCTTCTTTCTCATCTACTTCTCCTAACCATCTCTGCCTTCTTACGTCACAGAATTCCCCCTCCCCCCGAACGATGGCACTGGTTACAAACTACAACAAATTGACGAAGAGAATAAACAAAACAATGGCCAAGTTCACAGTTTCACGACCCGACGGAGTTTCACAATCTCACTGAATCTTCAAGGCTGAGGGAGCAGTCCGGTGATTTCTATGACGACTCTGGTGAACGAGCTTGACTGTTGCGTCCTAGATGGCATAACCACACCCTGGAAATCTGAACTGGCGATGACATCGGTTGTGTTTTTGTGAGGAACGGACAAGGTTGGGAGTGCCTGTAGCATTTGAAGTTCGGATGTCGTCGGGGTTGTATTTTTCGTCCTGAATGGTGCCATCCCAGTGCTTCTTGCTTTCGTGCTTTTTGACAGGCTGTGACCAAGTGCCTGAGTGCTTGCGGTGTGCAAGCAGTGCTTCCGCGTCTTTCTCGACGTTTTCTGTGGTGGTGCAGTCGGTGTAATAGCTGAGGCAGGGAGTGTCTCTGGTGACTTTTCTTTGTGCGAAAGTGTCTGACATCTTGAATTGGTCTTTGGTTTTGAGATCTTATTTTCCGATGTTCTTCAATTGGTGAGTGCACTTCCGTTGAATTTTGCGTTCTTTGATGCCCTCGTTTCAGTCTCTTTCGTTGTCTCCTGAGTTTATGTACTTGGCTTTGCTTGCTGTGCTGGTGCTGCTCAGGAGATGGCTGTAGTGGCGCCCCTTCTGGAATTGGGCATTCATTTCCGATCGACCTGCCGTCCGAGAACTTCGTGCCGAGCAGCGTTTACGCACACGGGCACAAGAAACGGGTGAAACCTTCACTAGTTACATAGAAGACGTCGTCATTTTGTGCAGACATGTGAACGCCGCAATGACGGAAGCAGAAAAATGTAAGCACATCCTCAAAGGATTGACGACGACGCTTTTCAAATGCTTTTGGCGAAAAGCCCGACCTCTGTTAACGACGTAATTAGCCTCTAGAAAAGCTACGATGAATTACGGAAGCAGCGAGCTCTGACAGGACGTCCTCCAGCGCACGATTTGGCATCACTGTCTAGTGTGATCAATGGTCATGACCAAGCGTCACTAAGAGCCGAAATAAAAGCATTTGTCCGCGAAGAAGTCGCACGACAGATTTCCTTGGTGCCCTTCACAACAGAACCTACCACACCTTTACCGTCGTCTCTTAGAGGCGTCATTCAAGGAGAGGTCGCCTAGGCCTTACCAGCTGCTCGCAAGCATAATCTTGTGCCTGCTCCTCTCACCTACGCCGCGGCTGCAGCCATGCCAACTCGCAAGGCGCCTGCGCCTTCGTTCCAGCCTCGCGCGAGCTATCCGCCACCTCTAGTTCACCGGACCAGCACTAACACCGCCAACCCGTGGTGCACCCTTGACAATCGCCCGATATGTTACGCTTGCCGATACCCCGGACACGTCGCAAGGTATTGCCGCCGCCGGATGCATATCATCGATGAAAACCGCCGTGAGCCTTTCTTCCCGCTTGACTCCAACGCGCAATACGGTTCCTCCACTCCAATGCCAGCCCGCTACCAGGACGACCACCGGCCTCTTCCGGGACGTCTCCGCTCGCCCTCTCCACGCCACCGCTCGCCTTCTCCTATGCGTCGACGGCCCGCGTCTAACGAGGAGGAAAACTAGACGACGCTGTTCCCGAGGCAAGAACCGTGCAAGTTTGGGTTTTCCTAAGTTCTCATTTGTCACCTACTAATGTTATTGATGTGTTCGTCGAAAATATCTCTACTGTTGCTCTTGTAGATACCGGTGCAGCTGTTTCTGTTATCGATGCTGGATTTTGCCGCTCAGTTCGTAAGGTTACGACGCCTTTCTCCGGATTATCGCTTCGCACAGCCAGGGCTCAGCCTGATCAACCGACTGCAGTATGTACAGCCCACGTGACAATTCAGGGCGTTCTGTATACGGTAGAGTTCATGGCTCTTTCATCGTGCTCCAATACTATTATCTTGGGATGGGACTTTTTGTCACGTCATAATGCCGTAATCGACTGTGCTAGGGCTGAGGTAGAATTTCGCTCACAGGATGACCGAGCGTCCGTCGACCCCCAGTCTGCCGCTAAACTTGTCATTAACGATGACACCTACATTTCTCCATGCTCTTTTGCGGTCGTACCAGTTTCATGCAGCGCCATATCGGACGGCACGTTCTTCTTCACACCATCTCCAATATTCGTCACCTGAAGAGCCCGCGCCCTGCATTTTGCTGCTCTCGACCTTGTAGAAGGCTCAACCACAATGCCAATTTATAGTCTTGAGTCGTCGTCTTTATCCCAACTTTGTCACGATTGCCTTGGCCACGTCGAGACAATCAGCTCTACCAGAATTATATCCGTCCCCGATGAGGTGCCTTCCACCTCCGTCTGTGAACTGGCTGTCGTCTCAGCGGCTGACTCAACGTCGGCAAACATATTTCAACCATTCATCGCTGAAAATTTGACATGTTCGCAGCGTTCACAACTGCTTACCATCCTTGAGTGCTACCGCCATTCTTTCGACGTTGCACAAACATCTCTCGGCCGTGCCTTAGCAGTAGAACACCACACCGACACTGGGTCCCACTCACCGCTGCGACAATGACCATATCGCGTCTCCGCTACAAAACGCTGCGTCATTGCTGACCATGTAGATGACATGCTTCGCAGAGGCAACATTCGACCTTCACAGAGCCCAAGGGCGTCTCCGGTAGTCCTCGTCAAAAAGAAAGACGGTTCTATTCGTTTCTGTGTCGATTTCCGGCGATTGAACTAGATCACGCTGAAGGAAGTCTATCCACTACCGCGCATTGACGATGCTTCGGATAGTTTACAGGGAGCCGAGTTCTTATCCTCGTTAGACTTGCGGTCAGGCTACTGGCAGGTGCCGATGGCGGAGGCCGATCGCCCCAAAACCGCTTTTATCACGCCAGATGGTTTACATGAATTCACCGTCATGCCCTTCGGACTTTGCAGTGCACCTGCAACGTTCGAAAGAATGATGGACAACATCCTGCGTGGACTAATTTGGAAGATATGCTTGTGCTACCTCGATGATATCGTGGTCTTCGC